>NC_092753.1:82867630-83492630 GCF_047496795.1 Chiloscyllium punctatum | reverse complement strand
TGAACCCTCTACTGCTTAAAAATTATCACACTGCTTATCTCTAATGCAGAAGCAAATTAACATTTTTCCAACGAAGTACCAGGAAGATTGGAAGCTATTGTTTCCAGCACTTCCTATCAAATGTTAGTCTCTAAACACTGGCTCCACCTCACTTGCCAACTTCCCACCATTCATAAACTTCAGCTCATCCAAATCTGTTAAGATACAGTCAACTCACAGAAAATCCAATTCTCCTGTTACCTTATGTTCCTTGACGTATATTATCTTCCAGTCAAACCAATGCCTTGATTTCTTTTATAATTCTGCGATCACCTCATATCTCCCTATTTGTCAAATGAACCAGAGATAAAATCTGCTTCCTCTGATTATCAACCTTTCTGCCATTAGAAACAGTTTCTCTTCACTCGTTCCACACAGTTTATTATTTGAAAGGCCTCCACTCTCAGGATTTGTCTACCACACCAGCAAGTCAGTTCTGAGAAGGTGTCAAATCAAACTCAAAACATTAACTCTGCTTTTTGCTCTACAGCTGCTGCCAGACCTGCTGAGGTCTGAGCACTTTGTTTTTTATGTACATTTTATCCCAAGATATTACACATTTCTGCAATATTCTACTCAAATGTTCTTTAGGTTCTAAAGAGTAAACTATACCTCCTTTCTCCCATGACGCAAAAATGTTCATACCATTCTCCAGGAATATACTCAGCCTATTCACATACACAGTGAATAGAAGTGCTCCTGAAACAGAACCAATTGATATACCAATACCCATTTTCAACAGTTGAATATATTCCCTTAAGTTCCACAGCTAATTTTTAATCTAGTTTGCTAATTTTTTAAAAATTACTCATTACTCCATAAGCCTCTCTAATATTCTCCCAAGTCGTATCTTGTCAAAGGCTTTTCTAAAGTCCAGGTACATTGCTTTTCCCGTATCTGCTATGTCTGGCACCAATTCAAACAATTATATGAGGACCATTGAGCACAGTCAAACCTTCTGAAGTTTATGCTGGTTGTTTCTAAATTTACCTAAAATATGGTGTAATGGAAGATTCTAAACTGCAGATGTTAAATTAACTGGTCTGTAATTACCAGATTAGCTCCAAATTCCAGCAGCCAGCTTCCTGTTCTTATCTGGTGACATCCAAATAAATTAAAATTTGGCTCATCTTTAATGCAGTGCCTTCCCCACTCGTAACATCAGTTCCTTCTCCAACCCACTATAATATACACAAATCTCCCAATGTAGCTTTACATTGATTCAGACACAAAGGAGAGGGATAGCTTACTTGAGGTGAAAGTGCAGGGCCATCATCTGTGACAATTATACTCAAATCTATTGTCAGCTCCTTCAAAAGTGATCGCAAAACAAGGAATGTGGAGTTAAATGTCTCTCCTACCATTCGCGTGTAACCCCATAAATTCTCCCTTCAGGTACTTGGCTAATTCCCTTTCTAAATTCACAATAAAATCTTTCAACACACTCAAGAAATACACCCCAGATAAATTCACTTGCTGTAAATATTCTTTTCCTCATGCCACAGTTAGTTCTTTCAACAATTACCTTAATTGACATTTTTTTCAAAGCCATAAATGTATCGAGCATGGAAATAGATCTTTCAGTCCCATTCACCCATGCTGACCAAGTTTCCAAAACTAAACTAGTCCCACTTGCCTACAGTTGGCCCAAAACCTTCTACATTTTTCCCATTCAAGTACCTGTCCAAAAATCTTTTAAATGTTATAACCATACCTGGATCTACCACTTCCTCTGGCAGTTCATTCAACATATGAACTACCCTGTATGAGAAAAAGTTGCCCTTCAAGTCCCTATTAAATCTTTCTCCTCTCACCTTCAAAATATGCCCCCTAGTTTTGAACTTCTCTACCTCGGGAAAAGATCTTTACTATTCACCTCATCCATGCCCCTCATGATTTTATAAACTCAATAAGCTTACCCCTCAACCTATGCTCCAGTGGAAGAGAGTTCTAGCCTATTCAGCCTCTCCCTATAGCTCAAATCCTCCAGTCCTGACAATATCCTTGTAAATCTTTTCTGAACCTTCTCCAATTTCGTAATATCCTTCCTAAAGGATGGTGACCAGGACTGTACATAGTACGCCAAAGTGGCCTCGTCAAACTCCTGCTGAAAAATGTGTTGCTGGAAAAGCGCAGCAGGTCAGGCAGCATCCAAGGAGCAGGAGAATCGACATTTCGGGCAGAAGCCCTTCTGCAGGAATGCCCAAATGTCGATTCTCCTTCTCCTTGGATGCTGCCTGACCTGCTGTGTTTTTCCAGCAACACATTTTTCAGCTCTGATCTCCAGCATCTGCAGTCCTCACTTTCAACCTCCTGTACAACAATGTCAATTAAAGGTGATTGTGGAAAGAACTAATTGTGACATGAAGGAAAAAATATTCATAGCAAATGATTTTTCAAGAATGTATTATTTGAGAGTGTGTAGGAGAATGATTCCCTTTGTAAATTCACAACTGAGTTTGCCAAGCACCCTAAGGGTGGCAAGGTGCTTCAGTGATTAGCACTGCTACCTCACAGCACCAAGGATTTTGGTTTGATTCCCCTCTCAGACAACTGTCTTTCTGGAGTTTACACATTCCCCCCCCAGTGTCTGTGTGGGTTTCCTCCAGGTGCTCTGGATCTCCCCCTCCCCCCCCCCCCCGAGTCCAAAGACATGCATGTTAGGTGGATTGGCAATGCCAAATTGCCCATAGTGTCTGGGGATGTGCAGGCTAGGTGGATTTGCCATGGGAAATGCAAAGTTACAGGGATTGGGGGAGCGGTCTGGAAAGGATGGTCCTTGGAGGGTTGGTCTGGACTTGGTAGGCCAAATTTGGCCTGCTTTTACACTGTAAGGATTCAATTATTCTATGAACATGACATCCCAACACCTATAATGCTAACAGAAATAGTTTATCTCTATGTTTTCAGTTTACACTCAAATGTTCTAACAAAACTTCACTCAACCTTCTCATCGCCTAGCAGAACAGTCTTAGCCTTTCAATCTGTTCACGTAATGTGGAGTACCTAAACAAAGCACGGAGATCTAAGAGAACAGCAGGCAGAGTGCTCGGATATTCAAGAATGCTAACAGATATAAAGAGACTCTGTTTCTGAGCTACGATGACAACACGCAGTGCACAGTTCTGCTCTCTTACCTAAGGAAAGGTTGTACTCTTCTGTGCAATACTTGACCTGTAGGCCATGAAAAAAAAATCAACTGACAGTTAATTTTAATACCCTCTTAAAAATACACTGCAAGTTTACACCTGAAGTCAATTCAGAGTCATCCTCCAACTTTACAACTCCATTCTGTATGTGTAATGATATTTGACATACAGAAAGATTGTGTTTTACTTCACTGGTGGCAATGTGGATACAGTTTAAATATTGTCCTCCTGTTTCCACCCTTAGTTGAAGGAAAATGCTCAGAAGCACAGTATACCTTTATTCCAGGCCCTGGAAGGAGAGAGAATGATTGTCCATGTGCACAGAGACAAGAGTTCATAGTCTCCTCTAGAACAGCAGTTTCTCAATGAACTATATAGTCATTTTACAGGAGGAGCATCCAGATAAGGCAACATGTGTATTAATTGGGTGACCATTACAATCAACAAGTATTAACAGGAAAGATTAAGCCATCTGCTGTTACACAATGAACAAATGACTTCACATATGAATACTTTTTCACCTTATTAACTGATGTTACATACTGAATTCTTCCAATATTGTTAAATGGCTTCTGTGTTGTACATCTCTATGACTCTAGTAGGAGGTGGAGAAAAGTGGTAATCTATGCTGAAGATAGAGGTTGAGGAGGAGTGCTTGAAGGAGTGAGTGGATAGGCGGAGATACACAGTTAAGCAAACTATGGAATGGATAATGGTATACCAGGAAATAAGAAACACTGATAATGAGCACCATTCATAGGAGAACATGGGTTTGCTGTGCTGAAAATAGCCCATGTGATGACAAGGCTTGGGGGGGGGGGGGGGGGGGGGTTCAGGAAAACATTCACAGCCTCGAGATAGAAATTATGGCCAGACAACTCAGTGGTGTGTTGAAGTGGGAGGGAACTGGAACCTAGGGGTCCTTTTTACCAATGGAATTTCGATGTTCTGCAAAGTAATTGCCCGGCTTTATTTTGTCTCTTCAGTGTAGAGGAGACCATGTTGTGAGCGGTGAGTACAGTAGATGAGATGGAATGAAGTGAAGGTAAATCACTGCTTCATCTATCTGGAAGGTGTGTCTGAAGCCTTGGTTCAGTGATGAGGGAGGAAATGAATGGGCAGATAGTACACTTCCTGCGATGGCATAGCAAGGTGCTGTGGTGGTGAAGGGAGGTGTTGGGAGTGGAGAAGGAGTCATTCAACATGTTCCAGAGGGAACTATCCCTGCAGAATGTTGACAAGGGAGGGGAGGGGAATTTGACTCTGGCGATGGCATCCCACTGGAGGTGGCTGAAATGATGCCTTACAATCCTTTGGATGCAGATGTTGTGGGGTGGTAAGTGAGGAGTGGGGAACCCTATAATTGTTGAGAGAGAGAAGAGAAGAGGTGAAAACAGAAATGCAAGAATTTGGTTGGACATAACTAAAAGGCCCTGTCAACCATAGTGGCTGGGAATCCTCAGTTGAGGAAAAAGGTGGTGGACATCCACAGATGCTGCTAAACCTGCTCAGTTTCTGCAGCATTTTTTGAGTCTGGAAAACAGGGTTAGAGGCAATTTGGGAAAACATGTTTTACCCAGAGTCGTAGGGAAGTCTAGAATGCACTGCCTGGGAGTGCAGTTGAGGCAGGTAAACTCATAAATGAGCACTTGAAGTGTCATAAAATGCGAAGTAATGATCCTACTGTGGGAAAGTGGGACTATGTAGTAATGGATTTTTGTCAGTATAAACATAATGGGCCAAAGGGCCTCCTCTGTACAGTATGATTCTATAATTCTATTCTTAAGGACCTTCTGTAGAACAATGTGACGGAGATGGAGAAACTGGGCGAATGGAATGGGTTCTTTATAGAAAGCAGGGTGTGAGATTCCTGATGAAGGGCTTTTGCCCGAAACGTCAATTTCGCTGCTCCTTGGATGCTGCCTGAACTGCTGTGCTCTTCCAGCACCACTAATCCAGTATTTGGTTTTCAGCATCTGCAGTTATTGTTTTTACCTCTGAGATTGTATAGCCCTGCACGGGTAATTGTGGAAGTCAGTGGGTTTGTATATTAGTAGACAGTGCATCCCCAGAAACAGAAAGCCATATTTAGGAAGAAAGGAAGGAGTCAGTGATGGATGAGGTGAAGATGAGTGTAGATTGTAAATTGAAAATTGGAAATGTTTTCCAATTTCAGATAAGAGGGAAGGAGCACCAATGATTTCATTGATGTGCTGGATAAAGAGCCGTGGGGAGGGACGTGAGTAGGATTGGAACAAGGAATGTACCTTGGACCCCATAAAGAGACAATGTAACTGGGGCTCATGCAGATACCCACAGCCACATCTTTGATCTGAAGAAAGTGAAAGGAGTTAAAGAAGAGTCAACATGTGAAGGGGAAATAAAGCATGATTAATTTATTAGAGTTCTCTGAGGAAGTTACAAGCAGGGCCAATAAAGGGCAACTAGTAAATATACTGTATTTAGATTTCCAGAAGGCATTAGTCAAAGTGCCATTTCAAAAGTTACTATGCAAAATGAGAGCTCACGGTAGACAGTAAAATATTACTGTGGGGAGAAAAAGCAAATAGGAAACATAGGGTTGACATAATCGGAAGGTTTTGAACAGGCAGTATATGATGAGTTGTGTACCACATGGATCAACTGCTGGAGGCTCAATTATGTATAATCTGTATAAATTATGTTGCTCGTTCTTGTGTTCTTATCTCATGTTCTTATGAAGACCAAATGTATCCCTGCAAAATTTGCCACAAAAATAGATAGGAAAGTAATAAAAACAGAAAATGCTGGAGAAACTCAGCAGGTCTGGCAGCATCTGTGGAGGGGAGAAAAAGGTAATGTTTCAAATCCAATATCTTCTGAAGAGGAGTCATCAGGAAAAATTGGACAAACAGGCCTGTGTCCATTGGAGTTTAGAAGAATGAGACGAAGGCAAGATATTGGGGACTTGACAGAGTGAATGCTGAAAGGATGCTTCCCCTTGTGGGTGGGACTGGGACTAGGGAACACAATTTAAAAATAAGGGGTCCTCCATTGATGACAGAGATGAGGAGGAACCTTTTTTCTCAAAGGGGTGTTAGTTTGTGAGCCTCTCTTTCCCAAGACAGCAGTGAAGATGGGGTCATTGAATATCTTTAAGGCAATGTTAGATAGCTTCTTGACTAACAGGGGTGTCCAAGGGTGTTGGTAGCAAGTAATGTGAACTTGAGGCCACAGTCAGATGGCCTCCTGCTCCTAATTCATATGTCTGTACATATGTTCATAGCATAGCACCAGGAGAAAGTCATGAAGCTCTTTAAAGCTGTTCCATTCTTCAATACTGTCACATCTGGGACTTATCTCCAAATGCCTAATTCCTGAAGAAGGGCTTATGCCTGAAACGTCGATTCTCCTGCTCCTTGGATGCTGCCTGACCTGCTGCACTTTTCCAGCAACACAATTTCAGCTCTGATCTCCAGCATCTGCAGTCCTCACTTTCTCCTATCTCCAAAGCCCACCTAACAAAACCCTAGCAATTTTAAAATCAATGATTAATCTAAAATGAAATACTGTTTGTGGAAAAGTGTTCCAAACTGGTACAATCCTTCCAGTGAAATGTAAAGTTGCCATACTCATACCAGTGCATAGGTCTGCTCTCTCAACGGTAGTCATCTAAACTGAGAGTCACTTGCCTCAGACAAGGAGAGAGCTTGAGATGGAGATTCCTTCATGGTACCTCAATCGGTATAGGAATTGAACCCATGCTGTTGGTGTCACTCTACATCACAAACCAGCTGAAAACCAACTGAGCTACTCTGTAATAGGGGAAATGGGATAGGTGAGAGTCATTGAGTCATTTGCCACTTCTCAGCCCATTGGCCCATCTAGTCCAGAACCTGTTGTAATCTGAGGTAACTCTCTTCGTTGTCCAATGCACCTTCAATTTTGGTGTCATCAGCAAACTTACTAACTGTACCTCTTATGCTTGCATCCAAATCATTTATGTAAATGACAAAACGTAGAGGACCCAAGAACGATCCTTGTGGCACTCCACTGGTCACAGGCCTCCAGTCTGAAAAACAACCCTCCACCAACACCCTCTGTCTTCTACCTTTGAGCCAGTTCTATATCCAAATGGCTAGTTCTCCCTGTATTTCATGAGATCTAACTTTGCTCACCAGTCTCCCAAGGGGAACCTTGTCGAACGCCTTACTGAAGTCCATATGGATCACATTTACTGCTCTGCCCTCATCAATTGTCTTCATTACTTCTTCAAAAAACTCAATCAAGTTTGAGAGACATGATTTCCCATGCACAAAGCCATGCTGACTATCCCTAATCAGTCCTTGCCTTTCCAAATACATGTACATCCTATCCCTCAGGATTACCTCCAACAACTTGCCCACAACCAACGTCAGGCTCATTAGTCTATAGCTCCCTGGTTTGCCCTTACCACTTTTCTTTAACCGCAGCACCAGTTAGCCAATCTCCAGTCTTCCAGCACCTCACTTGTGACTATCGATGATACAAATATCTCAGCAAGAGGCCTAGCAATCATTTCCCTAGCTTCCCAGAGAACTCTAGGGTACACCTGATCAGATCCTTAGAATTTATACACTTTTATGCGTTTCAAGACATCCAGCACTTCCCCCTCTGTAATATGGACATTTTGAGGATGTCACCATCTATTTCCCTACCTATATCTTCCATGTCCTTTTCCACAGTAAATACTGATGCAAAAAACCCGTTTAGTATCTCCCCCCATCTCCTCAGCTCCAAAAGAAAAGGCCACCTTGCTGATCTTTTCGGGGCCCTATTCTGTCCCTCGTTACTGTTTTGGCCTTAATGTATTTATAAAAACCCTTTGGATTCTCCTTAACTCTATTTGCAAAGCTATCTCATGTCCTCTTTTTGCCCTCCTGATTTCTCTCTTAAGTATACTCCTACTGCCTATATATTCTTTGAAGGCTCCCCTTGATCTATCCTGTCTATACCTGGCATATGCTTCCTTCTTTTTCTGAACCAAACCCTCAATTTCTTTAGTCATCCAGCATTCCCTATACCTACCAGCTTGCCTTTCACCCCAACAGAAATATACTGTCTCCGGACTCTCGTCATCTCATTTCTGAAGGCTTCCCATTTTCCAGCCATCCCTTTACCTGCGAACATTTACCCCCAATCAGCTATTGAAAGTTGTTGCCTAATACCATCAAAATTGGCCTTTCTCCAATTTAGAATTTCAACGTTTAGGTCTGGTCAAAAAAATAAAAATGAGAAACGCTGAAATTAAGGTTGCACTAATACTTGGTTGAAAAAGGAAAGTTTGAATGTTTGATGTTTCAAAATTTTGGTTTATTAAAGTGCTGGTTCAGAAAATCCTTTTCAAATAACCGTTTTGCCTTATTTGAATCAGGATCTCAATTCCATGTGTTTGGTGGGCTACGTAATGGGGCAGATTTTGTTTTTACATTGAAATTGTACAATATTACATTCTTTTAAAAAAATTACTAAACTGGTAACCTTAAAACAAATTGATTGAGTGCCTTGAGCCCCTGATTTGTTTCAAATTCTGCAATGTCTGTTTCAATAAAAAAAAACAGTTGGGTCAGTGGTCATTCTTTAGCCAGATGAGAGTACTGTATTAAAATATCTTTGCTGCTGTTTTCTCAATGCAGAGTGTTCACAAAATATTTTTTCGCTTGATGTTTTAAGTTTTTCTGGAGAGTATCAGAACTCGAGGCTGAGCTGTTTAAATTCTGTCAATTATTGTTTCGACTTCATTGGCCCTCTTCATATTGCAAATTCAAAGAATGTTGATCTCGACCAAAGTTGCCACTGTAATTCTGACTGTGTTATTTGGGAAGTTCCATTTGGAGAACCTATTTTAAAATATTCAGCATTTGTTTCCCACAAATATCTGAGATTTAAATCTGAACTGAAACTGCCACTTCACTTGCTAAAGCTCAATGAACATTTTGTTGTTTTCTTGCTGTTCCAGACTTCTGAAATACTTTTCCTGACAGCTTTCACATTAGACAGGTTAAAGCCAGAAGTTATACACTTCCTGTTCCTTGGAGGAGCTGTGCACATAGCTCAAAACAAACACATTTTTATACTTTTCTTACAGAATGAGCAGTAGGTATAGTTCGTAAGTTTACAGATGACACCAAAATTGGAGGTATAGTGGACAGCGAAGAAGGTTATCTCAGATTACAACAGGATCTTAATCAGATGGGCCAATGGGCTGAGAAGTGGCAGATGGAGTTTAATTTGGGTAATGCGAGGTTGCTACATTTTGGGAAAGCAAATCTTAGCAGATCTTATACACTTCGGAGGGTCGGTGTGGACTTGTTGGGCCGAAGGGCCTGTTTCCACACTGGAGGGAATCTAATCTCAAGGGTAAGGTCCGAGAGAGTGTTGCTGAACAAAGAGACCTTGGAGTGCAGGTTCATAGCTCCTTGAAAGTCGAAACGCAGGTAGATGGGACAGTGTTTAGTATGCTTTCCTTTATTGGTCAGAGTATTGAGTACAGGAGTTGGGTCTTGGTGCGGCTTACAGGACATTGGTTAGGAGACCAATTGCATGCAATTCTGGTCTCCTTCCTATTGGAAAGATGTTGTGAAACTTGAAAGGGTTCAGAAAAGATTTACAAGGACGTTGTCAGGGTTGGAGGGAGACGTTGAATAGGCTAGGGCTGTTTTCCCTGAAGCATTGGAGGCTGAGGGGTGACCTTATAGAGGTTTATAAAATTATGAGGGGCATGAATAGGATAAATAGACAAAGTATTTTTCCCTGGGTGGGGGAGTCCAGAACTAGATGGCGTAGGTTTAGGGTGAGAGGGCAAAGATATGAAAGAGACCTAAGGGGCAACTTTTTCACTCAGAGGGTGGTACGTGTATGGAATGAACTGCCTGAGGAACTGGTGGAGGCTAGTATAATTGCAACATTTAAAAGGCATCTGGATGGGTATATGAATAGGAAGGGTTTGGAGGGGTATAGGCTGGGTGCTGGCAGGTGGGACTAGATTGGGTTAGGATATCTGGTCAGCATGGACGGGTTGCACCGAAGGGTCTGTGCTGTACATCTCTATGACTCTAAAGGTACAAGCTACGATCACATAGTACCTTCAGATAATTACCAATCAATACCCGATATTGCTTTATTTGACAGTTACTTGGTCCAATGATATTTCCTGGGAACCAACATTGTTCTCCAACACTCAGGCCACGCTTATCTCACTAACTCAGCCATTGCACCTGGATCTGAAGGTCAATTAGGATGGCCAGTAATGTCTTATCTAGTCTTGTTATTTCTATGCTGTAAAGGGAGCATTAACTGCTAATCTCTATTGAAGCAGACTGTAGTTAGTTAATTATTCAGCTATAGCATAATTAAGTTAGTAACTTAAAAGCCATTTTATGCAGCTTTTAGCAGAATTGTCAATTTGTAGCCTCGAAGCCATTTTGTCATGTTATTTGCAGCGAGAAGCCATCTTATTGCCAAAGTTATTAAGAACCTCTGTTAATAACTTAAGTTATTAAGAATATCTGCTCCTGACAACTAGTTACCTCCGCCTGTATTCAGGTTTCAGATCCTCATGACTAAAACTTATGTGGGGGAAAACAGAGACAACAGAAAACGACCGAGTACTCAAACAAATATTAG
The DNA here is from genome assembly GCF_047496795.1 of Chiloscyllium punctatum. Classification (NCBI taxonomy): domain Eukaryota; kingdom Metazoa; phylum Chordata; class Chondrichthyes; order Orectolobiformes; family Hemiscylliidae; genus Chiloscyllium; species Chiloscyllium punctatum. Next base: position 83,481,798 of record NC_092753.1, on the reverse strand, counting down.
TGTCACCAACAGGAATTATGATTGAATCTCGAAAGATCAAATGACCATTGACAAGGTTTGCCCAAAGAGCAAACTGCCTCAAAAGATTTTCAAAGATAGGAGCCAGTTGTTCTCCAAATATCTGAGAAAATCAAACTTTATATTTGATCATTCTGTTGAGGGATGAAAATCAAAAAGTAGTTTTGCTTAAAATTTCAAGTTAAATAGAATCATAGAATCCCTTCAGTTCAGATAGAGGCCATTTGGCCTATCGAGTCTGCACTTCTGAAGAGCATCCCACACAGATCCTGTAACCCCACATTTACCATGGTTAATCCACCTAGCCTCCACGTCTCTGGATACTCTAGGGTAATTTAGCATGGCCAATCCACCCAACCTCCATATCTTTGGACTGTGGGAAGAAATTGGACCACCTGGAGGTGCTAACTACTGTTAGGAGTAAGCCATTTATTCCCTTGAACCTGCTCCACCATTCAAAAGAACCATGGCTGACCTAATTATAAACTGACACCCCTTTATTCTGAGAGAATGCCTTCTGGTACAAGACTCTCCCATGAGTGGGGGGGGGGGGGGGGGGGGGGGGGGGGGGGGGGAAACATCCTCTCAGCTTTTACCTTGTCAAGCCTCTTATGAATTCTGTATGTTTCAGTGAGACTCCTCACATTTTTCATAACTCCTGTGAGTGGAATCCCAACCTGCTTAGCCTTTGTTCGTCACTCAATTTTTATCCACTATCTCTTAAAGGCCTCAGCTGAATGGGTCTCAAACTCATTTCCAGGAACTACATTCCATATTCTAACAACTCATTATGTGAATAAAGCTTTTTCTCACATCACCCTCGCTTCTTTTGTGCGTCACTTTAAAATTTACGTCTTCTCATTCTTGTTCCTTTTACAAGAGAGAATAGCTTCTCCTTCTGTACTCTGTCCAGCCCGCTCATGACTTTGAAAACCTCTATCAGACTTCCCGTCAGCCTTCTCTCCAAGGAGAACAGTCACAACTTCTTCAATCTATCCTCATAACTCAAGTTCCTCATACCTGGATTTTTGTAAATTCTTGTAAATCGCTTCTGCACTCTCTCCAATCCATTCACATCTTTCCTACAACGTGGCGCCTACAAAGTACACAGAATTAACAAGTGTGTTGTACAAGACCATTACCCCCTCCTTTGTTCTTGTACTCTGTGCCCCTATTAAAGCCAAGAATACTAAACTTCATTAATTACTATCTCTGCCTGTCTAGTCATCTGTACTCCTTCAGATAAGTTCTAAGGAAGTTATGCACCCTCTTTAGAACTACGCACCCTATTTTTGTTGTCTTTCAATATTCTTCCAACCAAAGGATTTGAAATGGCAAGAGCAAAAAAAGTAATGGAAGCATGGATTCAGGATCTCCTCACTGTAAAATAGTAAAGCAGTTGTTTTAGTGATAAACACAGATCATTCAATATTTACAACTACAAAACAGTTTAAGATTGCATATCTTTCTAGTCCTACCTGTTAACTAATTTTACAACAGTAATAGTTATAATTAAAGAGAAGAGTTAGCATTGTTGGTATTATGCCATTCCTAGCATACAATCCTTCCTCATAAGATTGGTTGAAAATTCAAAATAAGAAAGTTAAAAATATATTCAGTGTGTAGATTTTAAATTACAGAACAAAAATTTGAAAATCCGTCAAAATTTAAAAATTTATTTCCTATGGTGAATAAACCAATACCAGCAGTATTGGTCCCGTTATTTAAGGGGAGATGTTATTGTATTGGAGGCAATTCAGAGGAGGATCACTAGGATGATCTTTAGCACAGAGATTGTCTCACCAGGGAAGGTTAAACAGGTTGGGACTTTGCTCACTGAACTTTAGAAGAATGGAACATATAGGACTTGTAAGAGGCTTGAGAAATAAATGCTGATCGGATGTTCCCTCTCATGGGAGAGTACAGGACCTGAAGGCACAGTTTCAGAATTAACAGTCTTATAGAGGCATAGAGATGTACTGCATGGAAACAGACCCTTCTGTCCAACCCGCCCATGCCGACCAGATATCCCAACCCAATCTAGTCCCACCTGCCAACACCCGGCCCATATCCCTCCAAACCCTTCCTATTCATCTACCCATCCAAATGTCTCTTAAATGTTGCAATTGTACCTGCCTCCTCCACTTTCTCTGGCAGCTCATTCCATACATGTACCGCCCTCTACATGTAAAAGTTGCCCCGCAGGTCTCTTTTATATCTTTCCCCTCTCACCCTAAACCTATGCCCTCTAGTCCTGGACTCCCCGACCCCAGGAAAAAGACTTTGTCTATTTATCCTATCCATGCCCCTCATAATTTTGTCAACCTGTATAAGGTCACCCCTCAGCCTCCGATGCTCCAGGGAAAACAGCCCCAGCCTGTTCAGCCTCTCCCTGTAGCTCAGATCCTCCAACCCTGGCAACATTCTTGTAAATCTTTTCTGAACCTTTTCAAGTTGCACAACATCTTTCCGATAGGAAGGAGACCAGAATTGCAAGCAATATTCCAACAGTAGCCTAAAGTGAGGAGGAAATTCTTCTCACAGAGGGCTGAATCTTAATCACAGAGCTGTGGGGACAGACTTCCTGTGTATATTTAAGGCCAAGGGAGATAGAGGTTATTGAACTGTAGGATAATCAGGTAAGGACTGGAAACTTGGAGTGCCAAATCAGCCATGATCCTGTTGAATGGTGGAGCAAGCTTGAGGTGCTGAATGGCCTACTCCTGTAGCTATTTCTTATGGTCAGACCTTGATGCTGACAAAGTAACGACCAGATCTTATCAATCCTCACTGACACAGGCAAAGTTCTCAATGTGTTTTCTCTGTATGAAGATTGCTACAAAACCACTTAACTTTAATATCTCTGGATTAGAAAGGAGCAGGAAACAGTTGGATCTCCCATCCCTAATTGGAATTCAATAGTTCCTCCCAGAAAGTGCAAGCACGAAAACATCAGGTGAAAGCAGTTCTGAAACAGGGTCACTGAACTCAAAAACATTCACTCGATTTCTCTCTCTCCACAGATGCAGCAATAGTTTCTTCCGATTTTGATTCAGATTTCCCAGCACTTTCAGTTCTTTGCTTTCTATTATGTAGCTGAAAGCAGGATTGAGCTGAGTTAAGATCCCTGATAGAATTTACTGTAATGTACAAAAATAGTGATAAAATAACCCAGCTACAGACTCAGTCATCAAATTCAAACAAAACACTCCAACTGATTTGACTTAACTGGTGCACGTTGGCCTCCAAATAATGCACCCCTGGAGAATCCATCTTTCTGGTATGTATTAGTAATCCAGTTAAAAAATTAAGAGTTTACAATACCTAAATATCAGATTTGGGTGGTTCTCAACTCTCTTGCATCAAATGAATCTTTAAAAACCTCTTGAATAAATTAGAGTAGAATAACATTATAATCTTCTTTCTAGTTCCTCATCACTTTTACCCCTCAGTCTCATCACCCCTTGGATGATATTACCAAAAGCATAACTTGTTTTTAACGTGGTAAAACATCATAAAAGGTCAAGAGTAGGGAAAGGAGAGATATGCTATAGTGTTACATCTAACACTGTAAATCCCCAAGTGTGGTCTGGGAACCACTGATGGTCTGCAAGGGTCCACCAAGTACTCCATGGACACATGACAGAACAAACCAGTGGTGCAACATCACTGGACTCGTGATCCAGGGACCTAAGTTAATGCTCAGAGTGACAAGGGCTCAACTCCATAGGTGGCACAGTGGTTAGCACTGCTGATTCTCAGCACCAGAGACCTGGGTTCAATTCCCACCTCAGGCAACTGTCTGCGTGGAGTTTGCACATTCTCCCAGTGTCTGCATGGATTCCCTCCGGGTGTTCCGGTTTCCTCCCACAGTCCAAAAATGTGCAGGTTAGGCGAATTGGCCATGCTAAATTGCCTGTAGTGTTAGGTGAAGGGGCAAATATAGGGGAATGGGTCTGGGTGGGTTGCTCTTCAGAGGGTCGGTGTGGACTTGTTGGGCCAAAGGGCCTGTTACCACATTGTAAGTAATCTGTAAGTAATCTACGTAATCAAATGCCCAACTACAGCATATTGTTATATGTTCTATGTAGAGCAGCTGATGGACTTTGAATTTAATAAATAAATTATGGAATTGAAAACCCATTCAGTAATTGTCATTTTAAAAAAGCCATCTGTTTACCAATGTGTTTTAGGGAAGGAAATCTGACATCCTTACCCGACATGGCCCACATGGGTCCAGACCAATAGCAATTTCACCCTCTGAAATAACCTGTCAAGCCACTCAATTTATCAGCAAATACAGATGAACAACAAACACTGACCTTGAAATTGTTTATTTTAATTATTTCTCGACGTCAAAGAATGTGTAACAATATAAGCAAGATGTGTACAGAGATCTACAGCATGGAAAAAGTTCCTTCAGCCAATTGCATCAGCGTTGGCTAAAAACAACCTCTGAACTATTTTAATCACAATTTCCAACACTTGGCCCATAGCCTTGTATGTCTCAGTTATTTTCATCAACTCACTCAGATATATTGTGACAACTCCAGGACAGGTGAACCCAGACCCGAGGCACGGCAACAAGTATATAAACTTATGTTAGATCGGAAAGCCTGAATATTTCATTTTCACTGAGAACCATGAGGAACTGGCAGAATTTGGAGGCCCACTTGAGATTTAAGGTTTTAATTTGGAACAGGACACCCAACAATCACCTTCCTGATATCTCACAAAAAGCATAATTCTTCCTACTAGTTGTGTCTTTTTTTTTTACAAAAAACACACTGGCTGACAAGCAAATCAGGTGAGGTATGACCCACAGATGGTCTGCAGGATACAAGTGGTCAATGGAAAACAAACATTTCAGAACCACAGCTCTCACAACATAAGAACATATAAAGGTTTAAACTTCAGTTTCATCTGTTTTACTTAACACCAACATATCACGATTTCAAGCATGACATCACATGACTGACTCTGAAATGCATCCCTTCCACTCCAATACCTCTCTTCTCCCCAATCTCCACCAATCTGCTGTACTGATCTCTTCAAAATGACTCAATAAACTTTTACGTATAAACATGTGACATTCAAATATCCAAGCCTTTATCAGGTAGAAAAAAATGACATGCATTTTAATAAAAAAATTATATTCATCTGATCCCAGCATCTACTTGCTAAACTATTTTTCTTGAGTTAATGACCTACATAATAACAACTTCTCAGCTAAAACATTTCAGCTTGCATTGTTGGATGTAAAGCTAACTTAATTTTCAGCTCTTTCTGCTCTAATAAATTTGATTTTTGCACTGCGAGAGGTGATCAACTCAATCGCACTATAACCCATATTAACAAAGTGTTAAATGAAGACCACAATCAGAAAATACACCATTCATAGAATTATACTGTACTGAGGGCGTAGTTCAGCTAATCAAGTCTGTACCAAAACCACTAAGTCTACCGTAATCCCGTAACTTTGAATGTTATGGCATACTTATCCAAATATTCGTTCAAAAGTTGTGAGATGTCCCATCTCAACTATCCCTACAGTGCATTCCAGCTCCCCTCCACTGACATGTTAAGGGGTTAATTTGCTCCACTGGCCTTCAAGAAATTGGATGCCCGGGGTTAGGTGGGTGGGTATGTTTCTCTGTCTTGCAGGTACAATGTAAAAAACTTTACATTGCCATCTCCTATTAAAAACATTTTCACTCAGAGCAGCAAACTTGTGGAAGTCTACTATAGAAGGGTGAAGGGGTGATGTCACTGGATATATTTAAAAAGAAAAGAAATAAACATAAAAGGTATCAAGTTATGGAGGAGAATCACAGATAAACAACCAGGCATGACCATGTTGAAAAGGGGAGCAGGGTCGATGGGCTTTCTGTCCTATTTCAAATGTTGTGAAGAATATGAGTTATCCTTAGTACACTGGTCAATAGTTTTCCCTCAAATCATTTGAAAAACCAAGTGTCCAGTGATCACACCGCTATGTATGCATATTGCTGCCACATTTTCAACAACACAGTAACAAATATACTTCAAAACGTACTTCATCAAATACGAAGTGTTGAGACATTCAGTGGCTGTGGGGGGAAAGAATTACACAAATGCAAATCTATTTTCCCCAGAGCCTCAGCTAAATGTAAAAACTTTCTTTGGAATGAAGAGAAAGAGGAGGAAACCATTTCAACCTTATCCACTCCGGTTTCAGCAATAAAACAAAAGAGCTGGGGAAACTCTACAGGTATGACAGCATCCCTGAAGTGAGAAACAGAGTTAACATTTCAGAGCCCAATATGACTCATCATAGTTTCAAACCATCATGAACTCAACACATTAACCCTATTTCACACTCCATAGATGCTGCCAGACCTTGTCAAGTTTCCCTCTTGATGTCAAATTTCCAGTATCTGCAATACTTTTACTTTTTTAGAACCCGCAAATGCCTAGGGCTGTAAGCTATCAGCAGGTACCCAGTACACCTTGTTAGAGTCGACTCTCCTGCTCCTCGGATGCTGCCAGACCAGCTGCGCTTTTCCAGCACACTTTTCGACTCTGACTTTCCAGCATCAACAGCCCTCATTTTGACACAGTATTCCATCCATCCCTGAGACGGAGTGGCACTATACATGATATGAAAATGGAATGGTTTGTCTGGGGGTGGAAGCGGAAGAAATTCAGAGTGGACTAAACTCAGCGTAGACTGTCCGTGCAGACTCGATGGGCTAAATGGCCTCTTCCATACTCGATTATTCCATGGCTCCAAAGTAAACATACCCCACTGACGATGCAGTGGTCTTCCCTCACCCACCCAAGGAATACGGCAAGTATTGCATACAGTAAGAAGCAGCAAAACGTTGCACTCAGTCACTCACCCCCTCATGATAAACTTTATTCGCCCGTTTCAGCTTGATGTCCACCACAGACCCCATCACTGCGGCCGTTACCGTCACGCGATAGAACCCCAAAGCCTCCCGTGGTCACATGATTCCGATGGTCGTGTTGAGGGTGGAGGACTCCTCCGGTCCTCCCACCGTCACGTGCCCTTCCCAGCACGCACCACAGTCGACCGTTGGTGAGGGCTGGAAACTCGCCTTCGAACGAAACGACCTTTGCTGGTCGTCCATTGTAGAAAATATCCAGCAAGGCGTTTCTGGGGGTTACGGTCTTTTCCAAAGCCGTCGGCTTGAACTATAAGCCGACATCGAGAACTTAATTTTTCAGTGAAACGTATTTTCTGTCTGCCATTTGTTTCTGGCGTGTGGATGTTCTCGGCCAAAGTTGGAAAAAAATTGGGTTTTTATTTGGTAATTTCGCAGTGAGTGGCTGACGATCTGGAAAAGACGTCTAAGAGTGTGGTGGAAATAGATTCTGAAGAGTCGGTTGTGGTCACTGAAAGGGAGTTAGTTAAAGCAGCAATGTGAGGCGAGAAATACTTTGGCAGAGTTCCATGGAAAGCAGGGGACCCGAAAAAAGGCGGATTGTTGCTGCGGACAACCAGCACGATCAGGTCCAAACCAGGATACATTTATTTTTTTTTCTTTTTTACAATGGGGAAAACACCTAAGTGGCCAGTGACAAGCACTGCCCTTCAAACCACAGGGCAATGCTGTGTGATCAAAACCATGTATATTTATTTCAAACCAGGATACATTGGTAAACAGGGACATGTGCTGATTGGTGTGTTCGTTAACCAGTTGCAAGAGTTCATTTTTGGTGTCATGGAATTGAAGGTGCTTGGTTATGTGATAGCATCTCCCAGAATATATCCAGCCAGAGTTGGCAAACCTTTTCCTGCAGCTTGTTTAATTTTTTTAATGGGTTACAGACCCATGAGTGAAAAAAAAAGGATACTTGTAGCTGCTTTGGAAGATCAAGAGAATGTGAGATGAGGAATTTGGGTTGGCTGCATACAATGCAATTCCAAGTGAAGGGCCTTTACAAGAAGGGCGAAATTCTACATACATTTCTTCCACACCCCCCCCCCCCCCCCCCAAAGCCAGGTCCAGTTTAAGTTTAGCAAAATTGTCAGGAAATTGAAACTGCAGGGATCTGTCAGAACATGAAATGGTCTCTGCTCAAGTATTGAATTTGGAAAGTGTAGAATGTATTCACAAGAATATTGCCCGACATTGAATCACATCTGTGTCCTCTCAATCAGCTCAGATTCTTTCACTGAAGAAGAGCAGATTTAAGAGGTCTTTCAAACAAAAGACTTAATTTTTTTTGAGTAAACGCTAATAGGTATAGGGAATGCTGGATGACTCAAGAAATTCAGGGTTTGGTTAAGAAGGAAGCATATCTAACGTATAGACAGGATAGATCAAGTGAATCCTTAGAGTATAAAGGAAGTAGGAGTATGCTTAAGAGGGAAATCAGGAGGGCAAAAAAGGGGACATGAGATAGCTTTGGCAAATAGAATTAAGGAGAATCCAAAGGGTTTTTACAAATACATCAAGGACAAAAGGGTAATGAGGGACAGATTAGGGCCCCTCAAAGATCAGCAAGGTGACCTTTATGTGGAGCCGCAGAAAATGGGGGAGATACTAAATTAGTATTTTGCATCAGTATTTACTGTGGAAAAGGATATGGAAGATATAGACTGTAGGAAGGACATCTTGAAAAATGTCCATATTACAGACGAGAAAGTGCTGTATGTCTTGAAACAGGTAAAGGTGGATAAATCCCCAGAACCTGATCAGGTGTACCCTAGAACTCTGTGGGAAGCTAGAGAAGTGATTGCTGGGCCTCTTGCTGAGATATTTGTATCATCGATAGTCACAGGTGAGGTGCTGGAAAACTGGAGATTGGTTAACTTGGTGCCACTGTTTAAGAAGGGTGGTAAGGGCAAGCTAGGGAACTATAGCCCAGTGAGCCTGATCTTGGTGGTGGGCAAATTGTTGGAGGGAATCCTGAGGGACAGGATGTACATGTATTTGGAAAGGCAAGGACTGATTAGGGATAGTCACCATGGCTTTGTGCGTGGGAAATCAGGTCTCTGAAACTTGATTGAGTTTTTTGAAGGAGTAATGAAGAGAATTGATGAGGGCAGAGCAGTAGATGTGATCCATATGGGCTTCAGTAAGGCATTCGGCAAGGTTCCCCATGGGAGACTGATTAGCAAGGTTAGATCTCATGAAATACAGGGAGAACTAGCCATTTGGATACAGAACTGGCTCAAAGGTAGCAGAAAGAGGGTGGTAATAGAGGGTTGTTTTTCAGACTGGAGGCCTCTGACCAGTGGACAAGGATCGGTGCTGAGTCCTCTACGTTTTATCATTTACATAAATGATTTGGATGCAAGCATAAGAGGTACTGTTAGTAAGTTTGCAGATGACACCAAAATTGAAGGTGTATTGGACAGCGAAGAGGGTTTCCTCAGATTAAAACAGGAACTGGACCAGATGGGCCAATTAGCTGAGAAGTGGCAGATGGAGTTTAATTCAGATAAATGCGAGGTGCTGCATTTTGGGAAAGCAAATCTTACAGGACATATACTCTTAATGGTAAGGTCCTAGGGAGTTTTGCTGAACAGAGAGACCTTGGAGTACAGGTTCATAGCTCCTTGAAAGTGGAGTCGCAGGTAGATAGGATTATGAAGAAGGCGTTTGGTATGCTTTCCTTTATTGGTCAGAGTATTGAGTACAGGAGTTAGGAGGTCATGTTGCGGCTGTACAGGACATTGGTTCGGCCTATTGGAATATTGCATGCAGTTCTGGTTTCCTTCCTATCGGAAAGATGTTGTGAAACTTGAAAGGGTGCAGAAAAGATTTACAAGGATGTTGCCAGGGTTGGAGGATTTGAGCTATAGGGAGAGGCTGAACAGATTTTCCCAGGAGCGTCGGAGGTTGAGGGGTGACCTTAGAGGTTTACAAAATTATGAGGGGCATGGATAGGGTAAATAGGCAAAGTCTTTTCCCTGGGTTTGGGGAATACAGAACTAGAGGGCATAGGTTTAGGGTGAGAGGGGAAAGATATAAAAGAGACCTAAGGGGGGAACGTTTTCACGCAGAGGCTGGTACATGTATGGAATGAGCTGCCAGAGGAAGTGGTGGAGGCTGGTACAATTGCAACATTTAAGAGACATTTGGATGGGTATATGAATAGGAAGGGTTTGGAGGGATACGGGCTGGGTGCTGGCAAGTGGGACTATATTGGCTTGGGATATCTGGTTGGCATGGACAGCTTGGACCGAAGGGTCTGTTTCCATGCTGTACATCTCTATGACACTTATTGATGAGACCTGAACATGTAGGCATAAATCAGAAACAAGGCTGAAATGAGAAAAAATGTTTCAGTTAGTGAGTAGTAAGGGTATAGAATGCAATGCCTGGAAGTGTGCTGGAGCTTGGTTCAACTGAGGCATTCATGAGGGCATGGGTGATAACTTAGACAAACCTGATGTCCAGTGGTACATGGAAAAACCAGGAGATTGGCACTAGGTTACTGCTCATTGAATGAGCAGGTGCAGGCACAATGGGCCAAATTACATCTTCCTGCACTCTACCATTTAAGTGATAGACACGCTCAAACTAACTAAATCAATTTGGAGGAACTTCTTTTCACAGACTTGTGACAGTGTGCAACTGACCTGCTAAATGAATTGGTTAAAGCAAATTTGTCTGCGTTAAGGAACCATTTGATGCACGAGTGTCAGCCATAGTTCAGTTGGTAGCACAGTCCTTTGAATCATAGGTTGAAGTCCCACATCAGAGCTTGTGTACAAAAGTCTACGCTGGTATTCTGGTGTAGGAGTATACAAGAACTGTTGCACTTCTTGAGGTACTTGATCAAAAAAGCTCTATATTTCAGCTTGGGTGGACGTAAAAAATTCAGTGGCAGTATTTTGAAGAGCGAGCGGGTTATCCCAGTGTTCAGTCCAATATTTGTCATTCAATTAAATGCTTATAAGTCAATATGTTGCTGTTTCTGAAAGCAAGTTTGCTCACTGAGCTGGAAGGTTCCTTTTCAGATAGTTTGTCACCATACTTACTAACATCAGTGAGCCTCCGGAGACGCATTGGCATTAGGACCCGCTTTCTATTTGTGTTTAGGTTTTCCTTAGGCTGGTGATGTTATTTCCTGTGGTGATGTAATTTCCTGTTCTTTTGCTCAGCGTGGTAAATGGGGTCCAAGCCAATGTGTTTGTTGATGGAGTTCTGGTTGGAATGCCATGCTTCTAGGAATTCTCATGTATGTCTCTGTTTGACTTGCCATAGGATGTTGTCCCAGTCAAAGTCGTGTCCTTCCTCATCTGTATGAAGGATACTAGTGATAGTGGGTCATGTCTTTTTATGGCTAGTTGATCATGTATTCTAGTGGCTAGTTTATGCCTGGTTGTCCAGTGTAGTGTTTGTTATAGTTCTTGCAATATATTTTGTAAATGATGTTTGTTTTGCTTGTCTGATTTTTAAGTTCATTAACTGCTATTTTAGTGTGTTGGTGGATTTATGGGCTTCCATGATGCCAGGAGGTCTGAGTAGTTTGGTAGTCATTTCTGACACAACAGCCTGTTCACATCCATCAACATCAACCTGGCCAAAGAAACAGGTGACTACACTATTAGAAGAACCAAAGAAACACACCAGACACCACCAACTTCATCAATAAAGACAGCATAGTCAAAAAAGTGGACCTATGCCTTAACCACCCACTTAATTTTCAATAACTACACTTACAGACAAACCAACTGAACGTCCTTATGATCTCCACTATCAGGGTTTTTAACAGAGTCAGTAATACAGATACTCAAACATCTGCCAACCATTCAGTCCAAACTTTGGGTCTGGTACATGGATGACACCTTTGTCATCACTAAACGAAGTAAGTTAGAGGAAACCTTCACAACTGTCAATAATATCCTTACCAGCATAGAGTTCACAAATGAGGAGGAAATCAACAACAAACTGCATTTCATAGATGTCACAGTAGAGTGAAAAGCCAATGGAGACCTTTTAAACCAGCGTCTACAGGAAAACAACACGTATGGACCAAATACTGCACTACAGAAGCAATCATCCCAACACCCACAAACCAAGCTGCATTAGAACATTATTTCAATGAGCCACCACACACTGCAGCACAGAGGAACTAAGAAGAGCAGAGGAAATCACGCATACAGTGTACAGGTACCCAATGAACACAGTCCACAATTTCTCTGCAACAAACCCAGACAAGCAGCCAGCAACCCTAGCCACTCTTCCCTACATCAAAGACATCTCGGAAATGGCTGCCAGACTACTCTGATCTCTTGACTTCATAGCCCACAAACCCACCAAGACACTGAAACAGAATCTAATGAACTTAAAAGACCGAATACCAACAACCAGCAAAACGACATCATTTACCAAAATACCTTGCAAGAACTGTAACAAACTCTGTTGGTCAAACAGGCAGCAGGAGACATGAACATCAGCGAGCTACAAAAAGACATGACCCACTCTAATAGTATTCTTACATACAGGTGTGGAACGACACAACTTTGACTGGCACAACACATGCATCATAGGACAAGCCAAACAGAAACGCACATGAGAATTCCTAGAGGCATAGTATTCCAACTGGAACTCTATCAACAAACACATTGACGTGGATCCCATTTACCACTCTGTGAGAAAAAGATCGGGAAATGATGTCACCAACCCAAGGAAACCCAAACACATAAATAGAAAGCAGAATGCTAGTGCTTCACCGGAGGCTCACTGATGATGTAACCTAATATGGTGACGAAATGTCTGAAAATGAACCTTCCAACTCAGCAAAAAAACTTGCATCCAGAACCTCAACCTAAGCTATAAATCTTCTCAAAACTCGCTAATTGCTGTTTCTATGAATTTTTATATTGGCTGCTACATTTGACAGTACAATAGCAATCACATTTCAAAAAAAAAATTTTGTCCATATAATGCTTTAAGAAATCGAGTGATCATCAAAAACTGTCTTTTATTCTTTTAAGCAAATAATGAGATACAAATTGAGAGGACAAAATTAGGCTGGGAGGAGGTTTCTAATTTGGCCTCGATTTTGTGCTTGTAGATACAGCATTGCAGATGATGGTGTCATTGTTTGTTTTCATTACATCTCAACTTGGTAGCTACTTCCGGTGTCCACATGTGGTTAAAAGTGAAAATTCAGATGTTGATATCAGTGGTTACCTACTCCACAGAATGCACTATTGAAGTTTCAACAGATGGGAATCTTTTGAAATCACTGTAATTGATTGAAACTAAAGCTTTGCTGCAAAGAACTCAACACAAAGTTAAACATTGTGGAGTGAGGTGTAAGTTGATTTTTAGCAGAACTCTGCATTCTTAATTATTTCTGAACACCCTCCCTAGTCCTAGAAAACAACTAATTCTATAAAATGTCTCCCCAATGATGGAAGTTCAATAAGTTTTAATACAATTGATAATATCTTTATTTGAGATTTCGATCACTGGATTCCCCTTGTGCACGCTCCAGTGCACGTTTTGTTCTTGGTAAAATATTTAGAAAATGGCAGATAATCTTCACTTTCTGTTTTCTGGCTTGCTGCCTAAGAGTTCTTCAGTGTCATTCATTGTTAGTTTGCTGGGTGATGTTACTGCTGGTGATCCTGTTTAGTTGCTGGCAGAATCAAAACAGCAGCTGGGAAGTTGGAATCCATGCCACAAAGGTCCCTAATTTTGAGTTTAGTTTTGTTAAGGCCATTAGCGAGCACTGTCACATTATAGTAAAATTGAAAACTGACCATTTGATTTATTATTATCACATACTGAGAAACAGTGAAAAGTATTGTTTTGCATCCTAACCAGACAAGTCCGAGCTTGCATAAGGACGTTAGGATAATCCAACACAATGTAGAATATAGTATAATAGCCACAGAGAAGGTGCAGAAAAAGATCAACTCTAATATGGAGTCCCTAGGACCTTGCCATTAAGTGTATAAGTCCTGCTAAGATTTGCTTTCCCAAAATGCAACACCTTGCATTTACCTGAATTAAACTCCATCTGCCACTTCTCGGCCCATCTGATCAAGATCCTGTCGTAATCTAAGGTAATCTTCTTCGCTGTCCACGACGCCTCCAAATATATGAAAGATGAATTCCTAAGTCGGTAACAGTGGGTTCAACTGGTCACTCGATGTTTGTGCTTCTCGCACACTTTTTCCAGCACTTCATTTTTAAAAATCTTGAAATAAGTTTCATTGACAAGTGTTCGTTGCTCACCCCAATTGCCCATGAACAGAGTGGCATTTCAGAGGGCAATTAAAGATCGACCAAATTGCAAAAGCAATGGTGGAGAATGTCTAATTCACTAGCTGGGCCACATTTACTGCCCTTGATAAGGTGTTAGTGCACTGCCTTCTTGAATGACAGCTGTCCAATTGCTGTTGGTGTATCACAGTATTTTTGAGGAATGAGGTACAAGGTTTTGACCTAGAGTGAAGGAGCAATTATAAATTTTCAAGTTAGAATGGTGAGTGGCTTAGAAGGGAACTTGCTGGTGGTGGGGTTCCCATGTATCTGCTGCCTTTGTCCTTTTAGTTGGTTCAGGTCACAGATTTGAAAGGTGTCTAAGGAGCCTTGGTGCACGCTGATGTGATTGAAGTTGAAGGTATTAGATGAGATGCCAACCAAGAAGACTGCTTTTTCCCAGATGGTGTTAAATTTCTTGAGTTGAAACTACGTTCATCCAGGCAAGTGGAGAATGTTTCATCGCAATTCTGATTTGTAGGTGGTGGACAACTTTGTGAAGTCTTGAAGAGAGCTGTTCACTGAAGAACTCCCAGCCTCTGACTTGCTCTTGTAGCCACGTTATTTGAGGAACTGGTTCAGTTTCTTGGTCAATGGTAACCCCCAGAAGGGTGATAATGGGGAATTCAAATATGGTACTGTCATTGAATGTCATGGGGTGATAATTGAATTCTCGCTGTTTGAAAATGGTCATTGCTTGGCAGTTGTGTTACTTTGTTACTGTTACTTTGCAGTTTATGAACCACTGCTGATTAGTTAGAAGAAAGCTGCAGAGCTGGAGAATTTCAAAATCTTCCATTAACCAGAAATATTTATTCATGTGCATATGCTGCAAACAGCTGCAAGGACAGAAAGAGCAAGAAATCGCAGAAGAAAAGATAAAAGAAACCAAAAACTCATGTCAAAACAATAAATGTATACTTAACAAATATCATAGGTTCTGTGATGCTTGCCGTCCCATTACTATTTGGGGCATCTGTTTTAATACTTTGCAAGTTAACCATACAGTAGCATTGACCTTGGATGTTCCTGATTTTTCTATCAAGTGTTGCATCTGTGAAATGATTGTACTCTTCAAGTTTTACAACTGTTGTTCTCTCAAACAAAGACATTTACAAGGTTAAAAATCACACAACACCAAGTTATAGTCCAACAGGTTTAATTGGAATTACACTAGCTTTCGGAGCGCCGCTCCTTCATCAGGTGATTGTTTGGACAATCACCTGATGAATGAGCATTGCTTCAAAATTTAATGTACTTCTAATTAAACCTGTTGGACTATAACCTGGTGTTGTGTGATTTTTAACATTGTACACCCCAGTCCAACACCGGCATCTCCAAATCATGACATTTGCAAGGGACAGTGAATTGGGCTTTCAGACAAATAGCATTATTGTAGTTTTGCGCATGTGTCCAGAATACGATGTGCTCACATTTAACTTGGGATTTGACTTTTCGAATTTTGGCATAAGACAACAGATACGACTTTTTTAATGTAAGATTTTATATTGTGAGCCAGAATTTAGCTGTGGTAAATAAAAATCATCCTAAGTGATTTTTCTTTAGAGGAAACACAAAAATCAGGAAATCAAAATCCTGTCTGAATAAGATTGAGATGGGATGGGATGCACAAAAAATCCATACATATTCAAAGCCTCAGAACTGAGGAAACACAGAGGGTCAATTGAAAACAATGCAAATGTGACAAGCTGAGAAGGAAATCGACAAACTTTGCTAGAGGGAATGAAAGTCCAACAAAGGACACAATAGGGAAGCAAAGGACAATGCAACAAATTCAGAAGCCCCACGAATCATTTGACTACTATAACTGCATTTATTTTTCCATTAATTTCACATGATCAGCTTTAATTCTGGCTTTCCATTTAATTTGATATATTTTACTAATAATTATGTAAGAGTCTTTGTAGGTCATCTTTAAAACTATTATTAATCCACTTTCCGAGTATATATTACAAATGTTCTGAAATCATTGCCTTCGATAAACTTTGTTGAATTACTTTGTGCATGTGTTCTTTTGGAGGATGATATTTGGTGGTCTTCAATTAAGCAATTGTTTCTTTTTCCTCTGTATTTTTGCTTAATTCCCTGCTGAAACTACTGATATTTAGCTGGAAATGGTGTCACAGGTGTGCCCTGAGTTTTGGGAAATTCAAGGCATTCTCATAATCATCTAATATTTTTGCACAGGTGTTCCCAGCAGAAACAACTGGTCAATAATTTGTACAAGTAAATCTGAAATTTTCTTTCCTCCCCTATCTCTGAACTGCTGAGGGCAGAAGCAGTGTCACATTGCACTTGGCTTTTGAATCCTGAAAACCAGAATTCTTGAGTATGCATCTGAAAATAAGAATATTCTGATGTGTGCTAGCTTTATGATCGCTGTCTGAGGATATGAAGCAGCTGACTGGCATGGCTCAAGTGCACAGATTTTATTTGTAGTAACCTTGTAGACATCAGTGAAAAATTAGACAGTTTCATTGGTATCTACTGCAGACCCATGCCATGGTTCATTTGGTAGCACACTTAGGTTATCATCTCAAGTTTCACTCCACAGATTAAGCACAAAACTTAAAGCTGGCACTCCTATGCAGTACTGAGGGAGCCTGGTGCCTTTCAGATGAGATATAAAACTGAGGCCCCATCCATTCTGCTCATGTAGATGCAAAAGACCTCTGTGCAAAGGAGTGTCCCTGCTGTTCTGACCATTGTAGCTTGCTGTGCGCAAATTGGCTAGATTGTTTTGTTAAGGACCAGACCAGACCAAACTCTTTCAAAATATATTAGGGTAGCCTAGACCCAAACTTTTTCTCATTTTGAAGGTAAGTGTAAGTCTTTGTGTTCCAGGTGCAGTTCAATTGATCATATTGCTCAACATTAAGCAAACACACTTCATCTTTGCAATACAATTAAAATACAGACAAAATAAAAAAGAAAAGAATTAGCTTAACTGTAACTATTGAAATGCTGAATAAAATATATATATTAAAAAACTACAAATTAACTGTTCCAATCAAGTAAAATCCCATAGAAACATTGAGGCTGCTTCTGTTGTTCCAACCTTTTTTTTGAAAAAAAAATCCCCAAGGCATCAAAAACTGTTTACCGTTTTGGCTTTGAACAAACCAATCAGCACCTTGGTCTCAACCTTTCTTCATAAAAAGAAAACACAACAAAATGCATGTCTCAAGCCATAGTATCATCACCTGCCCCCACCAAAAAAACCCATCAATATCCAAAGATGGGCTCATTTTTAGCCTGATACTATTAATACGCTATAATGCATATATATTACGTTAACTGTAAGCATACAATATTCAATGCTACAATCCATTTCAGTCTCCTTTTTTCCCCACCATCGAACACCTCCAGCTTTGTTCATGACAATGCATCGGAAATTACGTTCTCTCGTCCCGCCGTATATATAATTTTCAAATTGAACAATTGCAATAAAAAGTTTCATCTAAATAGTTTGGAATTTTTATCCTTAATTTTTTTTCCAAAAACTTTAAGGAGTTATGATCCGTATGTACAATTGTCTCCTACACATTACTGGCAATATAAATGTTGCAATGCCAACACTGAACTCAATATCTCCTTCTCAATTGTAGAACATTTATGTTAATGGGCATTCAATTTTCTGGAAAAGTACAAAATAGGTCTTTCTATCTTCATCTTGTGTTCTTGCAAGAGTACAGCGCTGATATACACATCACTTGCATCAATAGCCACCTTGAATGGCTTTGCAGAATTAAGTGTGGCTAATATCGGGCAGTGATTAGCACAGTTTTCAGGCTGTCAAGTGCCTTCTGACATTCTTCTATTCACTGAAATTTTCTGCACTTCAACAAGTCAGCTAGTGGAGCAACCACACTGCTAAAATTCAGTGCGACCTTCCAAAAAAAACCAACTCAGTCCTAGGAATCAAAGTACTTCCTTCATCATCAAAGGTATGGAAAAGTCTCCAATAACCTTTGTTTTCGTATCCCATGGGGTCATTTGTCTATGTCCAATGACGAGGCCCAGAATGTGACCTGGGCTTTTATGAACACATTCTTAGCCAGACTTAACATTAGTCCTGTCTTCAAAGTCAATCAAACAATTCCAATAGATGCTACAAATGTTCCTTCCATATGTGAATAAAAATCAGCAGGTCGTCAATTGTACACTACACCATTGGGTAATCCTGAAATGACTTTATTGGATGGTCTTTGAAATGTAGCTGGCGTGTTTTTATATCAAATGGAGAGACTTTAAGCTGGTATATTTAGTGTTGTGAAAGCTGAACTTTTTTTCAATCTTTCTGATAAAGCTACCTACCAGTATCCTCTGAGTAAATCCGCCTTCAAAATACAAGTGGCTTCTCCCACCTTGTCAATACAGTCTTGCAAACATGGAATAGGATCTGAATCAGACTTTGTATCTATATCATACATAATCACATTAGTACTTCTCAGCTTATTCCCACATCTCACCTCATGTGGTTGTAATAACTCTTTCAGGTCATTTTGACCTTCCTCTGGAAGGTAACCCAATAGTTTATCCCAAAAAAGTTTTGAGAACTTTCTCATTGTTTAATTTGAAGAATGTCCAATTCAGAATCATCTGAACTTGGTTCTTCAGTCTGTGTTGTAACCAGTAACACATTCTCCTTTTGCTTTTCTTCTCTATCAAAATGTCCTTTGAGCAGATTCACATTGCACAGTGTGAGATTTCTTTCTATTGTTATCAAATGATTCACCTCACTCAATTTCCTTCAGATTAGATGAGGCCCACTAAACCTTGTCTTTAAAAGTTTGTCTACCACTGGTCGTGACACTAACACTTTATCTCCATTAGCAAAATTACAAATTTTTGCTTTCTTCTTGTCTTCCTGTTTCATCATATACTCTGCTATTTTCAAATGCTGTCTAGCCAACTCACCTGCTTTGTTTAATCTTTCCCTAAAATCTGACAAAATTCAAATATGTGGTCTCTTGACTCAATTTTTCCTTGATTAATTTCAGTGGTGCTCTCACCTCACTCCCAGAAACTAATTAAAATGGACTGAATTTAGTTGATTAATTAGGTATCATCCTGAATGCAAAAAGTACAAATAGATTTCGTTTATCTCAAGCCTCTGGTTGGTCTTGACTATAAGTCCTCAACATGGTCTTTAAAATTTGATGCCACTGTTCTAATGCTCCCTGCAATTCTGGATGGTACGCAGTGGATTTATTTGTTGTTTTGTTTGTAAAATAACCATTACTTCTTTGAATAAATTTGACGCAATCCAATTGAATTATGTGAATATTTCATATCTGGTAAAACAGCAAAAAACCTGAGTACTCTTCTGCAATCTTTTTAGCCATGATACTGCGAAATGGAATAGTCTCTGGAAATCTAGTAGTATTATGGTCAACGAATTATGTTTTCCACTTTTTTTGTTTTAGGTAGGGCTCCTTCAAAATAAATTAAGACTCTTGTAAAACCGTCCTCAAATGCAAGAGTGGGTATTAAGGGTGCTGGTTTTATCACTGCCAAAGGTTTTCTAATTACCTGATGTCCAGAAAAAGTCAACCATGTCCTTACGCAGTTCAGACCAATAAAAATATTTTTGTATTTTGGCTTGAGTTTCTCTTCAAAATAAATCTACTTGAATATGTGATGATGTTTATTTCCTCATCAAGACCTTATTTTTAAGATAGTAACATTTTTAGATATGTTCAGATTTTTCTGTGTATGCTTTTTTCTGATACAACTGCTTTAGTTTTTCATCTTTCTGTTTAATTCAGCTAATTTCTCTGAACTAAAAATATCCATTTTATCTTACACCTGTTCTTGTTTTATTCTCAACCATTTAATCAAAACATAGTCTCTGATAATAGAATTTCAATTTCCTTATATTTACTCCTTGATTTCTCCTCTTGCTTCAACCTGTGACTTTGGGACCTTGTTACCACACAATCAGGAAAATTCCCAGGATATACTTCCTATAACACCTCAGGATTGATTTTTCCACTGGCTTTTCAATTGCAGGAGGCATCACCACTCTCTGTAATTCAACAATATCATTACCAAGGATACCACCAATTCACCACTTTTCATCTGACAGTCCAACCTCACTTTATGTAATGGAATACTGCTCTTCTTACCATGAATTCCACATATTACCACTTTTTTTGGCAACACTCCTCCTGAATTACATATCTCCTCATCTCTCACCATCAAAGATTGATTTGCTCCCATTTCATTTAATCAAAATTTCCTTACCTAACTCCTTCTGGCACAAGAGTAAACTTTACCCTTGCAAGTAAATTCTTTGAAGATGTTTGGCACTTCTGTCTCAAACAAATCCTGACCAGGTTGTATATTCTTTTGCAGCTTTGTAATTTCCACTGTACTTTACCAGTTCAACAAAGCTCACTGGTTTATCCTGTTCTCCCACACCTGTCTGCCTAGTGCTTTTTCTAAATACTGACTACATGTGGCATATTTTCTTACAATGAAAACACCTGAGCTTTTGGATTTCTCTTACCCCTAATGGCTGGTTTCCTTTTTACCCTGTGATAAACTATCTTTACTATCTTCAATGGGATCTCATTTTCCATTACCACCTGAGGATTTTTCTTTTTACCCCAATTTCTATCCCTCACAGACTAAAATTGATGTCAGAAGCCAAACTTTGATTTAAAAACCAACTCATAATCATCTGCCATTTCTGCTAATCTTGCAGTCATAACTCTCTGCTCTTCCATGAGTTCTCACTAAAAGAAGTGTACTTTGCACTCCATCAAAATAACATTTCAAAATTACTTTGCTTGATCATTTCAAACTCCAAAAATGTTATCTGAAGGCTTCTGGTACCATCTCAGAAGCACTTAAAATGGCTTTTTTCATCTCATCATAGTCAAATGCCTCCCATGACAGTGATGCAAATACCCCACTAACTCTACCCTTGTTTGAATCAACAATATGCATGTCTCCACTGGCCATTTCATTTGTTTAACCACTTTCTCAAATGAAATGAAAAGGCTTCTCCATCCTTCTCATCAAACTTTGGCAATGCTTGGACATATTTAAGCAGGCCATTGACTACATTGGGATTGTTCTCCGTCACTGTCCTACCTTTCAGCTCTACCTCTTCCATCTTAAGTTGACTTTGAGTTTTCAGTTTCAACCTCTGAAGTTCAAAAACTCTGCCTTTCTTCTATAGGGCCTTCCTTTTTCTTTTTGTTCTGCCAGGGCTACGCTTACCTTTTCTTTTTCCTCTGCTTGTGATATTCTCACTTTCTGCTTTTTTTCCTGCTTTCAATCATAATTCAAACTTGTTCATGTTCATGTTAAAGTTGCTTTATTTGTAGTTGAATTTTAGCAATTTCCAATGGCATTGCCTTCACAGTGGAAGATGTGTCTAACATGCCAAAGAATGATTTTCAGGATATGATGGCAGGTGAGACCTCAATTCAGTTGTTATCACTAAAGGGATAGTGTTGAGCAAACATGAGGGTCGAAAGGAAGAAAAGTCCCCTGGTCCTGATGGAGTGCATCCCTGGATGCTGAAAGAAAAGGTGGAAGTTATAATAGATGCATTAGTGGTAATTTACCAAAATTCACTGGACTCCAGGGAGGTCCCAGTGAACTGGAAGACAGTGAATGTCACACTGCTGTTAAGGCAGGTAACTATAGGCTAGTCAGCTTAACATCTGTAGTTGGGAAAATGCTGGACGCTATTATTAAAGAAGAAATAGTGAGGCATCTTAATGGACACAGCATGGATTCAGGAAGGGAAGGTCGTGTTTGACAAACTTACTGGAGTTCTTTGATGATGTAACAAGCGCAGTGGATGGAGAGGAACAGGTGGATGTTGTATCTTTGGATTTCCAGAAGGCTTTTGATAAGGTGCCATATAAAAGACTCCATAAAATAAGAATGCATGGAATTGTGGGGAATGTACTAGCTTGGATAGAGGATTGGTTAACCAATAGAAAGCAGAGATTTGGGATAAATGGGTGTTTCTCTAATTGGAGATCAATGGTGAGCAGGGTGGTGCAGGGATCGGTGTTGGGCCCGCAACTATTCATGATATACATAAATGATTTGGAAGAGGAAACCGAGTGTAACGTAACCATGTTTGCTAATGACACTGAGTGGAAAAGCAAACTGTTCAGAGGATGTGGAGGGTTTGCAGAGAGATTTAGATAGTTAAATGAGTGGGAAAGGGTCTTGCAAATGGAGTGCAATGTTGGTAAATGTGAGGTTATCAACTTTGGAAGTAGAAATAGGTCAGAATATTATTGTAATGGTGAAAGATTGCAGCAAGCTGTTATGGAGAGGGACCCGGGAGTGCTTGTACATGAATCGCTAAAACTTGATTGCAAGTGCAACATGTAATCAGAAAGGCAAATGGAATATTGGCTTTTGTGGCTAGAGGGATTGAACTTAAGAGCAGGGAAGTTCTGCTGCAGTTGTACAAGTTGTTGATGAGGCCGCGCTTGGAATATTGCATACAGTTCTGGTTGCCACATTATAGGAAGAATGTTGAAGCATTGGAAAAGGTGCAGAGGAGGTTTCTCAGAATGTTACCTGGTATGGAGGGAAGGTCTTATGAGGGACTTGGGGCTGTTTTCATGAGGGAGAAGCAGGTTGAGAGGTGACTTAAACGAGATGCAAGATTATCAGAGGATTAGATCGGGTGGACATGGCTAGCACGAGGGGATATAGCTTTAAATTGAGGAGTGGTAGATATAGGACAGATGTCAGAGGTAGGTTCTTTACTCAGAGACTAGTAAGGGCCTGGAACACCCTGCCTGCAACATTAGTAGACTCACCAAATTTAAGGGCATTTAAATGGTCATTGGATAAACATATGGGTGATGATGGAATAGTGTAGATTAGATGGGCTTCAGGTTGCTTTCACAGGTCGGTGCAACATCAAGGGCCAAAGGGCCTGTACTGTGCTGTAATGTTCTATCTTTACTTGAGGAAAGATATACTGGCTTTGGAGGCAGTGTGAAGGAGGTTCACCAGGTTGAATCCAGAATTGAGGGGATTATCCCATAAGGAGAGATTGAGCCACCTGGGACTGTATTGACTGGAATTTAAAAGAATGAGAAGGGATATCTGATAGAAACATATAAAATTATGAAAGGGATAGATAAGATAGAGGCACGCAAGTTGTTTCCGCTGGTGGGTGAGACTAGGAGTAGGGGACACAGCCTCAAGATTAGGGGGAATAGATTTAGGACAGCGATGAGGAACTGCTTTTCCCAGAGAGTAGTGAATCTATGGTACTCTATGTTCCATGAAGCAGTAGAAGCAGCTTCATTAAATATGTTCAAGACACAATTGGATGGGTTTTTGTATGGTCGGGAATTAAGGAATATGTGGATAATTCAGGTAGGAGAAGCTGAGATGATGATAGATTAGCCATGATCTTAATGAAAAGCAGAGGAGGCTCATTGGGCCAAATGACCTACTCCTGCTTTGATAACTATGAAACATTCCTGTCAATTGTAAACATTGAGCTATTGCTGCAATTACCTCCCCTTTTCACACTGATAAAGGCAACCCCAACTCCCGCTTGAATGCCAATTCCAAAAGTTTTGCCTTGCTCGATTGCTGCAAAACTCCCTGAGTGATTTCTTCCACCTGCAGGAATCGCTTAGTGTCTGAAAGAGCCATTATTACACAAGCCCATCCTATTTTATAGAACATTACAGCACAGGACAGGCCCTTTGGCCCTCGATGTTGCGCTGACCTGTCATACCAATCTGAAGCCTATCTAACCTACACTATTCTATGTATGTCCATATGTTTGTCCAATGACAACTTAAATGTACTTAAAGTTGGTGAAACTACTACCCTTACTACTCTCTGAGTAAAGAAACTATCTCTGACATCTGTCCTATAAGTATCACCCCTCAATTTAAAGCTATGCCCCCTCATGCTCGCTGTCACCATACTTGGAAAAAGGCTCTCCCTGTCCACCCTATCTAACCCTCTGATTATCTTATATGTCTCTATTAAGTCACCTCTCAACCTTCTTCTCTCTAACGAGAACAGCCTCAAGTCCCTCAGCCTTTCCTCGTAAGACCTTCCCTCCATACCAGGCAACATCCTAGTAATCTCCTCTGCACCCTTTCCAAAGCTTCCACATCCTTCTTATAATGCGGTGACCAGAACTGTACACAATACTCCAAATGCAGCCGTACAGAGTTTTGTACAGCTGCAGCATAACCTTATGGTTCCGGAACTCAATCCCTCTATTAATAAAAGCTAAAACACTGTATGCCTTCTTAATAACCCTGTCAACCTGGGTGGCAACTTTCAAGGTTCTATGTACATGGACACCGAGATCTCTCTGCTCATCTACACTACCAAGAATCTTACCATTTACCAGTACTTTGCAGGCTGGTTACTCCAACCAAAGTGAATCACCTCACACTTGTCCAAATCAAACTCCATTTGCCACCTCTCAGCCCAGCTCGCAGCTTATCTATGTCTCTCTGTAACCTACAACATCCTTCATCACTATCCACAACTCCACCGACCTTCGTGTCGTCTGCAAATTTACTAACCCACCCTTCTACGCCCTCATCAAGGTTGTTTATAAAAATGACAAACAGCAGTGGACCCAACACCGATCCTTGTGGTACACCACAAGTAACTGGACTCCAGGATGAACATTTCCCATCAACCACCACCCTCTGTCTTCTTTCAGCAAGCCAATTACTGACCCAAACTGCTATGTCTCCCACAATCCCATTCATCTGCATTTTGTACAATAGCCTACTGTGGGGAACCTTATCGAACGCCTTGCTGAAATCCATATACACCACATCAACTGGTTTACTCTAATCTACCTGTTTGGTCACCTTCTCAAAGAACTCAATAAGGTTTGTGAGGCACGACCTACCCTTCACAAAACAGTGCTGACTATCCCAAATCAAATTATTCTTTTCTCAATGATTATAAGTTTTAAACCAACCTAATGCAACACCTGAAAATTAAAAAAAAACAGCACTCACTGCTGTCATTGAGTCTAATGAGCCTTAACCAACATGGAATTAGGGATTTTGATCCCAACAAGAGCCCCCAATGTGTTATGGACTAGACCAAACCCATCAAACTATGTTTAGAAGATAGCCTAGACCATGTTTTTTTTAAATTTTAAAGGTAAATGTAAGTGCTTGCAGATGTAATTCAATTGGTCAAACTATTTGACTATAAGTCAAATACACTATTTTTATACTGCAGTTAAAATAAAGACAAAATGAAAAGAATTGGCTTTGCTGTAACTTATCCGAAATGCCAAAGAAAATAATATATATTAATTAACTTTTCCAAAATAGTTACGTTTCATAAACACACCTTTGGCAAAGGCAAATCAGTAAAATAGATAGAATTGCACATGAAACAAACAGCAGGAAGAAAACCCCAGCTTTTAGAAGGAGAAGGGCAACAAATACATGGCAACACCACTGCCGCAAGTTCTGCTCCATGCCACTCAGCATCCTGATTTGGAAACATACCGCCATTCCTTCAGTGTCCCTGGGCAAAATCCATTATGGCACTGCTTGTGTACCTACACTAAATGGACTGCAGAGGTTCAAAAAGGTAGCTCACTATACCACATTCACAAGGGCAATTCGGGATGGACAGTAAATGCTAGCCCAGCCAACGAGGCCTGCATCCCATGAATGAATAAAGAAAACAATGACTACACTTTAAATCCAAGGAAGAACTTTGAGATGTTTGGTGGGTGTAAAAAATGCTATATGATTATGAATCTTTCAAGTCATTATTTGATTAAAAAGTAGGAAAGGATTAGCCAATTCAATGACATCAATTGAAGCACAGACTGTAGCTTTGGTAGTTTATGGGTTTTGCTGTTTTCAGCTGGTGCTTTGGGACATACAAATGGCCCTAGCGCTCAGGATGGAACGAACAGAAATAATTTAATGAAGAGTGGGGAAAAAAAGATGTAAAAAGATTCACTAACTCCTGTCAATTTGAATACACTGGGGGTGCAATGCATGCTAAACAATAACATAGGTGAGAGATTTTACATACCCATTCATTTTTATTTTGCTACTCTGTGGTAAAGAAAGTCAGGCCAAGTGTAAATGGAGTACCCAATTGGCTATCACTCATTATTTGTATCTTCCCCATGTGCTTTCAGTAAATGTTAATAAAAAATCTGCTTGATTTGACATCAGGATTTCTTTGGACTTCCAGTTCACTGATCCTCTGCTTGGCATATCTGAAATCAACTGTTAAGCAATGATGGCATGGTGGCTCAGTGGTTAGTACTGCTGTCTCACAGCACCAGAGACCTGGGATTTGATTCCAGCTTCAGGTGACTGTCTGTGTGGGTTTACTCCCACGGTTCCCCCTATATCTGTGTGGGTTTCCTCCCACGGTTCAAAGATGTGCAGACCAAGGAGGTTAGCCATTGGAAACGCAGGGTCATAGGGGTAGTGTAGGATAGGTGGTGAGTCTGGGTGGGATATTTTCAGAGATCAGTGTGGACTCAATGGGACAAGTGGCCTGCTTCCACATTGCAGAGATTCTAGAAACAAGCAGTCGGCTGGCACAACTCCCATGGTCATACCAATTACCACGTCTAATCACCATCATTCAGATAGAGATATTTAGGAATGCAGATTTGAGATTATAATCAGATCATCCATGATCTTATTAAAAAGTAAAGTGGGCTGAATGGCTAACTCTGACCCCTGATTTGTTTGCATGTTAATAGGGGAGAACAGAACACTTGATACGCTAATACAAAAGCAATGTACCATTTGCTGCAAGCATATGCTAGAGATTTGAAATTATAAATAACTATACTGAACAATCAGATCTGAAGTGTTAACTTTGTTTTACACAGATTTTGGCATGACCTGCTGAGCATTTTCTCTTTTTAATTAAAAATCACCTGGGTATAGTCCAACAGGTTTATTTGGAAGTAAAAGCTTTCGGAGTGCTGCTCCTTCGTCAGGTAGCTAAAAGAACAGGATCACAGGACACTGAGTTTATAGCAAAAGATCATAGTGTCATACAACTGATGTGATATATTAGGCAAAGCTAGATTTCTGTAAAGTCTTTCATCCTTTAGAATGCATTACAGGTTTTATTAATTTGTAAATCCCAGAATTTCTTTCAAGTCAAACTTCCGAGATAACTTAAGGCTTTCATTTTTAATTACTCAGCCTACAATCTTCCAGATATTGGCTGCTACAAAGTATGGCTGTTTTCTGTCAAGAATTTAATGATCTGATTACTGAGTGTTCAATCAACCAATTTCTGTGACCAGCAAGGACAGAAATCCATGGAACTGGACCAGCTGCAGTTCACTAGCTTGATACTTCCTGTTGGAAGGACAGACAGCATCAAATACCAGGCTTTCAATCAGGATTTCTTTGGACTTCCAGTTCACTGATCCTCTGCTTGGCATATCTGAAATCAACTGTTAAGCAATGATGGCATGGTGGCTCAGTGGTTAGTACTGCTGCCTCACAGCACCAGAGACCTGGGATTTGATTCCAGCTTCAGGTGACTATATGTGTGGGTTTCCTCCCATGGTTCAAAGATGTGCAGACCAGGGAGGTTAGCCATTGGATACGCATCAGGAGGCATCAGGAGTGTGAATAAGGTATAAAAAGGCATCAGGAGTGTGAATAAGGTATAAAAAGAAAAACTTCATTTATATTGCACTTTTTATGACCACCGGATGTCTCAAAGCACTTTACAGCCAATAAACTATTTTTGAAATGGAACTACCATCGTCACGTAGGAAACTATGACAATACCATAGCTTTAAGAGGGGCATTTTGTGTTTTCCTTTATGAAGAAAGGTTGAGACAGAGGTGTTGAGTGGTTTGCTCAAAGCCAGTAAACAGCTTGTGAAGGCCTGGGCTTTTTTTTTAGACGTTGGTAGAATAGGAGTAGTTTGGATTGAGTTTTTGCAGTTGCTGGGTTCTTGAAGCTGAATGTGAAAGCTCTTCTCTCAGCTTTTAGCTTGGTCCTGGCCTGGTGTATCAGCAGTTCATGGCGGATCTCAGCCTGGTCTCTCAGTGGCTCGCGGCAGATCCCAGGCCTGGTCTCTCAGCAGTATACTGGTTGTCTCTTAGCAGCTCTTGGTGGTGTCTCCGCTAGGCATGTAAATGGATCCTGCCTGGGTATATTCCCGAGGAACCGGTGGAGAATGGATAGGCAGCAGTTTCAGCAGCAGCAATGGTATCTGCGGCAGCTGCTTCAAGAACAGGCAGCTGAGGTCTCCCAGAGAGTGAGATGGGCAGAGGAGTCACTGAAGACTGGTGAACTTTTAGCTTATTCTTTTATTTCCCTAGTTTAAACTATGAAAAACTTCAATGTAAACTAATAACTTATTTGTTTATTTGTCTATTATTCAATGAAATAATGCTTAACTTTTTAACTCATTTCTCTTACTACTTTGTACCTAAGCACTTTTTGTACCTAGGTACTTTGGTACTTAAGATGGCATCATGTATGGCAACATTATACACTTTTCACTGTGCTCCTGTACATCTGTACTGAACTACATATGATAATAAAATCTAAAATCTCTGTGGTGCAGCTTGTAGATGATACACACTGTTGCTACTCAGCATTGGGAGTGGTGGGAGTGAATGTTTGTGGGTGTGATGCCAATCAAGTGGGTTGCTTTGTCCTCGATGGTGTCCTGCTTTCTCAGTGTTGTTGGAGTTGCACTCATACAGACAAGTGGACAGTATTCTATCACACTTGTACCTTGTGGATGGTGGATGGGTTATGGAGAGTCAGGATGTGAATGAGTGTATTTCTAACCTCTCACCTCCTCTTGTACTCACTGCATTTATATAGTTAATATAGTTCACTTTCTACTCAATCTAACCATACCATTTTGATAGTGGTGCAATCAGTGATGGTAATGCCATTGAATGTCAAGCAGGAATGGTTAGATTGTCTCTTATTGAAGATGGTCATTGCCTGGCATTTGTGCAGCGTGAATGTTACTTGTCAATTTTCAGCCCGGAGTAGACTGGGCATAATTAGTCTAGTTGGATTTCTCCTGCTTTTTGTGTATGGGACATACCTGGCAATTTTCCACATTGTTGGATAGATGCCAATGGTATAGTTATGCTGGAACAGCTTGGCCATATCTAATGGCACCAGCTGTATCTTGATATTACATGGATTGATTTGAATTGACTGAAGGCAATGCCGGGGACCTCTGGAAGAGGCTGAAATGGATAATCTACTCAGCACTTCTGGCTGAAGATTATTTTGAATGATTTACCTTTTTCTTTTGTACTGTGTTGGGCTCTTTCATTATTGAGGATGGGAAAATTTGTGGAACTTCACCAGTGAGTTATTTAATTGTCCACCACCATTCATGACTGGATGTGGCAGGAATGCAGAGCTTAGATCTGATCTATTGTTTGTGGAATCACTTATCTCTGCCTATCACTTGCTGCTTATGCTGTTTGGTACACAATTAGTCCTGGTTTGTAACCTCATCAGGTTGATACTTGTTTTTTAGATATGTTTGGTGCTGCTCCTGGCATTCTGTCCTGCACACTGCATTAAACCAGGCAGATCCCCTGGCTAGCAGGTAATGGTATAGTGGGGGATGTCGTACAGACAGATTGGATTGAGGTATAGTTCTGCTGCTGATAATGGTGCACAGCACGTCCCTGAATGCCCAGTCTTAAATATCTAGATCTGTTTGAAGTCTAACTCAGTGGGCGGCACGATGGCACAGTGGTTAGCACTGCTGCCTCACAGCGCCAGAGACCCAGGTTCAATTCCCGCCTCAGGCGACTGACTGTGTGGAGTTTGCACGTTCTCCCCGTGTCTGCGTGGGTTTCCTCCGGGTGCTCCGGTTTTTTCCCACAGTCCAAAGGTGTGCAGGTCAGGTGAATTGGCCATGCTAAATTGCCCGTAGTGTTAGGTAAGGGGTAGATGTAGATGTAGATGTAGGGGTATGGGTGGGTTACGATTCGGCGGGGCGGTGTGGACTTGTTGGGCCGAAGGGCCTGTTTCCACACTGTAAGTAATCTAATCTAATCCAATCATTTAGCGAAGTGATGAGGATATCCTCCACAACACAATGGAGATATCCTTATTGTGAATATGATTTTGTTAGAGACATTGTAAGGTATGATTCTATAAAAATGGCTAGATCAGACAGTTGCTTGACTGGTCTGTGACACAGCTTTCAAAACTTTGGCAGTAAACCCCAAAGCTAGGCAACATAGATTTTACAGGTTTGAGAGAGTCATGTTTACCATTACAGTTTCCAATGCCTTAGTTGATGCCACATGTCCATCTGGTTTCATTATTTTCTTTAACTTTGAAGTAGTTACACAGTTGAATGTTGTTTTAGGCCATTTCAGAAGGCAATTAGGAGTCAACCACATTTCTATAAATCTAACATCTAACATGAGGGCCACACCAGGCAAGAACAGGCAAGCAGGAGGCCAGAAGAACACAGCAAGCCAGGCAGCATCAGGAGGTGGAGAAATCAATCTTTTGGGTATAATCCTTACATTGATTTCCCACCTCCTGATGCTGCTTGGCTTGCTGTGTTCTTCCAGCCTTCTGCTTGTCTTCTTTGGATTCCAGCATCTGTAGATTTTTTTTGTCTCTGACCAGGTAAGAGTAGCAATTTCCTTTCCTAAAGTGTATGTGATGTAGGTGGCAGCTAATTGGCACAAATGTGATAATGACCAAGTTATTCTTTTTTTATGTGATGTTGATTGACAGACAAATATTGGCTGGGACATCCTGTTCTTCAGCATAGTGCCATGGATTTTTTTTACATTGATCTGAGTAGTTTAACATTTTGTCTGGAAGGTGAAATCTCCATCAGGATTCTCTCAAAATAGCACCGGAGTGTCAACCTAAATTTTCATGCTCAACTTTTGTTTTGGAACTTGAAACTAGTCCATTATGATTCAAAAATAAAGCAAACTGAACTACAGCAGACACTTGTCTGCCCATGACATCAATAGCAGTTCATGAAAGGAGCGATCTACTAGGAAGGACATTCTATCTTTTTGAGCATGCATTTGGCTTTTTCACTTAGAAGCCATCCATTAACATAATTTTCTTCCTTAGAGATTGCAAGAAGAATTGAATTATGAAACCTTGTGATAATTTCGAGCCAATCTCCCTTTGCATATCGTCTCACACAAATGAATGTTCAAGAATGGAAGTCTTTGCTTTTGAGGAGATTTACTAATGAAGCTTACAAAGAAACCTAGTTTATACATGATTCTAAGCTCAACTTTGGAACAGCCTGCAATTCAATTAAACTGAAAAGCTCTGTCTCTTTTTTTCTCAGTCACTTCCTGAGGCACTGGGTGTTCCTAAACTCAAAAGACTACAGTGGTTCAAAAAGATTCACCAGCATCTTCTCAAGGGCAGTTAGGAATGGGCAATAAATTCAGGTCTCGTCAGCTACATCTACATTCCCTTGAAATGCCCACAATGTCAAAGCTTTTCAATTTGTTCCGTTGATAAGTAACCCCATGAATCCATCTTAGTGTTGGAACCCCTGCTGACCCTATTTACTGCTGTCTTTCTATACCTGCATCCTCTGTCCCAATCTGAGTATTATCATTTCACCTCCTCCAATTCCTCCTTCCCTCCCCAATTAGTTTAAGGCCATCTCTACAGCCCTAGTTATTTGAAACACCAGGACATTGGTCTGAGGATGATTCAAGTGAAGCCTATTCAACCAAAACAGCTCCCTCATGGCCCTGTGTTCATGCCCCAGAAATTGAAACCCATTCCATCCAATATTTGAGCCACACATGTAACTTTTTAACTTTATTTACCCTGTGCCATTTGCCCATGGCTCAACTAATAATCCAGAGATTATTACCTTGGAAGTTCTGCTTTTTGATTTAGTTCCTTTTCAAAGTCTTGCAGCTAAATCTCCAGTCCTAATAATGTTGTTTGAACCAACATGGACAACACTATTGGATTCCTCCCCTTTCTCTCGAATTTCTTCAGCTATAAGGAGATTCCCTCACCTTGGCACTGGCTAGGCAACACAGCCTTCAGTTCTCCTGTCATGTGCTCTACCACAACTTATTTCCTATTTCCTTTCCCCATTGGAATGGCTCCTTGTTCCAAGGTGTTGTACTCAGTTTGCTCATCCTCCTTGCAGTCTCCCTACTATGATCACGTTGCTTGCAAGAACCTTGTAATAGCAGGGTCAAGGATCCTTAATTTAAATCCACTTAGTCCTTATACTTCCCTTACCAGTAGTCACAGCCTCCCGGGGTTCCTGATCACAAGCCAATTTTGTATTAAGTAATCTGAAGAATGTGACCATGCTCTGGAGCAAACTGTCCAGGTAATATTTCAGTTATCTCCTCTATAGTGTGTAAACACACACAAATTGACTGACTTACTGGATTGTTTTGTCTCTTGTGTCATTGGACCCTTGTCACAAACCAACAGCACGTTTGTCTTTTTTTTAATGCACTGAACTGTTCACCTCAAAAGTTTAAAACTTTACTACAACTTTTCTATAGGCCACCAGAATGTTCAGCATCAGCTCACAAGCTCACTCTAACATTAAACTTTACGACATCTTCCTCTTCTTAATACAAAATTACAAAATATAAAAATTAAATTTAATGTTATCCACTGTTCTTAATAATGTGTTCTTTGATATATCTTCAATCCCTCCGATCCTGCAAACAGTCAAGCAGCTTGACTGTCAATATTTTAAAGCAGAATTGGTCAATAGGAGAAAATGGCTGTGAATTGAAATGTCCCAGCAAGCATTCTACAATTCAGTAATCTCATTAAAGAGAGATAATATTGAATGTTCTGCTCATCTTCCAAGGTCACTGAAGCATCTGAAAAGTTGCAAACATTCATCACAGGAATCAGGTCTAGTCAGGAGGTCCTGTACAACAAATCCACCCAGCCTTGGGTGACTGTGTGGAGTTTGTACTTTCTCCCCATGTCTACATGAGTTTCCAATGGGTACTCCAGTTTCCTTCCAGAGTCCAAAAATGTGTAGGTTAGGGTGGATTGGTCCAGCTAAGTTGCCCCCTAGTATTCAGGGATATACAGGCTAAGTGGATTAGCCATGATAAACCTGGGGTTATGGGAATAGGGTGGGGGAATGAGTCTGGGTGGGGTGCTCTTTGAAATATTGGTGCAGAGTCCTCTTTCTGCAATGTAATGATTCTACGAGTCTATTCTATGAATATTATTCTTTGCAACATGTCCTTTCAAGAGATTAAAAAATTGGTTTCAGACAGCAGCATCACATCTCCCTCTCCTGTCCTTGTAATTAGAATTCTTACTGCGTGGAAACAGGCCCTTCTGTCCAACAAGTCCAAACCGACCCTCCGAACAGTATCCCACCCAGACCCATTCCCCTATATTTACCCCTGACTCAAACATCATGCAGAAATTCACATACATGAATTCAACAAATCTTCAGTGGATTGGGATATGTGTCTTTCAATGACTGAGTTAAAGAATAAGGCAGATAAAACAGTACATCAATGTGCATCTGATGTTGGAAATGAATTCCATTCTGAATTAACAAGTGTTCTCATCCATGCTACTTGCATCTGTGACTTGTCTTTCTTGATTTAGAGATATTCTTAATCAATCTGTTCAGACGTATGACATACCTCTGGACCAAGTGGGACTTGAACCTGGACATTGTAATGCAGAGATGGAGACACTGCTTTGACAAATCAGAACTGCCACTTAGATACCGAAGGGGTAATTGAAGCAGCAACAAGATTTGGCCTCGCGAGAGACTACCTTCTAAAGTAAATATTATACCACTCACTGACTTGTATACTGAACTTCATGTGGAAACGCGATTAAAGTGCATTTCAGTACATTGCTTTCAACTCAATATGCTGAAAAGAGAAAGAAACTGGTGATGTGAGCATAAAGCCTGAAGTGAGTACTGAGGAAAGTTGTTGCAATTGGTTCAATCTTATGGTTTGGAAGCTGCTATTAAGCAACGTTATTTAACATATTTCTGAATAGAAACTGACTCTGAAGATCAAATGTTAATCTTCACCTTTGTTAATTCATAACTGATAAATTCTGAATGATGTGTGGAATTGTTCTTTATCAATGTGATAGTGCATCATTTTATTTAACTGGTCACTAGAACTGCTGCTTGGCCTTTTTAGAACTTATTTTGAATAAACATTTACAGCAGCATCAAATTTTAAGCTGTTGAGATCATTTAACTGGTTCTGATAAGTGTGGTATTATCCTTCAAGTATTCAGTGGGGAATTGGAGTACATAACACATTATTGGATATCTGAAGATGTATACATGATATTGGCATATCTGAGGCAATGACAGGCTGACTGTTTCCTGGTTTTGTTACCCACATTTGAAGGTCATTTTGATATCAGAGTTATGCGTACTGTTTTTCTGTAAATAGCCACTGCTAAATCAGTTTTACCTCTATTTATACTCTTCATTACACTCCACGTCTTTTCTGATTTGGAGATGTCGGCGTTGGACTGGGGTGTACAAAGTTAAAAATCTCACAACACCAGATGATAGTCCAACAGGTTTATTTGGAAGCACTAACTTTTTGAGCAATGCACCTTACTCCACAACCAGAAGGAGCAGCACTCCAAAAGCTAGTGCTTCCAAATAAACCTGTTGTACTATGACCTGGTGTTGTGTGACTTTTAACTTTGTACATGTCTCTTCTGTTTTAATATCATGAGGCACTTGTGTTGCTGTCAATAGATCCCCACTTCTCCCACTGCTTACTGCCAGCTGTTTCCTTCTGTAAAATATTAAAGAAACACAAGACCTGAACACTTCTAAGTTTTATGACATGTTTTGAGTGGTCTGTGTGGTATGATGCTGTGAGTATAGTTTATAATATGAAGCTGACGTTCATGCAGCCTGTGAACATTGAAACAAAAATGATGACTCCTTCCTCTAATCCTCTATTCCCTTCTTCCTCTTGTACTTACTTAGTTTAAATGAATCTACTGCATATTGTTTGCTTCAACTGTTCCTTGTGGTAGCAAATTTCATATTCTCGCCATCTTCGTAAAGAAGTTCCTTCCGAACTGCCATTTTAATATTTTGATTTTCTTTAATTAATGACCTGTTTTCGCTCTCTCCCCACAAGGGAAACACTCCATATCTACTCGAGCAAAGTCCTTCATAATTTTAGAAATCTTTATTAGGTCACCTCTCAGCCTGCTTTTTCCAATAGAAAAGAGACTCAAGCTGTTCATCATTTTCTAATAGGCATCACATAATTCCGGTATCACCCTTATTCATCTTCCTTGTATCCTTTCCAGTTTCTCTGTTTTTGGAAATGCACCATACTCCAAATATGGTCTAACCAACATTCAAGACAAATTTAGCACAACTTTTCCACTTATCAATTCTAACCCTCTGAAATAAATGCTTGTTTTTGGTTTGATTTGGCTGTAATTTTGTTTCTCCGCATTACTACCTTTAATGATTTATATATTGTACTCTTCAGTCTCTTTAAAGATGCGTGAGAATATTTAGACTCTTATTTTCTACATAATTTGTAATCTTATTTACCAAAATATATCACTGACCAGCTATCGACACTGAAATTCATTTAGCAATTATGTTAATACATTTTTTAATTTATTCCAGTCTTCCACACCTTGACTTGCCCTTAGTCTCCCATCCCCACTCCACACAGTTTTGCATGTCCTTTGGCTGAATTTTACATTTTTTTGGCTAAATCCAAGCTGCGTCAAGATGTTTGGAGGTATTTCGACCATGATGTTTCGTGAGTTTTCTCACCATATCTTACCAAACTCTCCTCATTAACAGCCCCAATAGCAACCATCACATCTGTCCCACCCCATCTCACCATATGTCATTTGCAGAATAGCTTGTCACTCAACGGATATCTGCCGAAAGCCCAGTATTCCTGGCACTCACACCATGTTTGAGACACAACTATTCACCTGGACATGTTTTGGCAATTTGGCATTGTCCCTTACCAGCAAGGTCATGGCACAGCAGCCAGGAAGTCATGCTATTCAAATATGTAGCTGGCGTGGCTGACACTCCCTTCCATATGTAATCTATTCTCTCACTATAGGTTAATCACTAGGCCAAACAGTTTACCCATCCCTCGCATTAGGTGCATTCATCCTATTCTGGACCAATAAGCCAAAATAATTCATTCCATGTCAAAACACAGCTGGAGGTTACTTAAGTTTTGTTTACAAGGAGCCTAATTTAATTTTAAAAATAGCTTTTGGAAGAAAAGCCTTCTTCTTTGCAGAGTTACCCTCATTGTAAGAGTCTGTGATAACTAAATAGCATGGTTCAGCTCCCATCCGACCTTATGAAAAATACCATTTCATGGATTTAGACTTCTTGGAATTCTTGTTTGTTTGCACAAGACTTCTAAAAAAATCAGAAGAAAAGCCTAATTCCTGGAATTGACTTTCCTTGTTCTTTGTCTTTGAAAAAGTGAAAGCAACCAGAAAGAGAGAAAGAAAACATGACTTTACTACCCTGACAGACAAGTTAGCAATGTGAAATTATTGGGAGTCATTAAGATCCTCTGGAAAAGAAACAGCCTGCCTTTTTTCCCCGAATATATCCTGCACTTTGGAGTTTTGGATTAAAAACCACAAATAACACCATTACACAATTACAGGGAATTGAGGAAACAAAGAGACTCATCAACCTTTAAGTAATTTCGCCTACATTAGCTTTTACCTGTAGAAAGGCAAAATACTCAAGTGTGGAGTTGGTTTTGAAAGTATCTTTGAGACGTGACAGGCATATAGAATATTAACGAGACATACACAAATATTAACATAATCTCACCTTGTTTTTCTGAGACATTTACATTAATTACTTCTCCCCATGCATTGCTATCCAGGAGGTGAAATACATGTCCAGCCAGTGTCAGTCACCTCTTTGTCATGATGTCCTGCATACCCTGCCAGAGCGGAAATTGAATAGAAAACACAAATGGGAAAAACACTCATGGAGGTGGTCAAAGAAGGCCTGGCAAATGATATTTTTATTAGATCTTAAAAGCCCACCTGACTGAAGGAATAGAGATTTCAATGGATGAAGATTGTGGTGCTTGTTGCCCACTGTCCCACAAGGGAGAGGAGGAACTGCATCTAAGCAAATAGACTAGACTACCTATAGTGTGGAAACAGGCCCTTCAGCCCACCAAGTCCATACCGACTCTGCGATCAGTAACCCACCCAGACCCATTTCCCTCTGACTAATGCACCTAACACTATGGGCAATTTAGCATGGCTAATTCACTTAACCTGCACATCTTTGGACTGTGGGAGGAAACCAAAGCACCCAGAGGAAACCCAGGGAGAATGTGCAAACTCCACACAGTCGCCCAAGGCTGGAACTGAACCTGGGTTCCTGGCGCCACTAAGCCACCGTGGTTGTTTGGTCGTACTGAACATATCTGTAGCTGAAAAGAGACATTTTTTTGAAGGCTTTAACCTTGCAATTATTAAGACAAATTGCAAGAAAACCAATATAAGCAGAAAATCAACCTTTACACAGATGGAGAAGAGAGGGTTGATTCGTTGGCAAGTTGACTGTGATTGGTGGAGGTGTTGCTGTGGATAATACACCAGTTAATGGTGATTGACAGTCAACTACTAGATTTTGTTCAACTTTTAAATCAGCTAAGTTGACTCTGATTGGTCAAGATATTGCCCTGACAAATGAACCCTCGTATGGCTATTTTGCTGAGTTGAAAAAGGCACAGCATGTGTGCATATTATTTCTTGTTAATTGTCCTCATGAGATCAAGATGAAAAGCTTTGACAATTTTTTTTCTGCAATTTTTAAGTGCATAAGTAAATATGTGCAGTGACTGATATCATTTTGGCAAATGCAGCAACTGTTTTGTATGCGGTAAGATTCCATAAACCACAACAAAAACAGAGGACCAGCTAATCAGTACTCACATAGAATTTCCAACACAGAAATAGATCATTCAGCCCAACTGGATTTTGCTGGTGTCTGTGTTCCACACAAGCTTCCTTCCAATCCACTTCATTTAACCAACTTGATATTTAGATGGTATTTTGGGGGAAAAATATGCTCCAAGAATTAGAAGAATATTAACTTACTTATCATGAAGGTTTCCATGGATGTCTGAACAACAGAACAAGGAAAGAGAAAGTGGAGGAAGTACCTTCTGATTATACTTATCTCAGTATTAATAGAAACAGAACATTAAAATACCATAACATATCATGTCTACTACTGCAACAACACAGACACAATCTGCCCTCCTCTCACCCATCCAAATGGTGCTTAAGAAAACAGCCTGCAAAATTTCTTTCCATAGCCCAAACTTAAACAAATTTCTATAATATGTATTGACCCCAATGACTCAATCATCAAGCCCTGGCTGATTTCGTTTTATCCAACACATTTCTCTACCCTTGGAGCATTGGATGCCTGTTCTTGAAGTATTAATCCATCCTGAATACATTCAATCATATTTTAAAGTAGATATTAAGTGATCTGTGTTTTCAGTTTTGTATCCTCTCTCCTCACTGAATGTGCTACAGACAACAAATAAATAGTTGCTGATCAAACTATTGCAGAATTGATCAGCCTGTTACAAGTCGAGCAGCTGACTGTTACATTGGTTATGATACTAATCAGTCCAAAAAGTAATCTGAGAAACGCAATTTGAGGGTAGGATATTCTCCAATATTTTGAGAGATTGAGGAGACTGGGCCTCTATTCTTTAATTTTATCTGAAGGAGAGGAGATCTCACTGAAGCATACAAAATTCTTCCAGGGCTTAACAAGGTCAGGTGTAGGAAGGATGTTTTCTTTTGTTGGGAGATGGTGAGATGGTTCAAGAACCAGGAGACATGGTCTCAGGATCAGAGTTGTCATTTCAATACTGAGTTGAGGAGCAATTTCTTCACTTAAAGAGTGACAAATCTTTGGAATTCGCTATCCCAATGAGCTGTGGAGACCCAGTAGGTTCAAGATTGAGAATGATAGTTTATTATATCTTAAAAATATAAAGTGATACAAGAGTTGTGTGGCGAAGTGGTGTTGAGGTAGATAATCAGTCATGGTATTGTTGAATGGTGTACTTTACTCTAACCACATCGTTCACACATTGGCTGAGGTTATTTTGAAGGACGGTCCTTCTCAACCTCTTCCCTCAGCTGAGGCATCGTGGCCATCAGTCATCTCTCTCTAATGAGAGTGTAGCTCTAAGGTCTATGGCAACTCTACTTACTTGTGTTACTTTACATGGTACTACAGGGAATAACAATAAATGTATGGTCTGAAAAAGGGTTGTTGCATTCAAAACATTAACTCTGTTTTCTCTCCATTGATGCTGCCAGACCTGCTGAGTTTCTCCAGCAACTTCTGTTCTTGTTTATTTCATTTCTCCAGTATCCACAGTTCTTTGTTTTATTGTAACAATAATTAAGGGATGTGAACTGGATTTTCATGTCAGTTCCCCTCTGCTTGTTTAGTGTCTTTGAAGGTCAGCTAGGAAAACATTTAGTAAGGTGAAGTCAGATGCAAGGCAGAATGCTGCTTCAGTTCACAGCAAGTGAAGATACAGCAGCTGGAGTGAACAATCAATTCATTTATTTCAATCAGTACAAAAGCAGTCCCCAGGTTGCGATTGGGTTCCATTTTTGAAT
This sequence comes from Chiloscyllium punctatum, assembly GCF_047496795.1. Taxonomy (NCBI): domain Eukaryota; kingdom Metazoa; phylum Chordata; class Chondrichthyes; order Orectolobiformes; family Hemiscylliidae; genus Chiloscyllium; species Chiloscyllium punctatum. The sequence continues at coordinate 83,441,824 of NC_092753.1, read as the reverse complement.
CCATTTGTAAGTTGATTTGTACACTAGTTGGCACACAAAGCAAGACAATATAAAATAGCCACTATAAGTATGAGGTAACATGCATATGTCAGATCTTTAAAATTAATATTAATACAGTCTTGTGTGAGATAGCACTTGTAATTTATACATTCATAAATTGGGGATCCCTTGTATTTCAAGTTTGTAATAATATAAAGTAATAAATACATTAGAATTTCCCACATAAGTCTGATTTATCTAAGACAAAGTAATTCCCAAGTTATTATTTAAACACCACTCCTCAGCTTTAATCAACCTTTCTCTTGCAGTTTCTAATTTTAAAATCTTTAATGATTTATCTTCTTTTGCTGGCAATTTGTGTCTCCAACCTCTGTTTTTTTAAAATTTGTTCATGGAAAGTGAGACGGCTAGGTCAGCATTTATTACCCATTCTTAATTGTCCTGAAGAAGGTGATAGTGAGCCACCTTCCTGGAATGACTACAGTCCATGTAGCAGAGGTACACCCATACCACTGTTAGGCAGGGAATTCCAGCATTTTGATCCAGTGACAGTAAAGCAACTCTGATATATTTCCAAAAATGATTGTGTGTGACTTAGAGTGGACTTGTAGGTGGTGCTAATCTGACATGCCTTTTGGTCTTATCCTTTTAGATGGTAGAGTTTGTGAGTTTGTCTGGTCTACAGAGTTGCCACAATGCTTCTTATAGTGGTGCACACGTCTCCAATTATTGAAAGGTGCTGGAAGAGATCAATGTTGAAGTTGGTGGATGGAGCGCAAATAAGAGAGGTGTTTTGTCCTGTGTGGTATTAAGCTGCATTGTCAGATTTGAACACATTCAAAGGTGGAAGGTAGTTAGGAAGATGGTTGTAGTTGCTGGAGGTCAGTCATCTCAGCTCCAAGTCATCTCTGGAGGGGTTCCTCAGGGTAGTGCCTTAGGCCCAACCATCTTCAGCTGCTTCATCAATGGCCTTCCCTCCATCATAAGGTCAGAAGTGGGAATGTTCACCAATCATTGCACAATGTTCAGCACCATTTGCATCTCCTCAGGTGCTGAAATAGTCAGTGTCCAAATGCAACAAAATCTGGACAATACCCAGTCTTGAGCTGACAAGTGGCAAGTAAGCTTAGTGCCACACAATTGCCAGGCTATGACCACCACTAACAAGAGACAATCTAACGACCACCCTTTGACATTCGATGGTGTTACCATCACTGATTCCCCACTATTAACATCTTGGAAGTTATCGTTGATCAGAAACTCAACTAGACATGCTACATAAATGCAGTGGCTACAAGAGAAGGTCAGAGGCTAGGAATACTGCAGCAAGTCATAGGTTAGGAAAGTGACGGAATAATTTCCACTTACCTGGATGAATGTAGTCCCAATAACACTCAAGAAGCTTGACACCATCATAAGACAAAGCAACCCGCTTGATTAGCACCACATCCACAAGCATCCACACCCACCACCACGGATATTCAGTAGCAGCAGTGTGTACTATCTACAAGATGCACTGCGGAAGGTTACCAAAGTACCTTCCAAACCCACAACCACTTCCATCTAGAAGGACAATGGCAACAGATATATGGGAACACCACCATCCTCAAATACCCCTCCAAGCCACGCACCATCCTGACTTGGAAATATATTGCCATTCTTTCACTATTGCTGGGTAAAAATCCTGGAAGTTCCTCCCTAATGGCAATGTGGGTCAACCCACAGCAGGTGGATTGCAGCGGTTCAAGATGGCAGCTCACCACCACCTTCTCAAAGGCAGTGAGTGACAGGCAATAAATGCTCACCAGCCACTCACATCCCGCAAAAATGAATCAATTTTTAAAATGTTAATCACACTCTTAATTTGTTTCTTGATGATAGTGGCAGGTAGGCTTTAAGGAGTCAAGACACTCTTCATAGAATCCCCACCATCTGATCTACTCCTGTAGCCACAGCATCTAGATGGATATTCCAGTTCAGTTTCTCTTAAATGGTAACTCTTAAAGTGGAGGGATTAGTGATAATAACGCCGCTGCATATTAAGGGGAGATGGTTACATTCTCTTTTTTTATAGATAATCATTCCCCTGCGCTTGTGATGCACAATTGTTATGGGGTAGCACAGTGTTCAGCACTGCCACCTCATAGCCCTCAAGGACCCAGGTTCAATTCCAACCTTGGGCAACTGTCTGTGTGGAGTTTGCATATTCTCTCCATTCCGTGGAGTTTTGCTCCAGTTTCCTTCAACAGTCCAAAGCTTAGGTGGATTAGCCAAACTAAATTACCCAAAGTATCCAGGGATGTGCAGGCTAGGTAGTTTAGCAATGGGAAATGCAGGGTTATAGGGATAGAGTGGGGATCTCTTTGGAGGGTCAGTGTGGACTCAGGAAGCCAAATGGTCTGCTTCCACACTGAAGGAATTCTACGATTCTATTTGCCACTTATCAGCACAAGTCCAAATCCAGTCCTGGTTTTGCTTAATATATCCAGGAGCAGCTTCACTATTTGAAAAGTTGTGAATGATACTGGCAATTTCACAATCATCAGCAAACAGCCCCATTCTAACCTTATGTTAAATGGAAGGTCATTAATGAAGCAACTGGTGATGGTGGGCTGAGGACATTAAACATATCAGGAACACGGACTGAGTGTAATTGTCAGCACAGTCAACAACCAATTCTATCAATTTTCTGATCGAGGGCAGACTGATAGGATGAAAATTGGCTGTGCTTGCATTCTGAGGAAGGGTCACTGGATCTAAAACATTAACTCTGATTTTGCTTTACAGATACTGCCAGACCTGCTAAACTTTACCAGCAATTTCTGTTTTATTTTCCAGTTTCCAGCCTCTGCCATTCTTTTGGATTTTTATTTTCTCATGTGCCTCCCGTAACATTCTGCAATAGATTCCATCAGGTTCTGGGGGCCCTTTCTCCAGCTACCCTCCTGCTCTGGAATTTTCCTTAATCCTATTTACCAAATTTAAATACCGAACAGATAAGAGTCGAACAGTTCAAAACAGAGGCATGTTACAAATGGCTGTTAAATGGATACCTGCGTTTTGATTGCTGTTTGGACAACAATTCAAATTTAACTAATTAACTTAAATTATGCCCAGGATACTAAAACCCAATTGAGTTTGAATTAATTGTATTGACAACATCGGATCAATGACAGGGAACAATATTGAGGGGTATAAAGTGCAAGGGCATTTTGAAAACTGATCAGAGCAACTGCTGCAGAGCTGGAGAGCCACTGTCATCCAAAGAAATAAACATCTTGCTCTCAAAGAAATCTCAGAAGGCATTATCCATCAAAAAGTACCATTTCCTGTAAAAGCAGTAAAAAGTAAGAAGACAACCAGGGAGAAGACAGCAGATTTGGAAGGCCAGAAAGAAGTAACAGATTCAGAAAACCAGAAGGAAGACAGCATAAAAAACTGTGCAGATTTGAGATTAAGTTAATGCAATGTTTGTTAATTGTGTTATTAAAGCAGCATTTTTATAAAATTGGGGTCGGGTAGTAATTAGAGTCATAGAGTCATAGAGATGTACAGCATGGAAGCAGACCCTTCGGTCTAATTAAGAAATTTGTTAATTGTGTTTGTTTAGTGTTCACTATTAGAGTCAGGAAAGTAAATTGTTATTTTTCATTAAGTAGTGGAAATTAGGAGTTCTCTTTTACTCGTACTTTTAGTAGATTACGAGGTGATGTAAGGTGAGCTTTTCTGGCTGTTGGTTTTTTTGTAAATATATTTATTAGCAAATTTTTTTAACTTTACAAACATATAAAATTATTGAAAAATACAATCAATAACAAATATCAGTATAATAAAAAGAAAACAAAACACAAATTACAATACAACTACTGTCTACTAACCTACCCTATAAAACAAAACAAACCCTAACACTGTGCAAAGCGACACCAATAAATAAGTAAATAACTAATAGATCAAAAAAAGAAAGAAAAGCAAAAATAAAAACCAAAAAATACCCCACAAAATACAGAACAGCTATGCTCGGCACAAAGCTCCCAAACAAAGGAACGGGAGCATTGTACATATACCCGTATTAACTCAGAAGACCTCCTCCAGGGCCCAGGGCTTGACAAACCTAACCATCCTGGTGAAACAAATGCCCTAGTTAAGATAGCTGACAAATCTATATCCAAATAACTCAAGTAGGGCTGCCATGTCTTATAAAAATGGTCTGTTGTTTGTAAAAAAGTCCAAGGGAATGTGCTCCATAATTAATTTCTGCCAACCCAGCAAGTCTGACAGGTTCTCAGACACCCAGTTCATCAGAATATTCTTCCGTGCACAGAATATTAAATAGTTTCTTCCCATGCCTGTCTAAAGATGGTAAATTCAGTAGACCTAAGAGGAGAGATATCAGGTCTACTTGCACTTCAGTCCTCAATACCCTCCCTATCTCTCTTGCCATGGTGCTCCAATAAACTCGGAGCTTGTGCCATGTCCAAAAGCAATGGGTAAGAGTACCTACACTTATTTTACATTTGGGGCACACTGAAGATGCCCCTTTTTTAAAACTTTGCCAGACAGTCTGGTGCCAGATGGGCCCTGTGCAGAACTTTTAACTGCATAGCGTATGTCCTATTACAAATTGAGATCTTTCAGGCATTCTCCCATGTTTCAGAGGAAACCTCCACTCCTAGCTCTTGCTTCCAGACCTCACATAACCGGTTAATATCCTGCCAGGCCCTGCCACCCAGCAAGCGATAGAGGGTACTAACCTAAAGGTTGTTTGTGGAACGTAGCAACAACCTCTCAGTATTGGGTTTATAGGGCTTAGTGAGGAGTGCAGTCTTCTACTGGATGAAATCCCTAACCTGAAAAAAACGGAAAAGATCTCTGCTGGGTAACCCGTATTTGTGGCTCAGTTGCTCAAAAGACATCATAACCTCCCCCTCAAACAAGTCTCCCAAACTAGAAACTCCTCTCACTGCCCATAGTTTGAACCCTCCTTCTGTCGTTTCCAGCTAGCCAAATAGGAAATAACTAATCCCCTTGCAAAGGCCTGAGCAGACTCCCATAGCATGGACGGACTACTAGTCGTGCCTGAGTTGATAGTCAAGAATTCCTGAAACTCCTTCAAAAAGTATTCCACAAATTTGGAATTGTTAAGGAGAAAAGGGTCCAAATGCCAGTGCTGCAAACCTAGCCCTTCACTCTTGACCTTAACCTCCAAATATGCTGCCGCGTGATCAAAGATAGCTATATTCCCAATTTTACAAACCATAATTGAATCCAGAAAGGCCGAGGGAGCCAGAAAGAGGTCAATCCTCATGTGACATTTATGTGGGTTTGAAAAAAAGGTGAAGTCCCTGCCGGTAGGGTGAAGACATCTCCAAATATCCATCAGCCCCAACTCCTCACATAAGTCAACCACCTGCTTGGCCTGGGAAGAAATAGTTGGGGGCCCACAAGGCATCCTGTCCACTGTCAGATCCAAAAGACAATTAAAATCCCCCCTATAATAATGTGCCATGTTCTGAAAGCATTCAGCTTAGAGAAAGCATTAAACAAAAATTTGAGGGGATGTGCCAGAGGACAGAAGACATTTAAAATGCCATATTCCTTCCCATGTATCAGGGCTTTAAGTATCACAAACCATCCCTGCTCATCTTTCACCTGCTCTCATAATGTGAACGGAAGATTATTCGGGATAAGTACCACCACTCCCTACTTTTAGTAGTAAAGGATGAAAAGAATACCCGGTCATAACCCCCCATTGTAATTTCAGGTGTTCCCCACCATCAAAATGAGTTTCCTGCAACAAAGCGATATCAATCCTTTCCCTCTTAAGGCTAGAAAGCACTTTTTTCCTTTTAACAGGCGAATGACTTCCCTTAATGTTCCAGGTGCACCATTTAGTAAGACACTTAGCCATATCCCCTTTCAGAGACCCTTGAACCCCTGGGAGTGAGAACCCTGCTTACGAAGCACTGAGCACAAGTAAATAAAGACTCATAGCGTCGAAGAACTATATATACAAAAACTACTCTATCATAGCTATAAACAACTATTACTACCAAAAAGCTACAAAGAAAACTAACAATAAAATCTTGAATGGAAGACTCTTGCCCCTGCCCATAGGGGGCACTCACCCTACCCAACCCCTCCTTCACAGCTCCTTCAAACCCAGACTGTGCCCCAGCCTTAGGCCAGAAAAAAAACCAAGAAGATGATCCTTAAATCAACAGAAAAACGACAAGGTCAGGATGAGCACTCCACCCATCCCTGGCTTCATGTCACCCCAACTTGTGACTAAAAGAGAAACAGAACAAACAAAAAAAAGGGGAGACAACATAGAACATCCATAAACTTTCCCATCAGAAAATCCAATTAATAAAAAAAGGAACAACTTATTTCAAGACTTTTTCCCCTTTCCAAAAAAGAAATTATTAGGGAGAAAGAAAGGAATAAAAAAAAGAAGGGAAAACATGGGGAAAGAAGGAAAAGAAAACAAACATTAACAGTATTCTTCAGGCCAGTCCATCTACTTAAAGAATCTACAAAGCTTTTAGCTTTATTCGTTGAGTCAAATGTATAAACTGGGTCCTCGTGGCTGAAACGAAGCACTGCAGGGTATCTCATGGAGTACAGGATGTCCAGGTTCCTCAGCCTCTTTTTAACTTCATCAAAGAACTTCCTCTTTCGAATTAGAGCTGCTGAGAAGTCCTGGAAAAACATGTTTTTTGACCCCTTGTATAGCAGTGCCTTCAGATCATTTCCCAGTAATCTAGAAGCTTCTATCACTTTTCGCTTGTCATTATATGAGTGGAAGTGCACTAGGACCGGGCAGGGGTGCTGCACCGGCCCTGACCTGTGCACTGTAACCCGATAAGCCCTTTCAATCTGCAGCCTGCTGGACTCGATTGAAGGCCCAAAAACTTCGGCAGCCAGCTTTCAAAGAAGCTGACTGGATGCTCACCTTCCTCACCTTCGGGGAGCCCGACAATTCAGAGATTTATCCTCTGACCTTGATTTTCGAGGTCAACGAAATGGTCTCGCAAGGCCCGCACCTCTCGCTCCAGCACCTGGATCCGACTGGACAAGGACTCCATCACAGCTTCTGAACCCTTAGTTCGACCCTCCACCTCCTCCAGCCTCTCCCCGAGGTCCTGGATCTCCTGCTCATGCTTCTGCAGCATGGATATGATAGGTTGGGCCTGAGCACAAATCTCCCCACGGATCTCCCCAATCGCAGCCCCAACTTTCAAGGTAAGTCTCTCTATCGCTGCAGCCGATTCCTGTGAGTCTGTCAGGTCCCCGGGGGGTTTAGGAGAGACTGCTGTTGCTGCTTGCTCACTCCTTTTCCTTTTGGCATAGATTAGATTAGATGACTTACAGTGTGGAAACAGGCCCTTCGGCCCAACAAGTCCACACCGCCCCGCCGAAGCGTAACCCACCCATACCCCTACATCTACAGTTACCCCTTACCTAACACTATGGGCAATTTAGCATGGCCAATTCACCTGGCCTGCACATCTTTGGACTGTGGGAGGAAACCGGAGAACCCGGAGGAAACCCACGCAGACACGGGGAGAACGTGCAAACTCCACACAGTCAGTCGCCTGAGGCGGGAATTGAACCCGGGTCTCAGGCGCTGTGAGGCAGCAGTGCTAACCACTGTGCCACCATGCCGCCCACCATACTTTCCACTCAGAAATATTAACAAATATGTGTTGTGTAAGGTTTTAAACAAATAATTCCACCACATAAGTTAGCCAGGGATGGCAAAAAACATCAGTTTGCCTTAGCTGTTAGGCAAAGCTTTCCACAGTAGTTCTACAGAATCACCGCCATCTTGCCGAGTCGGGTATTGGGTTTTAATTAGCAAAGGGGTTCGACCTCTGCGTCGTAACACTAGGGAAGTGATCACTGAGATATTTGTATCATCAATAGCCATAGGTGAAGTTCCAGAAAACTGGAGGTTGGCTAACTCTGTACCACTATTTATGAAAGGTGGTAAGGAAAATCCAGTGAATATTAAATCATTGAGTCTGACATGTTGGTGGGCAAGTTGTTAGAGGGAATCCGGAGGGACAGGATTTACATGTATTTGGAAAGGCAAGGACATGGCTTTGTGTGTTGGAAATTATGTCTCACAAACTTGATTAAGTTTTTTGAAGAAGTGATGAAGAGGATTGATGAGGGGAGAATGGTGGACATAATCTATGTGGACTTCAGTAAGGCAATCAATAAAGTTCCTCATGATAGACTGGTTAGCAAGGTTAGATCACATGGAATACAGGGAGAACCAGCTACATGTATTTGGATACAGAACTGGCTAGAAAGTAGAAGACAGAGCATGGTGGTGGGGGGTTGCTTTTCAGACTGGAGGCATGTGACCAGTGGTTTGCCGCAAGGATCATTGGTGGGTGCACTGCTTTTCGTCATTTATTGCGAATGATTTGGATATGAACATTGGAGGTATGGTCAGTAAGTTTGCAGATGACACCAAAATAGGAGGTGTAGTGGACAGTGAAGAAGGTAACCTCTGAGTATAACAGGATCTTGATCAGATGGGCTAATGGGCTAAGAAGTGGCAGATGGAGATTCATATAGATAAACATTTTGGAAAGACAAATCAGAGCAGGCTTTTTACACTTAAATGGTAAGGTCCTGGGTAGTGTTGCTGAACAAAGAGACCTTGGAGTGCAGGTTCATAGTTCCTTGAGAGTGGAGTCGCAGGTAGATAGGATAGTGAGGAAAGCGTTTGGTATGCTTTCCTTTATTGGTCAGTGCATTGAATACAGGAATTGGGAGGTCATGTTGCAGCTGTACAGGACATTGGTTAGGCCACTTTTGAATACTGTGCACAATCTGGTCTCCCTGATATAGAAAGGATGTAACACTTGAAAGGGTTCAGAAAAGATCTACAAGGATGTTGCCAGGGTTAGAGGATTTGAACTATAGGCAGAGGCTGAATAGGCTGGGGTTGTTTTCCCTGGAGCATTGGAGGCTGAGGGGTAACCTTAATGAGGTTTATAAAATCACAGTTAAAAATCACACAACACCAGGTTATAGTCCAACAGGTTTAATTGGAAGCACTAGCTTTCGGAGCGCTGCTCCTTCATCAGGGGGTTGTAGAGCACACAATTGTAAGACATAGAATTTATAGCAAAAGTTTACAGTGTGATGTAACTGAAATTATACATTGAAAAGTACCTTGATTGTTTGTTAAGTCTCTCATCTGTTAGAATGACCATGTTCTTTCACTTCTTTCATATGTAAGTCACAAAACGTTTTTTAAAAGTTACATTCTCATGTTAACTTTAACTTCAGCCCAAATAATATATTGAAGGTGTTAGCCCCCTGTGTGCTGTTGTCTGTGCCATAATGTTTAGACTGATTCTAATCTAAAAAATGAGTTAACAGAGTCTCACAGGGATTTATGCAATTCTTGATAGATTTTGTATAAAAAAACTGATGAAGGAGCAGCACTCTGAAAGCTAGTGTTTCCAATTAAACCTGTTGGACTATAACCTGGTGTTGTGTGATTTTTAACTTTGTACACCCAGTCCAACACCAGTATCTCCAAATTACAAAATAATGAGGGGCATGGATAAGGTAAATAGACAAGGCATAGGTTTCGGGTGAGAAGGGACCTAAGAGGCAGCATTTTCACGCAAAGATTGCTGAGTGTATGGAATGAGATGCCAGAGGAAGTGGTGGAGGCTGGTACAATTACAACATTTAAAAGGCATCTGGATGGGTATATGATTAGGAAGAGTTTAGAGGGATATGGGCCAAATGCTGGCGAATGGGATTAATTTATCTAAAATTTCTGGTTAGCATGGACGAGTTTGACCAAAGTGTCTGTTTCTGTGCTATACATCTTTATGACTCTATGACTACCTCTTGTGAGTGTGTCTTGCCTGTGGGACAGCATAACTGGATATTACGACATGGAAGTAGGCAACAAATCAGCCGTTCCACCTCCATATTTACAACACCCATAAAATTTAACCCTCAAAGACCCCCAAATAATCACTCCAATGGTCCCTAACCAGACTTTTGAATAACCTGTCCCAGTTTGCAAATAATTAATTTCTAGACACCAATTTTATATGATAAACAAAAGGCTTAATTATTTATTAAATATATAATACCTTTAGCAAGAGAAAATTAGCAATACGTTTGGCTGATTAATGTCTGTGCTTTACCCAAAATATTTGTTTTTAGCTCCCATTCACACAAAAAAACAGCCAAACAAACAAACACAGTTAATCAATAAGTATTAGAAAATAAGAAATTTTGCTTAAATCCTTAAATTACTTAAATAGCTTTCATGATTTATTGTTTCACTGCTTTAACCATTCACTCTGTGGCTGCTTTTCAGAAACGTTCATTCAGATCACTTTCCCTGTTTACTCAGGCAAAGGCAGCAATACTCCTAACTCAGCTTTCTACTCTTGAGACTTTCAGAAGCTGGTGTATTAGATTAGATATGGAACTTTCAAATGTTCATTCTGTCTTAGCAGCAGCCCAGAACCATCTCTCAGAAAACATAGTTCAAGAAAACAACTTTAATTCTAGTTCTGCCCTGATTGACTGATCAACTCTTCCCGAGACCTTAATTATCATTCAACAACTGCCATCTGCTTGAACAAAGGATTTCTTCCAGACTTGCTGGAACCAATTCCCAGGTGCTGACCTCATTAATAGCCATTCTGCTATTTGTTTAAAACAATATTTTTCCCCAGGGTTGCTCCATCTGTTGGAACCTTTTTAATCAAGGCTTAGCCTACAATTAACTTCCAGGTCTGGCCTCACAAACAATGCTTGTTTGGTCTGTTATTTTCTTTTTAGTGCAAGCTGTCCTAAAGTCCACAAGTTATTTCCAGATCACAATTCAAAGTTGATAAAATAAAAATAAAATTAATGAAAAATTAGTGAGGGTTCTAATGCTGGGGTTAGTTATAGTAACATGTGGGACATTGCTGGTAAGGTATGATTCTATGAGTGTAACAAGCTAACACAATGCTAATCTAGGAACATGGATGTCAGTTCCCTACAGCATGCTGATGCACACAAGAGAAGAAACTATCGGAATGTGAGAATTGAAAGTTATTGATCTTTCAGGAGCGTTCCAGGACTGTGTCAGTGGTACATCAAACTATAGTGAAATGGCATGGTTCTGTTTAGGTTGTACGAGATTAAGCAGTTGATGCATATTTTATTTCCTATATAGCATTTATTCTTGTGAAACTAGAGGCTGCAGGGTATCTAGCTACGTTTCATTTGCAGCATCTACTGAGTGATGAAGTCATATTGTGTTTCACTTTTGTAACATCCACAGAACTGTATCGGTTTGTGGTTTGCTTTCTGGGATAAAGGATACACAATCACATTCCAACAGTTGGTATTTCCATGTTACTATGAAATCATTGTGATATTTCACTAAAGTTGGGATGAACATTTTTTTGAAATTGAATATATGCTGGGAGGCAGCATTTATTGGGAAAGCAGAAACAGGCTTTGGATATAGGTTTGCTTGCTGAGCTGCAAGGGTCATTTCCAGATGTTTCGTTACCCTACTAGGTAACATCTTCAGTGGGCCTCAGGTGAAGTAATGCTGAAAATTCCTGCTTTCTATTTATATGTTTGGGTTTCTTTGGCTTGGTGATGTCATTTCCAGTGGTGATGCTATTTCCAGTGGTGAAGTCACTTCCTGTTCCTTTTCTCAAGGGGTGGTAGATGGGGTCTAACTCGATGTGTTTGTTGATAGAGAACTGGTTGGAACGCCAAGCTTCTAGGAATTCTCATTCATGTCTTTGTCTTGCTTGACCTAGGATGGACGTGTTGTCCCAGTGGAAGTGGTGTCTTTCCTCATCCGGATACTAGTGAGAGAGGGTCATTGTTTTTGTGGTTAGTTGGTGTTCATGTATCCTGGTAGCTAGTTTTCTGTCTGTTTGTCCAATGTAGTGTTTGTTACAGTTCTTGCACGATACTTTATAATTGACATTAGTTTTGCTCATTGTCTGTATAGGATCTTTCAAGTTCATTAGCTGCTGTTTTAGTGCATTGGTGCGTTTGTGGGCTAAATGAAGAATCTATTTCCTCACTCCAATTCTTTTGTTTGTCACAAGCCCCAGATTTGTTACAACCAGGTGAGGAGGAGGATCACTGCTTCCTTCTCTCTTAAATCCTCTCTTGATCAGTCACAACAATTTGTCTTTTCAATTTTTCTAGCATGCAGCAATAACACTTCAATTAGTTTTAATTAAACCGGTCAAAAATTAAGGAGAACCAATCCCAAACATTTTTCTTTGAGAGCAGAGTTAAATTTTGCTCACTTCAAAACAAACAACAACAAACAGACACACAAGTACTTGCAATAAGCTTACAAAGGATGGGAGGGGGTGGGGAAGGAATATCTGCTACAGACAGAAAGGTAAAGATAGTTGCAGTTAATAGTTTTGCTTTGAGTTGTGAGAGTGAAACCTGGATGTCAGTGATTTAGCTGTTGTCCTGTTTCCTCTCGAGTGGTGAAGCATGGAGATAACCTTGATCTCAGTGATGGGTTCCTGTTTCATGTTGCTTTTTCACCAGGCACTTTGAGCTCGGGTTGAAGATTGAGGGATAGAGAGTGTGTTTTCCAATTTTTGTTCACAGATCCATTTTTCCTTATCTCTCTTCTGCTGCTGTTATAAAGATCCATTTGAACATTCCTGAGTGTACTCAAATTCCCCATCTAAATATTACACAGGCAATCTTTTATCTACTAGGAGATACAGATCTGAGTTTCGTTTTTTTTATAACAATGTTCATTTTGACTCAGTCTTTTTATGATGAACGTGGTTCAACTTAGTCAGGTATTCACAGAAGCCACATTAAGTCAGTATTTGTCATTTTACAATCCATTTTTCATCCATGAAAATCTTGCGTGTTAAGATTAAATGATGAATATGGATAATCCATTTCACTACATTTCTAACAATGCTATTTACATTTCTTTCACATTTTGAATACAAATGTCGTTTTGTTAAAAGGACGCAATAACGATCTGGCATCTCCAAATTAATAATGATCTCATTGGGTTAAACTACAGATCCAGACCCACTGACTTTCCAAAAACAATTGTTTTATCACGTTCTAATTTATGCCTGTACCATGCAAGGCTTTCTTAGGAGCAACAGTATTTCACCAGAGATGGCATCAATGATATTAAACAGCTTATTCCAATAATCTTACATGGAATCATCTCTCTTTTTAAGGACCCTATGTATTGTCATCCCCTAACTAAATGGAACTTTTACACTACTGACCATAAGTTGATCCTTACTACTCATCCATACACTGTCAAAGTGCAACTACACTCCAGTATGGCACAATTAAGTAAATTAGTAATTACAAGACTAAAGGTTCTTATTAGTATAATGCCTTCAAACTGATCATTACCATCATCTTCCAAATTCTGCATTACGCATTGCTTTGAAAGCCCTGCTGCTCTACTTTAGGCAATCTATCAGCTAATGATTTCAAGTTGCATCTGAAACTCTTTGTAACTGTTCCTCAGGCATTCCTTAGCTTTATTCATCTATTGCTGTTACTCCAACAGTGCCAACTGCTATTATACCTGATAAAAAGTGATCTGATCCCAATGGACAAGGATCTGATCCCAAAGATGGACCAGACCAGGAATAAATATTCTAAATTGGGGCAAGGTTAATCTTGAGAAAAAGTGAGGACAGCAGATGCTGGAGATAAGAATCGAGAATATGTTGCTGGGAAAGTACAGCTGGTCAGGCAGCATCCAAGAAGCAGGAAAATCGATGTTTCGGGCATAAGCCCTGAAGAAGGGCTGATCTGGGAACAGATAATATTGTGTCAGAGCAGTGGAAAGCATTCAAAGAGTAAATGGGGAGAGTTTAGAGGAAGTAGAATCCCATAACAACAAAGGGTGAGAGGAAGACCTGGATGTTGATGGAACTAAAGGTTAAGATTAAGAAGAAAACAGCAGCCTATGGCAAAAACCGAAGGCTCAAATTGGCAGCTTCCCTAGAGGAGAATAAAAAGTGCAGGGGGGAATTTGAAAAGGAAATTAGGAAAGGAAAGAAATACAAAAGTATTGGTGCAGAATAAAGGAAATACAATAAGGTTTTTCAAAAAGAAATATACGAACAGCAAGAGAATAATTAGGGAAAGAATACGGCCCATCAAGAAATTCAGAGAAAATCTGTGTGGACCGAGAAGATATGGGCTAGCCATTGTTGTGTTTTTGTAAGTACTGTGGACTGTCACTTTAAGAGACCAATCATGTGAGGGAATAATGTCATCATCAGCCATTTTGGGAGGGAAACAGCTTAGTCCAACCTTGTTGCGTGGAGTGTAGGCATCTCAGCAATGAAGCTCCTATTATTTAACCCTTCAGCCTCCTGGTCACGTTTTGGAAATTTAGACAAGAAACATGGTGGTAAGGACTGGATAAGAACTGTTTTGTGATCCACCACATCAATTCACTGATTCATCATTAAAAAAGTCATGGTCATCACTGCAGATCTTGGAGGTGCTTTGATACAAAGAAGGAACCAAAAGATGCCATTGCTGCACCAAGGAAGATGCAATCAACAAAAAAAAAGTGAACAGTGCAAAAACATGCCATGTGCTAAACCCTGAAGGGATATCCTAACAAGTAACAAGTATCCTAAATGGAAGGAAAAGTTTTGAACTAGGGTGTAGATTCGGAAAGAAACAGCCAGTGTTATGACATGGGGTAAACCCCTCTGCTAATTTAAACCCAACAGACAGAGAAGGTCACCTTGCGCTGTAATCTGTTAAATTTCGAGAGGCACAGAACTATCCCAGATTTCATTATTTAAAGGAAAAATGAACAATCTTATTCTTTAAGTCCAAAGGAGAGCATTAAATATGTATTTACAATTATTTTCTCTTAAATCTATCTTTTACTTCCCACTCTACAATACTGGTCCAATAAAACCCCAATTAAGATTTACAAAATAAAATCACATTTCAAAACCAGACAGCTTTGTCAATTTTCCTCTGTAGGTTTGCCTGGGTCATCTCTTCTTTGGTATTCTGCTGCATTACTTTTCTTATGGACAGGTTCCTTACAGAGAGCTATTTGGATAGCAGTGTGTACTTGTTAGTGCTTGGCAGTTCTCCCCCTAACTGTTCAAAATGTCCCGTTTTATACTGCAAAACATCAGATCATTTCGTTGGTTTGACTTCATCCCAAACAGTAAAATTCAAATTCAATTGGATTTTGGTATATGGAGCATAATTTAAACTGATTGGCTGAATTTGAATTTGTTTTTTGTTCCATGGCAACACAACTCCGGCTCTTTGTTTCAACCAAGTGTTACATTTTTAAACTGTTCAGCACACACTGTGCTTTCAGTCAGTCCTTGCTAGCTTCCTCTCTGTCTTAAAGGTACAATACACCTTCATAACACCAACCTCAGGAATACTTTATTCTAATCAAGAATAAGCAAGATAGTGCTAAAGTTTTTCAAGTGATGCATCATGCTGTGCAGGCCCTTCCATTTACATTTAAAAAGCAGGACATTTTGGTGGCTTTGGACCCTATTGATGAAAACAGAGAATGAGAACTCCTACACTGAGAGATTCCACTATTTTGTTTCAGCTAACAAAATTGAAGCAGAGATAGTCATCCCTGCACTCCGAGTATTATGGAAAAGAAATTTCAATCTCCTGAGGAGTCTGATTCATCCAGATAAGCCAGGTTTGAAAACTTATGAAGAAATAGGAAGGGTTCTACAGAACTATTTTTCACCAACACCTTCCATATGACTTCACTTCTGTGGTTATTCTGTGACCTTTTGACAGTAGTGAATCATTTCTACAGTACTTTTTAACTTCTCCTGCCACTACTACATTGTTCTCTACTTGTTCAAAGTTTAAAATGTCTACATAAGAACTAACACATCCTACCCACCGATTCATTTAGCAAAGGTAATCTGTAGACCCCATCAGCACTCCCATCTAAGTTGCACTGCTGATACTTCACTATATAAATATGAGCTGATAGCAGCAACACCTACCCCTGCATACTGGCTCATTGCGAGAGAAGATACCCCTATTTGAGGCCTAAATGTGGTCAGTGGTCTATTAGTAGGTAAATTCTCAGCCATACAGGTATTGGCAGAATTGTCTAATGCCAAAAATGATTCCTAGAGTACCTTTCTTTATCTGTGCATAGTTCGTTTCTGCTTTGGGCAACAATCCTGACGCAAAAGCTATTGGCTTCTCTTCACCATTGGGTAATATGTGAGAAACGACTGCACCCACACCATACAATGATGCAGTGCATGCTTCAGTGATATCTTTGGGTTGAAATAAGTTAAAACTTTTGACTTTAGTAAAGCCTCTTTGTCCTGTATGAAGACTGTTTTACCTTGATCTTCCCCCATTTCCAGTGTTTGATTTGACATACTATATTGTGCAATGGCTTGAGAATGGTTGTAAGGTTTAGGACAAACCTGCCATTACAATTGAGCAAGCCCCCAAAAATGACTGATGCTGGGTTTTTTTTTCAGGTGCTGCTGCTTTAATTCTAGCTTTTATATTCAAAGGTGATTAGTGTAGTTCCTGAGTGTCAATGACATGGCCTGCATATTGGACAGAAGATTTTAAAAGTTCTCATTTGTCTTTCTTCACTCTTAGGCCATCATCTTCAAATCTCTGCAGAGTAACTTCTAAATTGTGAAGACGTTCTTTCTTATTTCTCCCTTAGACTAAAATATCCTTTTCCTGGCAATTGCTGCTGCATGACCTGTTTTTCCATATTGATGGCAGTTTTAGCCTGTGTTGGTGTTCATTTCTCAAGTGCTATTTTGTGAACTTTCATGCTTGAGCTGTTGAACTCCCTTGGCTGCTGGTTTCATTGAGACTGCTATTTCCAGCGCTTTCTCTAAGTCTATGTTCCTTTCTGTTAGTAATCTCTGTCTCCCAGCTATGGGAAAGATGTTGTTAAACTTGAAAAGCTGCAGAAAAGATTTACAAGGATGTTGCTGGGCTTGGAGGGTTTGAACTATAGTGAGAAGCTGAATAGGCTGGGGCTGTTTTCCCTGGAGCATCAGAGGCTGAGGGATGATATTATAGAAGTTGATAAAACCATAAGGGGCATGGACACGGTGAACAGTCAAGGTTTTTTCCACAGTGTAGGGAAGTCTAAACCTGGAGGGTATAGGTTTAAAGTGAGAGGGAAAAGATTTAAAAGGGGCCTAAGGAGCAACCTTTTCAAGCAAAGGGTGGTGCTTGTATGGAATGAGCTACCAGAGGAAGTAGTGGAGGCTGGTACAATTACATATTTAAAAGGCGTCGATGAAAATGTGAATAGGAAGGGTTTCGAGGGATATAAGTCAAATGCTGGCAAATGGGACTCGATTAACTTAGGATATCTGTTTGGCAAGGATGAATTGGACCGAGGGGATTTTTTTCCATGCTCTCCATTTCTTATGATTATGAATTTACTAGGAATGAAATTAGATAAAGATCCACAAATAACTGTGCCAAATACTGACCTGGATATAAGATCAGAAAGAGCAGGAAAAAGTCTTGTTACTTCCTGAAAGAATTCTAGTCTGGCAGCAACTGTAGAGTGAAATCAGAGTTAATATGTATTCCTGATGAAGGGCTTTTGCCCGAAATGTTGATTTTACTGCTCCTCGGATGCTGCCTGAATTGCTGTGCTCTTCCAGCATCACTAATCCAGAATCTGGTTTCCAGCGTCTGCAGTCATTGCTTTTACCTCAACGTTTCTGGTCCAGTGATCCTTCTTCAGAACTGACCTAGATATAGCTGAAGACAGAACAGTGAATGAAGCATCTGAGGTAGATTGGACCTTTATGGAGAATACCTCTGAACATTCAGTCACTTTAGTAAAAGACAATGACAAATGGTGTGCCTTGTACACCCAAAACTTTAGAAGTTAAAGCCACTGAGAAAAATAAACAGACACCTGAAGTGTGCCAACAGCCACACAGGAATTGACGAATATAAAGGAAGACTGTAAGAGTTTCTTTTGATATATAAAGGGCAAAAGAAAGACAAAAGTGAACAATGGGCTGCTGTAAAATGATTCTGGAGAGACAGTAGTTGGGGAACAAGGAAATGGCTGAGCAATTACTTCACATCAGTTTTCATGGTGGTAAACATGAGTAAAAACCCAAAAATTCAAGAGAGTGATGGGGCAGAGCTGAGTATGATGGCCATCACCAAGGAGAAGGTGCTAGAAAAACTGAATGGCCCTGAAGGTGGATAAACCACCTGGACCATGTGGACTACATCCCAGGGTTCTAAGGGAGATAACTGAAGAGACAGTGGAGGCGTTAGCGGTGATCTTTCAGAAATCACTAGAATCAGGGATGGTCCCAGAGGACTGGAAAATCGCGAATGTGTCATCCCTGTTTAATAAGGGAGTAAGGTAGAAGACAGAAAATTTCAGACCAATTAGCCTAACCATGGTCATGGGTAAGATCCTGGAATCCATTGTGAAGGATAAGATTTTTGAAAACTTGGAAGTGCATGGTAAAATAGGACAAAGTCAGCATGGTTTCATTAAAGCGAGGTCAAGCCTGACAAATCTACTAGAATTCTTTCAGGAAGTAACAAGGTTAGACCAAGGAGAGCCAAGGAATGTTATCTTCCTGGATTTAAAGGAGGCTTTTGACAAGTTGCCGTACAGGAGGCTACTGAGTAAGATAAGGTCGCATGGTGTTAGAAGCAAGGTGCTCGCATGGATAGATGCTTGGCTGTCTGGCAGGAAGCCGAGAGTGGGGATAAAAGGGTCCTCCTCAGGATGGGTCCTCCTCAAGTGGTGTTCCACAAGGCTTGTTGGGACCACAACTTTTCACTTTACACGTTAATGATCTAGATGAAGGAACTGAGGGCAGTCTAGTTTAGTTTGCAGACGATATGAAGATAGTTAGACGGAGAGGTAGCATTGAGGAGGTGGGAAGGCTGTAGAAGGATTGGGATAGGTTTGGAGAGTGGGCAAAGAAGTGGCAAATGGAGTACAACGTTGGAAAGTGTGGAAGATTTGGTATAACCAAAGCAGCCATCTTGTCACACATTAAAAGCCTGGAATCCATTCTAAATCTCATATTAGTGTCTGCTTGTTAAGTTTGTACGTTCCAGGCTCAGTGAGGTGGTTGATCTTGCAGATGAACGAGCATCTGATAGAGATCTCTTTTCCAGCATGGGAATGCTCTTCTTTTACAAGAATCTATTGTAATACTAACCCTTGTTTATCAGCTACCTAACCAGCACTGCCCAGACACTACATGACTGAGGCTAGTGACTGGGCAAAGTGCCCATTTACTCATTATGGTCCTAATTGTAATCTATATAATCACGCAACTCTCTGTATCTCGTCGGAGTGACTTGTGACCATTAGGTCGACTTGTCTCTCCCCATGAGCTCACGAATAAGTAGTCAATAACTCAAGGTTTGTGTGGCGCGAGTCATTTTTCTTTCAATTAGACAATATGAGTGAGTTACCTACTGTATAATTCTTTCCAATCCCCAACAGTTGGCGTAACCAGCAGGACCTCTATTTCACAAGGTTTCCTGACTTTTTTTCCCCCTCCTTTTCTCAATTTTCTCCTTTTTGTACAACCTCCCTGAGTTGGCGAGTTATTTTCCGACTAGTTGGTGGGTTATTTTTACGACAAGTCGGCGGGAGTTTTGCCACAAAACGGGAGATGATATTTCCTCCCTGAGTCGGCTTGTATTTTTGTGACAAAACGGGAGAGTTGTTTTCACTGTTGGCGGTCTTTCCCTCTGCCACATGCCGGGCTGTGGCTACCGAGGCTGGTAGATTTTTTAGTTTAAATCCTTTGGGATCTATTAGTGATAACTTGAGCCACTGGCAACATGTTGCGGCAACAAAGGTTGCGTTTGGAGACTTCTCCAAAGTTTCCAGCTCCCCCCCCCCCCCGCCCAATCAGTTTGTGGCCGTTCCTCCTCTGAGCCAACGGGCATGAGTGGGAGGCTGGTTTGATGCTGAGGCAAGATTGGGTTGAAGGAGACTGCGCCGGACTTTGTGATTAATTCAGTGGCTTTGCCTTGAGTTATTGGCCAGGATTCCAAGCTCTGGTGTCTGTCTCTGCTCCTCTGTTGTGTGTCATTGTCTTTTGCTCCGCTGCTTGTCTTGCCTGTTTAACTAACACACAATTCAATGGGATCGCAATTTTCTAAGATTGGTGTCGGGCTGTCCCCGGGGATGAGGTTACCTTGTCCTGCTGTGGAGGGCAGTCCGCAACACCTTGAACCTTCAAAAAGGACTCAGCAGCACCATGGTAAATACGTGAAATGCAAGAATCAGGTAGGATAACTGCTGGTACCCCGGGTTCACTAGCCGATATTGCTTGGAGGGAAATGGGTGATAGTCTTATATTATTTGCTTTACCCTTGATCTATATGGGTAGTACCATGGAAATTGGCCTTACACGGGTTCATTTAAATTACATAAGATCGATTATTGGTTAGTCAATGTGGCGGGAGGGTGTGGTGATTCCGCTTGGGATCATAACTACATGCTCATATGTCTTGAGAGATTTATAGAGGTTGCTAAAGGACTCGACCATTCCAAAGTTATGGACCCCCACCGACCCTCTGAGACTTCCTGGTTTTCTTGCTCATTTTATGGACCCATTGGAAGGTTCAGCTGGCATTCCTATCAAAGACAATGAGAAACTAGCTGTTCAGACACTTATTAATTGTTTTCTGACTCATCATTCCAATGTAAGGGGAATGCCGGCATGTTTGCGAGCTATGGCGGCTGCCTCAGTAATGGTTGAAGAAGTAAAAACAATGACTGCAGATGCTGGAAACCAGATTCTGGATGAGTGCTGCTGGAAGAGCACAGCAGTTCAGGCAGCATCCAAGCAGCTTCGAAATCGACGTTTTGGGCATAAGCCCTTCATCAGGAATAAAGGCAGTGAGCCTGAAGCGTGGAGAGATAAGCTAGAGGAGGGTGGGGGTGGGGAGAAAGTAGCATATAGTACAATGGGTGAGTGGGGGAGGGGATGAAGGTGATAGGTCAGGGAGGAGAGGGTGGAGTGGATAGGTGGAAAAGGAGATAGGCAGGTAGGACAAGTCCGGACAAGTCAAGGGGACAGTTACTGAGCTGGAAGTTTAGAACGAGGGTGAGGTGGGGGAAGGAGAAATGAGGAAACTGTTGAAGTCCACATTGATGCCCTGGGGTTGAAGTGTTCTGAGGCGGAAGATGAGGCGTTCTTCCTCCAGGCGTCTGGAGGTGAGGGAGCGGCGGTGAAGGAGGCCCAGGACCTCCATGTCCTCGGTGGGAGGGGGAGTTGAAATGTTGGGCCACGGGGCGGTGAGGTTGATTGGTGCGGGTGTCCCGGAGATGTTCCCTAAAGCATTCTGCTAGGAGGTGCCCAGTCTCCCCAATGTAGAGGAGACCGCATCGGGAGCCAACCCACTTTCTGCTGGATCATCCATGCACCGATTTTGTTCCACATTCGGTTTCCTTGCTGCTGAATTCTGCAGCTACCAAACATTTTACTGCTACTGACTCCTTAGGGATTCCTGACCATGACTGTTTACACATTGTCTGTGATGTTGTTACCCCTCAGTCAGACCTTTCTGAAACCTCTCTGCACAATCCTGATATGGTCCTTTTTACAGATGGTTCCTTCTACAGGCCTACAGATCATATGACTCTGGCAGGCTATGCTGTCTGCACACTTTCTGAGGTCCTTGAATCTGCAGTACTCCCTAACTGGAGTTTTTTGCTCTTACACAGACATTCATTTTGGCTACTGGAAAGTTTGTTAACATTGACACTGATTCCTGCTATGCTTTTGGAGTGGTGCATGATTTTGGCACCCTCTGTAAGCATATGGGGCTCCATCACTTCCTCAGGTAAACCTTTACAACAAGGTCAGCTTATAAATAATCTTTTGGAGGCCATTCTCCTCCCTTCGGCTGTAGCTGTCATCAAATGTACTGCACACACGTCTGCTGGAGACAATGTCGCCTGTGGCAACGCCTTCGCTGCTAGGGTTGCTCGGGCGGTTGCTACTAATCCAACTATGCAAGTTTTACATATGCCTAAAATATTAGATTGCTGACAGTGTGGAAACGGGCCCTTCAGCCCAACACGTCCACACCGAACTGCAACCAACACATATCACTACATTTACCCCTTCACCTAATACTACGGGCAATTTAGCATGGCCAATTCACCTGACCTGCACATCTTTGGAGTGTGGGAGGAAACCGGAGCACCCAGAGGAAACCCAAGCAGACATGGGGAGAATGTGCAAACTCCACACAGTCAATTGCCTGAGGCAGGAATTGAACCCGGGTCTCCGGCGCTGTGAGACAGCAGTGCTAACCACTGTGCCACCATTTCCCATTGTTCCTGACCTTTTGGACGGTGATGCTCAGCAGGAAACCCCTCAAGCTGAGAGTGTTCATTGGGCTAGTTTCGGAGCCACTGAATCTGAATCCCTCCATCTTCTTACACTTCCTGATGGCCAAATTGTCTGCTCTAAATCTCATCTACATGTCCTAGCCCTGGCCACTCATAGTAAACGGGGCATGTGCCATGCAGTCACACATTTTTGGTATGCCCCTGGCTTCACTACTGCTGCTTGCGCTTTGTTGTCGCACTGTCTTATTTGCCTACAGAACAATACCTCTAAGCCACTGGCCAAGTTTGACCATCTTCCTGTCCCTGCTGGCCCATTTGTGAAACTTCAGATAGATTCTGCGCATATGCCAAAATGGCTGGGTTTCCAATACCTCTCGGTGATTGTTGATATGTTCTCCAATAGGATTGAGTATTTTGCCACCAAGGAGGATGATGCTGGGACAGTTGTTAAGTGTTTAATGAGGGATGTCATCCCTAGGTTTGGTGTAACTGGGTCTATTGACAGTGATAGGGGAACTCATTTCACTTCATTAGGTATTAAAGCTGTTTCTAAGGTTAGATTAGATTAGATTAGATTACTTACAGTGTGGAAACAGGCCCTTCGGCCCAACAAGCCCACACCGCCCCGCCGAAGCGCAACCCACCCATACCCCTACATTTACCCCTTACCTAACACTACGGGCAATTTAGCATGGCCAATTCACCCGACCTGCACATCTTTGGACTGTGGGAGGAAACCGGAGCACCCGGAGGAAACCCACGCAGACATGGGCAGAACGTGCAAACTCCACACAGTCAGTTGCCTGAGGTGGGAATTGAACCCGGGTCTCTGGTTCTGGGAATTTACTGGCAACATCATATTCCTTATCAACCACAGTCCTTGGGTATAGTGGAAAGGATGAATGGCACCCTTAGAACTTTTCTTACTAAGATATCGCAGATACAGGCTTATCCTGGCCTGAAGTTCTGCCCCATGCTCTATCTTCCATTAGAAATCAAGTTAACTGAACAATGGGCCTCTCTCCTTCTGAGATTTTAATGGGCAGACCTATGCCTACTGCGACTAGGCCTCCTGTCCTCTCCGCTGGTGTGGCTCTGCTCCTGACACTGGAGTCTTTGATTATACTAAGGCCTTTTCAGAACTTATCATTCTGAATCATGACATTGTCAAAGTGGCCATTCCTGTTCCAATTACTGATCCCATGCATCTTTTCCAGCCAGGGGACTATGTTATATTTAAATAATTTGGAAAGAACTCTCTCTTGCTCTCTCTCTCTCCCCTAGACGGAAAGGTCCATTCCTTGTCCATCTGATGACCAGAAGTGCTCTCATGGTCGAGGAAAAAAAACAGAATGGACTCACGCCACACGATGCAAGAGAGCACCACTCCAAGGGGGAGATCAATTGATGCTTGCTGCATTACCTGCAAAACCCACGACCGCAGATGGCTCCAATCGATTGTTTTTACCATTATTATATTGTTTCTGCTTGTTTTTCTGATGATGCTCTTATCTGACTTGTGTCCTCAGTATAACCAGGTGGCCTCTACTAAGAAAGAATTGCATTTTAATACCTCTCTTTATATGACATATCTTTATGCACAGAACGTTAGTCACTCTAGCTACTGTGTTTGCACACACATTCCTTTCCAATCTAAAGGCGGACTCCATTAAGGGCTGTACCTTTTAATGAATTTGACACTGCTGAATGGTAGTTGCATCAACGTCGTTCTGCTGCTGCCATGACTTTTCGCATCCCTCCTACCTTCCTGAATCTGATAGGTGCCCCCTCCACTTATGAGGACAACACCTGCCTTCAGTGGCAATCAGTGGGATACAGGGTGGACACATTTGAAGGCTGGTTTGGGCTTGCTATAATCTATCACGCACACCCCTGTTTCTGTTCCTCACCATTGTCATGGCCATAACTACACCCTTAGGAAGTATTTACATTAAAAGCAAACATCCTTTAGGATGGCGAGCTGGGTTCAGTAAATGAGTACAGGAGTTGAGAGGTCATGTTGCGGCTGTACAGGACATTGGTTAGGCCATTGTTGGAATATTGCATGCAATTCTGGTCTCCTTCCTATTGAAAAGATGTTTCAAAACTTGAAAGGGTTCAGAAAAGATTTACAAGGATGTTGCCAGAGTTGGAGGATTTGAGCTATGGGAGCGGTTGAATAGGCTAGGGCTGTTTTCCCTGGAGCGTCAGAAGCTGAGGGGTGATCTTATAGAGGTTTTACAAAATCATGAGGGGCACGGATAGGATAAATAGACAAAGTATTTTCCCTGGAATGGGGAAGTCCAGAACTAGAGGGCATAGGTTTAGGGTGAGAGGAGTAAGATATAAAAGAGACCTCAGGGGTAACTTTTTCACACAGAGCATAGTGTGTGTTTGGAATGAGCTGCCAGGGGAAGTGGTGGAGGCTAGTACAATTGCAACATTTAAAAGGCATTTGGATGGGTGTATGAATAAGAAGAGTTTGGACGGATATGGGCCAGGTACTGGCAGGTGGGACTAGATTGGGTTGGGATATCTGGTCAGCATGGATGGGATGGTCTGTTTCTGTGCTGTACATTTCTATGACTCCAAATACTTTCACTCCATCCTCCTTTCGACATCTGATTTCCGATCCACTACGGATGGCAGCATATTTACTCTCACTGTTCCCAACAGGACTGCCATTAATTCCTCTTTTACCACCTTTTGGATTGGTGTCCAATGTGATAATTTGTTTGCTTTCAATGGCACCTATTTCATTTGTGGCCAGAGGACCTCCTGGACTGGCAGCTGCTACCAAGTGTATGTTATCTCTGTCTTTTGTCACTCTCAGACTTGACTGTTTGAGGCTTTGATGTCCCATATAAAGTGAACTCTTATTACCTTTCAGCGCCTTTTAACCTTCTCCCCTCCCTATGCCACCCTTCAACTTGATGTTGATGTTCGGAGGATCGCCACCACTCTGGAAGAGATTGCTAATGCTGCTGCTTCAGCTTTTGACCTTCTTAGTGCAGAGATGGTGGCTGTCCACACTGTGGCCCTTCAAAATTGCATTGACTTTGACTACCTTTTGTCAAGAAAGGGGGCACTTGTGCCCTTATCGGCTCCAACTGTTGCACTTACATCCCTGATTCCAGTGAAAACATAATGCACATAGCCACTCATATTCACAAGGTGGTTTCCTCTCTCTATGACACTACCCCACGTTGGGATCTTTGGACTTGGATGGGTAAGTTTGCTAGGCTCTTGGGCTTCTACACTCCTCCAGGGTATTCTGGTTCTCATTGCTGTTTTTGTTTTGCTCTTCTCTATCATTATTTTCCTGAAGCAATGCTGTGCCCCTTTCGGGTCCCTACTGATGCCAAATACCTCTGTTTTTTCCCAGTTTGTACGTTTTCCTGTTTCTCACATTCCCCCACCAATGGATAATTTCATTGAGTCTCTCGGTCCTGGTGACCATTATTCTCACAACTACCTGGATGACGCTGAACCCCCACCACCCGACAACCCCCCTCCCCTTGGTCAGGGTCAGGCTATGTCCCTCCTTTTGTCAATTCTTCTGAACTGCCGTCTTGATTTGGTGAAAAAAGGAAGGAATTGTGGGAGATTTTTATAACCAAAGCAGCCAACTTGTCACATATTAAAAGCCTGGAATCCATTTTAAATCTCATATTAGTGTCTGCTTGTTAAGTTTGTACGTTCCTAGGCTCAGTGAGGTGGTTGACTTGCAGCTGTACTAGCACCTGTAAGTGAGTTCTTTCCCAGCAAGAGAATGCTCTTCTTTTACAATAATCTATTGTAATATTAACACTTGCTTATCAGCTACTAACTAGCACTGTCCAGACACTATGTGACTGAGGCTAGTGACTGGGCAAAGTGCCTAGTTACTCATTATACTGCAATTAAAAGTTTGCTAATTGTTCCATAATTGTAACCTATATAATAACGCAACTCTCTGTAACTCGTTGGAGAGACTTGTGACCATTAGGTCGACTTGTCTGTCCCCATGAGCTCACAAATATACAGTCAATAACTCAAGGTTTGTGTGGTGCGATTCATTTTTCTTTAAATTAGACAATATGAGTGAGTTTCCCACTGTATAATTCTTTCCAATCCCCAACAGAAAGTGTGTGGTCATGCACTTTGATAAGAATAATAGAGACATGGACTATTTTCTAACTGGGGAGAAAATTCAGAAGTCTGAAGTGCAAAGTGACTTGGGAGTTCTAGTCTAGAATTTTTTCAAGGTAAATTTGCAGGTTAAGTCAGTAGTTAGGAAGGCAAATGCAATAATTTGAGAGGACTTGAATATAAAAGCATAGATGTACACTGAGGCTTTATAAGGCTCTGGTCAGGCCACATTTGGAGTATCATGTACAGTTTTGGGCCCCTTATCCCAAAAATGTACTGGCCCTGAGGTGTGTTCAGAGGAGGTTCACGAGAATGGTCCCAGGAATGATAAGTTTAACATATGAGGAATGTTTGACGTCTCTGGATCTATATTTGATGGAGTTTAGAAGGAACTGAGAAATAAGAAAGGGATGATCACCTTATTAGGGTTGTATTATAGATCCCCAATAGTCAGTGGAAAATTGAGAAACAAATTTATAAGGAGATTTCGGTTATCAGGAAGAATAATAGGGTGGTTATGGTGGGGGATTTTACCTTTCCAAACATGGACTGAGAGTGCCACAGTGTTAATGGTTTAGATGGAGAGGAATTTGTTAAGTGTGTACAAGAAAAGTTTCTGATTCAGTATGTGGATGTACCCACCAGAGAAGGTGCAAAACTTGACCTCCTCTTGGGAAATAAGGCAAGGCAGGTGACTGGGAGCACTTTGGGGCCAGCAACCATAATTCTATTAGTTTTAAAATAGTAATGGAAAAGAATAGACCAGATTTAGAAGTTCTAAATTGGAGGAAGGCTAATTTTGACAATATTAGGCAAGAATTTTCAAAAGCTGATTGGCACCGGCTGATCGGAGGTAAAGACATGGCTGGAAAATAGGAAACCTTCAGAAATGAGATAATGAGAGCCCAGAGACAGTATATTCCTCTCAGGGTGAAAGGTCAGGCTGGCAGCTGTAGGGAATGCTGGATGACTAGAGAAATTGAGAGTTTGGTTAAGAAAAAGAAGGAAGCATACATTAGGTATAGACAGGAGAGATCGAGTAAATCTTTAGAAGAGTATAAAGGCAATAGAAGTATACTTAAGACGGAAATCAGGAGGGCAAAAATGGGACATGAGAGCTTTGGCACATAGGGTTAAGGAGAATCCAAAGGGATTTACAAATACATTATGGACAAAAGGGTAGCTAGGGAGAGAATAGCTTCCCTTAAAGATCAGAAATGCAATCTTTGTGTGGAGCTGCCAGAGATGGGAGAGATACTAAAAGAGTATTTTGCATCTGTGTTTATTGTGGAGAAGGACATGGAAGATATAGAATGTAGGGAAATAGATGGTGATATATTAAAAAATGTCCATATTACAGAGGAGGAAGTGCTGGATGTCTTGAAACTCATAAAGGTGGATATATCACCAGGACCTGATCAAGTGTCCCCTAGAACTCTGTGGAAAGCTAGGGAAGTGATTGCTGGGTCCCATGTTGAGATATTTGTATCATCAATAGTCACAGGTGAGGTGCTGAAAGGCTGGGGGTTGAGTAACATAGTACCACTATTTAAGAAAGGTGGTAAGGACAAGCCAGGGAACTATAGACCGGTAAGCCTGATGTTTATGTGGGCAAGTTGTTGGAGGGAATCCTGAAGGACAAGATTTACATGTATTTGGGAAGGCAATGACTGATTAGGGATAGTCAACATGGCTTTGTGCGTGGGAAATCATGTCTCACGAATGAGGTCAGAGCAGTAGCTGTGGTCTATATGGACTACAGTAAGGTGTTTGACAAGGTTCCTCATGGGACACTGGTGAGCAAGGTTAGATCTCACGGAATACAGGGAGAACTAGTCATTTGGAAACAGAACTAACTCAAAAGGTAAAAGACAGAGGGTGGTGGTGGAGGGTTGCTTTTCAGACTGGAGGCCTGTGACCAATGGAGTGTCACAAGGATCGGTGCTGGGTCCACTACTTTTCATCATTTATATAAATGATTTGTATGTAAGCATAAGAGGTATAGTTAGTAAGTTTGCTGATGACACCAAAATTGGAGGTGTAGTGGACAGCAAAGAAGGCTACCTCAGATTACAACGGGATCTTGATCAGATGGGCCAATGGGCTGATAGGTGGCAGATGGAGTTTAATTTAGATAAATGTAAGCTTTTGCATTTTGGGAAAGCAAACCTTAGCAGGACTTATACACTTAATGGTAAGGTCCAAGGCACTGTTGCTGAACAAAGAGACCTTGGAATGCAGGTCCATAGCAGCTTGAAAGTAGAGTCACAGGTAGATAGGATAGTGAAGAAGGCATTTTGTATACTTTCCTTTATTGGTCAGAGTACTGAGTATAGGAATTAAGAGGTCATGTTGTAGATGTACAGGACATCGGTTAGGCCATTGTTGGAATATTGTGTGCAATTCTGGTCTCCATCCTATCGGAAAAATGTTATGAAACGTGAAAGGGTTCAGAAAAGATTTTCAAGGATGTTGCCAGGGTTGGAGGATTTGATCTTTAGGGAGAGGCTGAATAGGCCAGGGCTGTTTTCCCTGGAGCATCGGAGGCTGAGGGGGCGACCTTATAGAGGGTTACAAAATCATGAGGGGCATGGATAGAATAAATAGACAAAGTCTTTTCCCTGGTGTGGGGACGTCCAGAACTAGAGGGCATAGCTTTAGCATGAGAGGGGAAAGATAAAAGGGACCTAAAGGGCAACTTTTCACTCAGAGTGTGGTGTGTGTATGGAATGAGCTGCCAGAGGAAGTGATGGAGACTCGTATAATTGCAACATTTAAAAGGCTTCTGGATGGGTATATGAATAGGAAGGGTTTGGAGGGATATAGACCAGGTGCTGGCAGGTGGGACTAGATTGGGTTGGGATATCTGGTCAGCATGGACGAGTTGGACCAAAGGGTATATTTCTGTGCTGTACATCTCCATGACTCTATAATTTGATTGAGTTTTCTGAAGAAGTAACAAAGTAGATTGATGAGAGCAGAGCGGTGGATGTGATCTGTATGGACTTCAGTAAGGAGTTTGACAGGGTTCCACATGGGAGACTGGTTACCAATGTCTCATGGAAAACAGGGAGAACTAGTCATTTGGATACAGAACGGGCTCAAAGGTAGAAGACAGTAGGTGGTGGTGGAGGATTGTTTTTCATACTGGAAGTCTGTGACCAGAGGAGTGCCACAAGGATTGGTGCTGGATCCACTAATTTTCATCATTTATATAAATGATTTGGACATGACCATTATAGTGAGTAAATTTTCAGATGACACCAAAATTAAAAATCACACAACACAAGGTTATAGTCCAACACGTTTATTTGAAAGCACTGGCTTTCGGAGTGCTGCTTCTTCATCAGATGATTGTGGAGTCACAGAATGTATAGCAAGCGTTTACAGTGTGATGTAACTGAAATTATTATATTGAAAATGCCCTGAATTGTTTGTTAAGTCTGTTGTCTTTTAAAATGACCATGTTGGTTTCAGTTCTTTCATATGTAAATCCCAAAACTTTTTTAATGTTACATTCATAAGTGAACTTTAACAATAGGTGACATGTCGGCCCAGATAATGCATTGAATGTGAGGTGCCCCGCGTGAGGCTGTCTGTACCCCAATGTTCAGATTGATTCTATTTCTAAAAAAGGGATTTACATGGATTCATTCACTTTTTGAGCAAAATAAAATGTATTCTGAAATGACAAATACACACCACAAACATATATGTGTGTGTGTGTGTGTGTGTGTGTGTGTAGGGACGTATGAGTGACGGTGAGAAAGCATGTGTATGTGTATCTGTGTGTGTGTATAGCGCAATGGGGTCACCTGTAGTGTGACATGAACCCAAGGTCCCAGTTAAGGCCATCCCCATGAGTACTGAGCTTGGCTATCAGCCTCTGCTCAGCCACTTTGCGTTGTTGTCTCTCCTGAAGTACACCTTGGAGGATGGTCACCCGAAGGTCCGACGTTGAACGTCTTGGACCGCTGAAGCATTCTCTGACTGCGAGGGAACACTCCTGGCTGGTGATTGTTGTGCGATGTCCATTCACCTGTTGCTGTAGCCTCTGCTCAGTCTCGCCAATGTACCATGCCTCAGGGCATCCTTGCCTACAGCGTATGAGATAGACAACGTTGGCCGAGTCACAACAGTACCTGCCACGTACATGGTGGGTGGTGTCTCCATGTGTAATGGTGGTATCCGTGTTTGACACTCTGACACATCTTGCAGCATCTACCATGATAAGGTTGTATGGCATTGTCCTGAAAGCCAGGCAGTTTGCTAAGAACAATGATCTGTTTGAGGTTTGGTGGTTGTTCAAAGGCGAGAAGTGGAGGCATGGGGAAGGTCTTGGTGAGATGCTCATCCTCATTGATAATGCGTTGCAGGCTGCAAAGAACATGGCATAGTTTTTCAGCTCCTGGGAACTACTGGACAACGAAGGGTACCCTGTCAGTTACAGCTCGTGTCTATCTCCCAAGGACATCATTATGGTTTATTACAGTGGCACGGTGGAACTGGCAGTCGATGAGTTGAGTATCATACCCTGTTCTGTGAGGGCGCCCTTGAGTACTTCCAAGCACCCATTTCATTTCCCCTCATCTGAACAGATCCTCTGTATGCATAGGGCTTGTCTGTAGGGGATGGCTTTATTAATATGGTTCAGGTGGAAGCTAGAGAAGTGTAGCACTGTGAGGTTATCCATGGTTTGTGGTAGAGTGAGGTGCTGAGGTGCCCATCCTTGACGAAGATGCATGTGTCCAAGAATGAGACAGATACTAGAGGGTAGTCCGCGGTAAGTCTGATGGTGGGGTGAAACTCATTGATATCACTGTGTAGTTGTTTCAGTGACTCCTCGCCATGAGTCCAGAAGAAGAAAATGTTGTCAATATATCTAGTATATAGTGTTGGTTAGTGGTCCTGCTTAGCAAAGAAGTCTTGTTCGCACCTGTGCATGAAAATGTTGGCATATTGGGGTTGGTTAGAGGTCCTGCGTGGAGAAGAAATCTATTTCGAACCTGCGCATGAAAATATTGGCATACTGGGAACCATGGCTGTTCCATGGGTCTGGATGAAGAACTGGTTGTCAAAGGTGAAAACGTTGTGGTTGAGGATAAAGTGGATGAGTTATAGGATGGTGCTTGGAGATTGGCAGTTTTTGGTATTGAGTACTGAAGCTGTTGCTGCGATGCCGTCATTGTGGGAGATGCTGCTGTGGTGTGCTGAAATGTCCACTGCAATGAGGAATGCTCCTGGTTTGACCTGTCCGTGGGTGCTGAGTTTCTGTAAGAAATCTGTAGTGTCATTACAGAAGCTAGGTGTCCCCTACACAGTGGGTTTCAAGATGCCTTCAACATAACCAGAGAGGTTCTCACACAGGGTCCCAATGCCTGATACGATGGGGTGTCCTGGTGTGTTGGCTTTGAGTATCTTCAGAAGGCAATAGAAGTCACCTACGTGAGAAGTGCGTGGGATGAGGGTACATAGGGAACTCTGAAGGACTGGATCCAAAGTTCTGATCAATGTGTTTAGTTCATGGGTGTGCTCTTTGGTTGGATCAGCTGGTAGTTGACAGTGGGTTGTTCAGTTGTTCGTACACTTCCTTGCAGTAATCTGTTCTAGGCTGAATGATGATGACTCCTCCTTTATCTGCTGGTTTAAAGACAATGTTGTGATAGGTTTTGACAGCATGGATGGCATTGCATTGTGATCGGGTGATGTTCTGCTCTACCTTGTGGGTGCGGCTGATGAATCTGGCATTTATATATTTCCTGCCAGTTTGAGCATTCATGTCAAGCCCAGAGCAGCAGTGGGGTGGGGTCCAAGTTGACTCCTTCTTTGGTCGCCCCTCTATAGATCCCTGTGACGACTGTTCTGGTTCCTCAGTGGGGTAATTGGGATCTCTGCTGGCATCTTGACAGAAACCTCGAAGACTCAATCGTCTGATGAATGCCTCCGTGTCTGCTGCAAGACCGTGTCTTCTGCATGGGGTCCATTTTGGTGGTGGGTCTTGCAGCAGACACGAAGGACACAGCCTTTGAGTAAAGGGAAGACTTATTAGAATGGAGATAAGGAGAAAAGTCTTCTACCAGAGAGTGGTGAATCTATGGAATTCAATGCCACAGAAGACTTTGGAGGCCAGGCTATTGAGAGTATTTAAGACTGAGATAGATATGTTCTTGATTCTCAAGGGGATACAGGGTTACAGGAAGAAGGCAGGAGTATGGGGATCAGAAACATATCAGCCATGATTGAATGGCAGAGCAGACTTGATAGACTGAATAGCCTAACTTCTGCTCCTATGTCTTATGGTCCTCCAGAACATCTTATCTACTCACTGTTGTATATACAATTGTAAATATTGTGAACATTTTCACTGCAGGAATCTCTGATGTAAAAGGGGAAGGCTGTGAATTTTGTTTTAGATTAGATTAGATTAGATTTTTTTTAGATTAGATTTTTTTTTAGATTAGATTACATTACAGCGTGGAAACAGGCCCTTCGGCCCAACAAGTCCACACCGACCCGCCGAAGCGCAACCCACCACGCCCCTACATTTACCCCTTACCTAACACTACGGGCAATTTAGCATGGCCAGTTCACCTGACCTGCACACCTTTGGACTGTGGGAGGAAACCGGAGCACCCGGAGGAAATCCACGCAGACACGGGGAGAACGTGCAAACTCCACACAGTCAGTCGCCTGAGGCGGGAATTGAACCTGGGTCTCAGGCGCTGTGAGGCAGCAGTGCTAACCACTGTGCCATGTGCTGCCCACTAAACCTCTATAAAGTCACCCCTCAGTCTCCGAACAATCTCTTCAGCACCCTCTTTCATGCAATTACATTCATCCCATGAGGTGGTGACCAGAACAGCACAAAGTACTTCAGATATGGCCTAACCTGCATTTGTTTACCTTTGGGTGGACTGTCACTTTAAGAGTCTGATCATATGATGTAATTATGACATAATCAACAATTTTGGGCAGGATAAAGCTTCTGGTTGTTTGATGTCTGCAGAGTGAATGTCCATTTGACATCTGGTCCTTCTTGGAACTTAGTCCTCAATGAATATTTTGCATTGGCCTTCACAATGGAAAAGAGTAGCTCAGGTATAAATATCAGGGGTGGAAGACTGTGATATATTAGAAGCAATTAACAAAGAAACGAAGAGCTAACAAGGTTTAGCAGCCTTAAGAGTGGATATAACCACAGACTGGATGAGATGTATCCCAGACTATTGAGGGAAACAAAGGAGAGGTTTCAGTGGCCAAAGCGGTAATTTTCAGATTCTCTATGGTTGTGGTTGTGGTGTTAGAGGACTACTAATATTGTCCCATTCCTACAAAAAGGAAGGGATATTTCAGGAAATTACAAGTCAGTCATTCTAACCCTGGTGATAGATAATCCATTAGAAAAGATTCTGAGGGATAAAATATATTTGCACTTGGAAAGACATGGGTTAATTAGGATAGTCAACATGGATTTGTTAAGGGAAAATTGTTTTTGACAAAGTTGATCAAATATCTTGAGGTAACCAGTATGTTAAGGCTAATACAATTAATGTGGTCTTCATGGACTCAAGAGCAGTGAGGTTATACTGGGACTGTAGAAAATGCAGGTTAGGCCATATCTGAAGTACTTTGTGCTGTTCTGGTCACCACCTCATGGGATGGATGTAATTGCATGAAAGAGGGTGCTGAGGAGATTGTTCGGAGACTGAGGGGTGACTTTATAGAGGTTTATAAAATCATGAAGGGTGTGGATAGGATAAATAGATAAGGTCTTTTCCCCAGGGTGGGGTGTCCAGAACTAATGGGCACAGGTTTAGAGAGAGAGGGGAAATATTAAAAAGGGACCTAATCAGGCAGCTTTTTCATGCAACGGGTGGTGCATGTAGGGAATTAACTGCCAGAGGAAGTGCTGGAGGCTGGTATAATTATAACATTTAAAAGGCACCTGGATGGGTTTATGACTAGGAAGAGTTATGAGGGATATGGGCCATGTGCTGGTAAATGTGACTAGATTAATTTAGGATAGCTGGGCAGCATGCACCGAGTTGGAGTGAAGGATCTGTTTCCATCTCTATGACTCTATGACCAAAAAGCTTCCTGAGCTGGAAGGTCTGAGCTACAAGGAAAGATTGGATTTGCTGGATTTTTTTTTGGAGGAGTGAAGGTTGAGAGGGAAGCTGATAAAGATGTATAATCTTATGAGGGGCATAAATAGGGAGGTTAGAATGTTCCTTTTTGCCATCAGTAGTGGTATTGATAACGAGGGGACATTACTGAAAGGTAAGAGATAGAAATCCAAGAAGAAAGTTGAGGATAATTTTATTGGAGGGTGATGGGAGTCTAGAACTATTGCCACATTTAACCAGTATTTAGATAATAACTCATGTTGTCATCGCCTCATGCTGGAAAGTAGGAGTAGTGTAGTCAGGTCTCTGTTTATAGGCAACGGACCCAATGGGCCAAATGATCTCCTCTATGCTGTAAACATCTATGAGTTTAGGAATCCCCCAAATGTAATTGCTGCAATCTTTTATACAGTTGATTAAATTTTTTAAATTCTCAGTGGAATGACCATCCGACTTTCAAGATCTGTAACAGTGTAGCAAACATTCTAGGTATATAAGTTTTCTAAATTTTGCCCATGAACATAAGTAGAAGTTCTACACCAACTGACAGGCATCTAGATTGAAATACTTTCCTTCAGATTTTACCTTTGTTCGGAAACAACAGTGCCAAGACGATGCCTTGTTTTCCCTTCAGTCAGGATGTATTCATTGCCCGGGTATCCACTTCATTAATCATGAAGTTTGCATTCAGTGACCATCAATGAGCAATCACATCCAAACAACTTGCTTAGTTTCAGCCATTATTCATAAATGTAACACAGATTATAATCCTCTGTCCAAAGGCACATTTTAGTACCCAATTTTCAATTTTAGGCAACCATTCATCAATGTTATGTGGAAATGGTATCAGCAAAAAGTAGTAAATCTGACTCTAACCTTTTACTTAAAACTATTTATTTGCATAATGCAATGTTATATGTTTCTGACCTACACTAACCAACACACAGTGTTCCATAAATATCTTTTTATACTGCTTTGAAACCAACAAGGAGCTAACAATCATATGACCACCTCATAAATGGGCACTTCAACAAAATGCCAGCAGCACTGTTCATGCTAAACTCCTGATGGTAAAAGGCATGATTCCTGAGTAGAGAACCTCCCATTGTAGATTTCGATCATCTCCAGACAGCAGGATGGAACACTACAACATCCAGATAGTTGGCAAGCAGGAGGCAGTGCAGCAGCAGCTGGACAGGTAACCTTCTCATACAGATTGGATGGCATGTAGAGAATTTCAGTGAGACAGCTAAATATTTTCAATGTGCTCAAGGTCAACTGAATCAATTAAAACCACCCCATCTATATACCCTTAACTATATTAATACAATTAACATACCATTAACACTGCACCCATCTGGTTCAGTGGCAAATATTCCATAACACTCTTTACTTATGCCTTGTAGGTGCTGGGGAGGTTCAGTGGGTCAGGCAGTGTGTTTCTCACTGCAGAATTACCAGTGTCTAAGCTGCTCTCACAGTCACAGCATTTGTGTGGTTTGTCTGCTAAACTTTCTGATCATTGGTTACATCCAGGATTTTGAGATTTGGGAATTTGATTATGATGTGATTGAATATTAAGAGGAGATAGTTATACTTTGTTTGTTGGAGATAGTCATCGCCTGCCATTTACTAAGCATGAGTGTTATTTGCCATTTATAAACTTAAGCCAAAATGCTATCCAGGTCAGGCTGCGTACAAACAGTGACTGCTTAATTGAATTGCATTCATCAGCGAACATCTCCAGTTTTGGTCTAATTTTAGAGGGAAATGTCATGTTGAATCAGCTAAAGATGGTTAACCCTCAGACATTATCATAAGAAAATTGGAGCTCTTGTGGTGTAGTAGTGTACCTACGTCTAAGGCAAGAGACTGGGTTAAAGTCCCACCCATTCCAGAGGCATTTAATAATATTTATGAACAGATTGATTAGAAAATACCTATCAAATCTGGCAAAGGATGACCAAATCAGCGTTATGTGCGAGATGTGATCCCACCAGTTTGGAGTTTCCTACCTATTCCCATTAACTTTTCCCTTGAAGCTCCACTTAGTCAAATATTGCATTATGATGTCAAGGGCAGCTACTTTCACCTCACCTCTAGAATTCAGTCCATTCGTTCATGTTTTGCCCAAGGATTTGATGACTTCAGGAGTGAAGTGATTTAGGTCAACTCCTCAGTACCAGTCAGCAGGTCCTTGGTGAGTGTCACATCCTTTCATTACCTTGCTAATGATCAGAAGGAGACTAATGGGATGGAATGCTGCAACATATATGCCTTGTTTTTTAGTGAAAATGACACACCTTGGTAACTTCCCACTTCATTGGATCGATGCCAGTGCTGAAGCACAAAATATTAGCATTAATTTGGACATTGTTAGTTCCATATCTCTTATGGAATGCAAGTAACGGGCTGTTTCTTGATATTATGGAGAATAAAGCAAATTGATCAAGTCTGGTTTCTGTGATAATGGGGATACCAGACAGAGGGAACACTGGCTCACCTACTTGTTACTTTTGGTTGAAGATGGTAAAATTCTCAGCCTTATCTCACAGATTCATGTCCTGAGTTCTGTCATATACAAGAAGGGAGATGTTCATGGTGTCCCCTCATCCTATTGACTATCCACCATTATTCATAACAGGACTTAGAAAGACAGAAATATTTTGACCTGATTCATGGTTATGCATCACTTAGCTCTCCTTCTACTTAAGTTATTGTTATCTGTATTGTAGCTTCGTCAGACTGGTATTTCATTTTAGGTATGGCTGGTGCTGCTCCTCACATGTTCTCTTACAATTGTCATTAAACCAGAGGTGATTCCCCATCTTAATGATAATGGTAGAGTGAGTTAGAGTTGTGGCTGAACATAATTCTTCTGCTGCTGAAGGCGCAGAGTGCCCTAGGAATGTTTTGTTTTAAGTTGCTTGATCCAGTCTAAGTCTACCTCATTTATGGTGCTAAGGCTACACAGTGCAAAGGCTGTATTCAGTGCCACATGAAGGCTAATTAGAGATCCAAATGGATACGCTGGGAAGTTTATTTTAAAATTCTGGCTAGACCAGCATTTATTGCTGATCCCTGATTGCTGGAGAAGGTCCTGGTGAGCTGCCTCTCAAACTGCTGCAGTCCTTTTGGGTTTGGAACTTATCGTTCTAAGAGTACTATTATGGAGTGAGTCCCAGGATTTGGACCTAAAGACAAGGAAGGAACAGTAATTTTCTTCCAAATTAAGACGGTATGTAGTTTGGAGAGTAACTCGCAGATGATGTTATCATACATCTGCTGCCCTTGACTTTCTTGAAGTGAAGGTTGTGAGTTTGGGAGGTGATATGGAAGGAGCAGTGCTGAGTTGCTGCAATGCATCTTGTTTCAGAATTACCAAGGTTAACGGATCTAACCCGAGAACAACACTAAACCAGCTGAGATGATCTGCGACTTGCAAGGACGCCTTTAATAAACTGTTAAGGAACGCTTTGCACAAAGCTGCAACTAGTCGATCCAAGGTACATGTGGAAATTTGCAAAATGCATGTATATGTCTGCTAGGAGCTGAGTTGGATCAATGGTCACGGGAGGGAACAGCTTGTTCTTTTTTTCAAGCTGCAAGACATTCCACTGCCTCATTGGCATAGCAAGTGATTTGAAAAAAAGATTTTTTTATATAAAACGTAGTGCGGGCATCGCAGTTAATGCACTGGATCTCTCAGCACGCGTTTCAACCTGTGTTTAGATCACAAATCAGTTTTGTTTGAATTCACTCCGTGTCAAAATCGCGAGTTTGCTACTAATACAGCACTGTGCTGCATGCTGTTCATCGCAAGATTAGGAAAACGAGTCAGCCTCACCCCCGAGTGACCTGTAGGGAGTAACTCACAGGAATACCCCTGAGATTCTCTTCAGAACATTCATATGACAGATTCCACACTGTCGTGACTGTACGTGGGTGGGGAGAAGCAGAAATCATTCTCCTGCTAAATGTCAATAGATCTGTTGGCTCCGTGCGCATCCAAAGCTAAACCAAAGCTCAAAGATCGAAAGTACCTGTTTGTGACATATCGAGTTTCCGGAAGGGGGGGGGGGGGGCATTTCGATTTTAATTTCCACTGTTCCAACGTGAGAGCATGGATGGCAAGTATCAGTAATAATTTTGCCTACAAAGTATCCGTGCTAAATCTGGCACGCTCAGGTAGAGAAGGGATACTGAGAATTATTGCAATGACTTTTTATTGCTGCCCGAACAGGGTTAGCCAACAGAAAATGGGCATTGACCTAGGACAATTCAGGTATGCGTCATTCACTTGGTACCCCACTGTT
Organism: Chiloscyllium punctatum; assembly: GCF_047496795.1. Classification (NCBI taxonomy): domain Eukaryota; kingdom Metazoa; phylum Chordata; class Chondrichthyes; order Orectolobiformes; family Hemiscylliidae; genus Chiloscyllium; species Chiloscyllium punctatum. Next base: position 83,402,837 of record NC_092753.1, on the reverse strand, counting down.
TGTTTTTGATCAAGAGGCGATGTACTTCACACACCCTTTGCCCCCCCCAAAAAAAAAATTAACGGAGTGATGTGCCATAAATAGAATCACAGGCTATAAATGCAATGTTGCAATCGAATAAATTACCCATGAAGTCGTGTTGCTTTATTAAGTGTCACCATTCAAAAATACAAGGCTACATTTACACTCACCTACAGCCTGAGACCGTCTGCCCCACCACTCCCAAACCATCGCAGTGTGTGCCAAACACATAACTCATTAAAACTGTGTATGTCATGCCAGTTGATGAGAATGAAACGAAGAAGCGTTTGCTTGCCTGTCACACGATATATTAAAAATCGGTTCTTTTGTCACTGTGCTGTTAAAGGGATGAAAGCACCGTTTCACTTTTTCTTGCCGGAATAAATAAAAATGCAGTCAATGGGAGGACACTTTTAAAACTAAATGCTCTAACCATTGTTCGCTGCGGCTTTTCCGGTTTTGATTTGGGAGGGGCGAGTGAAACAAGTAAATTGTCGCCCCTCCAGTGACATTTATCTGAGTGTTCAACTTCAATCAGGGCTCCTCTACATCGTTTAACTAGCCGTGCGGCTCTGCAACTAAGCTCAATGGGAGGCAAGCCCATTCTGTCGCAGCGTCTGTATACTTCAGTGTGTTTGTAGGTCATCTTCATTCGAAATATCTCCCACCCCCGCCTCCTCTGCTGCTTTTGGAAGGTGCGCAAATGAAGCCGCACCCGCAATTCAAAAAGAAACAAATAAAACTTCACAGAGACAAAACGCACAGCGTTTGCTCTACGCCCCCTTCCCAAAATAATCACTGACCAATATAGGTCAGTGTTCAGGGATGCAATGGAAGAAGGTTTCCAGTTGGATTTTTCGGTTTTAGTCAGGGTGGAGAAGAAGAAAGGGAATCTGGTCCTTGATAAAAAGTTTGGCATCTCCAGCAAAACAAACCTAGTGACAAAGACTGTGTGACACTTTCAAAGGAGCAACACACACAAAAAAAAAGAGGGGTTGGGGAAACACAGCAAATAAGAAAAAAGCCCCTCAATTGTACAACCTTTTCAAAGACAGCAACGTGTTACAAAGAAAAATATACACAGAAACCTCCATCAGGTCATAGAGGGCAACCACTCCCTTTCCAGCACGATGTTTCAGCGGTTCTGGGTGATTTGGGCCTTGGGTCCAGAGAGAGTGGAGATTTGTGATTGACGGCTTCCCGTGGCAACAAGCCACGCCCCATTAATCAGGGCAGCATCCGGGGCATTGCGGTCGGCAACATCCTCAGCGGCGCCAGGCCCCGCCTATCCCCTTGCTGACGTCAGGGGCTCATCCGGGGCACCCGCTGTGATTGACAGTCCCCATAGCAACGCGCTCCGTCCGCCGCCATTTTGTTGTTAAGAGGAGAGAGAAGAGAGAGAAAAAAATTTTTTCAGGGCTTTCCCGCCTCGGAATTTTTTTTTACCCGCGGGGAGGGGGTATCTTTTTTTTCCTCTCTCAACCTTATCCCCTCCTTACCCCTCACCCACCCACCCTCTCCTTACCACTACCACAACCTTCCCTACCCTTCTCCTCCGTTCTGATTTTTTTCCCCCCCCCCCCTCCTCCCTCCGAAGGCGAGATCGGGAGATTCGGAGAGCGGGAGGAGAAAGTTGAATGGTCGGAGCGGCCGGAGAAGTCGGGCTGGCGAGCAGCGCAAGGAGGTGTAAAGCGGGTTTGAAAAAAGGCGGCGCCGAGGAGGTGTTTGCTGTTGCGCAGGTTTGTAGTGCGCGCCATTTTGTGAAATAAAAAAAGAGGGGGGAAAGACCGAGTGAGAGGAGGAAAGGTGGGGAGGGGGGAGGTCAGAGACACCGTTTAATCCCGAATAGTCACTCACATCGAAGGGGCGGCAGGCTGCTCGGGGGAGGCGGAATGAGGTGATTCTGAATTCCCGTGCTGGAGATTTATTTATTATTTTCTTTCACACTACCTCCACCATTCCTTCCCCCTCCCTTCCCTGTAACACCCGCCCCTTCCCCAGAAAGGAGGGGACTGTAAGCCCAGGCGGCGGCGGTAGCGGCTTCTCAGCAACGAGAGTGTCCTGGGTAACAGAGGGAGGGAGAGAGAAGAGAAATCGGGGAGAGGTTTGTCTTGACTTTCATTCTAATTTATCAGCCACTTAATTCTATGCTTTCTTCCCCGCCAACCCAAGCGGCCTGACACTTATTTAAAACGTTGTTCGAATTTGTTTAATTAGGGTCTCTTTAAAATAAGGTGCTATTGGGTCAGAGAAGAAGATGGGCCCTTTTTGACAGCGTTACTGCGCTGAATGTGTTAAAGTGTATGTTGCATCCCCAAGTGTCAGCCACAGGGCACAGCAATGTAGCAGGAATTAGAAATGTTAAGCATGTCATTTTCAGGTATATATGACAGTTGTGCTATTTCAGTGATTTGGAGAAATTTTACTGAGACGTTTAGCTTGGGTTTATTTAGCCAGTGCACGATGCACAATTCATGTCAGCTTTGATTCCCAGTCTTTAGTTATACACTGTGATTTCCTTATTTTCTTTTGCTATTGTCACATCAGTGGAAAAGAAGAGTTTTCTTGTGCAAAATCGTGATTTGGGTGATGTCTGCCAAAAAAAATGAAATGTTGGATCTGTAATATGTACAACTCAAAGTCATTTAAAACATTATATATTCTGAAAAGAATTTTTAATTAATTTACTTTTTTGTGCAAAGAATGGACAGATGTTAAACTTCTCAGATCTCAGTAATACCATTCTTTTTAAACTGTGTCTAACCATGAGGTATGACAATTTTATTTCTTAAAAACTGCACTTGTTAAGTTTTGTGACTGATAAAGTCAAACTTTAACCTGATGTGTACAGATGTGAGATTCTATGCCCAATTTCAACATGCCAAATTGTGACACTGCACTAATTTGCGCTGTTTGGAACTGTTACATCTGTTAACAGCAATTGACAAGATTGCTGAACAAATTAATGACAGTTATTTAAGTGGCTTGATGAATATTTTGAAAACACTATGTAGACTAACGTATGTTATTCTGGTCAAGTGAAGAGAGTTTTATTTAGATTTTGTTGCCACTGTCATCTTCAATAAATGAAATGTCAATTGCCCATAATTACCTTTTGGGATTAACCTTTTTATCTCCCAGTGCACATTCAGGCTTGGATCTCCAGTGACTTTCATTTGATCTCAGTAGAGGAATCCTTCCAAAAATATCTTTAACATTCCTTTGTTTTCAATACTTAGATCTCTAAAAATGTTCTATACCAAACTGATACTTTGACTTCACCAGGAAATGTGATTGTGATTGGAATTTGATTGTCGGACAGATGGTATTTTAAAGTCTGTAGAGTTGAAATACTGGTGAAAACTTCAATCTTTGTGGCAAGGTCTGCTTACAAAAAAAGCATTGCTGATTGAATTCTTTGAGCTTTCTAACTAATATCAAAACAAGTCCAGCAAAAATCTGCTCCAGGCTCTACAGTGTTCTGGTACTTGGGGCGTTTTGATATCTGACTTGTATTTTATACATCTGATTGTGCCAGATTAAGTCTGGGTAACACTCACCTAAGTCGTAGGTGTGTATGTTCAGCACCAGTCCAAAGACAATGTTGGCTGATGGATGAGGCAGGAAGTCAAGACCCTATTTACTGTCTTAAATGATTGTCGAATATCCCATGACACTTCAAGGAAGAGAAGGCAGTTTCCCAGATCTTCTGACCATCAATTGTCCATCAATTAGTATTGTAAACTATTGAATGGTGCATCATTTCATTGCTAATTGAAGGATCTTGCTCTGCAAATTAGCTGCCAAATTTTCCTTCAGTGCTGACTGTTTCAAAGCAGTGTAACATTGAATTAGTGAATGGTGCTTCATTAAATGTGATTGCAATACAATTTGATAGGGTTCAAAGCATAGGTTGGTAAAAGTTCTCTTTCTTTTCTCGAAATTAAATCAGTTTGTTCTGATGAAACAAAAATGCGGCAGGGGCAATATGTTTGCTATCCAAATATGATAGTTTGTGTTCCTGGAAGTGAACTGTGTTAACTGAGTTCCAAATTCTGCTTTCCTGTTAGTGTTCTCACCAACATTCATTGCATGCCTTTTTATCTACATGTAAATTTCAGGAACCTTTTTCTGTGATCAAGTCCCTCCATGGGCATGATCCTCCTGGGCCCAACAACCACGTTGAGTATTAGTCCTCTGTTCTTCCTCTAAATACCCAGTTTTAATGTTGTATCCTCTCATCTCAGGATGAAATACCCACTTTTGACTCTTCATTCTACAAGGCTGTTGTTACATTGCTCTTCTCCCCTCTTTGAAAACCATTTACAGTTAGATTTTCATCCCCTGTATTTCTTCAGGTCTGGTATTTGATAACAAGCAAGTTTTTTTTCCCACTTGAATTATGTATGTTAGAGCATAATGTTATTCTAATTGTTCTAGTCTGGTTACAGTGTGGTAGACATTTGATGGCGATTAATGCTTAATCAGTGTATGTAGTTGAAAAAGTTGCTTACAGTGGTTTGTGTTCAGGGGGAATTTATTTTTCTTTTACAGAGGTGCTTTTGTGATTTGTTAATTAATGTACAATTTTCAGTTGTGATTGTATGGTGGCCAGATTGCAAAAGTACTCATGCTTATTGTTGTTGCAAGAGAAATGTGAATTTGGCAGATTTCCATTAAAAAGACACTTTGAAAATAAAAGTTGATTGTAATGCTGTGTTCAGAAAAATGTCAGTGTATTAATTTGTGTATTTCATTCAAGTAGACTGTTCAGTTTTAAATCATTGTTCAGCGTAAAAGTCTTTTGTTTGTAAGAAAAATATGAAGTATTGAACTGAAAAAAACTAAAATAATGTACATGTCATTGTTCTAAAATGCCATGAGTTAGAAAAGCTGAAGCCTGCTGAATTGTCATGTTCATCTTGTCATGTTTTCCTTAAGTGAGTCAGCAGGGGTGATTGCGTCATGGAGCTGTGATGTGAGAGTGGGATGTGAATGAGAAACATTTAATTTGAATAATTTGAATTTGACCTGATCATGGTTAGGTATTTTTTGTCCTTTTTCACCTTTTTGAATCCGAAATCTGCAGTCCAGGACAGACGCCGTTAGCTCATTGAGCCTTTGGAGCTTTGTAAGGGAAGTTGTGCCGCACTGTTATTTCTCGAGTACCTGTCCATCTCCCTTTTAAAGATATTTATAAATACAACTTCTGTTATCTTTTCAGGTGCAGTGTTCCCGATTCTGCCAATTCTGAAGATAGTTCTCCCAATTTACCCCTTTAAATATTTTGGTTCCGAAATTGTGTTACTGTTTCTTTTGAGGGGTGATGCCAGATTACCAGATTAGATTAGATTAGATTACTTAGTGTGGAAACAGGCCCTTTGGCCCAACAAGTCCACACTGACCCACTGAAGCACAACCCACCCAGACCCATTCCCTTACATTTACCTCTTCACCTAACCCTACGGGCAATTTAGCATGACCAGTTCTAAATGGGAATGGTAATTCTTCATCTTTTTTTATCATTAACACAGCTACAAATTAGAAATGTAATTTTCTCATTCATCCCATTGAAGCTGATTTAACACAGCATAATGTTTCCCAACAGTATTATTTCTTCGTTATTTTTTCTACAGTTTTATTTTATACTGTAAAACATGTGCAGATATATTGTGAACTTGTCCACTTTGGTAAGTAATATGTAAAAGCACAGAACTTTTTAACATGCTACAAGATGGGGAAAATGTATATTTGGAAGTACTTAGATGTTCTTTTGCACAAATCATGTTACTGCACAGGTATACAGCAATTAAGGAAGCAAATGGTATATTAGCTACTGATGCAAAGAGATTTGCACAGAACAATAAAGAAGTCGTAATATAATTTATTGAGCATTGGTGTGGCTGCAGGTACTCCCAACAGGTTTACTCTCCTTCGTGAAGAAAGGGTTTAGTTGAAATAAAACACAATTGAAGATGTTCGAAATCTGAAACGTAACTCGAGAAACTTAACCGGTCTGGTGGCATCTGTAGAGAGAGAAAAACAACATTAATGCTTTGAACTGCAATGTTACCTCAATTTCTCGGTTCATAGACGAGGCCAGGTCTGCTGAGTTTTCCCAGCACTCTGCACTTACGTTGAAGAATTTAGTTGCTTTGGAGGGAGAACAACGAGTATTCATGCAGTTGAGTCCTTGGATGAGAGGATTGTATAATGAGAAGAAATTTAACGACACTGCCTGTATTCCATGGAAAGCAAAACGATGCAGTGTAATCTAATTCAAGCATACATTGTTATGAGGCTTGTCAGGATAGATGCTGAAAATATTTCTTCCAGTTGGGGAATGTAGCATCCACGGTCTCAAAATAAATGTTGGTCATTTGGGATTGAGATGAGACAAAGTTTTAAAATATGATTCTTTGCAATTCATTACTGGAAAGATCTATCAAAACTTTGTCCACAAAACCCTAAAATTTAGGAGTAAATGTATGTAATTCAGCCCATTGAGTCTGCTCTATCATAGACTGAGATCATGGCTGACGTGATAATCCTCTATTCTGCCTGTCTCCGCTCTCAGTATCCTTACTTATCTTGCCTCAACAGTCCTCTGTGATAAAGAATTCCAGAGATTTGCTAACCTTACAAGAAATTCTTCCTCATCTGTGTCTTAAATATGCAACTAATTGTCCTGTGATTATGCTGTCTGGTCCAGGGCACTTTCAAAAGGGAAATGATCATTTCCTATCTATCTTGTCATGCTCTTGAAGAATCTTGAATGTTTCAGCAAGGTCACCTCATTCTTATGTATTCCGATGAGAACCGGACCAACCTACTCTGCCTCCTCATAGTACCTCTACAGCTGGTATCAGTCTAGTGAAAGTTTTCTTAACTTTTCTTCGCTTTCTCAAAGTCAGTATATCTTTCCTTAGATAAGGGGCTAACAATATTCGCTGTATTCCAACTATAATCTGATTAGTCCCTTGAATAGTTTTAGCCAAACTATTCAACTCCATTCCCTGTGAAATTGAGGCCAAATTTCCATGTGCCTTTCCTATTACTCGATGAATGTAGATGCCATTCATCATTCGTGGACACTGACTCCCAAATCCCTCTTCTGTACCTTTCTGCAGTCTTTCTCCATTTAACTAATATTAAGCTCTTCTCTTCCTACTAAAATGTATAACCTCACATTTTCTGATATATTGATTCGAAGTTATTGCCAACATAATCTGTCAATACTTTGCAGCAGATTTTTGTATCATCCTTGCCACTTGCCTTTGGATGTATTCTTGTCATTCATAAACTTGGTATAGTATATTCACTTTCCTCATCCATGTAATTCATATATAAATAGTCATCACAGCACCGATCTCTGTGGCACTCCACTAGGTACAGATTGCTATCCTATAAATACCCCTTTACCCCAACACTTAAGCGTTTAGGGTAGACCTGCAAGTGATGTCGAGACAGAACAGCAAGAGCTGCTTTAAATGTGTAAAAAGCACATGGGAATCCAAAATCAACAAAGACCCCTTAGAGAACAGTATTGGGGAAATAATGGGGAACCAGGAAATCTCAGTAGTTAATCATTACTTTGCATCAATCTTCACAGCAGAAAACACAAACGTTCCAAAATTACTCAATGATCAAGGGGCAAAAGAAGAAAATAAAGACTATTACTAAAAAAAAACTGCTATGCAAGCTAATGAAGTTAAAAGACTGGTAAGTTCTCTAGATCTGATGGGGTGCATACTAGGATATTAAAGAAGTAGCTACAGAGTTTGTGGATGTGCTGGCAATAATCTTAGGAATTCTTAGATTCTGGAAAAGTTGCACAGGTTTTAAAAAACTGCCACTGTAACACTTTATTGTTTAAATAGTGAAGCAGACAAAGTAGTTAGCTATAGGGCACTTAACATCAGTTATTGGGAAAATGTTAGTCAATTGTAATGAATGTAATAGCAGACCATTGAGAAAAAAATGATTAAACAGAATTGGCATAGCTTCATGAAAGGGCAGTGTTGTACAACAAATGTGCAGGAATTCTTTGAGGTGGTAGCAAGCAGTATAGCTAAATGGGAAGCAGCGAGTGTATTGTAACTGGATTTTCAGAGGCTTTGATAAGGTCCACACGAGGCCATTTAATAAGATATGTGCCTACAGTGTTGGAGGTAATAGATCAGCTTGGATAGAGAATTGGCTCACTAATACAAGACAGTGTTGGGATAAGGGGGTATTAAGAGGATGGCAATCTGTACCTAGTGGAGTGCCACAGAGATCAGTGCTGTGATTACTATTAATAAACATATATGAATGACTTCGAGAGTCATCAAACCACTTAGTTGTACAGCACAGAAACAGTCCTTCAGCCCAATTTGTCCATGCTGACCAGGTTTCCTAAACTTAACTAGTTCCATTTGCCTGTGTTTGGCCCATATCCCTCTAAACATTTCCTACCTGTCCAAATGTCTTTTAAATGTTGTAATTGTACCTCCCTCTACCACTTTGTCTGGTACCTTGTTTCACATATGCACCACTCTGGGGGAAAAATGTTGGTTCTCAGGTCCCTTTTAAATCTTTCTTCTCTGACCGGAAACCTGTGCCTTCTGGTTTTGGACTCCCTAATCTGGGAACCAGGTCTTGTTTATTCACCTTATCGATGCTCCTCATGATTTTATAAACTCATGTAAGATTACCCCTTAGCCTCATGTGCTCCAGGGGAAAAGTACCCAAGCTGATACAGCTGCTCCTTATAATACACGTCTTCTAGCTTAGCAAGCAAACCTACATCCAGAATCTCAACCTGAACTACAAATCTTCTCAAAGCTTGCTAACACATCTATTCTGAGTAGCATCCTTGTAAATCTTTATTGCATCTTTCCAGTTTAATAACATCCTTTCTAGCAGGGTGATCAGAATTGTATGCAGTATTCCACATGTGACTTTACCAATGTCTTTATGTTGTAACATGATGACCTGACTCTTTTACCGAGTGGTCTGACCAAAGAAGGCAAGCATGCCAAACCCCACATTCTCAACCCTGTCGACCTTTTACACAACTTTCAAGAAACTATGTACCTGCACTTCCCAGAATCTTACCATTAACTGCGCAAGTCCTGCACTGGTTTGTCTTACTGAAATTTTGATTCGATTTATTTTTATGTTCTGTAACAGTAAAAAGTGTTCTTTTTGTGCTATTCGGACAAATCATACCTTACATAAGGGCATTGGGGTAATTGAACAGAATGCAGAATATAGTGTTACACCTACAGAGAAGGTGCAGAGCGAGATCAACTCTTAATATCTGGGAGGTCCATTCATAGGTCTGAGAATAGTGGGGAAGAAGGTGTTCTTGAGTCTGTTGGTATGTTTTTTTCAAACTTTTGCATCTTCTGCCTGATGGAAGAGAGTACAACTGGGGAGGGAGAGGTATTTGATTATGGTGGTGGCTTTCCAAAAGCAGCGGAAACTGTAGATGAGTTAATGGAAGGAATGCTGGTTTTCATGGACTTGTCTGAGTTCACAACTCTTGATTTCTTGTGGTCTTGAGCACAGCAGTTGCTATACCACACTGTGGTGCATCTCTAAAAATTGGTCAGAGTCAATGTAGACATGTAGACTTCCCTTAGCCTTTTGAGAACGTAGAAGCTTTGATGTGTTTGACTAGAGGGTCGATGTGGATAGACCTGAACAGATTGTTGGTGCTATTCCCTCCCAGGAATTTGAACCTCGACCCCCACCCCCCCTCCAACCTCAAACGCCATCTGCCATTCCTCAGTCCACTAATCTTCCGTTCAATATGCCACCAATTTTGGTATCATCCGCAAATTTACTAACTATGCCTACAATATTCTCTTCCAAATCCTCCATAGAAATGATGAATAACAGTGTACCCAGCACCAATCCTTGCAGCACACCGGTGGTCACAAGCCGCTTTCTACCAGCATCTGTCTCCTACTGTCAAGCCAATTTTGTATCCAATTGACTTGGTCTCCCTGGATCTCATGTGATCTAACCTTATTATTCAGTCTACGATGTGGAACCTTGTCAAAGGCCTTTCTGAAGTCAGCGTAGACAACGTCTATTGATCGTCTTGATCACTTCTTCAATAAAAATTCAATCAAATTAGTGAGATATTATTTCCCACATACAAAGCCATGGTGACCGTCCCAAATCGGTCTTGCCTTACAAAGTGCATGTAGATCTTGTTTCTCAGAATTCTGACCAACAACTTCACCACAACTGATGTTAGACTGACTGGTCTGTTGTTCCCTGCCTTTTCCTTGCAGCGTTTCTTAAATAATAGTACAACATTAGCCATCCTCCAGTCTTCCAGCACTTCGACCATGGTTGTCTGTGATACAAATATCTTCACTCGGAGACCTGCAATTTCTTCCCTAGCTTCTCCATAATGCCCCGGGATACACTTGATTGTTTATATATGCAATTGTGTAGCTTTGATTGAGGTGCAAAGCTTTTATGCTGTGCAAAACTGAACCTGAAGCTGGAGGGTTTGGGATGTGGGAGGGAGAAAGAACAAAAATGACAAATGGCATGACACAGGACCAAAATAGGATGATAATGAGACAAGCTTTGCAATAAATGTGTGTACCCAATAACAACAAAACCTCTGTCTCCCAGATCCACCCACTTCATGACTTTTAACACTTATCACATTTCTTCTTAACATTCTTTTTGAGAAGAACAACCTCCACTTTTCCATTCTCTGCATAAATGATGCCCCTCATCCTGTGACCATTCTCTCCAGAGCTGCCACATTCTGCCCTAAAATACGATATGCGGAATTGAACACTATACTTTAGCAAATGTGAAACTTATGTTTTATAACATCCATCATAACTTTCTTGCTATTCTTTCTCTCTGCCTGTTTTATTTAAGGGAAGAACTAATTTCAATTCTTTAATGACATATGCAAAATACAAATTTTCAAGCATTGGAGGAGTTGAATTGGAATAAATTTATTGTCTTGTATACTGAGGCACAGTGAAAAGCTTTGTCTTGCGAGCAATGCAGGCAGATCAGAGTTAAATAGCATAGATAAGTAAATAATAGGTAAACAGTGGCAAAAGCAAAAACACAGGTACAGGCGAATGCTAAGAGTTTGAGTCCGTTCAGTATTCAACAACAGTCGGGTAGAAACTGTTTCAAAACCAGTTGGTGCATGTTCAGGCTTCTGTACTTTCTCCCCCCCGATTGTAGAGGTTGTAGAAGAACATTGCCAGGGTGGGATGGATCTTTGAGAATGCTGGTGGCCTTTCCTTGACAGCGGTCCTGGTAGATGGGTTCTATAGATGGGAGGTTGGCCTTTGGGATTCTCCGGGCCAAGTTCAGCACTCTGTACCCGTCTCCGAACTTGAATGGTACAATTGTCATACCAGATAGTGATACATGCAGACAAAAGTTGGCAAGGGTATTTGCCGTCATGCCAAATTTCCTCAGCTCTCTGAGGAAAAAGAGGCGTTGTTGGGCCGTTGTAACCAGTGCGTCCACTTGAGTCCAAGAAAACTTGTCATGAATGACCATGCCCAGGAGTTTGACACTCTCCACCCGTTCCACCTTTGTGCTGTTAATGTGTAGGGGGCATGAGTATGTCTGTTGAAAGTCAATAACGAGTTCCTTGGTTTTGCTGGCATTGAGAGCTGGGTTGTTCTGATTGCACCATTTTTCCAGATGTTACACCTCCCGTCTGTAGTCTGTTTTGTCGCCATCTGAGATTCAACCAACTATGGTGGTGTCATCAGTGAACTTGTAAATGGCCTTTGGCGATACAGTCATAAGTATATAGTGCATACATTAGGGGGCTAAGTACGCACCCTTAGGGAACTCCAGTGTTGAGTATTAGCGAGGATGATATAGTGTCTGCAATCTTCACTGAGTGTGGCCTGTGGGTTAGGAAACTGAGGATCCGGTTGCAGAGAGTGGGGCTTAGTCTGAGATCACTAAGTTTAGTAATCAGTCTCAAGGGAATATTAGTGTTGAAGGCTGAACTGTAGTGAATGAATAGGATTCTTGCGTAGCTGTTCTTGTTGTCAAAATGTTCTAGGGAGGAGTCAAGGACAAGCGATATGGCATCTGACGCGGATCTGTTGGTATGATAGGCAAATTGGAATGGGTCAAGGGTAGTAGGGAGGATGAAGTTGATTAACACCATGACTAGCCTTTCAAAGCACTTCATGACCACCAAAATTAGGGCCACTGCGCGGTAGTCATTGAGATATGCTGCATGGGCCACATTAGGCACAGGGATGATGTTGGCCCTCTTGAAACAGACAGGGATAATGGCCTGCTGCAGGGAGATATTGAAGATGTCTGCAAAGACTGCCAGTTGATCTGTGCATATTCTGAGTGCACGGCCTGGTACTCTGTGTGGTCCCATAGCTTTCCTTGGATTCACTTGAAGAAAAATTGATCTGACCTCTGGCTGTTGGGATAGATTTGTCAGGACCTGTCAGAATAGGTGTTTCCTCTCTGCTGAAATTCTGCCCAAAGCGAGCATAGAAGGCTTTAAAATGATATGGGAGGGATGTCATCATCTGCTATCTTACATGTCTCTTTTTAGAACCTGTTCTGTTGTTCAGTCCTTGCCACAGTTGCTTGCTGTCTGTCTGGGTCTCTAGTTTCGATTGGAAATGGTCCTTGGCTGTCTTAATGGCTCTGTGAAAGTCATACTTGGATTCCTTATATTTGGGTGGGTCTCCTGATCTGAAGGTCTCATGTCTGATTTTTAGTAGGTGTGTATTTCCTGTTGGGGAACACCCGGATTGATTTCCTTTGGTATGCAGTCCTCCACACACTTGCTGATAAAGTCTGTGACACTGGTAGCATACTCTTCCTGCGAACTGTTTGAACATGGCCCAATCAGCCGATTCCAGACAGCACCGGAGTTGATCTTCTGCCTCTGACCACCACTGGACCTGTATTCATGAGGGGGTCTCCTGCTTGAGCTTTTGCCTGTAGGCCGGGAGAATAAACCTGGCATTATAGCCAGAGTTTCTGAAAGGAGGGCGGGGAATGGAGTGGAAGGCATCTTTGACAGTGGTGTAGAAGTGGTCTAAAGGGTTCAGGTCCCTGGTGAGGCAGGTAATGTTCTGATGGTACTTAGGCAACACCTTCCTTAGATTGGTTTGATTGAAGTCATCAATGTTGGTCAGCTTTGACAATTGCAAGCAAATCCAAGGAGGGACAAGTATCGTCCCATTTCCCCCCCCCCCCCCCCCACGCTTGGCGACACAGTATCGTTTTGCCTCCTTCATCTTTATTCCAGGCCTGGGAGGGAGAGAGAACCATCGCCCACGGAGACATGCGTTCTCGGTCTTCTCTGGAATCAGTTTCTAAATGAAGTATATAGTCATTTTACAAGGAGGAGCATCCAGATAAGGTAACATACATATTGATTGGGTGACCGTTAGAATCCGTGAGTGTCAAAAGTAAAGATTAAGCCATCTGCTGTTAAATAATGAATGATTGGCTTCACATAATGATGTTACATACTGAATGCTACCTCATAGTTAAATGGCTGTACATAATGAATGCTTTTCCACCTTGTTAACTCATTACCCTTGCCTCCAGTACTCCATTGTTAACTGTAGGTTCTTAGCTGGTTTGAGTCATGCTCAGGTGAACTTCTTGTTTCACAAAACTCAGAACTTAATTCTTTCCCTGCCTGCTTATACCCTATTTACATTCTCAAGAGGATGTATATTGGGTATAAGCCTCCTTGAAAAATTACCCAACAATATCTGAGAAACCCTGGCTTAAGACCATCCATTAGTGGAGGGAAAGCAACTGGGAAAGATCTGTGTTCCTCACATCTCATTGCTCAACTTCAGCATGCTGCTGGCATCAACAGACAACCTGTGCATACCACCCTCTCATTTGCTTATCCACTACTTGCCTAATGTGACAGGCTGCAGGCCGCATGTGATTCTTTTCAATTACTTAAGGACTTCGTTTTAGCATGAAAACAAATGATCCTTCATCACAAGGGATTGTCTAACAAGGGTGACGAATGAGCAAGAACCAATATGGATAAAGCAATGAGTGCAGGTTGACAAAACATGAATATAGGAGGATGCCCAGCACATCATTGACATTCCAATAGCCAATCATTCTAAAAACATGAATGCAAGTTTCAGCAGCATATACATAGAGGTCGGGCAAGAGGGAGGCAATGCTAGAGATGAAAGGCTTTTACAGTGGGGAAGAGAAATAATCAGAAGCTCAGGATTAATGAGAAGTCAGCATTTTGAATTGTCTGGTCCAACCCAAGATAGTGAACAGTGAAGAATTAGTATCAAGGTTTATCAGATTTACCTTTTAACTGGAAAACTATGGCTGGTCCTCGACTTGATCGACCCTCTAATAATAGAGGCGGTAGATGTGTTAACAGAATTGGTATAGATGTAGTGATATAATCAATCGATGCACATGTGGCACTCACTTTGACCCAGATATTGGGATGCTGTTCTCAAGGGGCAATATATAGATGAGGAAGAGCAGAATATCAAGGATAAAACTCCAAGTCTGTGGGGTAGGGATGCCCTGGAAAGATCAGTTCTAGGAGAGCAGAGAAACCATTACTGGAAACTCTCTAATTATAAATGTAAAAGTAACAGTGAATTCAATTAAGGGCTGTTGCATTGAGTTAGATAAAGGGAAAGAAGTTGGAAGGAGATGGCACAGTCTGTGGCGGAGGTTGATTACACTTTGAAGAGGATGTTACAAAGACATTTTATATTTGACATTGTTTGATGGACATAGGTTTTTAAGGATAGTAGAAAAATAATTTCAATTTTTGTGGACATAGTTGGACTGCTTTCTTCAAAAGAGATCACTGCAGCTTACTGTGGAAAATAACACTTTGTTTTATAAAAAAGGCTCAGAAACCTTGGAGTGCAGGTTCATGGTTCCTTGAAAGTAGAGTTGCAGGTAGATAGCATAGTGAATGTGGTGTTTGGCATGTTTTCTTTAACTAATCAGGAATATTGAGTATAGGAGTTGCGAGGTCATGTTTTGGCTGTACCAATCATTGGTTTGGCTACTTTTGGAATACTGCGAGCAATTCTGGTCTCCTTACCATAGGAAGGATGTTGTGAAACCTGATAGGATTAAGAAAAGATATACAAGGATGTTGCCAGGGTTGGAGGATTTGAGCTGAATAGGCTGAGGCTGTTTTCTTTGGAGTGTTGGTGGCTGAGAGGTGACCTTGGATAGGTTTATAAAATCATGAGAGGCATGAATTGAGGCATAAACGGGCAAGGTCGTCTTCCTGGCATGGGGGTGTCCAAAACTAGAGGGCACAGGTTTCAAGTGAGAGGGGAAACATGTAAAAGGGATCTAAGTGGCACCTTTTTCATGCAGAGTGGTGCATGTATGGAATGAGTTGCCAGCGGAAGTGGTGGAGGCTAGTACATTTAAAAGGTGTCTGGATGGGTATATGAATAGGAGGGGATTAGAGGGATATGGATAAAATGCTGGCAAAAAGGACTAGATTTTATATTTTATATTATATATAAAATATTTATTTTTTTATATTATATATAAAATATTTTTTATTTTGTATCGGATATCTGATCGGTATGGATGAGTTGGACAGAGGGGTCTGTTTCTATGCCAAGTCATAGAGATATAATGTGGGAGGCTTAATCTCACAATGATGGTCACTTTTAATGAAGAGATGGAAAAGAATTTTGTTCTGACCAGTGAATTCTTTACTATGGAGGGTTGTTGAAGCTAGGTTATTCAATCAGTAAGGAAATCAAGGTTTATAAAGAAAATGCCGGATGTGAACTTAAGGATTATCAAGACCTCTGCACCATGGAGCATATCTGATGGACTGAATGTCTACTCCTGTGTCTTATGGTATCAAGTATGTTGCACAAGCACCATGCCTAATGATTCTAATTTTGTTTCCTTGCTACTGTTCCCCATGCGCGACAGGCAGGCACACACACAGGTGCAGGCGCAGCGACACCTGCACAGACACTCACACACGATCATTCACTTAAGAAATGCCTCTTTTATGTTTTAAGGATTTTCCAACTTATTTCATAATTGGTGAATTCTTTTATCATACATAGTTGCACAAACAGGCACAGCAACTAATTTTGATGTAAGGTCATGCAAGCAGAAAACAGGAGGGAAAGCATGACCTCTGTTCAGCGTCTTGCCTAAAGGGCAACAGTTCAGCGCAGCAAAATTAGTGGTGCTCGAATGGTGAGTCCACAGCTCTGACTTGGAAGACCCCTAACACCTAAGGCATTATGATTGTGGTGATATATTTAAGTTCTAGTCATAAATAAGGAGGGAAATCTTTTTTTATCAGTTGATAGATCTATACCACGATAGTGATAAAATTCCTGTATATCCATTCTTGTACTGGACAGAAGATTTGTTGGTCTGATCTGTTGTTTGGGTGTGTTGACCTATCTCAGTGGATCAAAGCTTTTGTTTAATTTTGGAAAAATGCAAAATTTTTGCACCTTGAATAAAATAGCTTACACCTAGAATATGTTTGAGTGAGCCCTATCATTTGGCATTGGGGTGTAACCTCTTATATTGATAGTAATCAAATGATTGAAGTGTGGAAATCAACAGTTTTGTGATTAGCCATATATTCTCTAATGCCCCTGGAACTTTGAGCCTGTAACATAATGAAAATGGAACAAGTGGTGGCACAGTGATAAAGTCGTCTAGGCTAACGGCAATTGGATTAAATTGAAATATAAAGCCAGTTTCAGGAAGGGTAACCACAAAACTATCATCATTTGCCATTAAAGCACATGTACTTAACTTTTTTTTAAGGAATGTGGATTTAATTCCTTCCTTTATTTGGCATACATGTGGCACCAAACCCCCACACATGTGGTTGCGTCTTAACTGTAAAGAAATGGTGCCAGTGTGTAATATTAAGTATCTGAGCTTTGCATCATACTCTACTTAATTGAGGAATCGTTTAGCTCAGTTGGCTGGTTTGATGTAGAGTGATACCAGCAGCATGGGTTCAATTCTTGCAGTGGCTGAGGTTGCCATGGAAGTCCCACCTTCTTAACCTCACCTTTCCCTGACCTTCAGATTAAACAGTCTACCAGTCGTGTCTGTCCAATGAGATTTCCAATTTCTCCAAATTAATATGTTACTTCAAAGTAACTTGGCAGAGGATAGAAACAAAGATTTCTCATTAGAAAGATGAAACCTGCTGCACAATGATATTGGGGCAGAGAGATTGCACTAAAGTAAATAAGGCATTATGCAGGGTCAGAGTAACAGGGAATAGACTAATGTTTAAGTAAGGCTTCTAGTACACGTATTTGATTGCATGGAGTGTGGTAAAAAAGCTTGGTGCACAGATAAAGACAATGTGATATTCTTGCTGTAATGGAGATTTGGCTTAAAAAGTGAAAACAATCAGTTCTTGACTCATAGACATTGAAGAGAAGGAAAAGGAGGGGTTGCAGTTTTTGAAGGAAAATATGTGCAGATGGTTGGGTTCAAGGAAGCAATCTGGTGTAGATTAAGAAACAGTAGCGTATCATTGACTGGGTGTCTTCCATGGTCTTCCAACTACAGAAATTTATGGACATAAACCTTGCAAGGACATTTCAGATAGGTGCATAAACTACAGAATACTTTTAAAATTATGTTTACTACATCAATCTACATTTAATGTAGAGGCTAGATGAGGAATTTATGAAGTTATAAAAGATAAGTTTCTATATTTCCAGCTCCACAAGGAATTATTCATTTCTTGATCTGAGTAAATTTACAATCCTGATAAATAAGTTGTTGTCCCGTTTTTCCCTCCATCAGTCGAAGCAAAACTTTTTGTGGACTGTTAGCAAGGTTAGATCTCACAGAATACAGAGAGAACTAGCCATTTGGATACAGAACTGGCTCAAAGGTAGAAGGCAGAGGGTGATGGTGGAGGGTTGTTTTTCAGACTGGAGGCCTGTGACCAGTGGAGTGCCCCAAGGATTGGTGCTGAGTCCACAACCTTTTGTCATTTATATAAATGATATGGATGTGAGCATAAGAGGTATAATTACTAAGTTTGCAGATGACTCCAAAATTGGAGGGGTAGTGTACAGCAAAGAAGGTTGCCTCCGATTATAACACGATCTGGATCAGATAGGCCAATGGGCTGAGGAGTGGCAGATGGAGTTTAATTCAGATAAATGTGAGGTGCTGCATTTTGGGAAAGCAACTCTTAGCAGAACTTATACACTTAATGATAAGGTTCTTAAAAGTGTAACTGAACAAAGACACCTTGGAGTGCAGGTTCATAGTTTGTTGAAAGTGGAGTCGCAGGTAGATAGGATAGTGAAGAAGGCGTTTGGTATGTTTTCCTTTATTGGTCAGAGTATTGAGTACAGGAGTGGGGAGGTCATGTTGCGGCTGCACAGGACATTGGTTAGGCCACTGTTGGAATATTGCGTACAATTCTGGTCTCCTTCCTATCGGAAAGATGTTGTGAAACTTGAAAGGGTTCAGAAAAGATTTACAAGGATGTTGCCAGAGTTGGAGGATTTCAGCTATAGGGAGAGGCTGAACACGCTGGGACTGTTTTTCCCTGGAGCGTCAGAGACTGAGGGGTGTCCTTATAGAAGTTTACAAAATTATGAGGGGCATGGATAGGCTAAATAGACAAAGTGTCTTTCCCTGGGTGGGGGAGTCCAGAACTAGAGGGCATAGGTTTAGGGTGAGAGAGGAAAGATATAAAAGAGAGCTAAGGGGCAACTTTTTCACTGAGGGTGGAACGTGTATGGAATGAGCAGCCAGCAGAAGTGGTAGAGGCTAGTACAATTGCAACATTTAAAAGACATTTGGATGGGTATACGAATAGGAAGTGTTTGGAGGGATGTGGGCCGGGTGTTGCAGGTGGGACTGGATTGGGTTGGGATATCTGGTCAGCGTGGACAGGGTGGACCGAAGGGTCTGTTTCCATGCTGTACATCTCTATGACTCTGCTTGTCAACATCTCTGTGAATCTTTGTCAGTCAGTTGAACAGCTTGGGCTATGAGTAAGGTAGAAGTTTTGTCAGACCAGAAAACAAAACCAGGTCTGCAGCCACCAGCAACACTGTCTTGCTCTCTCCTTACAGTAAACCTGTTTAAACCTAAGTAAAGCAGATTAACTGTCCTTCAGATCCTCCAAGTTGTGACTTTGAATTGGATAAGTCTGAGACCTTTCATAAGCAAACCATCTACTATGTGCCCCTTGCACATCAGTAGTAGTATTTTGGAAAAAGAAAAGTTGAGGAAAAACTTTCAGATCAGCAAGCACCTACTCAGCAGATCTTGTGAATGAAGAGAAGCTGTTTTCAGTTTTCATGCTACCCATGTGTTTTCTCTTTTCCCCCCCCAGTATTTTGTTTGTGTAGGTCAGGAGTTTATAGGGGATTTAGAATTATTGTTATCTAGGTAACTTAGTTTTAATTGTGACCAGTGATTTCATTTGGGTGCTTTGTATATTTCTTTTATTTTGAGCACCCTACTCCAATGTGTTGTGAAAATATACATAGCAAAAGGTTAACGAATAACCTGAAAACTTGTTTCAGGGTCCACAAAGAAGATTTCTGCATGTAGGTAGGGGATCTGAATGAAGTGCTGAATAAGTTTTCCAAGCAAGAATCTGCTGTCAAAGCCATAGTGGAAGGAGAAAGTATTGAGGTAATGGATCAATGACAAATTGATAGAAGGTGACAACATCAGTGTTCAACAGTACTTTGATTTTTCTATTATTAAATGCTTGCAATAAATGCGCTCTGGCCTTAACAGCAACACCCACAAGCCGTGAATGAATATCACTAATATAATTAAATAGGTATGAACGTGTAGCCATTGTGGAAGCATGAATGAAAGGGGATCAAAGCTCGGAGCTAAATATTGAGAGACTTATGACTTTTCAGAAGGGCAGGCAGGAAGGAAAGGGTGGGTTGGTAGATTTTGTTGGTATTGTGTGTGTGTGTTCCGGACAGTTTCTTCGAATATGCTATTCATCTGATGTATAATGGGGCAGATTTAATAAGTGGTTTTAAGAGAAAAAGATTCACTAGAAAACTGACCATAGCATGGTTGAATTTAGCATTCAGTTTGAGATGGAGGAATGTAGGCCAGAAACAGCTGTGCTGTGCTTAAAAAGGGTAATTTGAAACGCATGAGGGCAGAGCGAGGTGAAGTGGACTGGGGAAAAAGTTAAGCAGCAAAGATGGTTGAGAAACCATGTAAAAGATGTTACATGGCTTAATACAAAGATAGATCCCAACAAGAAAGAAGGGTTTGAGGGAATGGGAGGTTAAAGATAGCATTATATTTTGGAAAAGTGCTGAACGATTGGGAAAGTGCCAGTGCAACACTTTTTTTTTGCAAAGTGGTAAGGAGACAAAAAGTTGTAGGCTAGTTAGCTTCACATCTGTTGTTGGGAAAATGTCGTGAAGAACAGAGCATTGCGAAAAATCTAAGAAAATCAAATGGAGTCAGCATGATTAAATGAAGTAGAAATCATACGAAGCACATTTATTATGTTACTTTGTTAACGAGCAGAATAGATCAAGGAGAAGCTGTGTATGTAATATTTGGATTTTGGAAGGTTTTGATAAGTTACCACATAATAGGTTCTTAGTAAATAACGAAATGTGTTGGAGATACCATAGTGTATTAGCATAGGGAATTGGCTAATTACAGAAAACACAGTTGGCATAAGTGGAGCATTTTCAGTATGATGACCTGTAACTATTAGTATCACACGGTCAGTACGGAGACCATAATTATTTACAATATATTAATTACTTAGGTGCTGAAAATAGCTGGGAAGGTGACTGTGTCTGCACAGAAATATATACAGGTGGAGTGAGTGGGCAAATATTTGGCAACTCCAATATAATGTGGGAAAGCCTGAGATTATATAATTTGGCAGGAAGAATAGAGCAGGTGAACATTATTTACATGGAAAAGTATTGCAGAAGGCTGCAAATCGGAGTCCTCGTGCATAAATGACAAAAAATGAACACCTGAGTTAAGCAGGTAAAATTGAAGGCAAATTGAATGTTTGCCATTATTTCCAAGGGAATGGAGGATAAAAATAGGCAAGTTTTGCTAGTTACAGGTAAATTGCACCGAGAATACTGTGAACCATTATGGTCCATGTGTCTAAGAAAAGATATACTGGTATTGAGGGCAGCTCAGATGATTGATTATGTGGAGGGGTTTTCTTATGACGATTTGTTCATGAGGTGGGTCTTGAAGTTTTGAAAATGACAGGTGACTTAATTGAAATATACAAGATTCTTGAGGGAATACATAGTAGCTGAGAGGTTTAGATTAGATTAGATTACGTACAGTGTGGAAACAGGCGTTTCAGCCCAACAAGTCCACACCGACCCTCCGAAGAGTAACCCACCCAGACCCATTCCCCTACCCTACATTCACCCCTGACATATGGGCAATTTAGCATGGCCAATTCACCTGACCTGCGCATCTTTGGACTGTGGGACGAAACCGGATCACCTGGAGGAAACCCACGCAGACATGGGCAGAATGTGCAAACTCCACACAGACAGTATCCCAGGGCTGGAATTGAACCTGGGACCCTGGTGCTGTGAGGCAGCAGTGCTAACCACTAAACCACCATGCCACCCCAAGGTTGTGGGAGATTCCTGGACCAAAGGAGATGGTCTGAGTTTCACGGTTGCCCAGTTAAGACACATGACGAGGACTTTCTTTTCCTGAAGGTAGTGACTCAGTGAAATTTTTTGCAGCCGAAGGGCTGTAGAGGGTGCATTGTTTTAGTGAAATGGAGAAATTCTTTTTTTTCAATCAAGAATTATATGGCGAAGGCAGAAAGGTGAAGTTGAGGATCATCAGATTAGCCGTGACCTCAGTGAATAGCATAGCAGATTCACAGTGCTGAATGGTTGAGCTCTGCTTTTGAGTTTTCCGGATATTCATAGCACTCCCATTATGTGAGGAAATGGAACTTCACACATTTTCTTATTGCTATCTCCTGGCCTACTGGGAAAAGGTTGGAGGATTAATGATATTATTTTAGTAAGATGCTGGTTTTGTACCTGGGCTGAGTACATTATAGTTTGAAGTTGTTTGGAAAAATGTTGCTTTATGGTCCCAGTGGAATAAATATTATCACTTGCAATCCTTTAGATGTAATTTTTTTCCACTTTAGCTGTACTTCAAATTTGGCTAATGTTACTTTGGATTGCTATTGGTAGAACATGTCTGAACACTGTCTTGTTTCGAGTTGCTTATACTTTCTAGCAAATCATTTGGTCAGGATTGAACTTTGATCTTTCAGGATGGCTGTGTCACCTTTATTAATGAGCTGCTTCCTTTCTTAAATGGAGGAGTAGACTGTTACAGTGATAATCATGTAAAAATTAAACATTGTTTCTTACCAGTAACATTTAAAATTAAGAGTACTATCACTGATAAATAGACATGGAATCGTTGTTTTCGATATCTGGATTCTTTCGGTGTTTCTTATATTGCTTCTTACATTCAACGTTTGATTGTACTTCAGAAGTAATGGCTGTTAAGGACTTAGATGTTTATGATGATAAAAGTTGCTATATATGTGGAAGTTTTTTTATCCAGAGAATTTGATGTTGCTCTGTTGACTTTGGCCAGAGTTAATAGTGATGCACTTGATTCGACAATTTGGTGGCAAATTTTCTAATTTGTGCTTGGTTAAGGTTAGGTTTATTTTCATTAGTGGAGGGAATAATGTGCATTATTGAAGCTTGTCACTTGGCTATTTTGGATTGAGTAGAGATTTTAGTTAAGTCATCTTTTTGTGATTTTTCTTTAAATTTCATTTATTGATTTTGAAAAAAAAAATCATGCGGGTAGAAATTTAATGCTTGTATGATTAATGGAATGCAGGAAGAAGTCAAGTAGTTTCAGTGGTTGGCTTGTATGAATTGGCTATTCAGTAGGCTTTAAAAGCTTGGGGATGGGTCTGTGGCGATGAATGTGCAGCAGTTAACACGAAAATTATTTATACTCAGTAGATAAATGTTTTAATGTCAGAAGCAAGAAATTAATTGTTTCCTTGTGCGGCTTTCACACAAATTTTCAGTTGGTATAATGTTTGTCTGTGGTGGTCAGATTTTTATGTGGCTAACTATTCTTGAGCATGTGAAAACCGTACAGATGTTCTCTCTATCGAAATATTTGTTAAAATCAGTTTTATGTTCTCCCCTTTGTTTCGCATTTTTGCCTCCCAAAAGTGATCACTTTTGAAGTATTGAACTTTATTACTATGTAGTGACAAAACCAAGTCACTTTTTCAAGAGTGGGTTAATGTGAACCTAGCTGTTGAGGTTGCTGTAGAGCCTGATTTTCTGATGCGTCAATGTGACCAATAAGACGCTAAGTATTGTTGTCCCGTTCCCATCTCAGTCGAAGCAAGATGCTCAGAGACACAGTGTAGGTTTGCCGCCTTCTTCATTATTCCGGGCCCTGGAGGGAGAGAGAATGATCACCCATGTGCACAGAGGCATGAGTTCACGGTCTTCTCTCTTGAACAGCAGTTTATTACTGAATTGTGTAGTTATTTTACAGGGAGGATATCCAGATAAGGCAATTTATATATTGAATGGGTGACTGTTAGAATCAGCAAGTGTCAATAGTAAAGATTAAGCCATCTGTTACATAATGAATGTTCTTAACTTTAACTAGCTTCACATAATGAATGCTTTTCATCTTGTTAACCTATACTATTGCCTCTCGCACCCCATTGTTAACTGCAAGTTCTTATCAGATTGGAGTCCTGCTCAGCTGCAGCTCTTGTTTCACAAAACTCAAACTTAACTCTTTCCCTACCTGCTTCTACCCTATATACATTCTCATTCCCTCCTTTTATCATTTCATGATAACCACCTAGATGGCACTACCAGCTTTCATAAGACTCTGACAGCCAGTATTTAAGCACGTTATTGGCACACAACATACAGTGAGTATAACAACAAAAATTACTAGTCTGTTACAATAAATAGAGTTTGCAAACTCCTTCCTGTGGGGGGGAAGAAAAATCGCCAGTAAAGTTTTTAAATCCACAGACCTTAGTGACTGCTCCATCACCTCCAAGTCGAGTAGAAACTAGCCAGTTTTCCAAAATCTCCTTTAGTAAAGTCCAGCCTGAAAACAAAATTCAGACTGTCCTTCTGCATCACTCCTGTGAAAAATCTGAATTCTTGGATAAGGGCAGTGAAGTCCTTCACAAAACTGTTGAGACTTCGATCCTTGCGGAGATGCTTCAGTTGGAGGATTACCGGCACATCTGAGTATTCAGTTCAGCAGCTGCAGGCTAGGTGAATGCAGCATTCTTTGCTGCTTCTGCTCCTGCTCCTGCTCCTGCTGTTAAATGTAACAAAGCCAGCTGTGATGTTAGCTTGATCAGTGAACCTTCATACCCCTTAAATGATCGAAAGTGAAGGTAAAGGTCACGTGGTTTAATGTCCGTAGGAAGGCCACCGTCAAAAAGCAAACCAACCTCCTCTTCACTGTTGTTAGCTGCTTCACTTTTCGTGCTATGACTATAAGACCATAAGACCATAAGACATAGGAGTGGAAGTAAGGCCATTCGGCCCATCGAGTCCACTCCGCCATTCAATCATGGCTGATGCGCATTTCAGCTCCACTTGCCAGCGTTCTCCCCGTAGCCCTTAATTCCTCTAGACAACAAGAACCTATCAATCTCGGCCTTGAAGACATTTAGCGTCCCGGCTTCCACTGCACTCCGTGGCAATGAATTCCACAGGCCCACCACTCTCTGGCTGAAGAAATGTCTCCGCATTTCCGTTCTGAAATGACCCCCTCTAATTCTAAGGCTGTGTCCACGGGTCCTAGTCTCCTCGCCTAACAGAAACAATTTTCTAGCATCCACCTTTTCAAAGCCATGTGTTATTTTGTACGTCTCTATTAGATCTCCCCTTAATCTTCTAAACTCCAACGAATACAATCCCAGTATCCTCAGCCGTTCCTCATATGCTAGACCTGTCATTCCAGGGATCATCCGTGTGAATCTCCGCTGGACACGTTCCAGTGCCAGTATGTCCTTCCTGAGGTGTGGGGACCAAAACTGGACACAGTACTCCAAATGGGGCCTAACCAGAGCTTTATAAAGTCTTAGTAGTACATCTCTGCTTTTATATTCCAACCCTCTTGAGAAAAGAGACAACATTGCATTCGCTTTCTTAATCACAGACTCAACCTGCATGTTTACCTTTAGAGAATCCTCGACTAGCACTCCCAGATCCCTTTGTGCTTTGGCTTTATTAAGTTTCTCACCATTTAGAAAGTAGTCCATGCTTTTATTCTTTTTGCCAAAGTGCAAGACCTCGCACTTGCTCACGTTAAATTCCATCAGCCATTTCCTGGACCACTCTCCCAACATGTCTAGATCCTTCTGTAGTCTCCACTTCCTCAGTACTACCTGCCTGTCTACCTAACTTTGTATCATCGGCAAACTTCGCTAGAATGCCCCCGGTTCCCTCATCCAAATCATTAATATATAATGCGAACAGCTGTGGCCCCAGCACCGAACCCTGCGGGACACCGCTCGTCACCGGCTGCCATTCTGAAAAAGAACCTTTTATCCCAACTCTCTGCCTTCTGTTAGATAGCCAATCCTCAATCCATCCCAGCAGCTCACCTCGAACACCATGGGCCCTCACCTTGCTCAGCAGTCTCCCGTGTGGCACCTTATCAAAGGCCTTTTGAAAGTCCAGATAGACCACATCCACTGGGTTCCCCTGGTCTAACCTACTTGTTACCTCTTCAAAAAATTCCAACAGGTTTGTCAGGCATGACCTCCCTTTACTAAATCCATGTTGACTTGTTCTAATCAGACTCTGCTCTTCCAAGAATTTAGAAACCTCATCCTTAATGATGGATTCTAGAATTTTACCAACAACCGAGGTTAAGCTGATTGGCCTATAATTTTCCATCTTTTGCCTTGATCCTTTCTTGAACAAGGGGGTTACTACAGCCATCTTCCAATCGTCCGGGACCTTTCCTGACTCCAGTGACTCTTGAAAGATCTCAACCAATGCCTCTGCTATTTCCTCAGCAACCTCTCTCAGAACTCTAGGGTGTATCCCATCGGGGCCAGGAGATTTATCAATTTTAAGACTTTTTAACTTTTCTAGCACTATCTCTTTCGTAATGGCAACCATACTCAACTCAGCCCCGTGACACCCTTTAATTTTTGGGATATTACTCCTGTCTTCCACTGTGAAAACTGACGCAAAGTACTTGTTAAGTTCTCCTGCTATTTCCTTATCTCAGACTGGGGAGCTGATTGAATTAGTTGGATCAGGTT
The DNA here is from genome assembly GCF_047496795.1 of Chiloscyllium punctatum. NCBI lineage: Eukaryota > Metazoa > Chordata > Chondrichthyes > Orectolobiformes > Hemiscylliidae > Chiloscyllium > Chiloscyllium punctatum. Next base: position 83,376,460 of record NC_092753.1, on the reverse strand, counting down.
GTGGAGGGGTGGGCCGTGGTCTGAAGGCATGCTTTACCTTTGGATGGAGAAAGTCTAGAGATGATGTCAGCTGCTAAAATATCTTTGCATTTCCCCCCTCATTCCTTCCTTAGCAAGATGGTTATCAGTATGAAGATGGTTGCACATTTAACAACACTAAATTTTGTCTGCCTATTTCAACATTCTCAGTTGCCTTGGAGTCAGTTACTCCATTCACTATTTATGACATTATCAAGTTTTATCCAATCCATAACCTTCTAAATTTTACTGCCTAAACAATTCAGTCAATTATAAACAACAATCAATGGTCCTAAAAACAAACTGTCGGGTACCTCATTCCTCTTATTCAATTATTATTTTTCTTTAATGAATTGAAACTTGGCTCATGTGAAAGCTGTCAGAAAAAGTATTTCGAAAATCTAGAACACAAAAAAAACCAACAAAATATTTATTGTGCTTTCGCAATTGAAGTGGCAGTTTCAATTCAGATTTAAATTTCAAACATTCGTGGGGAATAAATGCTGAATGTTTTAAAATATGTTCTCCAAATGAAACTTCCCAAATAAAACAGTCGGACTTACTGTGAAAATTTTGGTAGAGATCAACCTTCTTTGGCCTCCTTCATATTGCAAATGCAATGAAGTCTTAACAATAATTGACAGAACTGAAACAGCTCAGCCTCCAGTTCTAATATTCTCTGAAGTCATCAAACTCAAAATGCGCTCTTTGTGAACACTGCATTAAAAACACAGCAGCAAAGATATTTTAATACAATACTCTCGTCTGGCTAAAGCATGACACTGACCCAATTGTTTTTATTTTAAACAGGCATTGTAGAATTTCGGACAAATCAGGGGCTCAAGGCACTCAGTCAGATTGTTGTAAGGTTACCAGTTTGATCATTTTAAAAAAGGACGTAATGTTGTACAATTTCAATGTAAAAACAAAATCTGTCCTGTTACATAGCCCACAAAACACATTGAATTGAGATTCTGATTCAAACAAGGCAAAACTGTTACTTCAAAAGGATTTTCTAAATGTTTATTTTAAGAAATCAAAATGTTTGAACATCAAACGCTCTCAACATGCACAATTTGTATTTAAACTTTCCTTTTTTTTTCAACCCGAAGTATGAGTAATTTCAACGTTCCTCTTTTTTGTATCCTCTCACTGAAATTACACTAATAAAAAGAGAAAGCCCTTCCAGTGGACCATATGGTACTGCAATCCAAGCCAATCTCTTTCCCCCAGAACAAAGACTTGCACAGCCTCAAATTTTGCCACTAGGAAACTTTAAACCCTTTCTCACTTTACTCCTCATTGGGGCTTGAACCCCACTTAAGCACAAAGAACTCAAGCCTCAATTTTAACAGAGTGCTTGAACCTCACTTAAACACAGAGCTCGAGCCTCAGTTACCCACCCAGGGGACTTGAACCCCAATACTGCGCAGAAGACTTGAACCTCAATCAAACCCAACCCAGGAGACTCTAACCTTAGTACCGCACAGAACCTCAGTTACACCCACCTCTACCCAATGCAGTGCAGAGGACGTGAATCTCTGTTTCAGTGTGCTTGCGAAACTCTGTCTCTTAACTGAACTAATTACTGTTTGAGGAATCCGTAGAATAGAGAACGATTGAACGTGGGGACCCTACCCGGCACACAGGAATATCGAGAGGGAACAAGGTTTAAAATCTTACCTTTGGGTCTGTCTGTCTCGAGACCTGATGTTCCTGGCAGCTGCTGACACTGTCTGATTGTAACTGTTTGTTTGGATCCTGCTGACGACACCAACATTGACGTCCTGTTCTCCCCTCAGTCAAAACAAAACACTCAGGGACACAGCGTAGTTTTACCTCCTTCATCTTTATTCTCGGACCTGGAGGGAGAGAGAACGATCGCCCATGCGTACAGAGACTTGTGTTCTCGGTCTTCTCTGGAGTAGCAGTTTCTTAATGAAGTATATAGTCATTTTACAGGGAAGTACCATCCAGATAAAGCAACGTACATATTAATTGGGTGACTGTTAAAATTAGTGAGCATCAACAGTAAAGATTAAGCCATCTGCTGTTACACAGTGAATGTTCTTCACCTTAATCGGCTTCACATAATGAATATTTTTCACCTTGTTAAACTGACGTTACATACTGAATGCGACCTCATCTTGTAAAATGGCTCTACATAATGAATGCTATTCCACCTTGTTAACCCATTACCCTTGCCTCCAGTACCCCATTGCTAACTGCAAGTTCTTATGTGATATGAGTCATGCTCGGCTGAGCCTCTTTCACAAACCTCAAAACTTAACTGTTTCCCTACCTGCTCATACCCTATGCACATTCTCATACAGATAAAACATGAGACTACTTAGTCTGTGTGACTGAGTTAGAAATCCTGAATTGAAATTTTATGTGCACCTGTTTGTTTTAGCCCTTGTGAAGCATAGCATCAACTGTAATATGTAGGTTGTATTTATTAAAGATGGTACCATTCAATTTCTATCCTATAATGAAATCTTGAATTTCATTTTGACATGCATGACTTATTGAATCCACAGCTTAATTCTTAAAAGACACTGTTTTATTTGGGTAAAACATATGGGCCAAGGGTATCCGGTGCTTATCACTTCCTGATTATAGAAATCAAATAATTACTGTCAAGCATGTTCTTTCTAGATAAACTACATGCTGTGATTAAACATTTATTTTATTAATAGAGGAAGCCATTATGGGTTTAGCAGTGTTGTATGCATTTGTCTTGAAGTATGGCTTTAATTTATTAGGACAACTGAAATGTATTCTTATTCAGTGTAGTGTGCTGTTGCTTGATGGACCAACATATATGGCCCATTCTTAGTTCCCCTTAGTGGTGGTGAGTTGTCTTTTTGAACCACTAGAACCCATGTTCTGTAGGTAAATTCACAATGCCACTGGGGTGGTGGGGGCGTAGTTTCAGAATTTTGACCTGACACTGAAGCAACAGCATTATATAAAACTGGTTTTCTTTGGGCCATTTATATATTAAAAGATTTGTGGTTCATGGGATGGTTCTTATGCAGGGTATAATAGGTTTTAGACCAAGAAGACGCTATCACTGTTCACATTGATTGTCCTACCTAGTCTTTTCTGGTTCTTGTCTGATTGAATAAGAATATCTCTCTGCTAAATTTATTCTTTGCCACCAATTATATAATGATACTTTGGCAGCTGTTTTGTGCAGAAAATTAACTTAACTATGTATACAGATAATAGATATCTTTGTGTCTGATGGCTTCACAACCATCACTGAAACATGCACTCCTTTTTATTAGCAATCAAGATAGTCCAATGGAATACAGTCGGTTCTGACATAAAGCGCTCGTTCTGTTGTCATGCATCTTACCTTATAAGAAAATTGCACAATAGCCATGCCATTTAAGCTACTGGGGCTGGAATTGCAGTACAGCCAGTACAAGTGAGGAAAGTTTGTGTTCTACAAATAATGGTCTAAATTCTTCAATCATGTTAAATCCAATTCTGGTTGAAGTAACACTCGTTATAGCAGAACCGACTGTGTATACATATTCCTTGCTGTTGGTCTCCTAATGTGACAAGTTTATATGTGACCTTCGAGTACAGAATTGTGCAATAGAAACTAGATGGCAAAAAAGAGCCTTACGTGCCTCTCGGAAGGTAATTTGGATTAAAAGTAATAAATGAAACAGCCCTATTAAAACTCTGGTGTCCAGTATTTGCTACAAGTTTCAAACAGATGGTAGCCAAAATGTTTGGTGAGTTAGTGGTCCTGTATTGTCAAATTTGCTTGCTTATGTGGGAAAGAATTCATGATTTTAAGTCTGCTTCAACATCTATTTAATTTGTCGGGGAAGATTTGCAAAACCTGTATTAGAGAACATTATGACTCATGTTAACAGAACCATTCTCATTGATCCGCAATTCAGTATTGAACACTAGTAATAAACCAATAGTTAGCATTTATTAATCATAATGGCAAAAAGTTGCTGGCTCAATTGTTTGTAGTAAGCTCTTTATGATGGTATTCACCAGTTTACTTTGGTGTGGGTTGATCATCATGCTGTACATAAGCTGTAAAGACTATTCATTTATTTTCATTGATTTCAATAATAGCTTTGAGCTTCAATAGGATTGTTCTTGTGAATAGCAAGATCAAATTCATGTGCATTACCTGTTGAAATTGTAGTGCATATGCGCAAACAGTAAAAGGTAGTAATGATTTTTATTAAGCTCCACCCCTTCCATTCTTGTCACAGTTGTCCTGCTTATGAGAATTGGTAATATGGATTGCGAGTTATAAATCGGGAAGAATATATGTATGATGTTAGATTGAAAACGTAATTCTGATGTTTCACAGTTGAATGTAAGAATCGACTGGGATGTGGAACGTGTGTGTTAGTTCATTGTTTCATTACACATTCCCATCCAAAGTAAATAACTGTTGGAGTTTGCTGAGCCGGTTGATTTTTTTTTCAAATGTTTTGTCTCTTTACTGGGTGCTGTGTAGCCTCCAAATGAAGTGCAGTTTTGTGATCTGTCCAGAATTTATTCAGTTCTGTCTGTCATGGCAGATCGTTCTATTTTTGGTTTTTTACAGTCGTAGCCTGTAGATGAAGCTTATTTCAACATGTTTGTTTATGGCACCAGTGGATGAATACCAGGCCTCCAGGAATTCCTGAGCTTGTCTTTGTTTTGCCTGTCCCAGTTGAACCCCCCACCAACCCAGCCTCCACTCCTGGCACCTTCCCCTGCAACCGCAAGAAATGAAAAACTTGCGCACCCCCCCCCCCCACTTCCCTCCAAGGCCCCAAAGGATCTTTCCATATCCGCCACAAATTCACCTGCACCTCCACACACATCATTTACTGCATCCGCTGCACTCGATGTGGCCTCCTCTATATTGGGGAGACAGGCCGCCTACTTGCGCAACGTTTCAAAGAACACCTGTGGGACACCCGGACCAACCAACCCAACCACCGCGTGGCTCAACACTTCAACTCCCCCTCCCACTCCACCAAGGACATGCAGGTCCTTGGACTCCTCCATCGCCAGACCATAGCAACACAACGATTGGAGGAAGAATGCCTCCTCTTCCGCGTAGGAACCCTCCAACCACAAGGGATGAACTCCGATTTCTCCAGTTTCCTCATTTCCCCTCCCCCACCTTGTCTCAGTCAAATCCCTCGAACTCAGCACCGCCTTCCTAACCTGCAATCTTCTTCCTGACCTCTCCGCCCCCACCCATACTCCGGCCAATCACCCTCACCTTAACCTCCTTCCACCTATTGCATTTCCAATGCCCCTCCCCTAAGTCCCTCCTCCCTACCTTTTATCTTAGCCTGCTTGGCACACTCTCCTCATTCCTGAAGAAGGGCTCATGCCCGAAATGTCGATTCTCCTGCTCCTTAGATGCTGCCTGACCTGCGCTTTTCCAGCAACACATTTTCACCAGTTGAATTAGTGTCCTTCATTGTCAATGTGTATTGACATGAGGGAGAACTGGTCATGTCGTTTTATTACATACTGTTGCTCATGTACTCTGGCAAGTTTCCTACCTATTGGTCCTATGTAATATTTCTTGCATTGATTAGACAAACATTACGAAGGAAGCAAACTTCCACTGCCATTTTGCCCCAAAGTGGGCAAAAAGCAAGTAAGGGAAGCAGCAGTGGCAGTGGTCAAATTGTCTCATTTTTAGTGAGGTAAATCTAAGGTCCTTCCACCTGTGCTTGAGTCCCATGTGGGCTTTTTCAGTGGATGAATTAGTGAGGTTGGGTTGCTCCAGGATCAACAAACAAGAACCATCATGACAGCTGCCTCCTTTAGGCCTCCAGTAACATAAGAAAGATTGTGCTGGTTTATAATTTTGTATAATTTCAAAGTTGTAGACTTTGGATTTTGAAAACAATATTCTTAATTTGTGTGATACGGACTTGCATCATTTTAACATTATCGTCAAAACGGCAAAATTGAGATTCATTTTCAAAGCGTTACAATGAACTAAACACAGCTGGAAAGAAGACAAATATGTTGGAAAGCCACTTCTTTAAAGCAATGGGATAAAATAAACAGTTGAATGATTGTGCAGTCAAACATTTTAGCACAGTTCTCAATTTGCAGAGCTGTAATTCTCAGGACAAGTTATTTTAGTGCTGCTTCATAATCTTTTTTGTTTAGCAAGGAGCCAGTCACAAGCTTGGACTTAGAACAGTGATTTGAATTGCAAATAACCAATCATATTGAAGTAAATTCTGCGCAAGTGTGACAAAGCTCCAAATGGCGCATTAGCATGCTACTTGTATATTTTGATGCAGCTAAGCTGAAAGAAGTCACAATTTATACAAAATGAATCTACATGCTTTCTGGTCATACAAGTTGGAATATCATGAACACCAGGTTTTAAATCTTGTAAAATAACTGTTTTAGGAATGTTTAATTCAAAATCTCTAGTATTGTAGAATTATTTATTAAATTTTTTTGTTCTCTGGCCTATGTAATTTTTACTTGGAGCAGGACTGTCCCCACAAACTCTAAACATTGCTTGAAAAGCTATATGTTCTGAACTTATTCTAACAAAGACTATTCAACTTTAATTTTTTTTTAGAAGTATCCTGTAATGGCTTTGAGTTGTTTGGAGCATCTCTTTTTATAGGATGCCAGTTACGTATTTGATGAATCTTAATTAGAATTTTGTTTTGTGATATGACATGTGGATGTTGATTCATCTGTCTGCTTTGTTTAATGTGACCTGTTTGTTTGACCCAAACAGAGCCTTAGTTTGAGGTCTGTTACCTTGCTGCACTCACCAACAGATTTTCAAATCAAAAAGTTGTCTTTTTTTCAAATGTAAAGCTATTGACACTGAATTGATTACTGTCCATTTTATCCGTACTTGTACAATGTCATGTTCAAATGTCTTAAACTTTGAAATGTTTAAATACTTTTTCCTTCTGCATTTGTTTTCTACTTTTAAAATGGTTGATGACTTTATTGTGGGGAGGAAGTGGCAGATACCAAATGCTTTTGAGTGAATAATAATAACCATTCTGTCATATATCCAGAAGTGTGTATTTACATTTTAATAGTGTAGTTTCTAGTTCTGAGTGGTGTCATGAGCATTTTGGCTAACCATAAACAATCAAAGCAATTCAAATGTCACTGGCTTTGTAAATTTCTTTAGTGTGCAAACGTTTTATTGCTGGTACTGAGTTTCTGATTTACAAATCAACATGTTCTTGAGCTTCACATTGAGGTATAGTATTAATGAACTAATTTTCTCATTTTAGTACCTTTCTCTCTAAATTTAGTAATTTAGAAATATTTTACTAGTGGTTTTAATTTCAAGTTTACCTTCAAGTTGGAATTTTAGGAACCTGACTTGCTTGTGTTTGTTATCCATTTAAGGAATAGGAACACTAGCTTTTTCTAACAAGTCAGTAAAAACAAATTGGCCCTATGAACGGTGAAATCCCAGAAGAGTTATGACTACATAGTGTATAGTCGGAGTCAACAGGTGATTTATTATATTGTTGCTAATGCAAAAATTAGTGAGTTATTGATGCCTTATTTGTCATGTGTTCCTAGCTTCATCGTTTATTTGCTTTCAGAAAAGAAAGAGGTGCAGATAGTATTTTCATTCCTGATTATATTCCAGTGAAACCCAGCAAATATATGCACGTTGGAGCAACTTTCGCAGGTCTGACAACATCTGCAGAGAGAGAGTGAGTTTATTGTTGCTTTACACTTGAGAGAAGAAAAGGTTTCTTGTTTAAAGCATGAAATAGAACTGATAGCATAACATCTTAGAGCTAGCATGAGGATGTGCTGATGCAAGAAGGAAGTGAAATGAAGAGTGTGCATGTGGTGGCACGGAGGGAAGATCTCAGGATGCAGCAGGAGCAGCTGTTGAGCATTGGATGTCTCAACATAAAGAAGGAACTTCAGTTGGAATCTCTGTGGGCTAAAATGGAGCAAAAGGCACTCATTAAGGAAGAAGATGTGGCTGTGAAAATGAGTTTTCGCAAGCATTTTATTGAACATGAGAATGGTGATCACAGTGAAGGTGACTAAGTAGAAAAACTAAAATGGAAATCCCATTGCCAAGACGACCAGAGCTTTTAACTATGCTCATATCTGGAAGAGATGTCGCAGCGAATGAAACACTTGACTAAAAGCAAAATATTCCAGGTGCTAGAAATCTGAAACAAGCACCGAATGCTAGAGAAATGCAACAGGGCTAGCAGCATTTGTGAAGACTCACTGCCTCTTTCCTTCCAGTTATGCCCACTTTGAAGTTCTGTTTTTCCCTCCGTTTTAATCTTCTTTGGGTTCATTACCTTCTGTCCTTTCTATCTGCTTCTCCCCCCCCCCGCCCATATTGTATTAAATATTTGCCAAAACTTGCTTTCACAACCAACTCTTCCTCTGACTGTCCCTGGCTCCACCTTTCCCCGCAAGAATTTCAATTGAAGTTCTACCCTACTTGTTTCCAACAAAACCAGGATTACTGATATTTCAAAGACATACAGCATCCTTCAGACAGCTGCTCCTGTCGTATCTTGAGATCTGCACATGCATACACGAGATCTTTTTATCCGTGAGCACAGCCTGACACTGTTTCCATTTCAGTTCCTAGTTTCATTTCGTCCTTTGTCTCATTTGATGCTTTAACAAGCATCTTGTTTCTCCCCTCCTTTTGTAACCATGTTATGGAATAGATTAACTCTGTTTCTCCCTCCAGAGTTGCTGTTGGACCTGAGTTTCTCAAGCATTCTCTATCTTTGTTTCAAATGCTTGCATTGGTAGTTGAATTAATTATTGGGGTTGGGATTTTAGTTGTCTTTTGATTCACCTTCAATTCTCCCATATGCATATCACCATTGATTTGCTTGTTGTGATTCGGTAGACTTAATCTTACTCATGACCATGTGGGCAAGGCACCAGAAAACTATGCTGACTGATTCATGATCAGGAAGCCTTGCTGAAGAGCACAGTTGTGTTCCTAGAGTGATGTGTCTGACTTCAGGACATTGCGGACTGAAGACTGGAAGTTTCTTTGATTCCACAAGTACAGCTTGAGAATTGTAGTTCAGTACTGCAGTGGGGGACTGAGCGTGACTTTGAGAACAATATCCACGTGCAGACATTAAATATTAATTACCAACTTCATTAAGTCTCATAGATTCCTTGACAATGTCTGTATCTACCTTTCTCTTTGTCTATTTATTTCCACCACCTCCCCACATACATACACAAACATGTGCATGTGTGCTCACCCAACCAACAAAAAGATTTGCTGTGGGGCTTATTCTGTGTGATGCAGTCTGGAGGTGTAGGTGCATTCAGAAAGAGACTCTGAAGGTTTGCTGCATCACAGTGGAGTTGTTCAATTGATGCACAATTGAAGTTATGGGTAATTGGTGAATCTGTGGTTCCATTAGCTATGATACTGCTGGTAAATTTATGCCTGAAATTTTAACTTCTCCTTTTCCCTGTCACTTTAAGTTGTTTTCTGTTGGCTACTTCCACCAACCAGTTCATGCTCGTCGTTATGCTCCAGTGGAGTGTCCTTTACTCTCATTTAGCTGATCAGCATAACCACTTTCCCCTGACATGATTAACTATCTTAGTGTACGTCTTTTGTCTTTTCATACATAGTAAATATATTCAAATGTTTGTTATTTTTCTGCTTCCTTCTTATTTACATCATCCATTCACCATTTCTCCATAAGACCTCCAGTTTCTTGATCATCTTAAAAACATGTTGTAAAATCACTTTTCTGACCAAGATTTTAGCTAACTTTTTCTAATCTTATTTGAGATATTGACCATGCTGCCACATGGCAGATTTAAGATTTTTGCAGTACATGAATTCACCTTTTGCATCATTGCAAGTGTTCTTGATTGGATATCAGTACAGATGTTCAAATTTAACTTGTAAGAGTTAAGTGAACATAGAACTGCAAGACTTTGCTAGATATGTCTGAAATGTTGAATTTGCAAAGATGCCCCTTTATTTTCAGTCTTGCAGCACAAGGTTTTAATGTTGCTGAATCCACAGATTTCATTTCTGGACGTGATAATTTTCCAGAGCTTAAAAATGTGTTGCTGGAAAAGCGCAGCAGGTCAGGCAGCATCAAAGGAGAAGGAGAATCGAAGTTTCGGGCATAAGACCAAACGTCGATTCTCCTTCTCCTTTGCTGTCTGACCTGCTGCGCTTTTCTAGCAACACATTTTTAAGCTCTGATCTCCAGCATCTGCAGTCCTCACTCTTTCTCCTAGGTGATAATTTTCCAATTTACTATTCAGACCATAATATGTAAGAGCAGAAGTGGGCTAGTGACCAGTTGAACCTGCTCCGCCAGTCAATCATGACTGATCTGATCATCTTCAACTCCACTTTCCTTCCCTATTCCCAAATACCTTGGGTTCCCTTAGTGATTAACAAAATCTGTCTCTCAGCTTTAAATATACTGAATGACCCAGCCTGAAATGCCCCCTGGTAAAGAATTCCAGAGATTCACCACCTTCTGAGAGAAAGCATTTCTCCTTATGTCTGTAATGAATCAGCAACCCTTTAGTGTGAGATTATGCTCTCCGCTCCTAAACTCTCCCACAAAGCAAAATAACAGCACAGTGTCTACCCTAAGAATCTTTTATGCCTCAATAAGGTCTCTTTTCATTCTTCTAATTTCCAGTGAGCACAACTTTATCAATCTTTCCTCATAGGACATTCCAGGGATCAGTGAACAGTCAACAGAGTCAAGAAAAACCCGTTTCTGATGAAAAGTGTGATAAAGGGCTATGAGGAGCAGGCAGGACAATGGAGTTGAGACCAGGGTAAGATCAGCCATAATCTTGTTAAATGGCGGACCGTGCTCCAAGGACTGAATAGCCTACTCTCACTCCTAATTCCTATGTCATGGAGCTGAGATGAGTGGCTTCCAACAACCGCAATCATTTTCTCATGTGCCATATATGATTCCAACTAGTGAAAAGTGCTCCTGACACCTATTGAGTCCAGTATTGCTCAGTATTTTTGATACCATGCTTGGTCAAGGGCTGTCACTCTCGCCTTACGTCTGGGGGTGGGGGTGGGGGTTTGTTTCTGTTTTGTAGGCAGGATGTGACAATCTAATCATACTCTGGAAATGCTACAGTCTAAGGAATAGTCTAATCATGCAGTGTCTTAAGGAATAGCCTAATCACTTTGCATTGTTTTTGGGTGGCATGTGACTATGGGGGAGTGGCAGGGGGTTGTGTCTTGCGTGCATGACCAACTGATATGAAACCCTGTATAAAGGGAGGATGATTCCCTTGTCAACACACTCCGCAAGCATTGCAAAGTGTTAAATGATCCTCCAAAAGCTTGGACTTAAGTAAATTGTAGTTGTTCACAGAAGTTGATGTTTTACAGCTGCATCAAGAGTGTAAGAATCTCAAGAAGGAATCTAACAGTGACAGGTTGCCTTCTCTGAATGTCATTAGTGAGCCAGATTTTTTTTTTCCCAATAATGGTTTTGTGAACATTAGTAGATTTTTATTTAAAAATCTGTTTTTAAACAGAGGTTTTCAAAAGCCTTGAAATTGTTCTCATTCTCTGAAATTATTCCTTTTTTGTATATATTCTTGTTTGGCATGACTGGTCCAGTTAGCTGATCTGCTACTTTAATTTCTTCTGTCGAAGAATCTCCCTTCCTATGAACAGAAGCCTGCCTTGGGAAGATAATCAGCTTAGAGTGATATGCCTTCAGACATTAAATGTTGCTTTGATTATATTCAGTCAACTTGTTGCCGCATCTGTAGCCAAAAGTACCTGCAACTCTCCTGTTAATTTATCTTTAAAGTTTTATTCAGCCATAGCTTCTGGGTATGTGTTATACAAAAAATTTGGGTCAATTGAACTTGTGTTGTTCTAATTCTTCTGAAATCTGAAATAATGCTCTTCTTGATCAGTTTCTGTTTTCTTGGCAGTCATGTAGTTTAATTGGTTTTGAAGCACTGGCTGTTTTTCTTTACCGGACAATTCCATTTTAATTTTGCATTTAGTGCTATCCATATGTTTGTCCACAGTGTGATAACATAATCATTTTATAATTGAATGAGCGAAGTTCACATTGTTCTCGCATTACAGATTTCATGATTATTGGACTGTTAATTGAGTAGTTTGGGTCATCCTTTTTCTCTATAAAGTTGGCAAGCCTTAGTAAGTTCATCACTGTACCCAAAAAGTGGCCTGCAAGCGTCTGAATGAATGTATGACTTGTGTATTTTGTAGAGAGGAATGTGATAAAATTGATAGTTAAATGGATAACAACATTTGATATTTAAAAAAGTTAGCAGTATCTGGAATCTCTGCATGCTTAAAAATTTGGAATAGCAGACTTTACTTGTACTGCCCATTTCAAATGGCCCTTTTTTTTTGTCTTGTCAGGTTTTATGCTTGGGTTAAAGTTTGTTTGTCAACATTGGCACGTATGTGCTATTAGTATGTGACAAACCGTGCAGGAGAAACTCAGCAGATATGGCAGTATCTGTAGAGAGAGAAACAGTTAATGTTTTGAGTCTGTCAGATCTTCAGAAATAGTTCTACAGAAGAGTGGTACCAGACTTGAAATGTTAACTTGTTTCTCTCTCCACAGATGCTGCCAGATCTGAATTTCTCCAGTAATGTCTTTTCGATAAGTCTAACGTGTGGTATTTTGCCTTCATTATAATATAGTTTGTTAGCTTTTCAAAATATTCCACAATTTCCATTACGTTCCATGATGATTGCTTCCTTAGCAAAATCTTAGGTTCCAGATACTGCTATTTCTTTTTGCCTCTTTGCATAGCATTGCAAATTGACCAGATGAAAACTCTGACCCCCCCCCCTAGTTTTCCTGCATAATATTTCTTTTCCCTGAAATTTAGTGGAAATAAAATTGATGGTTGTTGTATATAGGGATGTTCTCTTCTAAGTTTATATCTGCAGGTTTGCTTCATCTTTTAAGCAGAAACTGTAATTTCTACATTTGATTGCTGCAATTATATTACCTGAGTGCTTCAGCTCAGCTTGCATAGTAATGCACAGATTTGTCTCTTTAATGTTGGTAGACTGAACTTGGAAGGGTCTGCTGCTGTGCCAAGTCTTTGATTGCTTTGAAATTCTGAACAGCCTGAACATGCTCTGAATCTGGTTTCACACTGCAATGGTGCTGTATTCCACAAACTGCACAGCTCGATTGGTGGGCAGTTTAACTTGCTTGTGGTGCATTCTGAAGCTGTGCAATTGCAACACTGGCATCCAAATGACAGTGTGGACAATTATGCAGTTATGTGCTTCCACGAAAAACTGGACACATCCAATCCTGCCAGTGGATGCCATATCAGTCTTCTCTTGATCATCAAAAATGTTCTCAAATGTAACATCCAGTAGCATTAACTTAGCAACGATCTGTGCTTTGCTTACTTTGGTTTCTACCAGGACCATTTAGTTCAAGATCACTTTTCAGCCTCATACAAATAGGGACAAGAGCTGAATTTGGCATGTGAGGTGAGATAAACTGTCATTCATGAATTTGGAATATATTTGTGAGGTAACCTTCTCATTCTTTTAACAGTGTGTTACTATTGACTAGCCACTAAACTGTACTAGCTGTACAAATATTCTGGTGACAGTAGCAGGTGATAGACTTAGTATTCTGCTCACTTTTCCACTTTTCAGAATTTGTCTACAATTTACAGGGCTCAGAACAAGTTTGGAACATTGTCATTCCTTCAAACTTTCTTACTGGCTTCAAGGCCTATGCATGGCAGTGACTTCTGAAACTGGAAATCGATGCTGCAGTTGGCATATTGATACTGATCTTCATGCATGCAACGTCGGAATGACTGCTGCACAGTTCAGAGGGAATATTTGCTTGCTTGGATGAGTGTTGCTTCGACAGCACTAAAGAAATTAATGCCAATTGAGACAAAGTCTGATTTGTTGACACCTAGTGTATCAACATAAATAGGCCCTTGCTTGACCAAAGGCACACAGATGTTAGTATCATCTAAATATTCACAGAAGGGACACAAAAAGTCTCATTTAGCATTACCTTCCAAACCTGTGACCCTATTGCTTGGAAAATTAAAGGCAGCTGTTGAATGGAAACATAGCTACTTTGAAGTTCTTCTTCAAACCATTTACCATTCTGACTTGGAATTGTCACTGTTGTTTGACTGTCTGCTAAACCCCCAGCTGCACAGTCCATGTGATGTTTTATCTACATCACATGGATTGCAGTGGTTCAAAAAGTTGGTGCACCAGTGTCCTTAAAATAACATTTAAGGATGGGCAACAAAAGTTGGCCATGCCACCAATGACCATGTCTCATTAATGAATGAAGTGAACGAAAGGCATGTCAGCTGACATAACTTGTATGCAGATGTTTACATTAATATGCATCATTTTGCACATGCCTGAGCTATGTATTAAAATAAGGTAAAAACAATGACTGCAGATGCTGAAAACCAAATACTGGATTAGTGGTGCTGGAAGAGCACAGCAGTTCAGGCAGCATCCAACAAGCAGCGAAATCAACGTTTCGGGCAAAAGCCCTTCATCAGGAATGGCTCGTTTCCTGATGAAGGGCTTTTGCCGAAACGTTGATTTCGCTGCTCGTTGGATGCTGCCTGAACTGCTGTGCTCTTCCAGCACCACTAATCCAGTATGTATTAAAATAGCCATCCTAAATTGCAATTTGAAGGTTAGTGGCTGGACTTGTACATTTTATTTTAAATCTTGGCAAACAGGACAGTTTCAATAAATGGTACATACATAAAGAATGCTTAATATTAATATTGAAATGTTTGGTGCACAATTGATTTTATTCAAAATCAACAGTTGCAGATGTTGGACATTGGTGCTACCAACATGAAAGCCAAAAATGTAATTAAAACTTGCTGCAGTGCTAGGTGTGTTATTTGTTTTGGGATTGCCATCATAATTGCATACCCCTTGATAGACCACATCTGTATAAGGTAAAGCAAATACAATCTGAAGGGCAATAGTTTGTTTTGGGAATGATACAAGAGATGGAAGAGTAGGAAGGAAAGCTTTTTAATTGTCAAAGTCTGAGTAGGAATGCTGAACAGTATAAGAATATGGAAGATAATAGTTTGTCTCCAATTAACAAGCTTGTTGTTCTGCTATTTAAGGCATGCAAAGAAAAATGGCTTTTGCCATATATGGCATTCCACGTTGGAAAGGAGGATTGCAGCATAATTGTAATTTTCTTTTGTGTGAAATGCCATTATCCAAATTAGGAGTAAACACAGGAGAATATGCACAGATAACCTATTGCAATAATGTGATTTTAATCGGTTTAATTGGATTAATGTTCAGTGGAAGTGGGGGAAGAAAAAACTTCAGTAAAGATTACAATAAGGTAGGTAAGCACCCTGTACCTACATTGGTTAGTTGTCTCAAGAATTCACTTGTATGACTATTGAATAGAAGGAGCACTAGAACCAATGGGGATGGTAGCTTACGACTATAGATTTATCTTGATTTTTATGAAAGTTTACAGCCAAAGTAATTCTTCTGAGCAGGCAGGAAATTAGGTTAATCAAGTAACAGATTGCACATGGTATGAGAGGTAGAACGGGTGAATTATGTGGTGGTATTAGGAAATTGTTGGCTCAGTGGTTAGCATTGCTGCCTCAGCGCCAAGGGTCCAGTTTTGATTCTACCCTCTGAATGTGCAATCTCCACACAAACATTCTCAGTGTCTGTGTGGGGTTCCTCTGGTTGCTCCAGCTTCCTCCCACAGTTCAGATGTGCAGGTTAGATGGATTGATCATGAGAAATGCAGTGTTACAGGGATAAGGTAGGAGGATGGGTCTGGATGGAGTAATCTTCAGAGTGGACTTGATGGGCCAAATGGCCAGATTCCACATTGTATGTATTCTCTAATTCTAATTTAAGATGTGATGGATACGAAAGAGATCTGAGATGATGATATAGCACTGTTTGTGAATCCACTTTGATATTGAAGAATTCTGTTTTGCTCTGTGATATTATTTAAATTTTTAATCATTTTGTAATGATTCTCCATCAATTGTATCTTTGTAACCAATCTGCTAATTCGCGGAATTAATTGTGCTTAACTCTCACTTTCTTTATCTGCTCCAGCCTGTGGTGTTTGAGGCAGAATTTTTGTCTTTTTGCAACTGTACCTTTTTTCTCAGCAACCAACTTGTTCAAGTTCAGAATTATTTCTTTTACATTAAAGTTCTTGACTTAAAATATATTTCAGCTTTTCAGAATCCATGCATTTGTACCTTTAGATCACTCATTATTTCTTCTCCACTAAGAACCAGTTTTTTAAAATCTTGTGCTATTTCTTAGTGTTCTGTCTTGAACAATGTCTGCTGTACCTTTGCCTGTCATGTGGACAAGTCTGTCATTTATCGTCATCATTGAGAATTATTACCAAACTACATTTTCTTTTGTTCACATAAAAATCTGAATCTATCTAGAAAGAAACAGATAAAAGGATTAAATTGTAGGAAAGTTTTGCAGTTTAGAAGGAGATGGGTGTTAAAATTGAATTTTTAAATTTTAGTCAAGTATCAAAAACTGGGAGATGTAAATGACAGTTCAGGTCTGAAATGGAAATATATATTTCCACAAAGTTAGTAGATACGTGCAATTCTTTCACACCAATGGCTGCTGACCCTGGTTTAGATAACATTTTTAAGATTGGATCTGATAGATTTTTGATAGAGAATTGCAGGAGGAAATATTAGGTCAGATGCCATCTCAGTTGTCATGAAGTACAACCTTGCAGAAGGCATGTCAAGTGCAGAAAGATGTTCCAGATCTTTCAAAATAGCTGGAGATATTGATGTCACTGGAGCAATTACATTAGGTAGTACTCAAGGCGCAGACCGAAACACGCATAGATATCTCTGGAATAATGTTAGGGGAGATGAGCGATTGGGATGGATAGTAAGAGATTTGAAAACATGGATGAAATTTTAAATTGGAGATGTTTGGTAAGAGCGAGCTTAAGTCAGCAAAGATGACGTAGGTTAGTGAAACAAGGTATAACTTAAGACATTGGCAACAGAGGTTTAGATAACCTCAGGTTTCTGGAATGTAAAATAAAACAAAATGCTGGAAAAGCTCAGCAGGTCTGGTAGCATCTGTGCAGAAGAAGCAGCGTCAATGTTTCAGGTCCATTGACCCTTGGGACATTTTAGAAGATTTCTATTTCTGAAAGTACAGTCCATTTTACATTCTGATTTTACTAATATCAACAGTCACTTTTTTTTTGCATCATTCAATGTGCTGATTACTAATCCAGTTGTTTGATCATCTCAAAAGTAGATGAGAAGTGAATAAATTTAACTAATATAATATTTCCATCAACCTGCTTGTAGAGATTTACATGTCTCAAAATCACATAAACATATTTATATGGAAATATATGTGCAATAGTCTTTAAACAGTGTTATTTTAAATTGTTTAAATTGTACTAAATGTGCACATTGTACAAATATTTTGGTTCACATACCCATATCAGAAAAAGTCTCCTTATTGGTCTGTCTTCTAAATGTTGGTCATCAATGGTATTGGGAATCATACTTGCCACATAAGATAACTGCTGTTAGATTGTGGTTGTTGAAGATCAGTCATCTCAGCTCCAGAATATCTGTGCAGGAGTTCCTCAGAGTAGTGTTCTAGGCTCAACCACCTTCAGCTCCTTCATTAGTGACCTTCCCGCGATCATAAGGTCAGAAATCAGAGTCATCTAGCATGGAAAGCAACCCTTTGGTCTAACAAGTCCATGCCAAACATAATCCCAAACTAGACTAGTCCCACTTGCCTGCTCCTGGCCCATATGTCCCAAACCTTTCCTATTCATTCCTCCAAACCTTTCCTATTATGGAGTGTTCACTGGTGGCTGTACACCATTCATGATTCCTCGGATACTGACGAAGGAGTTACACCCGAAATGTGGACTTCACCACCACCTGATGTTGCTTGGTGTGCTCTGTTTTTCCAGCCTTCTGCCTGTCTTCCTCGGATACTGAAACAGTTTGTGATCAAATGCAACAAGATCTGGATGGTAGCCAGGCGAACACTGACAGGTAGCAAGTAACATTTTTGCACACATGCCAGGGAATTATCATCTCCAATATGAGGTGATCTCACCACCGCTCCTTGACATTCAATGATTTTACCATTACTGAATCATGCAGTTATAGAGATGTACAGCACGGAAACAGACCTTTCAGTCCAACTCGTCTCTGCCAATCAGCTATCCTAAATTAATCTAGTCCCTTCTGCCAGCGTTTGGCCCGTATCCCTCAATTTTTCCTATTCATACACCCAGTCTAGATGCCTTTTAAATGTTGTAACTGTACCACCCTCGACCACTTCCTTTGACAGCTCATTCCTTAGATGCACCCCCCACCACCACCTCCCCCAAAAATGTCCCTATTTAATCTTTCCCCTGTCACCCTAAATCTATGCCCTCTAGTTCTAGAATGCCCTATCCAAGGAAAAGACCTTGCCTCCATCCATGCCCCTCATTTTATAATCAACAGTAAGGTCACCTCTCAGCCTCTGGTGCTCCAGGGAAACAACTCCAGCCTATTTGGCCTCTCCTTATAGTTCAAATCCTCCAACCCTGGCAACATCCTTGTAAATTTTTTCTGAACTCTTTCAGGTTTCACAACATCCATCCTATAGGAGGGAGACTAGAATTGCACACGATATTCCAAAAGTGGCCTAACAAATCTCCTATTCAGCCACAATATGACTTTCAAACTCTTATATCAGTGCTCTGACAAATAAAGGAGAGCATACCAAATGCTGCCTTCACTGTGCTGTCTATCTGCAACTCCACTAAAAACACTCCATAAAACTATGAACCTGCACTCCAAGGTCTCTTGGTTGAGCAACACTCCCAAGGACTTTACCATTAAGTAAATAAGTCCTGTCCTGATTTGGCTTTCCAAAATGCAGCACCTCAGTTATCTAAATTAAATTGCATTTGTCATGCTTCAGCCCATTGGCCCACCTGATCCAGATCCTGTTGTACTCTCAGGCAACCTATTGGTTGTCCAATGCACCTCCAATTTTTTTGTCATCTGCAGACTTACTAACTATACCTCTTATGTTCGCATTCAAATGATTTACATAAATGACAAAAAACAGTGAACTCAGCACTGATCCTTGTGGCACTTCACTGGTCACAGGCTTCCAGTCTTAAAAGCAACCCTCCACCACCACCCTCTGTCTTCTACCTTCAAGCATCCTCCACTATCAGCATCCTTGGGCTTATTAATGACCAGAAACTGAACGAGGAGTGTCTCATAAACACTGGCTACAAGACCACGCCAGAGACTATAAATACTCGTGTGTATCTCACTTTCTGACTCCCCAAAGCTTGTCCACTGTCTCCAAAGCACAAGTTAGACATGTGATGGAATGCCTGGATAGGCGCAGCTCTAAAAATACTCAAGAAAATTGACACCATCCAGGACAAAGCAGCCTATCTGATTGGCAGCGCATCTGCTCCCTCCACTACTGATGCTCAGAAGCAGCAGTATGTAGCATCAACAAGTTGCACTGCAGGAATTAATCAAAGATCTTAACACTATCAAAGCACATGACCACGTCCATCTTGGAGGACGAGAACATTAACACCAGCAAGTTCCTCACCATCCTGATTTTGAAAAATATTGCTAAATCTTCACTGTTCCTGGGTCAAAACCATGAAATCTCTTTTGAAGGGTGTTGTGGTTCAATCTACAGCATGTGATTGCAGCAGTTCAAGAAGGCAGCTCACTACCACCTTCTTGAGGGCAGCTAGAGACAGGTAATAAATGCTGACCAGCTACAGTGCCCACTTATCATGAGTGATTTAAACAAAAATTTTAAAACGGGCCCTGTACAGATGGACAAATCTTCTAAAATTATGGACATTCTATTTAATGTCTTCAAACTTCAGAACATGATGGGAAACTTAGTAACTGTCCGACTCCATGGGATCAATGTGGATTTTACCAGTTTGCCCTCCATGGGATCAATGTGGATTTTACCAGTTTGCCCATTCTCCTATTTCTCTCTCTTTCTCTCCCCCCCCCCCCCCAAAACCACCACCATATCCTAGTCCCAACCTCCTATCTTGGCACTGCCCTCAAATGGTCCTATCTGTCCATCTCCCTTCCCACCTATCAGCACCGCCCTCCACCTTCATCTACGTATCACATTCCTCGCTACCTTCACCCTCCAGCCTCACCCCTCCCATTTATCTCTCAGCCCCCTTGGCCCAAAAGCCTCACCCCGGATGAAGGGCTTATACCCGAAACGTCATTTCTCCTGCTCCTCGAATGCTGTCTGACTGGCTGTTTTCCAGCACCACACCCTTCGATTTCATAAGTTGTACCTCACAGTGACCTTGTTCCTTTCAGTGCCAACTTAACGTGATAACTAAATAATATCTAGTCAACATTATTCACGTTCTGACATTGTAAATGTGAGGGGGTGGAATTATATACATTATGATTTTTATTTTGGTTTTGCAGAGTGCTGTGCAGCTGGATACTCCACAGAGAATGATATGAGACCCGACAGAAGAAGACAATGCACACAGGTATTTTCATCTTGATATTATTCTGAGATTCTAATGCTGAGGCATAAATCAGAAACTAGTTCCCATTTGCAAAGTCTCCTATTGTTTCTTTTCTGGAATTTTTTTTTCATTCTGTCAAATGGATTTCTGCTCCATCTAATCAGAATTCATAGATGTCATTCTTAATTTTGTGGCTTGGATAAATGTAAATTCATCTAACAGTATGAAAGCACTGGAGAGGTTGCTGATAAGATTTGGTGAAATGATCTGTGTTTTTGTTATGTGGAGATAAAAGATGTTACTGTTCCCAGAGTAGAAAAGGTCAAAGTGGAAATGTTAGAGGTTTTCACATTATGATAGGTATTGCTATTACTGAGAGAAGCAAAATGATTTTCAATGATGGGGTTATAAGTAACCAGTGGTCATCAGAGCAGGACTTATACATTTAATGGTAAGGTCCTAGGGACTGTTGCTGAGCAAAGAGACCTTGGAGTGCAGGTTCATAGGTCCTTGAAAGTGGAATCGCAGATAGATAGGATAGTGAAGAAGACGTTTAGTATGCTTTCCTTTATTGGTCAGAGCATAGGAGTTGGGAGGTCATGTTGCGGCTGTACAGGACTTTGGTTAGGTCACTTTTGGAATATTGTGTGCAATTCTGGTCACCTTCCTTTTGGAAAATTGTTGTGAAACATGAAAGGGTTCAGGAAAGGTTTATAAGGATGTTGCCAGGGTTGGAGGATTTGAGCTAAAGGGAGAAACTGAATAGGTTGAGGCTGTTTTCCCTGGAGGGTCAGAGGCTGAGGGATGACCTTTATGGAGGTTTACATAATCATGAGGGGCATGGATTGGATAAATAGACAAAGTCCGTTCCCTCCGTGACGACCTGGTCAGGTCCACGCCCCCCTAAAACCCACCCACCCTCCCATCCTGGCACCTTCCCACTGCCACCGCAGGAACTGTAAAACCTGTGCCCACACCTCCTCCCTCACCTCTATCCAAGGCCCTAAAGGAGCCTTCCACATCCATCAAAGTTTTACTTGCACATCCACTAATATCATTTATTGTATCCGTTGCTCCTAATGCGGTCTCCTCTACATTGGGGAGACTGGGCGCCTCCTAGCAGAGCGCTTTAGGGAACATCTCCGGGACACCCGGACCAATCAACCACACCGCCCCGTGGCCCAACATTTCAACTCCCCCTCCACTCTGCCGAGGACATGGAGGTCCTGGGCCTCCTTTACCGCTGCTCTCTCACCACCAGACGCCTGAAGGAAGAACGCCTCATCTTCAGACTCGGAACACTTCAACCCCAGGGCATCAACATGGACTTCAACAGTTTCCTCATTTCCCCTTCACCCCACCTCACCCTAGTTCCAAACTTCCAGCTCAGCACTGTCCCCATGACTTGTCCTACCTGCCTATCTTCTTTTCCACCTATCCACTCCACCCTCTCCTCCCTGACCTATCACCTTCATCCCCTCCCCCACTCACCCATGTACTCTATGCTACTTTCTCCCCACCCCCCACCCTTCTCTAGCTTATCTCTCCACGCTTCAGGCTCACTTCCTTTATTCCTGATGAAGGGCTTTTGCCCGAAACATTGATTTCGCTGCTCCTTGAATGCTGCCTGAACTTCTGTGCTCTTCCAGCACCACTAATCCAGAAGAAAGTTTTTTTTTTACCCTGGGGTGGGTGTGTCCAGAACGAGAGGGCATAGGTTTAGGGTGAGAGGGGAAAGATATAAAAGAGACCCAAGGGGAAACATTTTCACGGTGAGGATGGTGTGTGTATGGAATGGAGAGGAAGTGGTACAATTGCAACATTTAAAAGGCATCTAGTTGGGTATATGAATAGGAAGGGATTGGAGGGATATGGGCTACGTACTGCCAAATGGGACTAGATTAGATTGGAATATCTGGTCGTTGGACTCAAAGGTCAGCTTCCTTGCTGTATATCTCTGTGACTCTGTCATAGATTTAAGTTGGTTGGTTGGTGAACTGATCAAAGCCAACAATGAGAATTATCCTATTTGCCGAATTATGATTTGAAATAGACTGGCTGTATGAATATTGGGAGCAGATCCAGCAGTAATTTTTAAATGGGGAGAGAGCAGGTGAGTGTGACTAATTGGATAGCTCTTTTCAAAGAACTGGCACAGGCACAACAGACTGATTAGATGCTTCTAATGCTGTATGATTCTATGATTCATTCTTAGCTCAGCATGGTACTGGCTGATTTCTTGTCATATTTACTGAAAACTATTGTCCCACAGCAGTGTCATTGTGGAACAAACTAAAGCTTAATTAATTTTTTTTAATAGGTTTAGTCACACCTTAGTATAGTTTCAAGCAAAATATTTGGCTGAAGCATTAATGGACTGCAATATTTATTGTATGAATTTAAAGCTGCCACTGAGCTTATTTATATAATCAAGTAATCAGTAGTTCTGCCAGTTAGAATCAGGAATTGATATATTGCTAGTGATATTTGTGCTTAAGATGCACTTACAGCACAAAGGAGCTTGCTGATGGAACTGTACTGTTTCAAAATAAGTTTCTTTGGGGAACTGGAGCCCATAAAGCGATCAGGTAGTTTTTGAGGAGTCTGATCTAACATGATTTGCTGATCCTGCCAGAAATCCAACTGTCAAGGTATTAGACTATTGGAAGGAACCTGCAACAGTGAGGG
Source organism: Chiloscyllium punctatum (assembly GCF_047496795.1). Classification (NCBI taxonomy): domain Eukaryota; kingdom Metazoa; phylum Chordata; class Chondrichthyes; order Orectolobiformes; family Hemiscylliidae; genus Chiloscyllium; species Chiloscyllium punctatum. The sequence goes on along the minus strand of NC_092753.1, from coordinate 83,353,142 downwards.
CGCAAAATTGCGACTGTTTGGAACGATTTATACCCTGCAAGACATTGGAGAAAATGATTGTAGAAAATAGTTTGTTTTTGTTTTTTAGCAATTTAATTTATAGATCTAGTGATCCCTATATTAAACCAGTTCTGTCAGGGTATGCATTTGGGCCATTTTGTTTCAATTCTACAAATAATGGTCAGGCATGAAGGGGTGGAAAAAAATTATTTGCAGTGTGGAATATGTTATTAACAACTGCACAAATACATGCTTTACAATTTATCCTAACACAGATGTTAAAACGATTATTGGTGTCACTAACCCAAGCCAATTAGTAGCACTCCTAAATATTTTGGACTTATTTTAACTGCTGCAAAGGTATCTCAGACTGCTATTTTTCTTTTTTCTTTTTTATGAACTCTTTTTCAAATCAAAATTTTCTCCAAGCACAACAAAACATTAACTAGTTTTGAATTGAGCGCTGAGTATAGTGTGCAGATGGAACTCTTTCTTTTTGAATTGATTTTTTAATGTTCATGCTAAAGTACATAGAACAGTGCTTCCATTTTCAAATGACTTAAATGCATTAATTATGACTGGTGGGAGTGCAATGTATTAGTAACTTTAAAAAATAAAAACCCACTAATTATGCCATAAGCTATACGGTCCATGGAGTCCGCTCCACCATTCGATCATCGCTGATATGCTGCTCACCCCCACTTTCCTACTTTCTCTCTGTACTCCTTCAACTCATGACCAATTGAAAATCTGTCAAACCCCTCCTTAAATTTACTTACTGTCCCAGCATTCACTGCACTTTGGTTTCTCCTCAACTCTTGTTTTAAATTTCTTACCCCTTATCCTAAACCTGTGACTTCTCGCTCTAGAATGTCCCAGAAGGAAAAGCGTCCAATTCATGTCTATTTTATCCAAACTTTTTATCATTGTGAAAACCTCCATTTGATCTCCCCTCCATCGTCTTAATTCCAGAGAGTATAAGCCTGAACTGTTGAATCTCTTTCATCATTATTATTTTGTGTTAAAATTCGGAAGATTGGTGAGTTTTCAAGCAATACACACACAGTACTTATTTGGTTCAGATTATTGACAATTCTCTCAAATAGAGTCACAGATGTACAGCACGGAAACAGACTTTTCGGTCCAACCCGTCCATGCCGACCAGATATCCCAACTCATAGGCCCACCTGCCAGCATCCAGCCCATATCCCTCCAAACCCTTCCTGTTCATATACCCATCCAAATGCCTTTTAAATGTTGCAATTGTACTAGCCTTCACTACATCCTCTGGCAGCTCATTCCACGCACATACCACCGTATGCGTGAAAAAGTTGCCCCTTAGGACTCTCTTATATCTTTCACCTCTCACCCTAAACCTATGCCCTCTATTTCTGGACTCCCCCACCCCAGGGGAGTCTTTTTATCCTATCCATGCCCCTCATGATTTTGTAAACCTCTGAGGTCACCCCTCAGCCTCTGAGGCTCCAGGAAAAACAATCCCAGCCTGTTCAGCCTCTCCTCACATCTCACATTCCCCAATCCTGGCTACATCCTTGTAAATCTTTTCTGAACCATTTCAAGTTTCACAACATCTTTCCGATAGGAAGGAGACCAGAATCGCACGCAATATTCCAACAGGCCTAACCAATGTCCTATACACCCTCAACATGACGACCTCACTCCTGTACTCAGTACTCTGACCAATAAAGGAAAACGTACCAAACACCTCCTTTACTATCCTATCTATCTGTGACTCCATGTTCAAGGAGCTATGAACTGTACCCCAAGGTCTCTGTTCAGCAACACTCCCTAGGTCCTAACCATTAAGTGTACAGGTCCTGCTAAGATTTGCTTTCCCAAAATGCAGCACCTCTCATTTATCTGAATTAAACTCCATCTGCCATTCTTCAGCCCATTGGCCCATCTGGTCCAGATCCTGTTGTAATCGGAGGTAGCCTCCTTCGCTATCCACTGCATCTCCAATTTTGGTGTCATCTGCAAATTTGCAAACTTACAAACTGTACCTCTTATGCTCACATCCAAATCATTTATATAAATGATGAAAAGCAGTGGACGCAGCCCTGATCTTTATGGCACTCCACTGGTCACAGGCCTCCAGTCTGAAAAAGAACCCTTCACCACCACCCTCTGTCTTCAACCTTTGAGCGTGTTCTGTATCCAAATGGCTAGTTCTCCGTGTATTCTGAGATCTAACCTTGCTGACCAGAATCCCATGGGGAACCTTGTCGAATGCCTTAGTAAATTCCATATAAATCACATCTACTGCTCTGTCCTTATCAATCCTCTTTGTTACTATTTCAATAAACGCGAAGTTTGTGAGACATGATTTCCCACGCACAAATCCATGTTGGCTATCCCTAATCATTCCTTGCCTTTCCAAATACATGCACATCCTGTCCCTCCGGATTCCCTCCAACAACATGCCCACCACCGATGTCAGGCTCACTAGTCTATAGTTCCCTGGCTTGTCCTTACCACTTTTCTTAAACAGTGGCATCTCGTTAGCAAACCTCCAGTCTTGCGGCACCTCGCCGGTAACTATCGATAATACAAATATTTCGGTAAAAGGCCAAGCAATCACCTCCCTAGGTTCCCACAAGAGTTCTAGGGTACACCTGATCGTGTACTGGGAATTTATCTCCTTTTTATGCATTTCAAGACATCTAACACCTTCCTCCAGTGTAATATGGACATTTTTCAAGATGTCTCCATCTCTTTTCCTACATTCTATATCTTCCATGTCCTTTTCCACATAAATACTGATGCGACATACTCGTTTAGTATTTCCCCCATCTTCTTTGGCTCCAGACAAAGGCCGCTTTGCTGATCTTTGAGGGGCCCTATTCTCTCCCTAGTTACCCTTTTGTCCTTAATATATTTGTAAAACCCCTTTGGATTCTCCTTAACTCTTTGTCAAAGCTATGTCATGTCTCCTTTTTGCCCTCCTGATTTCCCTCTTAAGTATACTCTTACTGCCTTTCTCCTATTCTAAGGTGGGGGGGGGGGTCTATACTACAATCCCAAAAAGGTGATCATCCCTTTCTCATTTCTCAGTTCCACCCAAATAACTTCCCTGGATGTATTTCTGGGAATATCCTCCCTCAGTACATCGGTACTGATGTACATCTCAGTACATCAAAAATGCCACTCCCCCTCCTCTCTTGCCTCCCTTTCTATCCTTCCTTAGCATTTGTATCCTGGAACATTAAGCTGCCAGTCCTGCCTATCCCTGAGCCATGTTTCTGTCATTGCTATAATATTGCAGTCCCATGTTCCTAACGAAGTCCTGAGTTCATCTGCCTTCCCTGTTAGGCCCCTTGCATTGAAATAAATGCAGTTTAGTTTATCAGTCCTACCTTGTTCTCTGTTCTGTCCCTACCTGCCCTGATTTTGACTCACTTCCTTTCTCAACTGTACCAGTCTCAGATTGATCTCTTTCCTCAGTATCTCCCTTGGTTCCCACCCCTGCCCCACCTTACTCGTTTAAATCCTCCCGAACATCTCTAGCAAATCTCCCTGCTAGTAAAGTCGTCCCCTTCCAATTGAGGTGTAATCCATCCTCCTTGTACAGGTCACTTCTACCACAAAAGAGATTGCAATGATCCAAAAATGTTTCTGAACTTGAGGCTCTTCCTTCTTAGATTTCAAGTCGTGAAAATGTGATGAGTCAAATTCAGGCAACCTGAAACTCTGGTTGTGGCCAAGATGTCAGCCATTCCTGCCAACAGAACAGGAAATTCAGTAAAAGGATGCTCTGTGATGAGGCAAAGTTCCAAATGAATAACTCTGAAGTAGCTAAGCTTGTGCACACTCATTATGTCGTTGGGCCAAAAAAATGAAAGTAAGTTAGACTGGAGTGCTAAATCATTGGAAAACCATCTTTCAACAACAATGTTTCCACGAAAAATTTTTGGAAGTTTGCAAGTATAGCTCAACTTTTCAAGTTCAAGAAGGTTTCAAGTGCTTTAGAGACAATGTTGATGTGGCAATTGGAAAGTCATGGTGTCAAGTGAGAATCGCTCATTCTTCCATCATACTTGTCGCACATTCTGAAGCCCAAAGCAAATGTCTTTGAGCAGTCTCTCTGCAAACTGGAGGAGGAGCTCTTCCATCTTCCATCTCAGTAGCCTACAACCACACTGCCTCGATGTTTGAATTCACCAATTTGCAAATCTCCCCTCTCCTGAACCCTATCCCAGCTCCAGCCCTCTGATCTGATCTGACCTGACCTGCCTGGCCATCTTCCTTCCCAACCATCTACTCCAAACTTTCCACAGACTTACCACACTCACTTCCCACCTTCCTCCATCGATTGCTATCCCTTTTATCTTTTCCTTTGCCCCACCCCTCTTCCCCTAATTATTTCGCAGCCCACTTTCCCCACCTCAGTTCTGACGAAGAGTCAAGCCAGAAAAGCCAACTCACTTGTTCCTTTGCTGCTTGTCCTGCTGACTCTTTCTTCCCTATTATCTGCAGTCCTCGCTATCTCCTATACCCTACGTTCTGCCAATTTATTCCACATCCTGACAACTTGATGTGTTATATGACGTTTTTCCTTCTTTCTGACTCTTTCACCATTCACCGTAAAGTAATGTAATTTGGTTCTTGCCACTTGTTTATATTAATATTTAACTCCTAACTTAATTATGTAGCACAAATTAATGTTGCATTTTGTTCAAAATTTTGTTATCCACAAAAAGCTGTCATTTTGTTCAGAGTTAGAATCCATTTCTTGTGAAAGCTATGTTTATTGTTCATAAATGCCTAAGTCTGGATTTTACTCAGATTGTGTTAATCTTGTTGTTATTTTGGTGTATGTGATGCTGATTTGACTGTATATATATTTTTCTGAAGAAAAATTCCTGAAGAAGGGCTTCTGCCCGAAACGTCGATTCTTCTGTTCCTTTGATGCTGCCTGACCTGCTGCGTTTTTCCAGCAACACATTTTTAAGCTCCAATCTCCAGCATCTGCAGTCCTCACTTTCTCCCATATATTTTTCTGTTTGACCCTTTGAAAGGTGAAGGAAAAGGAGTTCCGAATAATACTCTCTATATTCAAATGAAATGCCCTGTTGTTTATGAAACATGGGTGATGTTTCTCTGGAGAACATGATTTGTGACTTTGAGGGAAAACTAGAGACCGTGATGTTAGTACATATTGCTACTTGTCTTGTGGAGGTGGCAGGGGAAATCATAGCTGTTGGAGGAGTGAATAGTGAATTTGCATTTTGCATCCAGCAGATCTTGCAATCTGTCACCTTTGTAGATGGATTGTGAATGGGATGGGTGTTGAGCCTATTCATGAGTGTTAATCAAGTAAGCAGCTGTCCAGGATGGGTCAAATTTCTTCAATGTATTTGCACCTACATTGATCCAGGGAGTTATAGTACACCATCACAAACATGAACCTTGGTCGATTTGATTAGCCTTTGAGTCAGGACATGAACCGTGTATCTTGCCTAACTTTGCCAATAAAGTTCACTTGGAGGATCTAGTTAAGCATGTGGTCATTGATGATACTCAGGCTATTGAATGTTGTTAACATGGCCAGGCTTGCTTTCAATTCAAGGTTGTCATTACCTGGGAATTATATTGGACAAAGACTGCCTGCCTCCTATGACAGTCTTAGCCTGCATGCTAAGCAGGTTCTGCTTTTTAGGCTTAGTCTGGTGACAGTCATTCCCTGGTATATATGTAGCACGAATATTACTTGCCACTTTAGTGCTAGCCTGGATACTGTCCAGATCTGCATTTGATCATGAACTGCCTCAGTGTCTGAGCAGTTAGAAATGGTGCTGAGCAATGTGCAAACATCTGCCTCCACCAGCGCACATGCACGCACACGCACCTACCTTATGATGAAGGACCAGTCATTAATGAAGCAGCTGCAGATGATTGGGCCAACACCACTGTCCTGAGGAACTCTTGCAGAGATGCTCAGGACCTGAGATGACTGACCACAACCATCTTCCTGTGTGCCAGGTTTGACTCCAATAGTGGAGAATTTTCCTACCATTGATTCCGGTTTTGCAAGGGCTCCTTGATGCCACCTTTGGTCAAATGTGGTTTTGATGTCCAGGGCTGTCACACTCGCCCCACCTAGAATTCAGCATTTTTGTCCAGGTTTGAACCAGGGCTGTAATGAGGTAAAGAGCTGAGTGGTCCTGGAAGAACACAAACAAGGCATCGCAAGCAGATGTTGCTTGATAACACTATTGATGACACCTTGCATCAGGTGCCTGACGATACAGATTAGATTTATGGACTGGTAATTGGCTGGGTTGGATTTGTCCTGCTTTTTGTGTACAGGACTTCAACTGGGCAGTTTTCCACATTGGCTGCAGAGGAAGTTAACTCAGTTTCATTTTTTTGAATTGAAATTCCATGCAAGGATGTGTTTTCTTTTATCATGAAGTGATATGGATGAACACGAGTCTGCAGCTTTAGAATACCAAACTTGGGACCTCTTTTGGAAAAAAAATAAGATTTATTTTTGAGAGGTTCACCACTTTCTTTTGCTATCAAGTGAGTTGATTAATGACACATACCAAATCTGTGACTTTTTGTGGTGTCCATAAGTTGCACTTGTCTTCAAAATGAAAGTTAAGTTTTCCTGCTGAATCTATATGCCCTAAACTTAATGCTTCATTTTAGAATTTCTCTCTTCAAAATTGCCCTTTTTTTCCTTCTGGGAAAACAGTGATGGTTGCATGAGTGACGATGCTTTCGTTTGTACATAAAGAAACTAACATTTGGAAATGTAACAGAATATTAAAGGGTAAATCACAAGCAAAACTGCTAAGTTTGTATCAGTGTGTAACCCATTGAATAGCATTCAGTGGAAGTAACCTCAGCCAATTTTCATTCTTGTTCAGAATTGCTAAAACAAAATTTATCTCCTCTGATGCTGCAGACTCTGTGCAGATCAGAGACTAAGTTTGACCCCAACAGCTAATTAGAAGTCTGAACTGAATCCTGTTCTTCAGGGGCATTTACTAGTCTTTTATTTTAAAATGTTATTTTAAATTGTTTGCAAGCCTCTGTAAAATCTGGAGGGGACAGCCTTGGCTCAGTGGTAACATTAATCGTGAAATCACAAAGAATTGGATCAGAGACTTGGAGTCATTGAGTTATGCAGCATGGGAATAGACCCTTTGGTTCAACTCATCTATGCTGACCAGATTCCTAAATTAATTTAGTCCTGTTTGCCACCATTTGGCCCATATCAATTTAAACGCATCCTATTCATCCAGATGCCTTTTAAATGTTGTAATTGTACCAGTCTCCTCCACTTCCTTTGGCAAGCTCATTCCATGCGTGCACCATCTTGGGTCGGTTTTAAATCTTTTCCTTCTCACCATAAACCTATGCCCTCTCGTTTTGGACTCCGCTACCCTGGGGAAAAGACCTTAACTATTCACCCTATGTATACCCCTCATGATTTTATAAACCTCTATAAGGTCACCCCTTAGCCTCGGATGCTCTAGGGAAAGAGCTTCTCCCTATAGCTCAAAACCCCTCACCCTGGCAACATGTTTGTAAATCTTTTTTTTGAACCGTTTCAAGTTTCCACCTGTGCTGAGTGTTGCTAAGTTTGTGGTTGGCCTTGGCGCAGTGGAACGCTCCAAGTTGAGTGACATCCTTACATAGGATGAAGACCAGAATTGAATGCAGTATTCAAAACTGGCCACAAATATCCTGTACAGCTTCAATAAGACTTCCCAACTCATGTACTCAGTGCATTCAACAATAACGGCAAACATATAACTGAAGGTGCAGTTCAGTACAGAAGGCATGATGCACTGTTGAAGATGCCAACTTTCTGATCAGATCATAGAATTGAACAGTGCACGAGAGGCCCTTTGGTCTATAGTCTGAAGCAATGTGTGAGAAAAATCCAACGTTCAGCCTCATCCCATTTGCTAACACTTGGCCCATAACTTTGAATGTTACGACATGCCAAGTCCTCATCTCAGTACTTTTTAAAGGATATGAGGCAACGTGCCTCTGCCACCTTCCCAGGCAGTGCATTCTCGACTGTCACCACCCTCTGAATTTAAACAAAAGGTTTTCCTTGCACGTCCCCTAAACCTCCTGTGCTTCACCTTAAACCTGTGTCTCTACCTGACTGGCCTTTCAAATAAAGGGAGCAGCTCCTCCTTATCCACTTCTTCCAGGCCGCTCACAATCTTGTACATTTCAATCAAGTTGCCCCTTGGTCTTCTCTGCTCCAATGGAAACAGCCCAACCGATCCAAGCTTTCCTCCAATTTGAATTTTCAATCCCACAGAGAATCCTGGTGCATCTCCTTTGCATCCTCTCCACTGGAATCGCATCCTGCTGTACTGTGGTGACCAGAACTGCGCACAATACTCCCGCTGTGGTCCCGCCAAAACCTTTGCTGCTTTTGTAAACTACGCCTCAGTTGATAAAGGCAGGTGACCCATATCCCGGATGCTAAACTGAAATATCTTCTCAGATATGAATAAAAGGGTCCTATGGCAATAATTGAAGATCAGGAAATTCTTCAATTCCTGACCAAAATGTCACATCCAACAAGTTGAATCACTGATTTGTTGTGGTGCACGTGGAAGGCCAGTGGTCATATCGTACCTGTTTGGGTTCCACTATCTAATATCAGTCTCCTGCGTTTCTCTCAAATCCCTGCACACTTTTTTTCTATCCAAATAATTATCCGATGCCCTGTTGAATACCTTGAATTGATCAGAAATAATCTCACGGCCAAATGTGGTAGCAATTTGCACATCACTTCAGCATTATTTTTAGATTTTGAGTGACCAAGCAGTGTTTTTTTTCTTTCCAGCTGGTGTTTAGAAAAAATCTACCATTCTAAAAGCTAACTTTTTTTTGTATTGAAGCAATGCTATTGGAAATTGTGTGGTTATTTTGACTAAGGATGAAGGGGTTTTAATCTCTATTACCCAGTATATTATAGGTGATTAATATTATGTAGTTTAAATAGTTGACCTTGTTACAAATTGAAGGAAAAGAAGTAAAGTATCTGATACTGTTGATGTTGTCTTCATGTTTGGTTCCGATTTGGAAAGTAAGCCTTAAATTAGCTGAGTAGAGGTAGGCATAATCAGCTTGTGAAACTAGTAATATATTAATTTAGTGTGTTAATTGTTTTAAGTTCTTTGCCGTTAGCAGCTTTGACATTTACAGAGTGTCTGTCAGTTAGTGGGTGTACATTCCTGTAATATGTGCACGAGGAGGACCTTGTAGAAGTGTGTGTAAAATCTAAAGATGTTATGCTTTTTTCCAGATTACATAATGAATAACATCACTAAAAAATGTGTACTGCTCCTTCCAGGTTTGTTATTACTTTAAAGGTGCTGCACCATTACATGCACAAATATAAATTCACATGCTTATTCTGATTTAGAATTTGATATTACCATTGTAAACATGCATTGATAATCCAGCTCTTCCCAAGCCACTTAACAGTTGAAGCTGACTCCTTATTGGTATGAAAATACTGTGCGTTCTGCTGCTATGCTGATATCAGTTACAGTATTAGATCATTTTTAAGATTCTTTTGGAGTGAAAAGTAGTCGCTGGATGTGTCTTGTTTCAGGAAAAAAGTATACAAATGCTGATCAACTCATTTTGAAGCTTACTGTGAATGTTGTGAGTCATGACTCCGTGCATATATTTGAATGACCTACTTCTATTTTTGCTGCACCATATCGTTGTGAATTTAACATTATACTTACTAGTTTACAAATCTAATTTATAGAATTCATTTGTGTACTATACAAATATTGTTCATTTTGGTAAAAATTGGGCATTTTCTCCTTTTGTTCTTCTGCTAACTCCATGCTGGTTGCTTCAGGGGTTAAAAGCTGCTTGGAATTATGACAAAGCATAATTTTCACTTGTTTACTACTTGTTTTCCTATTGGATACAAGTAAGCGGCTGTACCCTAGCAACAGAAGCATGTTATTAACATTCTTTGCTGTGATTTGACTGGTAAATTTTAAAGAGAACCAATCATCTGCCACGTCTTCTATGGTAGGCTATGCTAATTAATGCTGTTGCTGGGATCAGGGTGGTTACTTTGTGCAGTTATGCTGCATTGTGTTGCCTGGGAAAGACGTTGATAAATGAGTAGTTAATAATCTGCAACGTTTCTGCTGGCAGGCAGAGATTTAAATGTAGGATTGAGAAGAAATAACTGCAGGAGAAATGTTTCCAGAAGTTCTTTGTCAACTGTGGCCAAGCTTCCAAATACCTGTATTACAAATTTAAATATTCTTTTTGAAAGAAAAAATAATGAAGCAAAGTGAAAATACATTGAAGTTTATTTTTAAAGGCTAAATTTAACTGTTAACCTTGCACCTCATTTTTAAAAAGATTTGTAGGATTGTAGAGTGCTCTTGTATGAAAATATGCTGCACACTCTTGGGATTATTTTGAATGGTTATGTGCAAATTTTTTAATATACACTGAGTTTTGATCACTCGTAGTCTTTATTTGCTTATTTTTTGTTGTCTTGTGAGCTGGAATATTAAATGGTGCCCCATGCTTGATCTGTATATTTTCAAAAGAAAGCGCGCTTGCATTTCTGTATCACCTGCACATTTCACATGCTCAAGGCACTTCTGCAACCGTTGAACTTTATTTGTAGTCACTAATGTTCCCTCCAAGCAGTGCATGTACTCGCTAAATGAATGAATTGAATTTATTGTCCCGTGTACCAAAGCACAGTGAGAATTTTTTTGTCTTGTGAGCAATGCAAGCAGATCAGAGTTAAGTACCATAGACAAGTAAATAATAGTAAACAGCAGCAAAAACAAAAACACAGGCGAATGTTAAGAGTTTGTCAATCCATTCAGTATTTTAACAACAGTAGGGTAGAAACTTTTGAAACTAGCATGTGTGTGTTTGTTCAGGCTTCTGTGCCTTCTCCCCGATGGTACAGGTTGTAGAAAAACATTGCCAGGGTGGGGGGATGGATCTTTGAGAATGCTGGCAGCCTTTCCTTAAGAGCAGGCCTGGTAGATGCATTCTATAGATGGGAGGTTGGCCTTTGTGATTGTCCGGGTTGGGTTCACACTCTCTGTATCCGTCTCCGATCTTGAATGGTGCAGCTGCCATACCAGGTAGTGATACATCGAGATAGAATGTTCTCATTGGCACACCTATAAATGTTGGCTAGGGTATTTGCCATCATGCTAAATTTCCTCAGCTGCCTGAGGAAGAAGAGATATTGGGCCTTTGTAACCAATGCATCCACATGAAGAGTCCAAGGACATTTGTTGTGGACTACCACTCCCAGGAGCTTGACACTCTCTACTAATTCCACCTCTGTGCTGTTAATGCATAGGGGGACGTGAGTAATATCCAGTCGAAAGTCAATAATGAATTCCTTGGTTTTGCTGGTATTGAAAGCTAGGTTGTTCTCAGTGCACCATTTTTCCAGGTCTTCCTTTTCCCGCCTGTAGTCTGGTTTGACGCCATCTGAGATTTGATTGACTTTGGTGGTGTCATCAGTGAACTTGTAAATGGCATTTGGGGACGCAGTCACGGGTATACAGTGAGTACAATAGGGAGCTGAGTATGCACCTGGGGGGTTCCAGTGTTGAGCGTTTAGTGAGGATGAAATATTGTCTTCACCGATTGTGGCCTGTCGGTTAGGAAACTAAGGATTCGGTTGCAGAGAGTGGGGCTTAGTCTGAGATCACTAAGTTTAGTAATCAGTCTCGAGGGAATATTAGTGTTGAAGGCTGAACTGTAGTGAATGAATAGGACTCTTACATAGCTGTTCTTGGTGTCAAGATGTTCTAGGGAGGAGTCAAGGACAAGCGATATGGCATCTGACACGGATCTGTTGGTCTGATAGGCAAATTGGAATGGGTCAAGGGTAGTAGGGAGGATGAAGTTGATTAACACCATGACTAGCCTTTCAAAGCACTTCATGACCACCAAAATTAGGGCCACTGCGCGGTAGTCATTGAGATATGCTGCATGGGCTGCCTTAGGCAAAGGGATGATGTTGGCCCTCTTGAAACAGGCAGGGACAGAGGCTTGCTGCCCCGGAGTGTTCTGTCTCCAGGGTGTTGGTGGTGGAGTACAGTGGCAGTATGTACACAGCAGTTAGTATAGCTGTGGTGAATTCCCATGATGGATAGAAGGGGCAGCATTTGATGGTGAGGAATTAGAGGTTTGGAGAGCACTGGCTGCCCAGGGTTGCAATGGCGTGCACCACAAATTGTTGATTAAATAGTAAACCCCTCCATCCTTCGTCTTATCTGATGACGCTGTACCGGACATATGATGGATAGAAAATCCATTAGTCGGAAGTGCGCAGTTGGGAATGGATAGGTTGAGCCAGGTTTCTGTGAAGCAGAGTGTGCAGCAGTCTTGTAGTTCACGCTGGAAGTTGAGCAGTGATCTGAGTTTGTTCATTTTGTTCTCCAGAGATTGTACATTTGCTAGGAGTAGGCTTTTGGGGGGGCGTCGTGGAAACCATGTAATCTCAATCTTACGAGCAGACTGGTATGTTTACCCCACTTCCTCGCAGGTTTCTTATACTTCAGTGGTCCAGTGATCTGGTGCAGTGGATTGTGACTGTGGACAGAAGTGGGTACTGCAGATGCTGGAGGTCAGAATGGTGCTGGAAGAGCACAGCATCAGGCAGCATCCGAGGAGCAGGAAAATTGAACTTTCAGTTGTGACTGTGACTGTTTCCAGTTAAGTGATCCTTCCTAGGTAGGTTGCAATTTAGAGTATTTTTGCAGAGGGTCTGCTTAGGACCCAGTGTAGCAGGTAATTTACTGTGTGGCTTTTTTTACCGGAGGGAGTTTGCTTGGGACCCAGCGGAGAAGTTCCTGATTTGCTACTCCAGGTTCAGCCACGATTTTTTGCAGAGGTGTTTGGGCTGCTTTCCAGCTACATTCTGATAGACTTCATGTTAGGCAGGCGCCTTTTTTGGGCCGGGGATGTTTTGTTAGTTCTCCTTCCTGGGGCAGGTCTCTTGGGTCCCTCCGTTTTCTGGCATGCCCCAAGCCTGGGACTCAGGCTGTCTCTGGCTGCCCTGGCAGTCTTCCGGGGTGGTTGGATGGGTCATGGGCATCATGTGGTCAGCTGGCTTTGAGGTTCGGAGGAGCATCAAACTTGAGTTTAGATCAAAACATAGTTATTAGGAATTTTTAAAGTATGTTATTAAGTTCAAAGAGTGTAGAACAATTGTAAGAAATAGGAAACTTAGACCTGCGCGCAGGAGCTCACAGAGTTGACCATATCCGGTGCCATCTTGCATCCAAATGGAATTGAGGCATGTAATGAAATTTAATTTGCACACAAACAGTTGCTTATTAATCTTAATGGGACTGTCTAGTGCAGTAAGCAGGTCAAGCAAACACAAGAATGAGCTCCTATATTACTAAGAAGTTAAACTTTCCCTCTTCATCTACTTTGACCTGCCAGCAACATTTGACGTAGTTAGCCACACCATCCTCCTCCAGTCTTGCTTAACTCTGTGGGGCAGCTCTAATCACATTCTGTTCTTAATTCTTTTGTTATAGCCAGATCATCACTGCAGTGGTTTATTTTCCTTCTGCAGCATTGTCTGGTGTCTCTCAGTGATCTATGCATGGCCCCTCTTTTTTTTTCTCTCTCAAGGTGCCTTTCCTTTACTGTGCAAAATTATCAGATTGCTCATGTGTTGTGCAATACTGGGTTGAGTAGAAATTTTCTCCAAATAATCATTGGGAAGACTGCAACTATTCTTGAGGGAGTGTTTTTCTGTCTTGCAGGCAGGATGTAACAATCTAGTCGTACTTTGTAAATGCTATAGTTTCGCAGGGCGGCCTGATCGCGCACTGTTTTGTGGGGTGGCCTGATCGCACTACATTGTTTTTGGGTGACGTGACTGTGATGTGAAACTCTGTATAAAGGGAGGACGGTACCCTTGTTCAGGGAGCTTCTCTTGATACGCTCTGCAAGCATCGCAAAGAGTGTGAAGTGATCATCAAAGCTTGCACTTAAATTGTGGCCATTCACAGAAGTTGGCGTGTTGCAGTTGTATCAAGCATGTAAGAATCTTAAGGCAACCTAACATTTGGCGATGAGTGTGGGATTCCAACATATATGGAGCTTCCAGGCAGACTGCATAAGAGATTGCCTGCATGCCGGTAATATGAGACTGTTGGGCCAGCTAGGATCTTTTTCACTAACCTATCACTCAGTTGACCCCTTGTCCCCTAGAACTCTTGTGACGGAATCTCTATGTTAACTTACGCACTTGTACTCTGACAGCCTGTCCCAGCGAGGTTAGAGTACCCCTGGAACTCAGAGGCTAAAGCCCTCTAATGGTGGATTTGAGGCCCTGGAACATAGTACATAAGATAAAGGATAACTACTGTGTTTGTCTCAATCACCCTGCCTTAGACTGGGTTGTTAAGAGGGGAAATCCCCCATGCGAAGGTCAGGACCATGAAGTGGGTGTGGACTGAGGACACTAAACTAGTTTATAGAGATGTTAGGAAGTTGAGACTTTAAAAATGGGCAGATACTGGATAAGTTGGGTGTTGGAAACCCTTTGCATCGATTATGCCAGATGACCCTCAAAATGAGGAACGGTTCAGACACTTGTCAGGATGTTGAAATAAATAAAAATTGAGAAATGATAGGAGGAACTTGGGATATAGATAAATGTTTAAAAGCAGAGGAAGCAATTTGGAAACACCAATATGTGGACTAAATGGGAAGATTTAATATCAGTGTGAGAAAAGACTGCTGAGGAAATAACAAATAAATTGAAATAGGCCAGCTGGGAGAATAGCGCATGTCAGAGGGATTAGCATGTGTGACCATGAGGGAAGCCCTGAGTCTTGGGAGGTGCTGAAGAGGCAATGTGAGGATTATGATATGAGAAAAACAGGATAAATTTGAGAAAGGAGAGGCAAAATAAAGAATCAGGGTTGAAATGCCAAACTGGACAATCAGCTGGGAATAAAATCATCTGACATGTCTGGTCTGCCAATAATATTTCAAAATAATGACACCAATATCCAGCTATGGTCACA
This sequence comes from Chiloscyllium punctatum, assembly GCF_047496795.1. Classification (NCBI taxonomy): domain Eukaryota; kingdom Metazoa; phylum Chordata; class Chondrichthyes; order Orectolobiformes; family Hemiscylliidae; genus Chiloscyllium; species Chiloscyllium punctatum. Next base: position 83,338,068 of record NC_092753.1, on the reverse strand, counting down.
GGACGGATTTCTGGCCACCTCAGGGACACCTATTCAGAACTCCATATACGTCCAAAATCTCCTCAAAGCCATCTTCCTCCCTAAGCAATTGGCCATAAGCAAATGTGCTGCCATGTAATGGACAATATGGACATCAGCAATGGCAATGCCAGAACTGATTGAGCTGCCAAAAATGCAGCAACAGTCCCAATTCTATTGTCCGTTTATGAACAAGCAGCCACTAAATAGATCACCTGCCTTTAAAAGTTTCTCCATTCACAGGTAAAGCATGCCTTCGGACCACCATCTGCCCCTCCACAACTTGATTGAAGTCCCACTCCACTTACCCAGCCCCCTGGAAATGTTACCCGTTGTGCACTCCGTGCCAAGTCACGTTCCTGGGAACCTTGCTCAGCGCTTCTGATAGACAGTTGACTCTGGAACATGTTGCACCCATTCTGGCGACTCATTGGTTGGAATCTACAAAGGTGAACACTAAGATGGCAAAAGCAAACTGATGGCTACACCTAACTCCACAAATATGCACCCTGTCTTGGGAGCACACTTCATTGCACAGGACACCACCTCACCCCCTTTATAACCTTGCAGGAACAGCACTGATCCCTGTATCTCCAGAGGCTTGAGCTCCCTATCCACTGTAAGCAACAGAACTGACCCCTGCCCGAATGAACCTAACAACCTGCATTTTCCTCCAACCCAGCAAACCTCTGAGACATCTGGCATATTGACGATCATAATTTGAATTGTTCCACCATTGGTGGCCTTCCATTCATTTGCATGGGCCCTAATCTCACCAGTTCACTCCATCCCATCTTTGCACTTGCTTTAGTAATTTAAAACCCACCTGAACACTTACCCTTTCGACTAAGCTTCCGGTCATATGATCTACTGTCATCTCTCAGTGGCTCAGTATATTTTGTTTAATTTTCCTGTGAAGTGTCTTGAGGCTTTCACTATGTGAAAGGTGCTATATCAGTTATTGCTGAAACATTGGTCCCAGCTGTAATGTAGCAAATGTAAGTTTGAGAATCATTTATAATCTTTAAGTCATGGATTTTGCAATAAAGGTGCTACATACTCTTACGAGAATTCCAGGTCTAAATCTAAAAACATATAAGAAATTGGTAGAAGGTGTGGAGATTGAGTGAGTGTATATTGGTTTGTGGTGAGTGGAAGCATATTTGCCAGTCAGGTAAGATCTTAACATTTGGCTTAATGACAAATGAATATGAAAGAGTCCAGGGCACTGCATGTTGGTAGAAAATAGCATGGATCGCACGTTGTTTAATAAGCTGGAGTTGAAAAGTTTAAAAGTGTAGTAGACCTGTGGAATGCTCAACCCTACTGTTAAATGAATGTATTATGAAAGAAAAACCTAATTTATTCCCTGTTTCTGCATCGAATCAATAAACGACTGAATCCTGTATCAGAACGTCCATCACTAAGTCATACATTCTAAGCCTAGCGATATGAAATGCTGAATTTTACCTGATGGAGAGCCTGGAAATTAGCACGTGGGGTTTAGATTAGAGTGGTGCTGGAAAAGCACAACAGGCCAGGCAGCATCTGAGGAGTAGGAAAACCCGACGTTTCGAGCAAAAGCCCTTTATCAGGAATGATGATGGGCTTTTGCCCGAAATGTCGATTTTCCTGCTCCATGATGTCATCAGAAATATACACATAGACAAGGAAGAAACTATGGTCTCATTCGATGTAACGGCACTGTTCGCCTCCATCGACAAAACACTAGCCAAAGAAACAATAGCCAACCTGCTGGACAGACATAACAGACAACAGGACATTGAACCTATCAATGAAGACGGCATACTTAAACTACTGGACTTGTGCCTCTCAACACACTTCACATTCAACAACCAAATATACGAACAAATCAACGGAACACCCATGGGCTCACCGATCTCTGGACTCCTAGCAGAAGCAGTAATGCAAAGGTTAGAACAAACAGTCTTACCACAAATTCAACCCAAACTCTGGGTCAGATACGTGGATGACACCTTTGTAATAATTAAAAACACAGAAATAGAGAACACACACATCAATGTCACACTCACAGGAATCCGATTCACGAGAGAGGAAGAAAAGGACAACCAACTCCCATTCCTAGATGTGATGGTACAGAGAACACCGAACGGAGAATTCACCACAAAGGTTTACAGGAAAGCCACACACACAGACCAAGTCCTAAACTATGAAAGCAACCACCCCAACACACACACACGAAGTTGCATCAGGACACTATTCAAAAGGGCCACAGCACACCAGAACTACAGAAAGAGGAAGAGGAACACCTATACAAACTATTCGCCAAAAACGGATACCCTCGCAATTTCATCAACAGATGCCTAAGGGAGAGACAACGGAACGAGGACATGCCGCAACCCAAAGGACTAGCCACACTACCATACATCAGGAGCATTTCTGAACTGACAGCCAGACTACTGCGATCACTAGGACTCATAACAGCACACAAACCAACAGCCATGCTCAGACAACAACTCTCCAGAACAAAGGACCCGATACCCAACATGAGCAAAACTAATGTAGTGTACAAAATCCCATACAAGGACTGCACAAAACACTACATCGGACAAACAGGAAAACAGTTAATGATCCGTATACACGAACACCAACTAGCCATGAAACGACACGACCAGCTATCCTTAGTAGCCACACACAGACGACAAGCAACATGAATTCGACTGGGACAACAGTACCATTATAGGGCAAGCCAAACAGAGAACAGCCAGGGAATTCCTAGAGGCATGGCACTCATCCACAAACTCTATCAACAAACACATCGACCTGGACCCAATATACCGGCCACTACAGCGGACAACTCGAACTGACAACCGGAAGCGGCAGAGACAGGCCACTATAAATGCCGGAAGAAATCGCACAGAAGCGCTTCACATGAGGCTCCCAAGCACTGAGGATGTCACCTAGACGGGACAAAACGTTTGCAAGACAAATTCCCAGCTCGGCGAACAGAACCACAACAACGGGCACCCGAGCTACAAATCTTCTCCCAAACTTTGAGTCAACTCCACCTTCCTTTCTGCCCCCATAGTCTTTCCTTCCCTTGTTGCACCAGAAACATGTCTGGCTCAGTCTTTAGTGTATTAGGCGACCCGGCCTCCACTGCTTTTTGGGGAAGAGTTTTCCATAAATTGACAATTCCCTTAAAGAACTTTCTTCCTTGTCTCTACTTTAAAAGGGAGAATTTTTTAAAAGTTGGTCCCTTCATTCTGACTTTCCCACAAGAGGAAACATCCTTCTGGCATCTACCCTATAAGGACTCTTCAGGATCTTATTTCCTTCGGTAAGATAATAACATCTCCAAGCAGGTTGATTAAAAACTATTTTCACCTCTAGTTTAAACTTCAATGGATATGGGCAAACTTGTTTCATTAGATAAGCATTTCATCCCAGAAATGGTTCAGTTGAACCATCCTTGTACTGAAATTACGTTTTATTTCATGTAAGGAGACCAAAACTACATAGAGCTCCAGATGTGGTTGCTAAGTCCTGGTGCAGCTGTCAGTAAAACTTCTTGTAAGTTGTTCTGATTAGTCAGCAGGGCTAAGCAGTGCCACACCAACAGACCAGATGTAAGTTCTACAATCTTTCCACATTCAATATTGAATTATAGTGTATGATAATGCAATTATAATAGGAAGAGGAGGCTTTAAAGAGATTCCTATTCTTGATGATCGGGGATCCCAGCACAGAAGTACAAAAGTGCATTTGCATCAGTCTTCAGCCAGCAGTGCTCAGTGTTTGATTAATCTCCGCCTCTTCCAAAGGTCCCCATCATCTCACATGTCAATCTTAAACTAATTGCCATGTGACATCAAGAAACAGCTGAAGGTATTGAATACTGTAAAGCTATTGATCCTAACAGCATTCAGTCAGTATTGAAGACTTGTGCTGTAGAACTAGCCAGGCTTATAGCCAAGTTGTTTCAGTGCAGTTACAACACCAGCATCGAACTGACTATGTGGAAAAATTGTACGTGTCTTGTGTATAATGACAAATTCAAAACTATCAATTACCGCTATCACTCTACTTGAGCATCAGCAGAGTGATTGAAGGAATTATTGACTGTTTCAAATTGATACTTCAGTTTAGGTTCTCTTGGGACCACTCAGCTCCTCACTTCATGAAAAAAACTGCTACGATCACTTATTTGCTTTAATACAAGAGCAATTGCTGAAACTTAGTACTGTAGAATTATAGGATACATATGCATACAAGATAGTTTTTGACTAGGTCTTTATCGGGCTGATATCAAGAATTTACATTGAATGCTGTATAAATGGCTACTTCTAAAAGAAGGCATATTTGGAGTTAATTAGTTTACATGGTGAAATGTCCAAGAAACAGGAATAGGCTGTTTGACTTTTTGAGCCTGGTCTTCCATTCAGTATGATCAAGCTGATCCGTGAACTTGGTACGCTTACCCTTGATCTGTTACCCCTGGTTCTGCACTGTCCTGTCATCAAGAAAAACCTTTCTGCATTTGGCCTGTCTAATCATGTTGGAATGTTGTAGGTGTCAAAAGGATGTTTAAGAAAAACAGCAATGGCCTTCTGTGCAGACGTTGAAATTGGCAATGTCTGCACTGAAACTGACAATGACTGCACTGAAATTAACAAAGACTGCGATGGAACCGACAATTACTGCACCGAAACTATCAATGATTCTGCAATATTTACAATAAACAGATACAATAGGTCAGTGATGTCTCTGTATCACAAGATGTATAAAAGTGTCTTGACATGTGCTCTGGGTTGAGAGAAGACTTGCAGCTGACCACTGTGCTGTTGGTATCTTTCTCTCTCTAGAGTTCTGATATTTCCTTGTGCAATAAACTCTGTCGTTGAACCCGGACTCTGACTCAGAGGCTGGTGATTTTCCCCACATTAATTGGTGCTGCGAGCAGGGTTCTTATTACTGGTGTACTGGCCAAAGCCCAAGAACCAATTTGTACCTGCAAAGGGGAAGACTCAGACTGGGCCAAAGGCACAGTTTAAAAGGTATACAGATTGTAATGTCTAATTTGTTACAGTACTGAATTTAAAATTGTAAGTGCATGTCTGTGGAGAATAAATGTTTATGCAAGGTTTGTGAAGGTTTGTAGCTCAGGTTGAGGTTTAGGGTGTCAGTTGCTCGCTGAGCTGTAGGTTTGATATCCAGACGTTTCATTACGTGGCTAGGAAATATCATCAGGGGCGACCTCCAAGTGAAGCGAAGCTGTTGTCTTCTGCTTTCTATTTATATCTTTCTCCTGGATGGGGTTCCTGGGGTTTGTGGTGATGTCATTTCATGAAAGTTCCATGCAAGGACTGCCACAAACACTACATAGGACAAACAGGAAGAAAGTTAGCCACCAGTATACACAAACACCAGCTAGCCACAAAGACGTGACCCTCTCTCCCTCGTAGCCCGACACATAGATGAAAAAAAACCATCATTTCGACTGGGACAACACATCTATCCTGGAACAGGCTAAGCAAAGACATGCCAGAGAATTCCTAGAGGCCTGGCACTCCAACCACAACGCCATAAACAAACACATAGATCTAGATGCCATCTATCAACCCCTCAGAAAACGAACAGGAAATGACATCCCAGGAACCCCATCCAGGAGAAAGATATAAATAGAAAGCAGGAGACAACAGCTTCGCTTCACTTGGAGGTCGCCACTGAAGATGTTACCTAGCCAGGTAATGAAACGTTTGGATATCAAACCTACAGCTCAGTGAGCAAACCTACAACCTAAATAAATGTTTAACTATGTTAACTGTTGTAAGAACCTACTGCTGTGCTGAATCAGCCAGAGGACAAGGTCATGCCTGTCTCAAAATCCTTGCCTAAACCGGTTTTAAGAGGGGTAGCTCTTCTCCCCTCTCCTCTCTCTCTTTCTCTCTTTCCCCTCTCCCCTCTTTCTTCCTCCCCCCCAACATAATAAAAAAGTTGGGGATTTGAAGTGAGAATTGAGGTGCCAAGGGCAATAGGAGTTGTGAAGCACAACTAGCAAAGTCTGGTAACATTGGACTCTTTGGAGGCAAAGAACATGTAGTCCAGTTACAGTTGAAGGTGCTGTCTGTACTTGTAATTTCCAATGTTATGAGGAAGAGGAGTTGCTCACTGACCAAGATCCAAACTCAGTGGAGCAGACGTTACCAAGGTGGGAAATGTGGACACTGACTAACCGTGATACCCTGTCAGTGGCCGGGAGGGGGGGAGAAGTCTCACCAGTAGAGAGCACACCTTGCTAGGAGGCTGCTACAGCTGTACAGACAGTTCTGGGGCAGTACTTTTGGCCAGGGGTAGAGAAGGCACCCCCCCCTCCCCCCGTTAGTAATACTTTACTGTTGGTGGTATCTGTGGGTACACTATCTACTAAGTGGCAGATCAAAGTTTTTTAAGGGGCATAACTGTAGGTTCCCTTATTTACTGTCTCCTTGACTTGTCCGACCTGCCTATCTTCTTTTCCACCTATCCACTCCACCCTCTCCTCCTTGACCTATCACCTTCATCTCCTTCCCCACTCACCCATTGTACTCTATGCTACTCTCTCCCCACCCCCACCCTCCTCTAGCTTATCTCTCTATGCTTCAGGCTCACTGCCTTTATTCCTGATGAAGGGCTTTTTCCCGAAACGTTGATTTTGCTGCTCGTTGGATGCTGCCTGAACTGCTGTGCTCTTCCAGCACCACTAATCCAGTATTTGGTTTTCAGCATCTGCAGTCATTGTTTTTACCTTGAGAAATACAAGGCAGACAGGCAAGGGTTGACAGAGCAAATGAAGAAAAGTAATTGGGATCCATCCCAGACATTAGCACAACAGAGAGAGTGGGTAGATAAACAAATGGAATAAAGCTAGAAAGATATGGGTAATGTTAGTATCCCAATTAGTAGGTCTAATTGAACAATGTGGCGAAAGGATCAGGTACAAGTTTAAAAAGCTGGAGGACAGAATATAAGAGTTAGAGTAGGGAAAAATGTAAAATACTGCAGCTACTGCAACAGAACAGGACACATAGCATGCTGCTTCTAGGAAAAGTATGGGGTACCTCAAACACCACCCGGAACACTGAGGGAGTCCTGAGGTCAGCAGAGCTGACAATCAGCTGCCCCCATTAGTGAGGGTAAGTGAGAATTTACATGCCTGCAGCAAAAGGAGGGAGGTAAGGTGAAATGGGGCCGCTCCTGTGTCTATCACAAACTTATCCTTCTCCCACACAAATAAAATGATTCACTTAACCAGGGTAGGAGGGGATAAAATATCCCCATATCCCCAGAAAATTCTGCATATGCCAAAATAACGAGGGCACCGTAATGGGTAATGATCTTATGAGAGAATATAATGTTCTAATCGATTGTGCAAAAGGGAAATTGATTTGGCCTGTACAGGACGGTTGAAAGACCGAGATTGGGAAACTTACAAGTCACCTTGACAAATATTAAAGTGCATATGGCTCTGGATCCTCCAACACCCCCCAACGCTACATGGTGGCATGGCTCGAAGAGGGTTCACCACCGTAGGGACTACTGTATGCCATTGAATAATTAGGCACTATTGTATGCCATTGAATAATCAAAAGAGGCTGCAGTAATAAATTAAAAGCCTATGAAAAGGAGCCAGCAAAAGAGAGTCCAAGTTGACTAAAATTCAAAGGAAACCAGGCAGCGGACCGAACAGCTCCAAGCCCTAGAACAAGAAACCATTGACAAGGTTGCAATAGCCACTATTGAATTAGCAAAAGACGCTATCCCAATTCAGCAGCTACAGGACACCACTCAGGTAGCGAGAGAGAGAGCAATGGAAATGGCAGCGGGCATTCAAAAGGGAGAATGGTGTCCGGAGGCAAGCAGACAAGGTGGTAGTACCAGCATGCATACAGAAGACACTATTTGAACTGCACCACGGGGTCTCCCGTACAGGTAGAGGGGCCATGATAGCAAGCCTAGGGAGAGTGATGGTGGAAGGGAAAGGGAAGAGATGTGGCTAAGTACTGCTGTAGACGCATGGTTTGTGCACAACCTAACCCAGGGAAACCCATAAAAGTTAAAGTGGGACACCAACCCAGACCTAGGGGACCTTGGGAGCACCTTCAGGTAGATTTTACAGGTCCACTACCACCCTCCCGTGGGACTGCCTGGTCATCATAGACCAATTCACCTGTACGTAGAAGCATTCCTGAGCAAACACTGCAGTGCGAACCACTGTAGCCACAATATTACTGGAGGAGGTCAGAGGCCTCCAGATAGCCTCTGACTAAGGGACACATTTTACAGACAAGGTCATGAAGACTATGTGCCAATTACTCAGCATTAAACAAAAATTTCACATCCACTATCAACCCTCGAGCTCAGGGATGGCAGAGAGAGTGATTGGAAGGCTCAAAAATACTTTAGCTAAGGCAATACAAACCTCAGGCAGACCATGGGCTGAAGTATTGCCAGCTATACTGATGAAATTAAGAGCCACCACTAATCAGGCAATGGGCTAACACTATTTGAATTAATGACCGGGCAAGCAATGCAATTGCCAGAGACAGTAATCATAGTTGGAGCTGATGAGGGTCCACTAAAAGGCAAAATTTGGCGATACGTGATATAATTAAGCACCCAATTGAAAAGGATGTGGAAATCTATAATTGGTAAACAGGACAGAAAGGACAAGGAAGGGGGACTCCATCTTTCCTGAGGTTCCAGCACCAGGAAGCCATGTCCTGGTGCGAACATTGCCTGACAAACCAGGCTTTGCCCTAAAATCAAATAGGCTGCGTGACGTTATAATAAGTGGGAACATGTGTACCTGCATAATATGAAAGGAAAACACACATGGAAGCACTGGACCCAACTAAAACCGTCTAAAGACGCCTGTGACTAAACTAATATCATTGACCACTCCCCAGATGCAGACAGGTACAGCGGACAAGACTGCCATCCCAGGGAGAGTACTGAAAACACAACAGAACAAACCACACAGAAGCATGACTGCACCTCCTGACAAAAGCAGAGACTGACTGACTAACTTTATTTTAACTGCAAAATGTATATATCTGTATGTACATCACTGTGGTTAAGTGTTGTGACTGTTGGTAATGTGGCCTGACCATCTCAGGGATTCGTACCTCAAAAGCTCTGGAACCAATTAATATACAGCTGGCTAAACTCAGACTCTACACGTAGCAGACAAGTTCCGCAGTGGATTATCAATTAACACAGCAAGGAGGAGTTTATACAATTATTGGTGACCATTATATCATCCAAGTTATTGATGCCTCCTATAACATTACAGAAGCCATCAAGAATGTCTGAGGCCAGCTAGATAATTTTCGACAGGGAGCCACAGTTACAGACAGCTGGCTAAATTGGTTGATAGGTAAATCTTGGGGACTCTCTTTGGCACATGGGATAGTTCTCATTGCACTCATCCTGGTATTCTGTGTGGGCCTCGGATGTTTAAAGCTCTGCTGTCAGGCACTACTGACAAGAATTGTACCAGCTATGAGTGTCATCATAGAAGAGCCCCCAATGAAATTGGCACTATATGATACCCTTTGGGAGGGGGAGCTCCGAGGGATGACCTACCCTACATGTAAATTGGGTGGTCTGCAGGAGATCTCCGAAGTTGCCTCCTTGACCACAAAAGGGGTGGCGGGGGGGTGGAGAGAGGTTGAGGTGGGAGATGCCACAGGGCAGGATAACACTTGGCACACGGATGCACAAGATGGCCGCTGAGCCATCAGTTGGCCACTTGACACAAGATGGCTGCTGGACCACAATATGGAAAGAGACGGCAGAGTAACCGCAGACACTGGGGCCACCAGAATGCCAGCATAATGCACTTGCAACCTAGTTGATACGTTTAGGCGGGTGGGTGAGAGAATACACGAGTAGCATAAACTGTCCGCTGAAGTGTCTGAAGTGCCAGCACCTTTGATAGAAATGCTAACAGTTTGGTACAGACTCTATACACCAGGCTGATGAAGGGCTTTTGCCCGAAACGGCGATTTCGCTGCTCGTTGGAAGCTGCCTGAACTGCTGTGCTCTTCCAGCACCACTAATCCAGAATTTGGTTTCCAGCATCTGCAGTCATTGTTTTTACACCATGCTAACAGCCAGGGCTGCAGTAATCGTCCCTTTCAGGAAGAGCGATTATTACCTATTCCTACAGGAATGGACATCTGTGCAAAGATTGAAACTGACAACAACCCCACTGAAATTAACAAATACTGCGCTGGAACTGACAATGGCTTCCTCTCCTGATGTTCCCAACAGTACCCTTTCACCATCTGCCATGAATGACTGTACCAAAACTATCAACAATTCTGCAATATTTATAATAAACAATGTTACAGAGATAATAACCTCAACATTGACCTGTTGTATCACAGGGAGTATAAAAGTGTCTTGACACGTGCGAGAGAAAACTTGCAGCTGACCGCTGTGCTGTTAGTGGCTTTCTCTCCCTGGAGTTCCGATATTTTCTTGCATAATAAACTCTGTCGTTGAACTCTGACTCAGAGGCTGGTGATTTTTCCCCACAACATATCTATAAAATATGTATATAGTGAATAGTTGAGGTCCAAGCACTGATTCTTACAAGACCCCACTATTCAGTGCCTGCTGTTGAGAAAAAGCTGTTTATTCCTACGGTTTCCTATCTGTTAACTAGTTTCCTATTCATCTCAAAGCACTATTCCCCCCCCCCCCCCCCCCCACCCTGTAGTTTCCTTCCTTTTTGCCCTGAAATCTTTTGGGCATCACTTTATTTTTGAGGTTATGATGTGCAAGTTGTTATGAGATGATGGCCTCTTGCGTTTTGCAAAACTAAATGGCATTTGTGGGAGCTCATGAGCCAAAATTAATTGAATACTTCTGTATCTGGGGTTAGATTTGGATATTTGACAATATCCCAGAGAGAGTAATTTCTCTGGCTGTATGGATGTTGATGACAAAGTCTTCATTTGATAAAAGCTGTTTGTTTTTTTAAGAAAAAACGCACTGCAGCATTGTGCTAGCCTGCATGTTTTGATCTAACCAACCTCTTGAATCAAGGAGAACTTGGCAATAGACTGTCCTTCCTTGCTCCAGTGTTAAGCCAAGTAATTTTACAGCAGGTTATGGTATAACTTTTGGCATGCAGTCACTGTGTAGTCATGTGGCAATGCACCAACCAATTTGACCACATATGACTTTGAGATACTGTTATGAAGGTGTAGGTGTGTACTGTACCTTTGAGAGAATGAAAGCATGGACTGACTGACAGCATAGTGTGCTGAATAATTTAACAATGTAACATTTGGTTGTGAAGCAAATAGCTGGAGCTGTGTTGCCATGGTACGCAACAAATTCGAATTCAGCCAGTTAGTTTAAAGTATGCCCCAAGATACCAAAAAAAACTAATCGAATTTGAAATTTAATGTTTTGATGACATCAAACCAGTGAGACGGTCCAGTGTCTTGGGGATGTAAAAATCGGGTATTTTGAATAGTTGGGTAGAATGGCAAAGAGCAGCCAAGCACCAACTAACAGCTTGCAGAATAGCTCTCTAAAAGGTACCTGTCCATAAGAAATTTGTGCAGCAGAAGACCAAAGAAAAGATGACCCAGGGGAAAATCTACAAAGGAGAATTGACCCAGTTGGGCTGGTTTTGAAATGTGATTTTTTTTTCTGTTGTTGCTAATATTAATCGGGGGTTTTTATCGGGCCAGTATTGTAGAGTGGGAGGTAAAAGATAGGTTTCAGAGAAAGCAGTTGTAAGTAGTTGTGTCTAATGTTCTCTTTTGGACTTAATAAAATTGTCAAATTTTTCTTTAAATAGTGATATTTAAGAGAATTCTTTGCCATTCGAAATTTCACAGGTTACAATGCGAGGTGAGCTTTACTGTGTGTTTGGTTTAAATTAACAGAATAGTTTGCCTTGTGCAGTAACAAAACGAAGATGCTGTAATGATGTACAATGATTTTTATTCTGATATTGAGTAGTTTAATTATTAGCCAGATCATGGAAGATATCATCCTGCTGTCCTTTTGAAATAATTTCTGTTGGTTCACGACCACCTACTATTCGAATTGCATTTTCCAGCACTTAACCCATTGCCTTGTATGCCTTGGGATTGCAAGTGTACGTCTAAATATTTCTTAACTGATATGAGAGTTCCTGCCTCTACCATGATTGCAGGCAGGGAATTCTGGAGGAAAGGTCAGATGGGCAAACGTAGTCTTGTTGAGGTTGATATTTTCAGGACAAATTCTGAAAACAGTGCATTCTGGAACTAACCAGAGGGAAAACTGTGCTCGACCTGTGTTGTGCAATGAGATAGGATTAATGCATGATCTCATTGGGAAGTTACTCCTCTGTCGCAGTGACCATAATTTTAAATTTAGTTGAGGGAAAAGGAGTGCTTTTGAGATTTTTTTAAAACGTTAAATAAGGGCAATTATGAGGGTGCGACAACAGAGTTAGTCGAATTATATCGGCAGACTAGGGTTTCCCTAAAAAAGAGGTCAGTATCAATATAGTAGTAGACTATTATCAGATGCACTGAATAGATATGGTCCACTGAGAGAGAAATTCCAAGGGATGGACTCACATTTTTAAGTTAATGAGAAATGTTAAAGATCATATCGAAATTAAACATAAAGTTGATTATTATGCAAAAACAAGTGGTAAGTCAGATGATTGGGTAGAATATAAGAAAAAAATTGGATGTAGGTTTGTTCACTGAGCCGAAAGGTTCATTTTACAGATATTTCGTCACCATACCAGGTAATATCATCAGTGAGCCTCCTAATGAAGCCCTGGTGGTATGACCCGCTTTCTGTTTGTGTTTAGGTTTCCTTGGGTTGGTGACGTTATTTCCTGTTCTTTTCCTCAGGGTGGTAAATGGGATCCAAATAAGTGTGTTTGTTGACAGAGTTCCGATTGGAATTCCATGCTTCTAGGAATTCTCGTGCGTGTCTCAGTTTGGCTGGACAAGCCAATCAGATACGCGTGGCATTCCAACTGAAACTCAACCTGACAAATCTTCTCAAAACGCCATCGGTAAAGACAGCGAGAAAATGACTGAACATTGCTTAAAAACTTTACATACCACACAAGTGTGTAATGTGATGGGGATTTCAGTGATTGTGTGATGCCAGATATATAAATATGCGTTCCAATGACTGTATCAAGTATTGACCATGCCAATGGCACTGAACCACCCTTTACCTGCAAGCTTCAGGACAGTATGTCCACTATTAGATGTGATTCTGCAATTGAAAATCGTCTATTAAATAATCCAGAGATGCCAAAAGTGACACTAGTAGCCAATTTAAGAACATTAGTTTAAGAACGTTAGTCATGCTTGCAGGGTGATGCATTTGTGTGTGCTAGCAACTACATTTCTATGCTCTTCCTCCAGTTTGCTTTGTCTTGAGATTTAATATTTGCAAGAATAATCTAAATGCTTGCATTTATGCAGGGCTTTCAGTCTAGAAAATGTTACAGCATTTGTAGAGAAGGTAAATTGAATGAATGACACACCAGAGAGAAAGATACTTATATGGAAAAACTCGGTTTGGAGAAAGGACGTATGGTGAAGCAGTGTGAAGGGAGTTCAATAAGTAAAGGTGAACTAAGTTAAAAATCACAACACCAGGTTATAGTCCAACAGGTTTAATTGGAAGTACACTAGCTTTCGGAGCGTCGCTCCTTCATCAGGTGATCAGCTGAAAGCACTAGCTTTAAGAGCGGAAAACCACCTGATGAAGGACCAGCGCTCCGAAAGCTAGAGCTTCCAAATTAACCTGTTGGGCTATAACCTGGTGTTGTGATTTTTAACTTTGGTTAAGATCTGTCTTTTTGTCATGTTGATAGTAGTAACTTGACTGAAAACAACCTATTTGATATGTATATGTATAATAAATCAGATCTTTCAAGGCATGAGAATTACATGTAAATTGCTACTGTCTTTTTTTCAATGAAAGGAACTCTGTAGTTCTGACGAGATTGTGTTCTAAGCTCCTTTGGAAATGTGGAGCCATACTTTTACTCCAGTGTTTTTTTTATTTCAGGACTTTCTTTAAAACTGTAGTAGCTGTTTGTCCACAGTTAATTTAACAGAGCAGTTTAAATTTACATACACAAGTCAGGAGGTTCTGGTCTCTTTGTATTAGCTAGATGATAATATAGCTAATTAGCAGCAGCATTTGGTGAAGTAGGTGGAGAGGGACAGAGTGAAACAAGTACTAGCTGTGCAGACCTGTACTTTGAAGAAGACTATTGCAAATGAGGTACCAGAGAGCTTCTGCACAACTACAGGTTGAAAATGTAAGTTCTCAAATTGAGTCAACATTGACCAACTGGAAAAGTAATTCAGTTAATAAAACAAAGAGTAATAACCAAGAAACAATTTTCTGATCAAATAATTTCATGGATTTTCAATTCTTTTCCTCAGGCGGAGAGACCTCAGCATGCAAACCTTCAACTGTTCGGCTTGCACCGTCATTTTCATTTCATGCTGCTGGCCTTCAAATGGCTACGCAGGTGCCTCATTCTCACCAGCAATACAGTGACCGTCATCAACAGACTATAAACGACCAGCAGGTACCAGCATTGTCCTACACTGACCAGCTTCAGCCAACTGTAACTAATCAGGTATGAATGTCAGTTTGTAAACACACGTAGCAGATCTGCTCTTGCATTTGTTCATTTCTGAATCCATCAGGTTTACTGATAAGGTAATACTTTAGAAATCTTTTGAAAATTAGGCAGAATGCAGAAGCATGTAAAAAGGGATCCCTGGTCTGTTTTATGGTTAGTAAAGTTATTGGCATATGTTTTCCATTGGCTATCAAAGATTATGGACACTAGCTCAGGGTTTCCCTAAGTGTGGGCATGAACAAAAATTGCACTATAAACTCTAATATACCAATGGCATATTGGAGTTTTGACTGAGTTATGATGCTACAATCCTGCTCTAACAAGCAGTCAACTTTCCAATTTATCCTTCTTCTCTACACTCTCAGGATCCTCTGTTTCTGTTGTCATTCCCTTTCTCTCTGTTCACATTCCCTTTCCTCTCCCTGTATCTCTTGCCCCGTGCCTCCTCCCCCGCTGCTCAAGTAAACAGCACTTAGGAGGAGTCTTGGATAACTTGTTTTATGAAAGAACAGTAATCCTTTTCAAGGTCCTCGTGTTTTAAAATGATTCTTTAGTTACTTCAGTCCATACTGAAAGATATGGTAAAACAATAAAACTGAAATTTTTGCAGTTGTCATAAAGATTTTCAAACACTAAGTATACCTCTGCAAATAGATTTCTTGTTTTGAATTAGAATTTCTGAAATTTATAATCTGAACATATTTTAAAGTTGTATCCTTCGTCTTAAAATTTCCAAAAGTCTTTTTAATTTAGCTCATTTATCTCACCAAAATGGAACCTCAGTTTCTTGACACTGACGGCTTTTTGTACATTTCAGCAAGATGAGATGTGCAAGCATTGGCTGTCAAACTACTCTCCTAAGAGTTTGACAGTTGCCTTCTACTAAATCTTAGGGGTTCCAGTTCTATTTTCTCATCTCTTTGCTTAAGTTTTTATGTAAATCACAATTCTTTGGATTTTTGAGGCGATCATACCATAATGTGAATTAGGATGCATTCTTCACTGTTGTGGCTACCGTTTCTAACTTGAGAGAAAAATTAGTTCATCTGGACCACAGTTGTATCTTTCAGCAAAAATGCAATAACCCCACCTTTGTGTTGTGTGGAGGCTCTTAGGAATGAAAAATCAATTTTAAAAAAGTCCACTCACTATGATGATCAGTATTTACCATTTCTGTATTCAGGTCTTGAAAATTTTATTTGATATTTATTTTGTAATGGAAACTGACTGGATGTTCCTCTTATTTCACTGTTTCTTAAAAGCTAAAGTAACGTGTCCTAAAGCTGAACCACATCTGCCACCTTGATGTGTCCACAAAAATCCAATTTCATCCTGCAGTGTGTCATACGTGCTTCAACTGAAAGGATGAGCTTGACTATTTGAGGGTTCATACAACTTTCTGCTCTCTGCCTTTTTAATCCAGGAATGCTGGCATTTTCCTCTGGATGTAATAAGTATTCAAATCTATCAACACAGAGAAACTTCATTACTATCAGCACTTTTTTTAAAAAATGGATCTAAACTTTCAAATTGGATTTCTGATTCACAAAATAGTATTTTTTTGACTATTTGAACATGTAGAGACCATATATTATCACAAACTATGGCCTTGAAATATAATTAAGAAAACCTTCACTGGCATAATTCAAGGTTTAGTAGCAATTTGATCAGAATAATCCATTGTACGAGTACTTTATCCTACTCTATGATGTATGGGTAATTCTAATGGAATTTAGTGAATGTTTTCAGTTTAATGTATTGACTGTAAAAATGCTGTTCTTGGATGAGTGGAAGCAGATTTGATGTAACTTTCGAAAGGGAATAGGATGTATTATTGAAAAGGAAAATATTACATGTCAGTGGGAAAGGAGATAGTGCCACTATTTGGATATATCTTGCAGTAATATGAACAAAACAGGCTCTCCCATGATGTGAGATGCTTTAATTTACAGTCAAGCTGTTTTTTTGGGTCTGGTATGGTCAGTCTTTCATCACAATTATGTAATGTAAATTTTATACAGTGCCTGGTTCCTTGAATTAAAATTAGCATTTATTTCAGGTAATGCCTGACGTTGTCATGTTGCAACGGCGAATGCCTCAGACGTTTCGGGACCCTATCATTGCTCCGCTGAGGAAACTCTCTGTTGATTTGATCAAAACATACAAACACATTAATGAGGTAAAATTCACAATTTTAACAAGTTCTATTTTTGAACCGTATTAATGAAATCTCTGCAAAAAAATTGAAAGAAAAATTCAAAATGTGCAGTTTGAAATAATTTTGCTTGTTGAACCAACTTTATTTACCTTTGAACTGTTAGAGGAAGAGAACAGCCTCATTGGTTGGAAGAAACTATCAAATTAAGGACAGTGACTCACTGACATTAACACTTTTCTGAAAAAAAAGGCATGCTGTTGAAGCTTTCAATTTGGTAATAGTCAGGACTGAATCATGTATGCTTTATTTCAATTTATGCTGCATGAAAATATGGTGTTGATTGGTTGAAAAATGAACATTGCCATGGAGAATACACTGAACAGTTAACTGACCAGCTAAACTCAAACCAGGCAAGTCAGTTGGTCAGGGCATTGCCACGGGAAATGTACCATGGAATGGCTGACCTCCAAGCTCCAGTTGAATTGAAAAAGGTAAAATGTGTGGACTTGTTACTTGTTTGCCAAGGTCTTTTTTGGCTGAATACTGACTAATGCTATTCAGCCTATGCCTGCAGAAGTTAGAACGTAATGCTCAACATTAGATGTGATTAGGATGCACTTACTTAACAATCCCAGTTGTGCTAAGAGTTGCCATAAAATACAATTTCAGGTTGTCAGTCAGCCTCTCCATGTAACTCACTTGATGTGTGTTTTGTAAACAAGCAAAAGCTTTGTGAACAGCTATTTTCTGGTGAATTTGCCATAGTGCTGTAACTGGCCAGTGTTAACTTGCCCGGTATTAGAAGTAGGAAATGACCAGATTAGCATGCCCTGACTAAACTTTGCTACGTTTATTGATCAGAATAATGAGAAGGGAACATCATGGAATAATAAACTGGTTGGAGAGACCCTCTTGTGGTCTAACGGTATGTAATAAAATCGCTGAGCAGGTTGATTAGAAAATAGGTTAAATGCAATGGAAAATAAATTGGTTGGTTCATCAAGACTTATCAGGTTTTACTGATGCCTGTGGATATTATGGGATGAGCATTACCTATGACATTTTCAGCCTTTGAGAGTAAGCCAGTGTCGAACTGAGAATTGTGACACACAATCTCCATTCGGCCCCTCAAGTCCACATAGACCCTCTGAAGAGCATCTCACCCTGACCCATCCCCGACCCTATTCCTGTAACCCTGCATTTCTCATGGTTAATCCACCTAATCTGCACATCCCTGGATACTGAACAATTTAACGTGACCAATCTTTGTGCTGTGGGAGGAAACCACAGTACCTGGAGGAAACCCACGCAGACAAAACATGTGCAAACCCTACACAGTTGCCAGAGAATGGAATCACACCCACGTCCCTAGTGCTGTGAGGCAGCAGTGCTAACCACTGAGCTACCATGCTGCCCCAGGTATGTCGTGCATATGCACTGATTTTAAATTCTTTGCAGAAGTGATGGAGCAGCAGATAGTAGAGTGCCTCTGAGTATTATTTACATTGATTTACATGAAATTTGAAAAGCATGATGTGGAATTGGGACCATATCATTGACCTTGTCATGAAACTAATGGGCATCAGATAAAGTAGTTTATTTTTTAAACTAAGTGAATACAATAGCTTTCCCATTTGCTAAATTTAAAGTTATGTGTTTGACACTTAATCTTCAGAATAGGCATTCCTTAGAATTTGTTTTTCTCCAAGCACACACAATTTGTAGTGAATCTGTAGTGTTTGCTGTACAGGGGGCACTGTCTCTCCTGAACTTTCAGCAAGTGCCACTCTAAACATAGTAGTTCAAAGCCTACCTTTTGATTGATGGCATTTGTCACAAGAACTTGCAGTGACTTTTCATTTTGTGCAGCAAAGGATGCAGGCTTGTAGATATAATTCAAGATGGATACTCCATATGGAGTGCTGAGGTTGGTGGTCTGTCGGTGAATTGAAAAAATCATCGTGGAATAGGAAGTAAAGTGCAACTTGGGTGGTTTTGGTTTGTGGGTTTCCATCAATCGGCAGACGTGGTGTTTGCCAGGTCAGGACTATAGATAATGAACAGGTGTGATGAACAACATCCTGAAGGAATTTCTGTTGTTACCTCTGCTATTTAGTATTTATTAATCACTTATCCCAAGGAGTTCTCAAGGTTGTTTCTTGGGTTGCTTCAAAAAAATGAGATTTAAAAAAAATACACTGCTTCAACTAATTGTCTGAGCAATTTAACAGCTCCTGCTATAATGCAGACTTTTGTTTGCCACTCTCCCAGTGTCTGAGTTGACCACAGCAACTACCAAGTAGCCTGGGCCTCCACTTGCTCAGGAAGGAGAGAGAAGGAGATTACTGCATTCAAATCCTTCAGCTCATACTCAAGATCATCTGCCCTCTTGCTGCCAATCCCAGTTGTATACTTCTTGCCCATCTCTCGTTTTCATTTTAGAATTCAAGTATCTCATCTACTGACATACACCAGTGGTGTTTTCATGCATGTATATATGTTGCTCCACTTCCTCTTTCTATTTTTGCCAGCTTCGTTTGTTTGCATACTTGGGATTGTCTCAAGTGAAAGAGCAAGTTAGTATGTGAGAGCTACAGGAGGTAAAGTAGTTGTTGGGGTTAGATTGTATGTTGCTGTTTTCATGGAGGATGAAGAGCAAGAGATGTTGAGATATGTGCAAGGATTGGCACGATGTACTGGGGGAGAAAAAACTGAAATAATTTCCAGACTTAGTTAAGTGCAGTCTGTTCTGATAAAACGCAATAGTTCCATTCCCATGCAATCCCATGTTATAAGAAAATGACGTAATAGCAGCATAATAAACCAATGGGACCGGATAGCATGATAGCCAATATAGATAAGGAAAATTAATTTACAAGTAATGGTCTAAATTCTTCAATCACATTATAGCCAATTCGTATTGAAGAAATGCATGTTAAAGCAGAACTGACTACATTCTAGCCTGCCTAATTTACCCAGCAACCCATCCTAACTTCCCTGTTGTTTTCTTTAAAGCATTGTTGTTGACATGTGTCAGCTGTACAGTTTTTTGACTTGATTCACCATTGCTAATGAGCCTATCACTTCATTGTTAGTAGTCTTGCTATATGTCACAGGGAGACCTAATAGTTCCTAACCAGTAGGCACCTCCAACTCTAATTCAATCTAATAGTACCAAAGCAGACTTGAATATTTTCTTAAAAGGAATCTCATCATTAGTTGATTTGTCCTGGCCAAATTATATTGCTTCTGCCTTCTAAATGAAAGAAACAGTGTATCAAATATGTATGCATATTTATAAGAAGGCTCTGGGCAGGAGAACCATCAGTTACGAAAATAGATTTAGGGGTTTGAGATTGCTGCTCTTGGAACGATGGTAGCCAAGAAATGTTGTGGTGGAAGTTCTTAAGAGGTTAACAAATTTTTAGTTGTCAGTAGTGTAAAGGGTTATCAAGATAGTATGGGTATAAGGCATGCAAGTGTTTTCTCAGCCTGATTGAAGAGCAGCCTTGATGGGCTGAATGGCCAAATCATGTTCCTATTATTCCTATTGTCTACCTGGCAAGTAAGTTTGAAAAACATTTTGTGTATTTCAGGTGTACTATGCAAAAAAGAAAAGGCGGCACCAACAGGGTCAAGGTGATGATTCAAGTCATAAGAAAGAACGAAAAGTATATAATGATGGTTATGATGATGACAACTATGACTACATCGTGAAAAATGGGGAGAAGTGGATGGACCGTTACGAAATTGATTCCTTAATTGGAAAAGGGTCCTTTGGACAGGTGAACTTTGATATTTGAAGTGAAATTCTTGCCATTCAGATTGACTGACTGTACTGGAAGCTTCACAAATTAATATATAGGGGCTGTTCTTTGAAGACGGAGAACATGTAAATGCATTGCACTGATTTATTTCAAGGAAATAGGTGACAGTCATTCACTGGTTTACTTCTTAGGGCAATACATGACCATTCAGTCAACCTAAAGTAGAGAAGCAGGAGACTGGAAGAACGCAGGAAGCCAGGCAGCATTAGGAAGTGAAGAAACCAATGTTTCAGGTATAACCCTTCCTGAAGAAGTGTTATACCCAAAATGTTGACTTCTCCATTTCCTGATGCTTTCTGGTTTGCTGTCTTCTTCCACTCTTCTGCTTGACTACATTGGATTCTAGCATTCTGCAATTTATTTTTGTCTCGTTCAGTCAACCTGCCTAGTTTTTAAATTAAAACAAAGTCTGGCAATTAGCTGTCAGTCACATTAATTGGTGCACATCAACCAAATTGCCACTCTATCATTGTACTCGTGCAATAAAAATATTGACTTCCTCCCTTGTAAATTGTCATGAATGCAGTTTGAACAATTTTCCGAGTCTTAAGTGATGTTTAAATCCAGAGAAACGTATTATTCACGTGTTGCCCCAAACATTGATCTGTGGCAGATGTTACTTTGCAAACACAAGACAGTTGAAAGTGGGTTATCTTCCTGGATCATTTTATAATTTGCTGAATTCTCTTTTCTGGTGACACTCGGTAAATTCCATAATTTTTGAAGCCCTCCGTATATAGTGAAGAAATATTCGGGGGAGGGGGGTGCGGTTTCTATTCATTCTGCTTCATTGAAAGGCATTTTGGAGAAAGAAATGGGGCAAAGGGCTTTTGCTCCTCACACAAGTTATCTTGGACTCTTGATCATATGAGCAGGTGAATTAGGAGCAGAAAGTGGACCATTTGGCCCCTTGAGCCTGTTCCATCATTTAGTAAGCTCGTGACTGACCTGTTTGTGGTTTGAATTCTACATTTCCATCTACCCCAATAACCTTTGATTCCTTTCCCCAACAAGAATCCATTTACCTCAGTCAAAAATATTCAATGACTCTGTCTCTGCAGTCTCTGAGGTAGCATTCCAAAGTCATCAAGCCATCTCCTGCAGTAAAAGGTTAACCCTTAGTTCTATACTGTGCGCTGTGGTTTGGGACTAGTCCACAAGTGGAAATATCCACCCTGCCACACTAGTCAGTTTATACTTCAGTCAAGTCACTCCTCACTCTTTTAAACTTGGAAGCAAACCAATCTGTTTAACCTTTCCTCATAAGACAACTTTCAGTCCCAATATGACTCTAGTAAATCTTCTCTGAATTGCCTTCAATACATTTGCGTCCTTTGTAAAACATGTAGACCAAAATTGCACACAGTATTTTAAGATGTGGTCTCACCATAGAGTCATACAACACTGAAGCTGACGCTTCGATCCAACTAGTCCACGCCGAACATCGTCTCAAACTAAACTCGTCCCACCTGCCTGCTCTTGGTCCATATCCCTCCAAACCTTTCCTATTCGTGTGTGTATCCAAAGTCTTTTAAACATGGTAATTGTACCCACATCCACTGCTTTCTCAAAGGACTGGTAATGTCACATTTTTTTATGTTCAATTCATCTTGTAATAAACAGTATAATTCCATTAGCTGCCATTAATTACTTGTAGACCTGCAAACTGGTGTTCAGCTCCTCTGAGTTCTGCAGTTGTTCTGTTTAAGCAGGAACCTGCATTTTTTATTCCTCCTGCCAAAGTGAGCAACTTCACATTTTCCATATCATATTTCTACCCACTGACTGAACTTGTCCCTGTCTGTCTGAATCCTCCTTGTTTGCACTTCGCATGCTTTGCAACCTAGCCTTGTATCATCAGGTATTTTAGCAATTATTCATTTGCTCCCCTCATCTAAGAATCATTGAGTCATACAGCACAGAAACCAACCCCTTGGTCCAATTCGTCCATGCCAACCAAGTTTCCCCAACTAAATGAATTCCACTTGGTTATACTTGATCCATAACTCTCTAAACCTTTCCTATTCATGTGCATATCCAAATATAATTTGAATATTCTAACTGTACCTTCATCTGCCACTTTGGCAGTTCATTCTATATCCATACCACCCAAGTTACACCTCAGGTGAAACCCAGTAGGCCAAGGCACAAAACAAAAAAACACAAAAGATTATGATAAAAATGGATGGTTGAAACACAGAAATAAAACATCTTTTTTAAAAAGTGTTTTTTCCGCTCATCCTACACTGACATTGTCCAAGTCTGGTTCAGTGAGAGAAACTGGTTACGTTTTCAGATTTATTGTAACTTGTGTGAGCAATCAACCACAGCAATTAAAATTCTGACCACCTCTTTCTCAGGGAAATTGGATAGATGCAATTAATCCAACACTTTTTAAAAAAAAGTCTTTACTGCACCTGTATGCTGGCTTTGTGTGCACACCATCAACACTTATATTTATAACACCTTTTTAAAAAAAATTCTGGTTTTCTGTTCTTCAGACCAAAATGATTTAGTTCACACTTGCTTAAACTGCACTCCATCTGCCATATTATTGCCTATTCAGTATGTCTACATCCAGCTCTCTTTACACCTTGCTTTCTCTCTTCAGTAAATTTAGATACTTTGATTTCTTTGCCTTCAAAGACATCAGTATAACTTCTAAATTAATAAAGCCCTCGCACTGAGCTTTACAGCACTTCACTATGTACAGTCTTATCAATGAGAAATGCCCCATTTATGGCCATTTTCTGGTTTCTAAAAAATAATGAATTCTTTATCCATGTTATATATCTCCCCCCAACTCCATGAGCACTTATCTCATCTATTAATGTTTTGTGTGGCACATTACCAATGTGTTTTGGAAAGTCAGCTTTACTGTATCTACTAGTTGCCGTTTATAAGGCCATAAGAAATAGGGACAGGAGCAAGCCATTTGGCCCCTTGAGCTTGCTCAGCCATTCAGTAGGATCATGGTTGATCTGACATTCCTCCCATTGAAGTTCCCTCCTAACTGTCAATTTCCCCGACTGATCAAGAATCTATCTTAACAAATCTTAAAAATACACAAGAACTCCACCCTACAGCTCTGTGTGGCATAGAGTTCCAAAGATACTTAACACTCTAAGAAGAAATTCTTCCTCATCTCAGTCTTAAATTGGTACCCCTTTATTTTGAGTCTGTGCCCTAGGTCCTGGACTCAACTATGAGTGGGAACATCCTCTCAGCATTTACCCTCAAGCCCCTTAAGAATCCAATATATTTCAGTGAGATCACCTTATTCTTCTAAACTCCATTGATATGAACTGTAGAAGTCTGAGCCCTCAGCTCAGCCTGCTGCAGCACATCATTTATCACATCTTGGATTAGTGGTGCTGGAAGAGCACAGCAGTTCAGGCAGCATCCAACGAGCAGCGAAATCGACGTTTTGGGCAAAAGCCCTTCATCGGGAATAAAGGCAGTGAGCCTGAAGCGTGGAGAGATAAGCTAGAGGAGGGTGGGGGTGGGGAGAGAGTAGCATAGAGTACAATGGGTGAGTGGGGGAGGAGATGAAGGTGATAGGTCAAGGAGGAGAGGGTGGAGCGGATAGGTGGAAAAGAAGATAGGCAGGTCGGACAAGTCAAGGAGACAGTGCTGAGCTGGAAGTTTGAAACTAGGATGAGGTGGGGGAAGGGGAAATGAGGAAGCTGTTGAAGTCCACATTGATGCCCTGGGGTTGAAGTGTTCCGAGGCGGAAGATGAGGTGTCTGGTGGTGAGGGAGCGGCGGTGAAGGAAGCCCAGGACCTCCATGTCCTCGGCAGAGTGGGAGGGGGAGTTGAAATGTTGGGCCACGGGGCGGTGTGGTTGATTGGTGCGGGTGTCTCGGAGATATTCCCTAAAGCGCTCTGCAAGGAGGCGCCCAGTCTCCCCAATGTAGAGGAGACCGCATCGGGAGTAACGGATGCAATAAATGATATTAATGGGTGTGCAGGTAAAACTTTGGATGTGGAAGGCTCCTTTAGGGCCTTGGATAGAGGTGAGGGAGGAGGTGTGGGCACAGGTTTTACAGTTCCTGCGGTGGCAGGGGAAAGTGCCAGAATGGGAGGGTGGGTTGTAGGGGGGTGTGGACCTGACCAGGTAGTCACAGAGGGAACGGTCTTTGCGGAAGGCGGAAAGGGGTGGGGAGGGAAATATATCCCTGGTGATGGGGTCTTTTTGGAGTTGGCGGAAATGTCGGTGGATGATTTGGTTTATGCGAAGGTTTGTAGGATGGAAGGTGAGCACCAGGGGCGTTCTGTCCTTGTTACGGTTGGAGGGATGGGGTCTGAGGGCGGAGGTGTGGAATGTGGACGAGATGCGTTGGAGGGCATCTTTAACCACGTGGGAAGGAAAATTGCAGTCTCTAAAGAAGGAGGCCATCTGGTGTGTTCTATGGTGGAACTGGTCCTCCTGGGAGCAGATACGGCGGAGGCGGAGAAATTGGGAATACGGGATGGCATTTTTGCAAGAGATAGGGTGAGAAGAGGTGTAACCCAGGTAGCTATCAGAGTCGGTGGGTTTGTAAAAAATGTCAGTGTCAAGTCAGTCGTCACTAATGGAGATGGAGAGGTCCAGGAAGGGGAGCGAGGTGTCAGAGATGGTCCAGGTAAATTTAAGGTCAGGGTGGAATGTGTTGGTGAAGTTGATGAATTGCTCAACCTCCTCGCGGGAGCACGAGGTGGCGCCAATGCAGTCATCAATGTAGCGGAGGAAGAGGTGGGGAGTGATGCCAGTGTAATTACGGAAGATCAACTGTTCTACATAGCCAACAAAGAGACAGGCATAGCTGGGGCCCATACGTGTGCCCATGGCTACGCCTTAGGTCTGGAGGAAGTGAGAGGATTCAAAGGAGAAATTGTTAAAGGTGAGGACCGGTTCAGTCAAACGAATGAGAGTGTCAGTGGAAGGGTACTGTTGGGGACGTCTGGAGAGGAAAAAACGGAGGGCTTGGAGGCCCTGGTCATGGCGAATGGAGGTGTAGAGTGATTGGATGTCCATGGTGAAGATAAGGCATTGGGGGCCAGGGAAACGGAAGTCTTGGAGGAGGTAGAGGGCGTGGGTGGTGTCTCGAACGTATGTGGGGAGTTCCTGGACTAGGGGGGATAGGACAGTGTCAAGGTAGGTAGAGATGAGTTCAGTGGGGCAGGAGCATGCTGAGGCAATGGGTCGGCCAGGGTGGTCAGGCTTGTGGATCTTGGGAAGGAGGTAGAACCGGGCAGTGCGGGGTTCCCGGACTATGAAGTTGGAAGCTGTGGGTGGGAGATCTCCTGAGGTGATGAGGTTCTGTATGGTCTGGGAGTTGATGGTTTGGTGATGGGGGTGTGGGGTCATGGTCGAGGGAGCAGTAGGAAGAGGTGTCCTCGAGTTGGCGTTTGGCTTCAGTGGTGTAGAGGTCAGTGCGCCAGACTACCACTGCGCCCCCTTTATTCGCTGGCTTAATGGTGAGGTTGGGATTGGAGCAGAGGGATTGGAGGGCTGCGCGTTGTGAGGGTGAGAGGTTGGAGTGGGGGAGGGGGGACGACAGTTTGAGGCGGTTAATGTCCCGGCAGCAGTTGGAAATGAAGAGGTCGAGGGCAGGTAATAGGCCAGCGCGGGGTGTCCAGGTGGATGCAGTGTGTTGGAGGTGGGCAAAGGGGTCCTCGTAAGGTGGGCGGGAGTCCTGATTGTGAAAGTAAGCTCTGAGGCGGAGGCGACGGAAGAATTGTTTGATGTCACGTCGTGTATTCAATTCATTGATGCGTGGACGGAGGGGGATGAAGGTGAGTCCTTTGCTGAGGACTGATCGCTCGTCCTCAGTGAGTGGGAGGTCTGGAGGGATGGTTTAAACTCGGCAGGGACGGGAGCTGGGATCTGGTGTGGGTGTGGGGTCGGAGCCAGTACCTGGAGTGGGTGTGATGGTGGGGGGAATGCGGGTGGAGGCATGAGCTGGGGTAATGTTGCCCTCGGGGTTCTGGGGTGTGGGGATAGTGACAGTGGGGTCTGTGGGGGCCGTGTCAGCAGAATGCAGGTGAGTGGCGCTGGTGGGGGCGGAAGTGGTGGTGATCATGGCAGTAGGGGTGGCGGGAGTCACTGAGCATATGGCATCAGCGATGATGTGAGGGCAGGAAGTGGCTGTGGGAGTGGCCATGATGGGGGGGCGGAAGTGACATCATCACTCAGCGTGGGGGTGGGAGCTGCGTCAGCTGCATGGCTAATGGCGTTTCCGAGACCAGGGGAATCTTCTGGAATGTTTGAGGAGCGCTGGTTATGGAGGTGGGTGGATAAAAGTTTGTTGTACTTTCAGTTTTTGATGTTTGAGATGGAATTGAAATACTGTTTGTGAGTATGAATTCTCCTGAGGGTGTAGTACAGAGTGGGTCCTTTGCAATTCTGAGAGAGTGTGGCCCTCAGCTGAGGTAGGGCTGACTGTAGAGAGGTT
Source organism: Chiloscyllium punctatum (assembly GCF_047496795.1). Classification (NCBI taxonomy): domain Eukaryota; kingdom Metazoa; phylum Chordata; class Chondrichthyes; order Orectolobiformes; family Hemiscylliidae; genus Chiloscyllium; species Chiloscyllium punctatum. Next base: position 83,310,957 of record NC_092753.1, on the reverse strand, counting down.
AGGTGCCGGCGCATTGCTGCAAGCGTGGAGCGGAGGATCTTGAAGGAGAACTGTTGCTGGTGTTTTTGAATCTGTAGTCTGTACTGTTTGTCCTGTTCGGGTCCGAAATCTGCTGGTTTAAAGGTGGTCTGGAGTCTGTGTGGGATAAGTTGGTTACGGAGGCATGCACTGAGGAAGCAAATGTGGCTGTGGTTTATCACATCTTGCCAATCAGAAAAAGATGTGTGCATGTGCTGATTTCTGTCAGCTGACCAATCTTTTATTCATGCTAATAAGTTACCCCTACACTATGAAATCCTACTTTGTTCAGTACCTTATCAAATGCCTTCTAGAAAACCAGATACAATACTCTACAGTGTCCTTTATCCACAGAGTAAGTTACTCCTTGAAAGAACTTCAATAAATTGGTTAAACTTGATTTCCCTTTCATAAAATTGTGCTGACTTTTATTGTTAACCTTGAGTTTTTTTAAGTACCCAGCTCCGACCGCCTCAATGATCAACTCTAGCATCACCTACACAACAGACATCAAGTTAACTTATTGTTTCCTGTTTTCTGTCTCCCTCCTTTCTAGAATACAGGGATTATGTTTATTACTTTCCAGCCTGCTGGAACCTTTTCCAGATTCCAGCAAATTTTGCTGAATTCTGGAAAGTTAACACCAATGCAACTAGTATTTCACTTAAGACCTTAGTATGCAATCAGGACCTGGGACTCGTCAGCACTGTTCCTTCCACTTTTCTTCACCCCTGAGGCTCATACGTGGCAGTGACTTCTAGAATCCGATGTCATTGCCGTGATCAGCTTGCTGGACCATCAGATTGGCTGCCCACACAGCCTGAAGGGAAAATGTTTGTCAGCCTGCAGTTCCCTGAATTTGTTCAGTGTAGCTTTCCTCAGGAAAGACTATTCAAAATTCAGTAGCTTTACTCCATTCACAACTGAGACTTCAAATGTATTATTGACTTGTTGTTGTAAGACAAGCATTTTGTTCCTTGCAAATGCAACATTGTTGTCTTTGTCGCCAGTGCAAGCATCAAAATTATGTTTTACTTTTTGTGAAATTTTCCAAAAAACCTTGGCTTTTGGAGAAGTGGAAAACTGCCATTGTGACATCCCTGTTCAAAAATGAAGGGAGGCACAAAGTGGGTAACTGTAGACTTTGATTCCAACAATTCTCAAACAATCTATTTTTAAAGAAGTAACAGCACATTTGGAAAACTAATCTAATCAGCTTGTCTTCATGAAAAGGAAATTGTGTATGACTAATTTATTAAGAGCTTTTTGAGTAAGTCTGTACCGCAGTGAATAGAAGGGAACCAATTGATGTGTTGTATTTGAATTTTCAGAAGACATTTGACAAGGTACCTCACAAAAAGTTGTTGTATGAGCCTATGGTTTTGGAGGTAGTATGTTGATGTGGATACAGAATTGGCTAATGAGCAGGGAAAAGCAAGTGGGATTAAGGAATTCATTTTCAAGTTGGCTACCTGTAATCAGTGTTGAGAGTGTGCTGCTGGGAAAGCACAGCAGATCAGACCTCATCCGAGGAGCAGGAAAATCGATGTTTCGGGCTGGAGCCCTTCATCCTGATAAAGGGCTCTGGCCCGAAACATCGATTTTCCTGCTCCTCGGATGTTGCCTGACCTGTGTTTTTCCAGCAACACACACTCAACTCTAATCTCCAGCAACTGCAGACCTCACTGTCTCCTACCTGTAATCGGTGGACTGCCACAGGAGTTTAAATGATCTACAGGAAGCAAGCAAATGTACAGTAGCCAGTTTTGCAAATTAGGTAAATATAGATTGAAAGGCAAGTTGTGAGAGATACAAAATGTTGACTGAGATATTGATAGGTTAAGTAAGTGGACAAAAAGTTGGTAAATGGAGGAGAATGTGGAAAAATGTGAACTTGTTCATTTTGGAAGGGCAGTATTCTTTAAATGGAGAATGACTTTAGATTATAATACAAAGGGACTTTGAGGTGCTTGTGCATAGAACACAAAAAGCTAGCATGCAGGTGCAGCCGATAGTTAATGGAATGTTGTTTCTTATTTGAAGGGGGTTGGAGTTTAGAGTAGGGATACCTTGCTACAACTGTAAAGGTGGTTGGTAAGACCACATCTGGAGAATTAAGATCAGTGTTGGTCCATTATTTAAGGAAAGATATCACTCCTTTGATGTCGTTCAGAGAAGGTTCACTAGGATGGTCCCTGGTATAGAGAGATTGTCTCATGAGCAAAGGCTAAGCAGGTTGGGTCTCTATCTAAGAATGAGAGGTGATCCCATTGAAACATGCAGGATTCTTAAGAGACTTGACAGGGAAATGCTGAGGGTTGTTTCCCCTCTCGGACCAGAGCGTATATCTTAGAATAAAAGGCTGCCAGTTTAGGACTTAGATGAGCTGTGATTTCTTCTGAGGTTTGAGAGTCTTTGAGACTCCTTGCCACAGAGCTGTAGAAGCAAAGCAATGGAACAGTTTTCCTTCATTTACTTCCTCCTCACCTGATATACACTGCCACCCCAAACCCACCCACACCAAACACAAATCCCTGCTTGCGTACACACCACATCTACCCATTTTCTCGTTATTTTCCATTGACCAACACTAAAGCAATCTTGAAGCTAGTGAGTTAAGTTCTTCTGGATCAACTGGTTCCCAACCTCTCCCACATGTCAGAACTTTAACATAGAAAATACACACATTGACATCTTAAAAGCAAGGATTTATTAAGACAAACACTTATACAAGTTGGAAAAAAAACTGAAGGCAGTCAACTGAATTTTCCCATGTGGTAGTTTTTTTATCCTGTTACCCTGATCTTGCCACTTCACGCAACATCCTCCTGGTGCTGTCACTTAACTATTAATCCAGAGATCCAAGTAATATTCTGGGAACCCAGGTTAGAATCCTGCCATGGCAGATGGTAGAATTTGAAGTCATTTTTAAAAAAATCTGTAATTAACAGTCTACTGACCATGAAACCATTGTCAATTGTCAGAAAAACCCATCTGTTTCACTAGATCCCTCAGCAACATTGTTACTTTTAACTGCCTTCTGGATAATAAGCACTTGCCAAGCTAGCAATGCTCATACCCTGTAAACAAATATTAAAAAATGATTTTACTCCCAAAACACCTTTTTTGGGCATAGATAAATGTGAAAGTATTCAAAATTATTAGAAAGGGTTAAACTTTTGTTGTTTAGCTGCTGTACCAGCAGTAGTTTCTAAACTTAGAAGGACCTTAACCTTTCCTTCAAAAACCTTTTCAGAGAGACTTGGGGCAACATTAATACAAATCGGCCAAGTAAGCTGTAAATATGAAAGTGAACAGCGTTGCTCTTTGCTTACACCCTCTCTCGTGCCCTGTGAGGTGTCTTCCTCTTCCCAAATCTCTCTTCCTGCCTCTCCATTTATTTTTTTTTCTTCTGTCTGTTTCCCTCCCTTATTCCTTCCCATCTACCTCTGTCTTGCAGCATTTTTGGCTCTCATAGAATGGTACAGCATAAAAGCAGGTCCTTCAGCCTGCCATGTTCGTGCTAGCTATGATGCCATTCTAAACTAATTCCATCTACCTGTTATGACTGACTGAATGCCCCTCTCTCTGCATTAACCAGAGTCTCTGTGCTTGTACTGGATCCATTCCCCACTCTCATGTGCTCATTTTCGCACATAACTTCTCTCCTTCAAGGCACAGTAAAGAGAGTTTTTGAATGGAAGTGTTATAGCAGCATCATTAGAAACACCCGAGGAGCAGCACCTCTCAAATTTCTGTTTTGGTGTTGCTTCATTTAAATCAAATGCTTTTATGCCCTTGTGCGCTCAGTAAATTTGAGTTGCCAGGGAGGGTAGTGTCTCATACTCCATGGAACTCCGATATCGATGACTAGTTCATGAAAATTGCCCCATTGTAACATTTTTGGAAGCTACAGGTGGTGTTTTATGGGCTGATTCACCCTTTGCTGCTTATTTTGAATGTTGAGCCATGTCTTTTACTTTGCAAAATTGTGCTTAAGTTGTAGATCCAATTACATTGTAAATTGCATTATATAACAATACTTTGATCACCTTTTTCACAAATTTAAAATTCTTACTCTGGCATTTATTTTCTCTCTGCCTGGACTAAGTGCAGGTCCTTTTGTTATGATCTAGCTCCTGTTATTACTGGACAAGTCAGAACTCAGACTGAAATCTGGCTGATTTGTTTCTTTTGGTTTTAGCAACCAAAGTGGTGTTTCACTGGAAAACAAACATACAATGCTATGGTTTCAGGTTTTATGAATAAAATAAGATCATAACATAGAGTAAATGAAGATAAAACTAAAAATAGCAAAGATCTTGATGTGCACAGTAAAATACAATCCCAGTAATCCCAAAAACCTGCTCTGAATACTCTCACCAAGACAATTCTCTCCTATTTCACATCTGTGAGGCTTAATTTAACTGTGGCTTTGGTGTTCTATCTTGAAAATCTGGTAGCTTCTTCCATAGATCTTTTGTATAATGGGAGTTTAGATTTCCTCCACTTCAAGTATCCCGTGCATGGTTTTAACCAAATATACTGGTCTGAAACTTCGGAACCCAACCTCTTATACTGAGGTAATCCCTTTCTTAGCCATCAGAACAACTGTCTTTCTCGGGAGCGACTGTATTACGTGTTCAACTTCAGTCAAAACTTCTGCGGCTACCCCAAATTGCAACTACAAACCTTTTCTTCCCAGGCTATGAGTATTTCCCTTAAACCTAATGCACTGCACAGTTTACTTTTGTTTAATTGTAAACAATTACTATTAGCTTCCCCAAATCACCTTCCTCAGCTTATTTTTTTAAAAAATCACCATGGCTGTACTCAATATTTAAAAGTTAATCATTAAACCCTTTTAGATACACAATCCATATGCCAGTAGTTCAAATCAAAAATCCAGCATAAATGATTTAGTTACCCCTCTGTTTTCTTTCTGTTCTTTCACTTGTCTTATATTTAAAATACCTGTACTTGACAGGCTGATACTGTTTCAGATGTTGGGCCTGAACCACATGGAAATTGGACATATTCGAGTAACTTAGCCTTGTTTTTCTCCCTGCGTTAATTTGTAATTTAACATCCATCATGTACCAACAGGCCTGATGTAGAAAATTGAGGCCTTCATATCTGGATTTGATTTCACTTGTTTCCAAATTTTATTGATGAATATTGAAAATTGAGTATTGGTAACAGACCTTGTTTAATTTAGTCATTAGTTTTCCTTCAGTATTATTTAATGAACTCGGTTTACAAATATTCACACATCCTTCAAGGTCATAGGGCACTTAAAAGCATATGGGGTATGCTATCATAAGTAGAGGTATTGGAAAACAAAAACGAGAAAATCGTGTAAATCTTTACAAATCTCAGGTTAGTTCTTAACTGGAATATTGTTCAGCTATGAGCATAACCTTTTTAGGAATGATTTGAAGGCCCTAAAGCAAGTGTAGAAGAGGTTTATCAGGTTGGTGCACAACTGTGGCAAAATTGGAGGAACTAAGAATCTTTGAACACAAAGTCAGGGAGAGCTGTTAAAATTATGCAAAGTTATGGTAATACAAGTGAGGAGAAGCCATTTCTGCTGGCAATTGGATCAGTAACCAGAAGTCATAGATATGAAATAGGCAGCCAAAAAAAGAGTGTAAGGAAATAATTCTTTAGTTAGTTGTTGACAGATGAGTTACGCAGTTTTTGCATGCTCTCTCTCGTCAGCTTTGAAACTGTTTCACTTCAGAGTAAGAGACTTTGCAACCACAATAAAAAGACATCTTGCCTATTTGTTAATTTCTGATTTTTTTCAGTTCAGAAATTTTCAACCTAATGAACTAAAATGATCGTTTTGTGCTCAACAAAAGATTTTGACCATGTATTTCCTCAAAATAAAAGGAGCTCCCTTTGTCACTAATTTGATTGAATAATTGATTTTATCATTGCATATTTTACAATGAGAAAAATAAAATACAATGAAAACCTTTTATACTGCCGCAACAACTTAAACTACGCGCTGTTCTTCGAATAAATATGTTTGATGTGGAAAATCACTGAAATTCATTGTTTGGTATCTATAAATTTCAACATTGTTGCTTAGTTACATGGAGATGGTATAACCAAGTATCATTTATTTTCCTGCTCAATATTGCATATTTCATTTGAAAAATAAAATAATCATCATTATAGTCACTTAAGCAGCTATGGTTGAATGTTTGAGAAATAATCTATTGAAAGCCATTATTGTTCAGTCTACGAGTGCGTTGGATGGAGTTCTGTTTCATCTGGACATTTCTTGTGTTCAGTCAGATTATTAATGTTGAATATAACATTTTCTGCTAGCAGTTCTGTCTCGAAAATTTAACTTTTCTTTTGGTCCTAGGTTGTTAAAGCATATGATCGAGTGGAACAGGAATGGGTAGCAATAAAGATCATCAAAAACAAGAAAGCGTTTCTAAATCAGGCACAGATTGAAGTTCGGCTGCTTGAGCTAATGAACAAACATGATACTGAGATGAAGTACTACATAGGTATTGACTAACTGTTTTGCTGTAAATTTATTGCCAATTAATCTGTACTTTATCTTGCATGGATAAATGCAGTGCAGTGTTTGACACGTTTTGTTTTGATATATCATTTATAACAGCTTAATTATGAATACCAAACTCAATTGAAAATGTAAGCGAATGAAATTTAATAAAAGCTTCTAGATTTAGTTGCCTTGGTATTACAAATTGTATGTTTTTACTTGATGTTTTCCATTTAATAATTGCTTTTAAAATTAGTTCCCTTTGACTTGAAACTTAATTTACTTTCCAGTTGTAGTCAAGAAATCTTGCTGTGTAGAAATGAGAGTAATAAACATTAGTTTATCTAAGTTAGATTCAAATGGCTAAGGTTATGGTTTCCAGCAAGTTCCTAGTTTAATCCTTAGTGAATTTAAGATTGGCACTTCCTAAAGATAACAGTCATGTGGCTTTGTGGAAGTTTGTCCAGCCGATTGCTCTAACTTTCAACTTGACAAACAGTCCAAGATTAAATTCAGTTCTGATGACCAATTTGAGTAAATTTGTTCCGTTAGTAAGTAATGTCATTAGATTCTTGTTTAGGTTGTCCTTTTTGAAAGGAAAATCTTCTTTAGATTGAGTTACATTGTAGCCATTCTTTACATAGTCACTTTTATGTTTTGTTCTTGACTGACTGGAAACTATTTCAAAGGTGGCAGCCAGTTGGAAACAAATTTTAAATATTGCTTCTATCTGTACGAATGGCAGAAGTCAAGAGGAAAATAGGATATGTGTCCATTTGTGCCAAGTTTGGTAGATTTCGTTCCATGGAATAACATGAAAGTGAATTTAAAATTAAGATAAAATGACAAAAAAAATTTAAAAGGAATGATTCAGCAAGTAGAAGTGTTTTTTAAAATGTTTATGGCAATATATTCAACTATTTATGTGGTTTAGTTACAATATTATTTAATTTAGTGTGTGTTACACTGTTCGGGGGGGACACTTATTTTAAAAACAAAATGGTATGACTAAAATTGAATTTATACCTAATACCTTCCTAATGTGCATCTTTGGCAGCCTGTCAGCTAAAGTAATTTGTTAAATCCAAGTTTTTAGAAATAAACGTGGCAAAACTTTAGTTTTTTATCAAATTTAATTTGGATGAGCATCTCTCATTAGACTGTGAGAATATTGTAATGAAATATGACAACTTGGAATACTTTGAAAATAGAACCATGCCTTAACACTGATGTGAGAATTAAGTACAATGTTCCACAGTATGTTGCACATGATTTTCTAGCTGCATGTATGGGGAAACTGTTCATTGTGGGCTAAAGAAATCAGCTTTTGAAGCACCATTTCAGGCTTGATCTGTCAGTTTGAATACTGACAAGTTTCATTGAATTTTCAATCAGTTCTTATTCATGGTTAAGCCTGAATATTTCTTCTCACTTTAAAAGAAGTGTAACGTTCAATTCACATATTGCATTTGTCTTTGTTTCCCTAGTTGTATGAGTCGACATATACTTTGAGGAAACATTTTAACTATTTTTCTAATTATTTTGTTGGGTATAACTTGACCATTATCACTGTCTGGGTTAGCTCCAAATATAGGAGCAAAATTGAAAATAAAATTTCCAACCCGGTTGTCAAATATGATGTATTGTGACAATCAAACACCTCAGCATCTGGATAGAGAGAAGTCACAAATGTGTCAGGTTAATGACCTTAGAAGAAATAGTTTATTTGTTTAAGAAACTCTCTATTTTGTAAAATTCTCCCATATCCAATTGTTAATACAAAATGCCGGTAGAAGCTACTGATAATCAGTAATTGGATATTACATAATTAGCGTGCTTCGGAATAGTTACAGCAGCGATAAATGTTAAACTTTAAAATATGCTTTATTCCTTCCTCTGCAGTTCATCTGAAACGACACTTTATGTTTCGAAATCACCTCTGCCTTGTCTTCGAGATGCTGTCCTACAACTTATATGACCTGCTGCGCAATACCAATTTTCGAGGTGTTTCTTTGAACCTTACGCGGAAATTTGCACAGCAGATGTGCACTGCTCTGCTCTTCCTTGCTACGCCAGAGCTCAGCATTATCCATTGTGACCTAAAACCTGAAAACATATTGCTGTGTAATCCCAAACGGAGTGCTATCAAAATAGTTGACTTTGGCAGCTCCTGCCAGCTTGGACAGAGGGTATGGGTTGTTATTTATTTCTGTGACTGTGCACTTTGTTCCTTAGGTTAGTTTTGAATTTTGGGAAACTTGTATTTTAAAGAAAGGAACAACTGTAAGCTTTTGAAAAATAAATGTAAATGCTGTAAAGGTAAAAGTGAGACAGTTGATAGTTTAAATTAAAGATCAGCATACCCTGGCAAGAGGGTAGAGTTTGAGAAGAATCTTTTAGGGTGACCTCCGACTGTGTGGGAATTGAACCCACACTGTTGTCATTACTGTAGGTACCACAGTACGCAGAAGAAAGTAACTTATTTCCAGCGAATTTGAGATTTAATGCCTTTTTTAAATGAAACTGCTTTTAGTTTTTTTTAGAAAGAGCTTGGAAATGCAGCAGCGAGAAAAAGAAAAGCTTTTTGTATGTCAAAGAATTGTCACTCCCATTTGTGCTTGTGTGTTGTTTAAAGTAAAACTTCAATCTCAATCTGATCCAAGGGACATAATTTCAGTTTCTCTGGCATGCAGTTTGTTTACATACTTGTTGGTTTTTGAAAACAAGCAAAATGAAAGGAGGAGTTTGAATTATGTCTCCTATACTGGGACTGCTTTGCGTAAAAATGATTTGTGGAACACTTCAAGTTGATGTAAAGTTGTTTTAGAGATTGTGAAAACAACATGATGTCAAAAACTTCAATTTGAAGAATGTTCCTCAATCATGAAGTCTCATATCATTTTTGAAAGTAGCAGCAAGGGAACATATCATAAAGTTGTAGGATAAAGACATTGCAAGTGGGAACCAAGGCCACAGTTCAAGTGCAGAATTTTGACAAGTTTTTTTTTTGGAATCCGATACCACAGTATGTATTTCAAGGGGCAGAAACTTAGGATACCGTTTAGGGAACAGAGAAAGTGAAACAAGTCTCGTGCTGGAAGACTGAAGAATACTCGATTATGTTAAGGCAAGGGAATTCAGGAAGGGGAAAAGTGCAAAGTGGTTTAGAACAGGGTGAGAATTGTGAAACTGAGTTGTTGGAAGTGAGTCAACCTTAGTTTGGGAAGGATACATGTGATGGTGTGGCAGTTATTCTGGATGAGTATGCTAGCTCCAGTCTGCATATATAGGTAGACAAGCATATCGAAGACCAAGATGACCCCTTGGTATGACTGTGTAAAATGATAGAATTGGACAAATGAAGTAGCGAAGTATGTTACTGTAAAGGTAATAATGACTTTGATGACATGTTAGGGAGGAAACAAAACTCTGAGCAGGATGTCATAGTGCTATACTTCCAAATTGTTTGAGATGTCTGCTGAGTTAGTTTTCAGCTCTTGTCAGTATTTCAGCGTCTCTGGACTATAGAACATGGTTTCACATTTTCTGTTATTCACCTGCAAGAATTTCTGGTTCATGCAGGTCTTTATCAGAGATGCTTTTTGGACCAGTGGAGGAAAGGGAAAATCTAGAACTAGTCTCCTCTCAGTTTGGGAATTTACTTTACACTCCTATAATATTGCTATAAGAATATCATGTCGACAAGAGAAGTGGAGTCAGTTTCAGGATGTATTAATTGTGTAAAGTCAAATAACCGATATACTCAAAGGAGAAATGATTGACTTCAAAGTAATGCCTGTATTGATTGAATTGTAAATTAAGCCAGAAAAGCGAACAGTAAACTGGACTGAGGCTATAATGGAGCAGTCAGTTGACCAAAAGAGCAAGAGATCATCTTATGACCCAAGAGCATGCTCTGCCATTGAATTTGATCATGCCTGCTCTTGGTCCTGCCTTCACCTTCCTCAGTCCTTTCCTTATCAGTTGATTGCCGGAGAGACCAAAAATCTTTATCTGAGCTTAAATGTACTCACTGATGGCGCATCCATAATCCCCTTGACTAGATTCACAACCCTTTGAGCGAAATAATTTTTCATTGCAGTATAAGTTATTGGCCCTTTTCCTAACGCTGTTTTCTCCCATATGTTACATCCCACAAGTATAGAGACAATCTCTCTGCATCAAGTCTCCTCAGAATTGTGCATGTCTCGATATTGCATCTTTTTTTTCTTGGATCGAGCCAAAAATTAAGCAGCATCCAAAATAAATGGAGCCATGGTTCTATTTATCTCAGGTGGTGTTTGCGATAATAACCAAAGCACTTCAAATAAAGTGGATAGGAAGGAAAATACAGAGGAAGAGATGAGAGTATAATTGCAAGCCATAACTTGTTAAGTGACTGGGGAAGGAGGCAATTTTTGAGGTAGAGCAGTGAACAAAAGAGTTTAAGATAAGTTTCAAGAGGATCAATGGTAGTCATTCAGAAAAATTTGCAAACTGTGCCAGGTGAAAGAGGGCGTGAGTGTGTATGTTTAATCCGTATGAGGTGAAGTTGGATGGTCAGAATCTGCCATTGGATATGGATTGAGTGGCTGAGCCAACTGAACTCAGTGGAAGATTGAGGATAAGTACCCAATAATGTACTGGGTTGAACAGGTTTTGTTCAGTGTAGTTGAGGGCATTGATGCAATTGGATGGCAGTAGATGATCTTGATTCTGTTGTATAAATAATCTTTTGATAGAAATGTAAACTTCAAATTCTTTAGGTTGCATTTTGATCATCTGATCAGAACAAACAATTGGAAATGTGTTTACAACACATTCATTATTACAATCAGTATAGCAAATTTGTATGACAAAAATTTGTAAGTCTAAGAAAGTAATTATTTCTTCGCCATCTTGTTGCTATAACATGGAGTATAAAATGATCAGAAATCTTGCAGAAAACATTGCTGGCATGCTCAAGATAAAATCCATTTATGCCAAAAGCTTATGGCCATTTTGTCCATAGATAGAGGTTGAAATGCTTCAAATATTTTAAAGCTATGTACTAATTCAAGTTTATTGCATAAGTTAAACTGGCTACTTTTTGTGTTCAGATCTTAACATTCAGCGTCACAATGATTGACCAGAGTTTACGCACAACTATGAATTTTCTGTCCTGTGTTGTACTTTGACAAATTAAACTTGTTTCTGCTATTTTTGCTCAAATTTACCTCGAATAGATGTGAGGAGGTATCTTTACAATTAGTGAAAGGAGATGAATTGACTTTAAACAATTTTCAGTTTTGGACAAGTAATACAATTTTGACAGTAACAAGTCATGAATTATAATGCCACATTCAGTAATTCCAGTTTTAACTGGTTTTTCTACCTTCTAGATATACCAGTATATTCAGAGTCGATTTTACCGTTCACCAGAGGTGCTGCTGGGAATGCCCTACGATCTAGCTATTGACATGTGGTCACTAGGCTGTATCCTGGTGGAGATGCATACCGGAGAGCCACTCTTCAGTGGAGCTAATGAGGTAGGAAGATGTTTTTGTGAGAAATTTGGACTCTTTAACCAGAGCATCTGAATATGAAAGCGATCAGAAATTGTCCAGTTCATCCCTCTAGCCTGTTTTGCAATTTAATATAATCATAGCTGATCTGACCAGAACGTCAAATCCAAAGTCTTGCCAACCTCTCCATGCTCCCTCCCCACCTCGCATTCTTTTTTTTCTTACCAAGAAACTTTCCATTTCTACCTTCAAAATATTCAATGCTTCTGCCACATTTTATGGGAGAGAGGTCTAAAGGCTGAGAATCGTCTCAAAGGAAATAATCCACCCAACATCTGTTTTAAATGGACTACTGCTGATTGTCAGGCAGTGTCCTAAATTCTCCCCCAAAAAAAGTATCCTTGTTACATCTACCTTGTCAGGATATTGATAGTAAAATACTGTTGGTGCTGGAAATCCGGAATAAAAACAGAAAATGCTGGAGAAATTCAGCAAACCTAGCTGCATTTTTGGAGAGACAAACAAGGTTAACGTTTTGGGTCAGTTATGACTTCTTCAGAGCTGAAGGAGGGGGCTAGAAAGTGGTGTTTTTTTTTAATGCTGTTGTTCCTTATAAGAACAGCCCATACTTTGAAAAGCATATACTGATTTTATTCTCTGGTTCAGAAATACCATCTTTGTTGTTTGCTTTTAAATCTGTATATTCTTTGTAACACTGTTAACTTTATTTGAAAGTATTATCCTTTATTAATTGTACAAAATATTGTTGCTTCTTTAGTGTTAATCAGCTGTGCAGCACCCTTGTAGTATATTGTAAACCTGCAGTACTCTGATGTAATGAGCAGAAGTGATAAGTCCCATACAGTCATAATGGCACAGGAGAAAAACATCCAGCCCATTGAGTCCATGGCAGCATTCTTTAAAGCGATTTTAATCAGTTCCATTCCATTGCACTGTCCCTATAGTTTTGTAGGTTTACTTTGCTCAAATATCTGTCCAGTTTCCCTTTGAACTCATTTATGTCTGTTCCCACCAAAGTTTTGAAAAGATCTACTGAGAGTACTTTTCATGTATGCACATTTAAAATATATTATCTGGTTCTCTAATGTCCTTAAGGGAAGGAAACTGCCATCCTTACCTGGTCGGGCCTACATGTGACACCAGACCCACAGCAATGTGTTTGACTCTTAACTGCCCTCTGGGCAATTAAGGATAGGCAGTAAGTGAAGTGTTCATCCTGTGAACGAATTTGAAACTTTTTAAAAGACTTGATGGACAAAACTCTTGTCTTATAATGCTGAAATGTTAAGTATTTGATGTTTCATCATTGATGTGTTTTAGAGAGATGCTTTTCATTATAAACACATGCTGTAGTAATTGTGCCTGGAAGAGCCAAGAAAACCATCAAAATATTTGCTAATATTTTGGAAATACAACTGAACAAGTTGATTATGAATTATCCAAGAAGTGGATCTTTCTGTAATGGGACTATTTGTTAACTTATGCAACACTGAAGAATTTGACTTTGTTTGAGGTTGTTATTGTAGGATTTTAGTTTGCTTTCCAATTGAAATGCTATAAATTGAGAGGGTTGCCCAGGTATTCAAGTAAAACTAAAATACTGAGCAATACTGATATTTAGTAAGAAGTTTGTGAATATATGCTTGTTTTTGAGAGCATTATTAATCCAAGTTTAATGTCATTGGCCAAAATGTTGAGTGGATTAAGTTATGCTGAGTGTTACTTCTGAAGTTCCATTTCCACTTAATATTTTGGGCGAAAGACAATGTTCCAGAATTGAATTTAGCATCAGCTCCTGTGTGTGCACAAAGTATTATGCACTTTCTAATGAGAATGGTAACTTCTTATTTCCTAGTCAAGTTAAGGTGAGCTGCCTCAACTAACTAACAATTAACTAAAACAAAGCTGTGACTTACCACACAAACTCTTTTTGGCTTGTTCACATATGACCCGGTTTATGTCTCTTGACTTTATCAATCCTTGTTCTGTATGATTCCTCCTTAGGTGGACCAGATGAATAAAATTGTAGAGGTTCTCGGTATCCCTCCATCTCATATTCTAGATCAGGCTCCCAAAGCAAGGAAATTCTTTGAGAAGTTGCCTGATGCCTCATGGACAGTGAAGAAGACCAAAGATGGCAAGAGGGTGAATATCAAGAGTAACATAAAAAAAATTGGAAACACAGTAAGGACTTGAACTTATTTGAAATATAATTTATAGTTATATGTAGTGGGAATGGGGTTACTGGCATTTTAATTGTTTTGTGTGCATTGCCTGCATTCTTATGAGAGGAGAGTGTAATAAACTGAATTGTTAGTTTCATGATCACCAATCCAGCCACTTCCAGAACTGGTTTAGCAAAACCTCCAAAAGTTTATAGTGCATGTTATGCAAGTGTTAGTGTTTCACTTCATAATACATTTAAAAAGTATGAATAAAACAAAATTAACATTGATGTTTCCCGTCAGGTTTGCTTATTGGCTGCAGATGACAGTGAAACTGAGTAGCTGTTCATGACCAAGATTGTTTTATATAATACATTGATAGTTCTCAACTCACCCCTAAGATTACAGTCCAGAAGTATTTTTGTAGCAGTAGATTACAATGCACGCTTCTGTGTAGGAAGTTATTGAAAATGAGAAGTTGGATTTTCTTTGTTTTTGCACTGCTTTAGCAATGGAAATGAGTTTGCTTGTACCAATGGGGTTTTGCCAATATTATTATCTACCATAATGCCAAGGTAATGTGCCTATCTAAATGATGGAAGTAGCAAAGCAATTTTTTGTCATTGTTGCCTCAGCGATCCTCATATTCATAATACTGATATACTTGTGGAGGAAAGCATTCAGAAAATGTCAGTTTAAGGATTGTAGTTGTAATGTTTATAGTGAATAGACAAGCATCTCATGAATGAAATTGTACATTGTTGTTTGAAAAAAATGTTGCTGTTGCTTGTGGTAACTGAAGTGTACTTGCAAAGTGCAATTTTGTGCTTTCTGCCCTCCTCTGGTGAACTCTTGAATGCTGATGAATATATTGTGAACAACCTGCCAAAACCATCTAAAGTAGGCGGATCTTGGGAAAGCCTGCAGCATACTTAACATAATACCACTAATCCTAGCTTACATGTAAAATTGTGCCATTTGAATTTGTCTTTAGTTACAGCAGGATTTCCATGCTAACTCTCAATCAGTTGTAATTTGCTTCTCATTGATGTTATTTATAAGACCAGTATTTGTAAATATTTCAGAGCGTGATCCTAGAGTTAATTTTTTGTTCCAAAATGTAGTGGTTTTATTTCCATGAAAGAGGGAAAAGTCAAGATCCAGGATCTCATTTACTGATTGGAAGAAATCTAGAAATCGGAGACTTCTGAATTACTGGTTGGAAGTTATATACTGAACAAAGAAATAATTACCTATATTTACCCTCGCACAAGATTTTTGAATTTGTTTTAATCCATTAAGTTTGTTTTCAAAATAATTTTATTTGTACAAGTTTCTGCGCGAGCTTGACGGGAAATGTTAAGGTGATCATTCCAGTCTTTGGGGACTTTCAATCTGGAGGACACATAGAATAAGGAGATACTCATAAAACTGTGATGTGAAATAATTTATTCTCCCAGCCAGTCGTGAATGGTTGGAATTTATCTATTTCAGAGACTGTATATATGGATAGAGTCTGATATGTGTGGAAATTTGTAGAAATGAGTAGTGAGAATTCAGTTAATTATTTTATATATAGTATAGAGTAACTCAAGAAATAGGAGCAGGAGGAGGCCATTCAGCCTTTATGCCTGCCTCACCATTTCAGAAGATCCTGGTTGATCCATCCCAATTCTCAACTGGTCTGTCTTGTTAGCTCATCATTGCTCTGAAATTCTCTATATTTCAAAAATCTATCTGCCACCTCTCTGAATGTTTCTGATGACCTATCCTCTTCACCTCTCTGGCCTTCTGCCAGTATTGCTATAACGGTCAAAGGTATGAATGTGATCCAGAGTGACAAACAGATTCTAAAGTCCTTCTTTCTTTGCTTTGGCAAGTATGTAACTTCAGCTTGTTGCTTTCCTGCAAACTCTGATAGAAATCTGGATCAAGCCACTGTATAATTACAATTATTACTGCATTCTCCTTCATTTAATGTATTATGTTGGGGTCCAAGTTTGCTGCATCGTCCATAATTAAATTGAATTCTGTTTGAGTGCTGATGACTTACTGAAGCCCTCAAAGATTTGGGGTCTGTTGATTTATATGGATATGCATGATGAGTGTTTTTAGCCCAGTGCAGTGTTTTATTTAAAGTATAATTCGTCACAATCAATACCTTTTTATTCCAGGAATATAAGCCACCAGGAAGCCGAAAACTTCACAATATCCTTGGTGTTGAAACTGGGGGTCCTGGTGGGCGGCGAGCTGGAGAGTCTGGTCATACCGTTGCAGATTACCTGAAGTTTAAGGACCTGATTCTGAGGATGTTAGACTATGATCCGAAGACACGGATAGCTCCCTATTATGCACTGCAACACAGCTTTTTCAAAAAGACAGCAGATGAAGGGACAAACACAAGTAACAGTGTATCAACAAGTCCAGCCATGGAACAGTCGCAGTCTACAGGCACCTCTTCTAGCACATCTTCGAGCTCAGGTATGCATCTGCAAAATATTAGAGACTGCAAACTAATTCAGTATTTTCCTTTATATGTTGTTTAATTGTATGAAACATCTTTGTAATGTATATTTCCTTACATGGGATGTGGGTGTCACTGATATGCCAACGCTTATTGTTCATTCCTAAATGCTTTTGAGCTGAGTGGCTCGTTAGGGCAATTAAGAGTCAATCACATTGTCTTCGTGAAACTGTGATTGTTATTAGGTTAATTTTTAAGATGAGAGCTATTGATTCCAGAAAATTTAGGTGAAATATTCAACCTTGAATATCTAAAAGGTCAGATGTAAAATGTTAATTGCTCAGTTCAGAAGAGCAACAATATGACAATTGAATATAATATCAGGCTAATGTGTTTTTTGAGATTTGAATCTAATTCCCAGGCTATCTTCTGAGTAGGAATGTTGGTTTGTCAGACAGTGAAGTTGCACGAACTCTTTTTTTTGCTTTTATTTGTTAATCCTGAAAACTGGGCTAATCCCGAGGTAATATTTTAAGTTTGTATAACATTGTACCCTGTTGTCAAAAATGAAATTGAGCAATTTTGTCTATCTAACACTCAAAAATGGGTTTGTAAGGGTTTTTTTTTACATTTTATAAAGGAAGATGATAATAAACATGCACAAACTGCACAGATAAGAAATTCAAGATCAAGCTAGAAGGTTCCAGTCTACTAATGTTTAGTCAGATGACATAGAGTGCATACGACATTCCCATTTCCCACACACCAGAATCGTGGTAACTGTGATGCTACTATATATATCTTTAGTTTTATGTCTTTCTGCGAAAAATATGGTACAATTTGGAATAAGCCAGATGCATAATTACACTTAAATTCATCCTTTTTCGCTTTATGCAACAAGTTGGGCACCAAGTTTGCTGTATTATCCATTGTTATGTTTAATTCTGTTTGAGGTGCTCATGACTTAGTGAAACCCTCTGAAATTATCAACAGAGGTACAAGTGGTCAAATCAGATTCATAGCATTTCCACATTTCAGGATTATCTTTTTTTAATATGGAAGTGATTTTTAAAAATATATCAACCAATATCATGAAATAAAATTGATCAAAAAATGTTCTCAAAAGAACAAAAATGTACAAGTGGTATTAATGCAAAATGTATTGAGTTTTCTATATGTGGTGGCCTAGTGGTATTATCACTAGACTGTCTGGGAACCAAGGTTCAAAACCTACCACGGCAGATGGTGAAATTTGAATTCAATAAATATTTGTAATTGTCATGTCTAATGACGACCGTGAATCCATTGTCAAGGGGGAAAAAAAATCCATCTGGTTTCCTAATGTCCTTTAGAGAAGGTAACTGTCATTCTTACCTGGTCGGGCCTACAAGTGACTCCAGATCTACAGCAATGTGGTTGACTCTTAACTGTCCTCTGGGCGATTAGGGATGAGCAATAAATGCCACTTGGCCAGTAATGCCCTCATCCTGTGAATAAAAAATATATAGTTTTTACTTATCAAAGGGTCCATAATGCAGTTTTGAAATTGCTGGTATATGTTTAAATGATGAGAAATCATTTAGGACTATGCCTCTGTAACAGGAATTGTTTTTAAGGAGATATGAATGTGTTTCTGTTCTACATTAATGATATTTCCTAATATCCATATTAAAATTGAAGTTTTAGTGTTACTACTGGAATCACTGTCTGTTTCTAAACTGTACTGGAGCCAGATAGAAGGAGGCCAAAAAAATTGAAAATGCATTGATTAAAAATTAGGCTTGAATTTTCTAAGTGAAATTTTATGATCTCTGGGCTCAAGGATTTTCGACCTTGTCTGCAACCTGCTAGGGGGGACACTATATACACTCCATTAAAGTTTGGAGAAGTTTGTCTTCCATATGGGCTTGGATTCTTATTTAAATCTATTTGTGTGTTTAGTACATGCAGACGTGTCTGTTGCAAAACAGTGGCATATTTTGCTCTAAAAATGAATGACCTCGCTTTTGGTTAATGACATTGTGTAAGTCTCTCTTTATAGTATTGCTTTGTAATTCATTTCAAAATGTGCCTTTTCCCGTGTTTCATGTAAATGCTAAAATAGTCAATACTTCTGCTCACTGTTGAATATTTTGTCTGGTTCAAGCCATTTACTGATGGATATCTAGAGCGAATATATTAATAGTATTTATATTGAAAGCTTGCAGTGTCTTGCCTCATGTTGCTGTGTATTTAAAGGATAAATGCAGAATGTTAGTTAATTCAAATTTATTACATTGCACTGAGAGTATTTCCTGTTTTTCTTCATTTCCTCTTCCTCACCAATTACCATCCCACCTCCATTACAAACCTCTAACCACATCACACACGATGCTTTGTGTGTTAGTGTCTTGTGAAATACCTATTGATGTTCATCTTTTACAGGTGGCTCTTCTGGGACAAGTAATAGTGGGAGGGCAAGGTCAGACCCAACACATCAGCATCGGCATAGTGGTGGCCATTATAGTGGAGCTGTCCAGGCAATGGACTGTGAGACACACAGCCCACAGGTGAGTTCTCCATTTGATGAAAGTCTCCACTCCTGCCTCTACATTCCTATGATTGCAAGCTTGAATTCCAGTGATGTCTGGCAGCTAACTCTGTCAGCCACATATGTGTTCACTGTAGTCAGTCCTTGCACATCAACTGGATGGGAATTTACCAGATAAGCATCAAGCTGTATTTTGCATGATACATAAAAATCACATCTGACTTATCCGTGGTAAACATGTCTCTGATCAAATGGCACAGTGGCCATGGAAAACTTAACAGTCACAAATTCTGAATTGAAGGAGGAGTATGGTGGTCTGCAGTATTAAAGTGAAGTGGGCAGGGAATTCATAGTCATCTTGGCAGAAGTTGTTTCCCGTTTCTCATTTCATTTCATTTCTGCTAAGAATGATTCTGAGCTGTTAATTTTGTCCTTGTTACTTAGACATTTCTGTTCAGTTCATTTGTTTTAGTCATTCACCTGTTTCTTATACTCAATTATCCTAAACTACTCTGAGAGCCACCAATCCTGTTTGTGTGTGTGTATTTCTTATGCTCGTAAACACTTAAAACCGATCTTGTTAAATCCATGTTATACAGGTATGCATTATATCTCACCAATATTAACAGGATCATTGGTTTTGGGATGAAATGCCAACTTATTTAAAACATTCATGCTGGAGATATCCACTGATCCGCTGCGGCAGCTTAACAGTAATGAATGTGCTTATTGTTTTGAAGTAAAACGCAAAATAATGGATTTCTTACTGTGCATTTTTAAAATATAGGTTCGACAGCAGTACCCTGTGGCATTAGGATGGACGCCTGGCGATGCCACAACGCAAATCACTGTTGAAACTCATCCAGTTCAGGAAACAACGTTCCACATTGTTCCCCAGCAGCCGAGTGCATTACATCACCATCACTCTAACAGCTCCCATCATCACCTCCACCATCATCACCACCATCATCATGGACAGGCCATGAGCACCCGGAACAGACCACGAGCTTATAACTCCCCAACAAACGGCTCCGTTGCCCAGGACTCTATGGAAGTGGGACATAGCCACCACTCCATGACGTCCTTGTCTTCCTCAAACTCCTCTTCGTCAACCTCCTCCTCTTCTGTTTCTGGGTCTCAAGCTTATCACAACCGGCCTGTTGTTGCCAATACTTTGGACTTTGCTCAGAATGGCACTGTGGACATTAACTTGGGTACATACTCCAATCCCCGCCAAGAGACTGGAGTGTCTGGCCCACAAGTGTACCAATTTTCAGCAACAGCTGGTTCTGCCCATTATATGACAGAAGGCCATTTGTCAACGCGGCAAGGAATGGATAGGGAGGAGTCTCCAATGGTAGGTGTTTGCGTTCAGCAGAGTCCCGTCGCAAGCTCGTGACTACATTGAGATGGGGTTTGTTTTTGTTTGTGTGTCTTCAAGGTGGGGGTTTTAACAAAAAGTGCATTGAGAACAGTGCTGCTTTGGAACAAACGAAACGGAATGGACAGGTCAAGAGCGCAGAGCTGATTATATTTTTAAATTGAAAAGGAATTTGCTAATGGACTGTGGAGTGCAAGTGCTTAAGACTGGATTCATGCCCAGAAACCACCTTACACTTCATGTTATGGGTCATCCTGAGGTGTAGTCTCACCTTATGCTACAATTCACTTACACAGCATCCTGCCACCTGTGTTAGCACAACCTGGCATGGGTGAAGTAGCAGCATTAGTTTAAAAGCCACCTGGGAAAAAAAATAGAAATGGAACTGCAGATTGTTTTTATGAACAGTCAACACTTCAGTCTTTTCTGACCTATTTTGTGTCAACTTTCTTAAAAAAACAAAGTCCCCAAGTACCGGAACATCCTAATACGGTCCTGTGATGTGCTGCAGAACAGGAGGGCTTGATAAAGTGGAGCTAGCTGCCATCAGAGCAGAGTCTGAACTGAGAGGACACTGTGAATGAAATTTCAAAGCACATCTGGCATGCTGAGTGGTGGTTAGTAAAACAACCTTGTTCTAATCTTACAGGAACTTTGGAAATTTTTTTGGCCCTCATTGGTTGAATCAATTAACGGTTAAGTAGCGATTGAATGTTCATTTTGGTCCAGTCATTGAAATGCAGTGAGTGGAAATCATGGTCGTTCTTGACCTACTGCTTACATTTTTGAGTGGCAGTTTTGGCCTTTTGATTTTGGACATTGACTGAAAAAAAATTGTTTTAAGAGGCTTATCATTTAACATGCCATTGTGCAAAGGTCATTAAACTTTCAGATAGTCCTTAACTTTTCTTAAACAAAGCAAGCATGGGTAATTAATGAGGCCTTTGATGGAGGATAAATAAATTGATCCTTTCCCACTTTTTTTTCTCTCCCTTGGCTCTTACCCCATTACCACTACTATCACCACAGCACCACCACCACCAGTTGCAGGGATTGAAGAGGTCATGAGAGGTCACGTGTGTCATGTCATAAAAGCTACTTCCTCTCTTATAGGTCACAGAAGGCGTGATCTCCAATTTGCTGAGATAAATATAACTGTCCTTCCTTGGACTTATTTCTCTCCCTCTCCCAACCCATCCTAATTGCTTTTCCTTCAGCACGACAGACAATTTTTGCGCAAAGACAACTCCTGTTCGAACATTTTTAAAATGCAGAATTTTATGTGACTGCTCTCGCCTCACGATTATGCTGTGAATTTTACAAGAATTTATTTTCCTTTTTTGATAATTTATTGTACCAAAGCTGTTTTTATAGCACATAGATGTCTGTAACCAATAATGTAGCAGTTCTGCACTTTTGATAAGGTATGTTTAGATCATTTTTTCTTTTAAATGTTAATTATAATTATGGCTATACCTAATGCTTAACAAAACTGGAACTGATAGCTTTATGCAGTACTTTCACAATCTGAATATGTTGTAGTTTCATTTTACTGTCTTTTCACCCAAAAAGGGATTCTTTTAAAACCTGAGGAATACATTCTGATTTTAAGTCCAGTTATTAGATGCTTATTTGGCAGGCCATTAGACCTCACATAACCATTGATACAGACCAGGTAATTAGATGAGGTCTTTTTTCAAGTAAGTAGGTGGAAGGACCAACCATTTACAATGCAGTTGGTGCAGAACGATCATTTTAGTTTTGTGCTAATACCTGTATATTCTAATGGACCATTCTGTGTATTGCGCATGCTAAAGAAGGGAGACTCATCTGTAAAAAAGATATAGATGATATGAACTCACCTGAGCCAAAATAAGCCATTTTGTTTTTATTTAAAAGGGCACATAAATCTGTGGACAGAAAATGCAGTATGACAACTGCAACTTTATGGTAAATGCAACCTCTTAATAAGTTTGAAAACAAGATGTTATTAAAAAGGTTAGCCGAACTTAGCCGAACTTACTGATCCAACTGGATCAGTACCAGGAAAAGCAATCCACTTTCGGTCTGCTTTAGTGTCAGTAGTCTATGAAATTTGACTCCTTTTTCTCCAGTTGCCAAGCAGTAATACCTGGCCTGTGCCCAGTGATCATTTTTTGGAAGAGCCCAGTCAGTTTTGACTTTGGTGTCAGTTGATTGTTAACTATAAGTGTCTTTCTACAACCTGGACAACTGTCAGTATAATTTCACTGAAATCAACTTTAATGGTACAGCATTATATTTCAAATATTAAAAAAAAACTGAGGGATGGATAGATATCTCAAGTGATGTAACACAACTCCTCTTCGCTCACTTAGAGTTGTAGATCTGACCTTGAATGTTGGTAAGTGAAGTCCAGACTGGGGGACATTAAATCATAACCTTATTGAGGGCTGAATTCAATTTTTTTGATGGAATGTTCTTGGCTAAGACTTGCTGCTGGCCTTTTTAAAATGCTTGGATCTCCATTGAAGCAAATTCCAGAGATCAAAATCTCTCTAATTTTGAGCAGCAAAGCCAGACAAACACAAACATATAGTTATGGGTGCAATGTTGGATCTTAGTTAGGATTTTGGATATTAAATAGCGTTGATCAATACTGACACACTCAATACCTAAGTTAGGCAGAGTGCTTAATGCAGTATCATCTGCTATTAATCTAATAAATGCCAAATACAAATAGCTATTATGTGAGATCTGTTTCTAAATCCAAACTTGTCGGATCTGTATCTGATTCTTAACAGTTAACATTTGTATTACAACCAGTCATGTAATA
Source organism: Chiloscyllium punctatum (assembly GCF_047496795.1). Lineage (NCBI taxonomy): Eukaryota > Metazoa > Chordata > Chondrichthyes > Orectolobiformes > Hemiscylliidae > Chiloscyllium > Chiloscyllium punctatum. The sequence continues at coordinate 83,287,533 of NC_092753.1, read as the reverse complement.
TGCACACCTTCTTTCTTCTTGTGTGTGCGCCTCTTGTCTTGTGTCTGCGTGTGTTTCATTAGTGTCTTGGCACTGCCTTGCTCTAGGCACTTTCATCAGCATGCGCTCTTGCTCGCATCTCCCCTTTTCTCTCCTGTTTCGCCTCAATTTACAGTCCAGTTTTGTTTGCTTGACTACACAGTTTGGTTACAGGACTTCTGACTGTGCATTGTAAACCATAAACAGCATGGAAAAAGGTTAAGTACCTGTGTCCAGAGATTATAAGACCTAGTCAAGACTTGCTGTGTATATTGTAATATGTTAAATGACAAAAGACAAGCCCTTTGTATTATAGTCATGCAGTCTTATGTATGATAAATAATTGATCAATTGGTCCTCATACTGTCCTTTTGTGTGTGTTTTATTTCTAAGTCTCCAAGTCCGGAGAGCTAACACAATTATTTATCTCTGTTTTTTTTAACAATAACAATGCAAAAGTACATAATATAACAACATGGTAAGGATCCATTAAAGTTGTCATTGGGACAATGTATGCTTCTATTTGCAGAAACAGAACACCTTATTCACAAGTGATTTAACCTTCACATGCATTCTGAAACACATTGTTCCCAACTACTTCATACGTGGCTGTTAAAAATGGTTAGAATTGAATTCTCTAGTTTTCTTTTTCTTGCGTCCTTGTGAACTGCGTGGCAGCATGATTGCTGTCTACCAGGTATCTCATTAACTTTCCTTAATGAGTTCATCTTCCTGTTATGGATGCAATATATCATCAAGCATTTGGCTATGCTTATGGGGGTTGGCAAGGAAAGAAGAAGAGTATGTGGGAACGTAATTTACCTTTTTCAAAAATGTTGCATCAGACCGAAGATATTATACTGCTGAACAAATGCTTTGTAATAGTTGCCAGACAACATGTAGTGATTCTTGTAATCGCTTGTTTTGAAGGTGGAAGCAATGCCAAAACTGCACTAATTTTCCCAACTATAAACCAAAGAAAATCTCTCTCTCTCATTCGAGGTAAAAGATCCATAATTCCTTTGTACTTTGCAATTAAAGTGCAAGTTATTCACAAAATACTGTATTTGTTAAACATAATGCAACTCGGTAAGTGTCGCTATTCCACCAAAGAAATGGGTTGTTCATATTCCTGTATGGTGATGTTGGTTTTCTTTGTTGAATTCATCTTAGAATGCCTTTATTTGGATTCTCAAGTAAATAGTTTGGCTTCCATATAATCTATTCCAGGCTTACTGAAGGCTATGATTTAGCCTCTGGATACTAGTACTTGTACCATAGCTTTTCAGATGCTATTGCTGCTATATGGTTACTTGACCAAGAGTCTTAATATAAAAATTCAGTAATTATGTAAAAAAAATTACCAAATATATCCAGATAAAAATCACACAACACCAGGTTATAGTCCAACAGGTTTAATTGGAAGCACACTAGCTTTCGGAGTGACGCTCCTTCATCAGTGTGCTTCTAATTAAACCTGTTGGGCTATAACCTGGTGTTGTGATTTTTAACTTTGTACACCCAAGTCCAACACTGGCATCTCCAAATCACAAATATATCCAGGTTAGCTGGCTTTATCTGTCAATGTGGCTTTGGTTGCTTGAGGGAAAATAGTGATACAAAATAGTTTTTTCATTTGTTCTAAGCACAAATGATGTTATCAGTGCATGAAAAATGGCAACAAAGAGCCTCTGACTTTGAAATATACTTTGCAATTTCATAAAATTTTGTTTAACAAATTCAATGTTGCCTTACATTTACAGATTCACAATTCCTGTTTTAAGACATCAATTTTAAAGCCTTTTTGAATTTTGAGGCTTCCATCCTTAAAATGTGCAATTGTTAATATTTTTCATCTGAAATTACTAAGATTGAGATTTATTGGCAACAAAAGAAAGGTTAACTGGTACTTGATCTATATATAATAGAGCAACTGTCTATGTTGAGTGCCATGCCCGGTTTCCTGGTTTAGATAACCTCTAATCGTATGTACATGCTCAGTAGGTACTTGAGAATGGAGCTAACTTTTCCCACCTAATCGCAGATGGTTATGGGAGAAGATGGAATTTTCTGATACATGAATAGCACCAAGAAAACTAAGTACAAGCCTTCATATATCATTGTGTTTTTTTACAAGCTTTTAAATAAAAAAGTATTTCAAGGAATTGAGTAAAGGTACTGTGGAGAAAGGTTTTTGGGTTTAGACTTTTTTTTGGTTTGTGTTCTTTTCAGTGATGTTGGCATTACTGGCAAAGCCAATAATTTGTTGCTTATCTCTGCCTTTAAACCGAGTAGCTTTCTCCACTATTTCAGAGGGCATTTATAAATCATCCACATTGACTCCAGACCCAAGCATGTACGTTAGACCAGGTAAGAGTGGTTGATTTCTTTCCCTAAAAGATCGTAGTACACCAAATGGGTTTGCACAATTTCTATGATAACTTTATGCTCGCCATTATTGAGACAGGCTTTCAATTCCAGAATTTTTCTGTTAATTGAATTTAAATTCCCCTCTCTGTTGTATTGAAATCTGAACACAAAACCCCAAGGTATTGGCTGAGGTCTCTGGAGTACTTGTCCATTGATACTCCCATTTGGCCACCAACTCCTCATCTGTGTCATGCCATAAGATTAGATGAGTCAACTGTTGGTTCATTGATTTAACTTTGTCATTTTTGATATCTACATGGATCATGGTGATTGGCTATTCTTGTTCACACTTCAGGTTCCTCTCCAGCCACAAGCAGATATTCAAATGCTGACATCAAGTCGGCAACACAGTCATCTGGATTCACTTTAGTGCAGAGAATAGTGTAAATCACCCTCATTATACTGTTCCCTTCAGTTAGCTCATCCACCTGCAGCCCTTGCTCTCAGACCTCTTAAACAATTGTACAGGCTGGAATGTCTCTGCTCCTGGTCTGTGGATCCCTTATGTGTCAGGCATATTCTTCCGCCCTGAAGACTGACCAAATTATAGTACCCAAATGTAAGAGGGGGTGACTGCCCCTTTGTACAAATAATTTGAAACTTTTTTCCCTCCCTGATGAATGCCATGCTTGTTCAGCTTCCATTTGATTAACAGAACCAAGACTACTGAGATTTTCAGCACTTGATGCAATTAACATTGGCAAGTAACGTGCAACACATATGCCTAGCAATAGCCATCTCTATCAAGAGGGAAATCTAACTATTGCACCTTGATGTTTACCATCATTACCATTACTGAATCCCCCTCTACCAACATCCTAGGTGTTATCATTGTCCTAAAACTGAACTGGACAGACTGTATAAATACTATGCATACAGGAGAAGTCAGAGGCTGAGTTCTGCAGTGAGTAACTCTCCTGTCTCTCAAACGTACAGCATGTATGAATTACAAGTGATAAGTGTATTGGATTACTTTCTACCTACCTTGATGGCTGCAACTTCAACAATACTCTAAGCTCAGCACTATTCAGGACAATGTATCCAGCTTGATTGACACTATCCAACACCTTTTAGCAGTCATTCCATCCAGCAATAATGCTCAATGACCACATTGTTTACCATCTATAGAGTGTGCTGTGACAACTCGCCTATTTTCTGACAGAACTTTCCAAACCTATTACCTCTATTACATAGGCTAAGGATAGGACATGCATGGGAATAACATCTACAAATGTCCCTTTAACCCACTTATCAGTTTTACTTTGAGTTATATTGCTGTTCCTTCATTGTCATTGGGTCAAAATTCTGAAGCTCTCTTTCAGGACTGTGGGTGTGCCTGCACGACAAAGACTGCAACAAGGAAGACAAGGCAGCTCACTATCACTTTCTCAAAGAAAATTAAGAATGGGCAATAAATACTTGCTTGCCATCTATAACCAGTGTAAGTCATCATTTGGAAACCTGACATAGTAATAATGGCAGAAAAATGATTTACAAAAGGCTGGTCACTTGGTATTGAATGATACAAAGCCTTTCAAAAATTAGGGGTTGAAAAGGAATCTAGGGTGATCATACTATTCAGGTAAAACATCTATTGCAAAGAGTGAATTCTTTTGGTTTGCATTGTGAAACAAAAAAAATCAAGATTGTGTTACTGGTGACATGCATGGGATCCCCTCTCAATGAAGGTCCATATAGTCAATGAAACTCCACATTGTCTCCAGTGTGCCAGCTGAGCCTTCAACTAACAGAAAAAGAATATTTAAGAACCAGAATCTCAAATTTCCCCATTGCAGCAATTTGAGCAACCTATAACATGCACCTTGAAGCACTGGGGAAGTACCAACAGCATTGCCTTTGTATTGAAAAGTCTGTTCAGCAGTAATGTTCACTCCTAAGCCAATATTGAAGTACTATTCACTTAAGTATAGCATCATTGACAATCGTATGTCTGACACCACACTCCCAAAGCAACTAGTCCACTTAGACCTTGCAGCAAATGTGTACATTGTGTGGACGTTCTTAAAATATTCTTGAAGAGGTAAAATATCTTTCCGACACAGGAGGCCCTAGTTTATGCCAGACCAAAATGGAGAAAGCTCATTCAAGCAGGTACTAAACACATCAGAAAAAATATAGAAACATCTAGAAGCAAAGTTGGGACATCAGAGAGGGACTGGAGTACCTCTAAGCAATCCTGACAACTTAAGCACTGTCTGCTGCACATGAGATTTAATAGCTATCTTGGGGAGAAAGGTGTTGATTTAAAAATTGCAGATTAAGTGTATGGTTAAAACCCTGCAAGGTTTACTGAAGTGGAGAAAATCTAAACTCAATTTATGAAGGCTTGAGGAAGAGGCGATGATATCTTCAAGATGGGGCATTTAAGTTACGGAGAATTGTGAAGGAGTGTTTTGTGGGTTAAAGGGATTACATTTTATCATATGGTTCAAAATCTTTTAAGTTTCAGCATTTAGTTTAGAGTTTGGATTTGTGCTAATGAGGACTTTAGTCTGTATGTCTCTAGGGGGTTAAATTATTAACTTATTAAGTATTTCTGTAGCTGTCTTGACTTTTTTTAAACCATGGTATGTGAGGATGAGTTCTTGGAGGCTAATTAGAATTTGTTTACGTTGGCAGTTAATATAAGTGAACAAATTAACTAGTTGAGCAATAGGCTTTCATTTTGGGAGGTCAGGGATTGATTTTTCCTTTTAATTTGGGAAAATGCTCAGCTTGGGGGGAAAAAAACTTCTTAGTTTGTGTTTGGACCATTTTGCAGAAGTGTTGGATGTGTGAAATTGTTTTTCTTGATGAAATTAGATGGTTTAGAACTGTTGAGAAATAAGTTATTTCAGGGTAAACAATTAATTTTGAAAGTTCCATACTAGAAGTCTTCAGTTAAAATCCTGAAGTGTTTGTTTAAATTTGAGTCCAAGCCCAGTTACGTGAAGACTCAAGGAAGAGGCAATGAGATTTTGCAAGCTTGTAATTGAAGGCCCAGCTAAATCAAGGCTCTGTGATGGAGAAGGGAATTCTCTTTTAGTTTTTTTTACAGAAAAAATACAGTTGGGATAAATGAGAATGTAGTTTACCATGTGTTTCAGATTCTTTAAATTTGTTATATATAGTTTGTTTATCCTATTTTATTTTAATTTGTTTTGTGCAGTGAACTTCTGTTTTATTGTTAAAACCAAATATGTAGCTTTGCGTGTTTGTGTTTCAGCAATAGACCATCTTGTTGAAACCCCTCAAAAAAGGCCAATCATGGCAGATTTCAGTTTGTGATTAACTTGGAGAAAGTGGGAACTGCCGATGCTGGAGATCAGAGGCAAAACGTGCAGCATTGGAAAACCACAGCAGATCAGACAGCATCCAAGGAGCAGGAGAGTTGATGTTTTGGGCAAAAACCCATCATCAGGAATTATTTAACTTGTCCTGTAATAACATCAGCTAGGATTGAACAAGCAGTATCCCGATAGATACTTAGATAAAGGTCAAGTTCCGATAGGACTATCTGAAATACAAATAAAATACTCTGCTGGAAATATGAAATAAAAATAGAAATTGCTGGAGAAGCACAGCACATTTCAGCAGAACTGCTCCATTTCTAAAAATGGCTCATATTGGACATGAGTCATTTAAATCATGAGCACTTGAAGTGTCATAAACTTCAAGGCAATCAATTGAGTGCTGGAAGATGGAACTAATCTATATACTAGTATATCTTTGGTATAGACTTGATGGGTTGAAGGTCCCATTCTGCACTGTGTGATTCTACGAATCAAATTCTATAAAAGCATTCTGCTTTGTCTGTAGGGAACTTCGTGCCTATGGGTCTTTTCAGTGCCACAGTACTGGCAAGATTTTATTGTGGCTTGTGTGTTTCCTCCCAATTGTATTTTCTTTTCTGGTGTTTCTTTCACAGTCCTGTGTTTAAGGAATTCTTCTGAGGATTGCTGTGTTTTACTTATTGGTATCTGTCTAAGCAGCTGTATTGCTTTTCATAGGATGAGGTTCTCATCAGACTGCAATACATCCGATAGAGATTTATCAACAATACCTACTGTGACCTGTCTTATTATTTCTGCTTTTATGTCTCCAAATTTGCATCCTTCAATTAGCCTGCAAAGATCATTACTAAAAGAATCTACTGGTTCACCTGGATTGTGGATCTTTCTGTTGACTCTTGCTCTTTCTGTAATTGTAATGCTCCTTGGGTTTGATGTTGAAGTCCTTCCATCTCAGGATCTACAATTCTTTATACCTGCTCTTCAGGTCTTTTTCACCCCTTCGAAGGGGTGAGAAAATAAGGAACAAAGATATTGGACATGGTAATTTTTTTTAGAGTTCTGCTATAAACATAGTAAATAGAGCAGTCTTTTAAGTATAAAGGAAGTAGGAAAGACCTAAAGCAAGAAATTAGCAATATTAGGAGGGTAGCTAGGGAAAGAGTCGGTCCACTGAAGGACAAAGGAGGGAATTTATGTGGGAGTCAGAGAAAATGGTGAAGCCCTTTAATGAGTACTTTGCATTGGTATTCACTAAGGAAAACCTGGGATAATAAATTCAGGGAGGGCTGTGTTGATATTCTGGGTATGTTGATATTAAGAAAGGTGTTGGGTGCCCGAAAACACCAAGATAGATAAGTCACCAGGACCTAATGGGATCTATCTGAGGGTACTGAAGTAGGCAAGGGAAGAGATTCCCAGGGGCCCTTGACTGAAATCTTAGTAGGTAAAAACAATGACTGCAGATGCTGGAAACCAGATTCTGGATTAGTGGTGCTGGAAGAGCACAGCAGTCCAGGCAGCATCCAAGGAGCAGCGGAATCGACGTTTCGGGCAAAAGCCCTTCATCAGGAATAAACATTCCTGATGAAGGGCTTTTGCCCGAAACGTCGATTTTGCTGCTCCTTGGATGCTGCCTGAACTGCTGTGCTCTTCCAGCACCACTAATCCAGAAATCTTAGTAACCTCTTTAGCCACAGGCGAGGTCCCAGAAGAGTGGAAAATAACCAGTGTTGTTCCTCTTATGAAAAGTAATAGGCATTATCAAAGAAATTATATGCTGGTGAGCCTTACATCAGTGGTAGGGAAATTTTGCAGAAGATTCTTAGGGACAAGATTTATTTGCATTTGGAAGAAAGATGATTGATGAGTGATATACAGCATGGCTTTATGCAGGGAAGGTCCTGTCTCAGACTTCAATGAGTTTTTTTGAGAAGTAGCAAAGCATTTCACAAGGTCCTTCATGACAGTAAGTTTGCAAATGACACAAAAATTAGTGGAGTTATGGATAGTGAGGAAGGTTGGCAAAAGATACAGCAGGATATAGACCAGTTGGAAATTTGGATGGAGAAATGACCGATGGGGTTTAACCCAGGCAAGTGAGGTGATTTATTTTGAGTGGTCAAGTGCAACAGAAAATTACACCGTAAATGGCAGGACCCTAAGCATTGAACTTGTGTGCAAGTTCATAGCTCCCTAAACATGGCAATACAAATGAATAAGGTGGTAAAGAAGGTCTTTGGTGAGGACATTAAGTATAAAGTTGGCAAGTGATGCAGCTGTATTAAAATTTCAGTGAGGCCATATTTGGAGTATTGTGTGTAGTTCTGATTGCCACACTAGAAGAAGATGTGGATGCTATGGAGAGGATGCAAACGAGGTTTACAAAGATGTTGCCTGGACTGGAGTGTATTGACTATAAGGGGAGGATGGACTCACTTTGATAGTTTTCAGAACATCTGAGGCTGAGGAATTACCTGATAGAAGTATATGAGAGGCATAGATCGGTAGATAGTTGGAGTCTTTCTATTCCGGGTAGAAATGTCACATTAGGGGGCATAGATTTAAAGTGAGAGGGGGAAAGTTTTTTTTAACAGAGGGTTTTAGGTTTTTACAAGAGAGGTGTTTGAAGCAGACACGAGGCATTTGGACAGACACATGAATAGACTGTGCATTTAAATTGGATTAGTTTAGATTGGCATTGTTGGTGCAGACATGGTGGGCTAAAGGACATATTTTTGTGCTGTACTCTTCTATGTCTTATGAGTAGACCATTTGCCCATCAAGACTGTTGTTCTATTCATTATGATTGTAGCTGATCCTCTACTTCAATAACCGACTCTCACTTTTTTTCTTCCATATCCTTTGATCTCTTTGGTTCTAAGTGCTATATCCAATTCCTCCTTGAAATCACAATGTTTTGGCCTTGGCTGCTTTCTGTGGTAACAGATTTTGCAGGCTCACCACATGCTATGTGAAAAATTTCACCTCCACCCTGAATGGTTTACCCCGTATCCTTGGACTGTGACCCTTGGTTCTGTACTCCCCTACCATCAGGGACATCTTTCCTGCTTCTACTTTTTCTAGTCATTTTAGAAATGTAAAGATGTTGAGAAGATTCTCCCCCCCCACCCGCATTCCTATAGAATCCAATGAATATAATGCTAACCAATTCAGCCTGTTCTGATACAGCAGTCACACCAATCAGCCTGGTAAACTTTTGCTGTACTCCCTCTAAAGGAAGAACATCCTTCCTTAGATAAGACCAAACTGCACATAATGTTTTGCTCTAAATTCTTTGTCCTGTGATCTTATTACCCACAAGCATCTGATGAAGGAGCAGCGCTCTGAAAGCTAGTGCTTCCAAATAAACCTGTTGAACTGTAACCTGGTATTGTATGATTTTTAACTTTGTCCAACCTGGTCCAACACCGGCACCTCCAAATCATAATATTCCCCTCACAAAGGCCTTGTACAATTGCAGCAAGACAACCCAGCTCTTGATTATGAATGGCCACTTACAGCGGTGCTTGCTGTGATTTTGTTTAAAAGTCTGATACCCACATCACAATTGAACAAAATGAAATCTGCTGAGATCAGTTATGCGCACATGTTATCTAATTGTAAAATGGTCATTTTTGTTTGCCCTTGGGAAATGAGGCATATTTGAAAGCACCTCATCGAATTCCTTCCACGTGTTGCTTTGGAAATTGACCTCCTCCATGGACTGTTTTGCATCCTCCAGTAATGTTCTGCTATGACTGCTGCAAAAACCTTGTGATTCCAGATGCAAGCAATGCTGTTGAGTCTAAATTACCCTTTGAAAGGACCTAACAAGCTGCTTGGTTCGAGGGCAGTTTGATGTGGAAAACAACTGCTGGCATTGCTAGTGATTGCCACATCCTGTGGAAGAACAAAGAGAAAATAAACACCGAACAGCCAGTAAAGCAAATAAAAAGACATATGATTTCGGAAGAATGGAATAATACTGGAGAGGATGCTGGGGAGATTTTCCAAGGTGTTGCTTGGGCTGCAGTTCGTGAAGAAAGATTGGATGAGCTGGAATCATTTTCCCTTCAGCAAAGGGGATTGAGAGGGACATGACTGAGATGTATAAAATTGTGTGTCATGGATAGGGTAAGCAGGAAGAAACATTTTTCCCTCAATGGGGAGGGATCAGTGACCAGAGGCATAGACTTAAGGGGCAGAGGATTTAGAGGACATGTAAGGGAAAACTTCACTCAGAAATTAGTGGGAATCTAGAAGTCACTGACTGTAAGGGTGGTAGAGGTAGTAGCCCTCATAATATTTTAAAAGTATTTAGATGTACATTTGCAATGTCTAGGCATACAAGGCTATGGACAGCGATTAGACTGGAAAAGTGATTAGACTGGTTAGGTGGTTATTCTTGACCAGTATGGACACGGCCTTTTTCTGTGCTCTACAACTCTATTCCAACTTTGACTTGAGGTGCATAGTGGGAATTCAGAGAACTGTGGTTAGGCTTCAGTGTTGAGAGCAGCAATGTAAAGTGACCTTAGGTTTTAGATTTAAACATTGATTGATTTCAAATAGAAATGTTTTTTGAAGATTCCTGGTCTAACTTTTTAAGAAGTATGGCAAGAAGAATGTATTTAAGTGCTTGGTCCAAGTGTGATGGTAATCTCTGGATTGCTACCTGAACAACAGGTTTAAATATAAGTGATGGGGGAGCAAGAGGAGGAGAAATATAGGCTTATGAAGTAAGAAGCTATGGCAGCATTGCAGAACAGTGCTTGGAAGATGATACAATATACAGGAAGACAGACAATATACAAACATGTAAGAACAGAAAATACGGTCAAAAGAGGAAAAAAAACACTAAAGTGGCCAAAGTAATGGCTTTTTGAATGCATGTTGTATTCGGGACAAAATAGATTAATTAATGGCGCAAATATGAGTTAACAAGGAGATCAAAGCATCCAAAATCAGGTGATAGAGAAGGCAAATGGAATGCTGATCTTTATTTCAAATAGAGTGGAGCATAAAAGTAAGGTGATCTTGCTAAAAAAATATAAAGCACTAGTCCGACCCCCGCTGAAATAATATGGACAGCTTTAGGCCTGATCTAAGGAGGTCATGTTGCAGCTGTACAGGACATTGGTTAGGTCACTGTTGGCATATTGCGTGCAATTCTGGTCTCCTTCCTATCGGAAAGCTGTTGTGAAACTTGTAAGGGTTCAGAAAAGATTTACAAGGATGTTGCCAGGATTGGAGGATCTAAGCTACAGGGAGAGGCTGAACAGGCTGGGACTGTTTTCCCTGGAACGTCGGAGGCTGAGGGATGACCTTATAGAGGTTTACAAAATCATGAGGGGCATGGATAGGATAAATAGACAAAAGTCTTTTCCCTGGGGTTGGGGAGTCCAGAACTAGAGGGCATAGATTTAGGGTGAGAGGGGAAAGATGTAAAAGAGACCTTAGGGGCAACTTATTCATGCAGAGGGTGGTACGTGTATGGAATGAGTTGCTAGAGGATGTGGTGGAGGCTGGTACAATTGCAACATTGAAGAGGCATTTGGATGGGTATATGAATAGCAAGGGTTTGGAGGGATATGGGCCGGGTGCTGGCAGGTGGGACTAGATTGGATTGGGATATCTGGTCAGCATGTACGGGTTGGACCGAAGAGTCTGTTTCCATGCTGTACATCCCTATGACTCTATGACAGGTATACAGGGATTAGCAATCCAAAGATGGTTTGCTAAACTGGTACTAAGTATGGATGAACTGTTTTAGGAGAAGTTAAGATTGGGCTTGCATTCATTGGAATATAAAAGAATGAGAGGCGCCGTTATTGAAACATACAAGACTCTTGGGGGGGGGGGATCTTGGATTAGAGGCAAAATGGCTGTTTTCCCTTGTGGGAGAGTCTAGGACCAGAGAGCATCATCTCAGAAGAAGGGGTTGTATGTTTAGGACAGAGATGAGGAGGCGTTTCTTCTGAGGCTACTGAGTCTGTGGCATTCTTTACCACCGTGGGCTATTGAGCTTGGACCGTTAAATATTTTCCAGGTTGAGAGAGATTTTTAATCAGTAGGGCAATCATGGAATTTGTAATGCTCAAAATTGAAATTGAGGATCATCAGATCAATCACTTTCTCATTGAATGGCAGAACAGGCTTGCTGGGCTGAATGGTCAACTTCCACTTGTAAGTCATCTGGTCTTATAATATTGAATAATCACATTTTGATAAATAATGGCCTTGTAATTGCATATTCTGTGGTTCAGGCATGTGAGATACTGTATCAAAATTAGACGTTACGTTTCCCATTTTGTTTGAACCAGTAATAGATTGTTCTGACAGATGCATGTCCAAACTATTAATAAGCATCTTAAAAGCAAATTCACTAAGGCATTGTTCCACCTTGAGATTTTGTTTGCATGACAGGCATTAAAAGATGATTATGTAAATAGGGCTAATTAGCATAAATCACTATTATGTTCTTAATAGCTTCATAATTAAACCTCCAGTTTCAGTTCCAAGGGAAAGCCTACTTATATGTCAATTAAATTAAGACAATATAATTCCATAATAATAAATACATGCTCTGGCTTTTATAAGAAGACTTTATGTTTATACAAAAAATATTTGATTGTCTATGCAAATTAATTTAATCGGTCAGTTTTGACCATTGGGAATGGATTTCCAAATGTTCTTTCGGTCTACCTGTGCTATTTTACCCATTCAGCTGGAGTATCCAAATGTCTTGAACTGTTTAAATAACATAAACACTGGTTCATTCACAACTGACACGATAGGAAATGAAGAGGTCAAATTGGCATCAGTGTTTACTTATGAAACCAAGTCATGTTCATCCACAATATCACAGTGAAAATGCAGACACTATGAGCTGATGGGTTCAAGGATGGAACCTTGGGGGAGGAAAAAAGGAAGGTGAATATCCAGGCACGAGAGATGAAACAATTTCTGCTGATATCCAGACAGTAATGGCTTGCAGCTGTGTGAAGCCACCACTGGTGGATCGTACAATAAAGGTGATGGAGTTTGGTAGTTTAAGGATTAAAAAGAAATCCAGGCAGGTGAACAGGGAAAATGCATCACAGCACAGCAGTTAGCATGTCGCTAACTTCGAAAAATGTGGTTTTTGTGGCATGAATATGGTAGATGTTGGATTAAAGGGAAGGGTGGTATGAAACTTGGTGCTTTGTAGTGAAATGGGCTTTGTATCAGTGTGTACTAAGGAACAGGATGCTGGTAAAATATTTGTCGATGTGAAAATGGTAGGGATGATAAGGCGAAGAACATAGAACATAGAACATAGAACAATACAGCACAGAACAGGCCCTTCGGCCCACGATGTTGTGCCGAACTTCTATCCTAGATTAAGCACCCATCCATGTACCTATCCAAATGCCGCTTAAAGGTCGCCAATGAATCTGACTCTACCACTCCCTCGGGCAGCGCATTCCATGCCCCCACCACTCTCTGGGTAAAGAACCCACCCCTGCTATCTCCCCTATTCCTTCCACCCTTCACCTTAAATTTATGTCCCCTTGTAACACTCTGTTGTACCCGGGGAAAAAGTTTCTGACTGTCTACTCTATCTATTCCTCTGATCATCTTATAAACCTCGATCAAGTCACCCCTCATCCTTCGCCGTTCCAACGAGAAAAGGCCGAGAACTCTCAACCTATCCTCGTACGACCTACTCTCCATTCCAGGCAACATCCTGGTAAATCTTCTCTGCACCCTCTCCAAAGCTTCCTCATCTTTCCTAAAGTGAGGCGACCAGAACTGCACACAGTACTCCAAATGTGGCCTAACCAAAGTCCTGTACAGCTGCAACATCACCTCACGACTCTTGAATTCAATCCCTCTGCTAATGAACGATAATACTCCATAGGCCTTCTTACAAACTCTATCCACCTGAGTGGCAACCTTCAAAGATCTATGTACATAGACCCCAAGATCCCTCTGTTCCTCCACCTGACCAAGAACCCTACCATTAACCCTGTATTCCGCATTCTTATTTGTTCTTCCAAAATGGACAACCTCACACTTGGCAGGGTTGAACTCCATCTGCCACTCCTCAGCCCAGCTCTGCATCCTATCTAAGTCCCTCTGCAGCCGACAACAGCCCTCCTCACTGTCCACAACTCCACCTATCTTTGTATCATCTGCAAATTTACTGACCCACCCTTCGACTCCCTCCTCTAAGTCATTAATAAAAATTACAAACAGCAGAGGACCCAGAACTGATCCCTGCGGAACTCCACTTGTAACTGGACTCCATGCTGAATATTTACCATCTACCACCACTCTCTGACTTCTACCGGTTAGCCAGTTTTCTATCCAATTGGTCAAATTTCCCTCTATCCCATGCCTCCTGACTTTCCGCATAAGCCTACCATGGGGAACCTTATCAAATGCCTTACTAAAATCCATGTACACTACATCCACTGCTCTACCCTCATCCACATGCTTGGTCACCTCCTCGAAGAATTCAATAAGACTTGTAAGGCAAGACCTACCCTTCACAAATCCGTGCTGGCTGTCCCTAATCAAGCAGTGTCTTTCCAGATACTCGTAAATCCTATCCCTCAGTACCCTTTCCATTACTTTGCCTGCCACAGAAGTAAGACTAACTGGCCTGTAATTCCCGGGGTTATCCCTATTCCCTTTTTTGAACAGGGGCACAACATTCGCTACTCTCCAGTCCCCTGGTACCACCCCAGTTGCCAGTGAAGACGAGAAGATCATTGCCAACGGTACTGCAATTTCCTCTCTTGCTTCCCACATAATCCTAGGATATATCCCGTCAGGCCCGGGGGACTTGTCTATCCTCAAGTTGTTCAAAATGTCCAACACATCTTCCTTCCTAACAGGTATCTCTTCTAGCTTATCAGTCCGTTTCACACTCTCCTCTTCAACAATACGGTCCCTCTCGTTCATAAATACTGAAGAGAAGTACTTGTTCAAGACCTCTCCTATCTCTTCCGACTCAATACACAGTCTCCCACCACTGTCCTTGATCGGACCTACCCTCGTTCTCGTCATTCTCAGGTTTCTCACATATGCATAGAATGCCTTGGGGTTATCCTTGATCCTATCCGCAATGAGACCAATAGTGTTTTGACAGAGCAAGCTACATTTCGTGACCAAGTTACTTGGTCCAAATGGCTAAAGAACGTTAGAGTCGAGATGAGATTGGAAAATTGCGCCAAGTTCCTATCTACTTCAGATACCAGGATGTGTGTGCGTCCATGTATGCCAGTGATGGGACACTGAGGGCTAGTGAATGTGATGCCCTTGATTGGAAAAAAAAAAGGTAATTTCCTCCTTGCTCATTGTTGTGGTGCCCTTGTCCTTTCGGGTAATGAAGATTTAGAAGATGCTGTTGTTGGAGGTTTGATGAGTCATTGCAGTGCATCTTGTATATGTTATGCACTACTGTCACTGTGCTTTGATGGTGAAGAAGTGAATGTTTAAAGTAGTAGATGAAGTGTTAATCAATGGAGCTATTTTAATCTGGATTCTGTTGAGCTTCTTGAATGTTGTTGGAACTCTACCCATCCACACAATTGAAGTGTATTCCACCACACACCTGATGTGTCCCTTGATGATTGACATGCTTTGATAGGTGTTTCCCACAGAACTCCCAGCCCCTCACCTGCTGTTGTAGTCATAGAATTATATGGCTAGCCCAGTTAGGTCCCTGGTCAAGGCCATACCCCAGAGTGTTGATCTTGGGGCATTCGGTAATGCCAAGCATGATTAGATTTTCTCGTTGAAGATGGTTCTTGCCTGCCACTTGCATAGTGTATGGGTTGCCATGTCTACCCACGTAAAAGTTAAGGTTTTGAGACTAATTTGCCTGGAGGAAGTCTGAATTGACTTTTACATGGTGTGACGATCCTGTTGCTTCAAAAGTATTATTTTGCCCTTCGTTTTTTTTTTGAAGAGAGGTTGTAAAGACAGAGGTACCAAAAGTACCAAACAGGTGGAGGGCAATATTGTGGAGACCAGGTCCTGGTCTTCAGTCTTCACTCTGGAGGGTGGTTCTTTTTGTATCTGCACTGTTTATTATTTCTCTCTGATCTGAAAATTTCACCCCAAAAACAAACATCCATTTCCCCTCACCTAGTAAGAAATTGACAAGTAGGAACTGGAGAAATATTACTCTAAGTTCAACTCTTTAAAGGTGTGACTTTCGAGGGTTTTTATGTGATTGTCAAGATTATACCTTTATTCTGAAATGTCTGAACTTTGATCTTTGGAGACCTTATGTCATTTTTGCTTAAGGTGTTTGTCAATAATTACTTATGCCAGAATTCATGGGGTCAGTTTTTACACAAGTTGTATGTATGTTTGTCTCTCATCAACATAGACCTGAATAGCATCTGGGTCTTGCTGCATTTGGTCACTGTTTTGGTTTCCGCGGAGTCACTAATGGTGCTGAACACATTGTAATTTCAGAGAACATCCTGAGCACTGACTTCATTACAGAGAGATGATCATAACTAGACCTAGGAACCTGATGACTTTATGCAATTATTTCAATGCCAGCTTTCAGTTCTGAAGAAGTCACACTGGAGCCAATGTTAACTCACTTTCTCTGTCCACAAATGCTATCAGACCTACTGAGTTTCTCCAGCACCTTGTTTGATGTTCTGATGTTGAGGTGATTGGTGTCAAATAACCACAACCATCTTCCTTTATACCCATGTATAATTCCACTTTTTGCCCCAATGCCCGGTGACAAAATTTGTCACAGCTTCTATTCTGTCGGATGGCTGTCTTGATGCCAAGTGAGGTCACTGTCACCTTGTTCAATTTTTTGGGGGCCTGTGTTTGGACCCAGGCAGTAATGATCATCCCGGCAGTAATGAAGGACGATGTCTCAGAGCACTCTTCAAATGAGGCAGTTTGGGTGAAGCTTAGAAATATAAAAAGGGGCAGTCACTTTGCTGAGATTATACTACTAGTCTCTGACAGTCAGAGGGACATCTAGGAAGTAGTTACTTTAGCAAATCACAAAGATTTGAGAGGACTAATGATATAGCTTTAGAGGCTGTGAACTTTGTTAACATTAACTGGGATCACTTAGTGTGAAAGGGCCAGATGGGATATAATTTTTAAAGTGCACCCAGAAGAGCTTTTTATACCAGTATTTGGATAATCCCACTAGAGATAGGAGAGTGCTAAACTTAATGCTAGGGAATGAAGGTGGTCAAGTGGATGAAGTTTCAGTGGGCAAATTGGGGTTTGTGACCATAATTCTTAAGTTTCAAAGTCAATATGGCAAGGGACAAAGATTGAATTGATGTGTCTAAAATGGGGGAACATTTCAATATCATTAGCCAGGATCTGGGTAAACATAGAATGGGAGGAGCTACTTGCAGCGAAGTTTATATTGGGAAAGAGGGAATTTTTTAAAAAGTAGTATAGTGAGAATTCAGGGCCAGCATGCACTTCTAAGAGTGAAGGGCAAAGGCAGCAATTGGATGTCAAGGGGGATATTGTTATGAAGGTCTAAGGGGTATTGTACCTTTTAAGAGAGTTGAAAGCTAGTGTTATGACTTGGGGTAAACTCTCTTGTTTGATTTAAACCAGCAACACAGAAAAGATTTATCCTGTGCAGTAATCTGAAAATTCGAGAGGCCAAAAACTATTTAATGTAGAAATTACCCACTTTATTTCTTAAAGTATAGCAGAGAATAATTAACCAACAACTATTTACAACTCCTTCCTCTAACCTATCTTTTACCTTCCCCTTCCACAATACTAGTCCAATAAAACTCCTGATTACAATTTACAAAACAAAACTTTTTATCTTAAAAATAGGCAGCTTTCAGTTCTCCTCTGTATTCCTGTGGTCATTTCTTCTTGGGGGTTCTGCTTCAAAGGTTACTGATTGATAAAGGTACCTTTAAGAGAACTATTGTCTGGGCAGTTTGCAGATGACATTGATTTGCCAGTTCTCACCCCAACTGTTCAATTTTCCCAGTCTTATTACCCCTCCCAGCATCAGATTGTCATTGGCTTTTAAGGTTGTCAATATACTAAATTCAAACTTGATTGGAGTTTTTTTTTGTGGGGGGTTATAAATTAAACTGGTTAGCCTAATTTGAATCTGTTTTTGTCTCCAGGCAACCAACAACTCAGTAGCTGGAGCATATGTTAAATTGTATCGTATTGAGAACACTTGGTGCTGTTGCTGTTAACTTTTAACTTTCCGAAAGATATAGTACACCCACATCTTCGTAACACTAGCCAGGACTTAAGCACAGAGAGTCTGGAACAAGGTAACCATGTAATGCTTGATCAGAATAGCTAGCACTGATGGAGTTGCTATGAGACAAAAACAAATTCAAATTATGCCCAAGATACCAAACTCCAATCAACTTTGAATTTAGCATTTTGACAATATTGAAACCAATGAAACGATCCGATGTTTTGTGGTATAAGTATCAGACAGTTTGAACAGTTCGTCAAAGTGGCAAAAGAACTGCCAAAAGACCAACAGATGTAGGCCACTAGTAAGAACTCTGTGAGGTACCTGTCTAGAGAAGGAGTTTATACAGAAACAAAAACATCAACACCGACCTGGAGAGCAAACCTACAGAGAAAGATACAAAGAAGATACGATAACTGGCTGATTTTGAAACTTGATTTTGTTTTTGTTACTCTTAATTGGGACTTTTACCAGACTAGTATTGTAGAGGGGAAGGTAAAAGATAGGTTCAGATAAATGAGTTGTAAATAGTTGTTAGTTAATATTCTCTGTTAGACTTTAAATAAAACTGTTAATTTTTACTTTAAATAGTGACTTTTGGGATAGTTCTTTGCCTCTCGAATTTTCAAAGATTAGCACACAGAGTAAATCTTTTCTGTGTTGCTGGTTTAAATTAGTGGGGGTGGGGGGGATTACTCTGTGTTATAACAATATCAGAAGTATGATGAACAAAAAGAAGAAAGCATATGTTAGCTTCAACAAAGCTCCAAGACATTTTATAAGTATATTAAGAGTAAGAGGATTACCCGGGAAAGAATAGGACCTATTAGAGACCAAAGGGGCAACCTGTGTGTGGAGCCACTGGATGTAGGTAATGTCTTAACTGAATACTTTTCGTCTGTATTCACAGAGGAGAAAAACATTGTAGCTGGGAATTTCATTTGGGAAGCTAAGATTCAAACACATTAAGATTAAGGTGGAGGTGGTGTTAGGTGTTCAATGGCCTGCAGAGGCATAAATCCCCAGATCCTGATGAAATTGTATTACCAGTTACTATGGGAAACAAGGGAGGAGATTACTGGGCCCTGGCAGAGATATTTAATACTTTGCTGGCCAAAGGTAAAGTGCCTGATGACTGGAACCAACAAAGGAACTACGTTGGCTAAGAAGGGCAATAAGGTTAAGTTAGGTAATTATAGGTCCATTAGTCTGTGGTTGGAAAAATATTGGAAAACATTCCAAAAGACCTGATTAATCAACACTTGGAAAGGCAGGGATTGATCAGGAATAGTCAGCACAGTTTTGTTTAAGGGTGATCCTGTCTGATTAATTTGAGCTTTTTGAAAAGGTGACTAAATATATTGATGAGGGTAGTGAAGTTGACATTTTATATGCCCTTCAGTAATGTCTTTGACAAGGTCCCACATGGAAAGCTGGTCCAAAATATAAGCTAGCAAACTGGATTCAAACTTACCTTGCAAACAGGAGGCCAAGGGTGGTTGTGGAGGGATGTTTTTGTGATTGTAAGCTTGTGACCAGTGGTGTACCACAGGGATAGTTGCTAGGAATCTTAATGTTATGTGCATTAACGACTTGAATTGGTGGCATTGTTGATAGTGAAGAGGATGGTCTCTGATAGTGAAGAGGATGGTCTCAGGTTACAGTTTGATATTTATCAGTGGGTAAATTGGGCAGAGCAATGGTAGATGGAATTTAAGCCCAATGCACTTTGGGAGGTCTAATAATGGAAAGATATACACAATGAATGGTAAGTCCCTCAGGAGTACTGAGGAGCAAAGGGACCTTGGTGTACAGGTCCATAGATTCCTGAAGGTGTCAGCTCAGTCTCTTAGTGAGACTTACATGGGATATTTGACTTCATTAGTCGGGTTGTAGAATACAGGAGTGCGGGAGTCTTGTTGCAACTTTACATTTTCAAAAACATTAGTTGGGCCACGGATGGAATACTGTGTGCAGTTCTGGTTACCACACCGTTGGAGAGACATGATTGCATTGGAGAGAGTACAGAGGGGAGATTCATCAGGATGTTGCGTGGATGAAAAGTCGAAGTAATAAGAGACTGGAGAGGCTGAGTTTGTTTTTCCCTGGAGCAGAGGAGACTTGAGGGGGGATCTGATTGAGGGATACAAAATCATGAGAGGCATAGACAAGAGTACATCATGAGAATCTTTTCCCCATGACAGATGTGCCTATGACCAGAGGGCATAGGTGTAAGGTGAGGGGTAAGTTGATTTGGGCCGATCTGAGGAAATTTTTTTTTCACTCAGAAAGGTAGAAATATGGAATATGAGAGGGTGATGGAGGTAGGTACTCTCAACATTTAAGTAGCTCCTGGATGAGCATTTAAAATGCCAGGGCACAGTAGGCTATGGATTAAGTGCAGGTAAATAGGTTTAGTGTAAGTTGGTGTTTTTCGGTCGGCATTGACATGATGGGCCAAATGCCTGTTTCTATGACTCTATGACAACATATATTTACATAGCAACTTAAACATAATTAAAATAACTTTAGGTGCACCATAGAAATGTATGAGATAGAAAATTTGACACTGAGCCATACGAGGTAATATTGGAGAGAATGACCAAAAGACTGACCTAAAGGGTAGGTTTTAAGGACTGTCTCAAAGGAGGAAGGAGAATGTAAAAGCAAGCATCTGGAACTTCCATAAAGTCATTGGCAGAGAGTAGCGTTTCTCCATTGCACCTTCACTTTAAACTGCAATGTCAAATGTCTTACAAATGTCTGCCTTCGGGTGACCATCCTCCAAGGTGGACTTCGGGACAGGCAGCAGAGGAAAGTGGCTGAGCAGAGGCTGATAGCTAAGTTCGGTACTCATAGGGAGACATGAACCTCAACCGGGACCCTGGGTTCGTGTCACATTACAGGTGATCACCATTGCACTACACACACACACAGATATTCCTACACACACACACACACACACACATACAGATGGCCACAGGTATACACAGACACCCACACACACCCTTATAGACACACACACTCCCACACACGCACCCCCTCACAGACTTAAGACACTCTGCACTCACTGCACACACACACGCACTTTCTCACACTCACAACCCCCACCCCAGACAGACACACAGACAGACAAAGACCCACATGCACACATATATTTTGTGTGGTGAATTTTTTTATACTTGCAGAGTTACATTGTACTTTGCTCAAAAACCACATACATTCATGTAGAACTCTGAACTCAAAAACTGCATGAATTTATGTAAAACTCTGTTATCTCACTTTTTAGATTGGAATCAATCTAAACATCAGGTCATAGACAGAGAACACAGGGGGCTAACACCTTCAACATATTGTCTTGCTATCACCATTGTTAACAGCTAACCCAAAAATGCGACTTTAAAAAAAAGGGTTTTGTGATTTACACATGAAAGAAGTGAAACTATCACTGTATGAAAGGCTTAACAGACAATCAATTCTTCAATGTATAATTTCAGTTACATCACACTGCAAATTTTTGCTATAAATTCTGTGTTACGATCGAGCCCTCCACATTCACCTGATGAAGAAGCGTCGCTCCGAAAGCTAGTGTGCTTCCAATTAAACCTGTTGGACTATAACCTGGTGTTGTGTGATTTTTAACATCTTACAAAGTAGTGTAAGATCCACCTGGAGAAAGTGTTCCCTTTTATTGGCTCAATTCCTGAGCTATATTGGTAATCAGCTTTGCCTCTGTATGGCTGATGCCGATAAGGCTGTAGCCTGGAGATATTGAAGTTACCCCTGACCTGGGCCTAAGGTGCCACACCTGAGACATGCACCAGTGTCATTGCAACAGAGTTGAGGATAACAAGTGATCAGCACTTGAACCAAAGAAATTTGCATATCCCCATTACTTTTTTTACTCAAATGTGTTTGTTTCCATCTCCTATTGCTCTTGAATTGCTGTGTAAAAATAACTTGTTTGGAGGACTGGAGATCAAACTGCTCCTAAGTAGCTGTATTGTTTCAGCATCAAGCTACGCCACAATATTGGGAGTTAGCAGCAGCATTGCAGGAGAGCAACCAGTTTTATTTTTATATTGTTAAGATAATCAAATGTCCCATGGGTTTTCACAGGAGCAATATTACACAAAATATGACCCCAGGCACCACAAGATATTAAAGAGATGGGTTTTGGTGGACTTAAAGGTGGGTAATGAGAAAGGTAGGGAGGTGCAGGGTGGGTATTGCTGAGTTTAAGGCCAGTGCAGTAGAAGGGGCAGCCACTACTGGTGTGGAATAATTAAAAACTGTGAATGTGTAGAAGGTCCGTCTTTAGAGGAGCACAGCAATCTGAGGGTTGCAGGGCAGGAAGAGATTATAGAGATGAGGAGTGGTAAAGTCGAGGATGGATTTAAAAACAAATTTGAGAATTTTAAATTTATTAATGGAACTACATATAGCTATAATTAATTAGTTCACTGTACAAAGTATATTTTTTAATTTATTCAGATATGTTGTGACCCAAATCTACAGCAGATGAGACTTGGTCTTGGAGCTTCTTGGCCAGAGATAGGGATACTACCGCAGTACCACAAGAAACTCCAAACAATGGATGATTCATCCCTGAACTGTCTAAAGTAGCTAACCTTGCAGTTAACAGCTGAATGCTCTGGCCAACTGTGCCACCAAAACCAACCCAACTGCACTGACCACCAAAACTCAGGTTTAAATCCAAGAGCTTTAGGTCTTCATTTCCTAACAAACTATTTCAGCTGGCTTAATAAATCTTTATTCTTTGATCTGGAATTCAACTCTGGCTATAATTGTGCCACCAAACCCTGATCACTGAGCTACCAAGGGAATTTCATCCTTAGTCATGGTGGTTTATTATCTGTCACAATTTAGGGAATGTTCAAAAAGTTGATACCTAATCTTGCGACTTCACTTGGGTTACACCATGTGAGAAACATTTAGATTAGATTAGATTACATTACGGCGTGGAAACAGGCCCTTCAGCCCAACAAGTCCACACCGACCTGCTGAAGCACAACCCACCCATACCTCTACATTTACCCCTTACCTAACACTACAGGCAATTTAGCATAGCCAATTCACCTGACCTGCACATCTTTGGACTGTGGGCGGAAACTGGAGCACCCAGAGGAAACCCATGCAGACACAAGGAGAACATGCAAACTCCACAGTCAGTCGCCTGAAGCGAGAATTGAAGCCGGGTCTCAGGCGCTGTGAGGCAGCAGTGCTAACCACTGTGCCACCATGCTGCCCATGCGTAGACAAATTGGTTAACATAGGTCAAATCAATACTTGAAAACTATAGTGGTGAAATTTGGCAGCCGTTTACCTCTGATCTCTTGGATCATTTAGCTAGGATGTTAAACTGAGGTCCCACATGCCCCCTTCAATGGTTGTGAAAAGCCCAACAACATTATTTTAAAGAAGATCAGAGTCTGCCTACTGCAGCACCAAAATCTTAATACTAAATTAGCTGTTTGGGACATCATTTGTTTTGAAAGGCAATGCATACATTCAAATCTTTCTCATGATCTGTTTGCGGTTCTCCTCTTACATCATAAGGATGAACAGGAGAAACCTTATAGGAAATTGCTTGAGTTATGACATTCACTCACAGTGATCAATCTCATTTGAATTGTAATGGTTACATTGGAGGCAGTTTGCCATTGTTACAGCATTGCTAATTTACACAATCTCACACATTGGTCAAATCAAGATAACCTGTGGGCCACAACTGTTTAACTGTGATTATGGGCATATGATACCATAATTCATAGATTTAGAAATAAGTGAGGCAAAATCAGGATGAGACAATGCTGAAATTAATTGAAATTCAAAACGTGATCAGTGTTTATTCCATAAAGTCACAGTTAGAAGTGTAAAAGCATTCAATAGTGCAAATTGCCCTTTTGAGTAAGGGAGAGAGTTTTCCTTAAGGTGGATAAATTATTCATGTCATTCCCCAGATCAAAGAGCCTACTCACAACATGTTAACATTAGGCTTTTTGATGGAGCCATAATATATAGGAGGGCTGTTATTTCCTTTACAGACAGATGTATTCATAAAGGCCCCTAAATCAAAGGGTTGTTTTGAAGGTAAACATACTTGGTTTAAATCTCTAACTGGGATATTTAAATGAGGTGTGTCATGGAGGTATGTTCAGGGAACTTTTTTTTGTGTTATGCTTTTCTTTTGCAAGCAGTGAGAAAGCTTGAGGTTATAGCAGATAACCTCAATCTTGAAGGATTCCAAAAATGACGGGCCAAATGGGCCAAATACAGGCAAATAGGGTGTTTAGTTTGGGAAAATGCTAAGTATGGAATAGTTAGACTGAAGAGTCTGTTTCCCTGCAGTATGATTCTATGAAATAGATACACTGTTTTCTGCACCAAAAAAAATTGTCAGAAGGGTCAACAGTATAAAACAGAAATGTAAAGCATCATACGGGGGAAGAGATGCTGTGCATCTGCTTTTGTTTTTACTCAATTGTCTTGAGTTCTGAGTGTTCAGTGCTGCTTCATGGCACTTGCCTTTTTTAACTCTTCTTAATGTAAAACTTTTACAAAGGTTCTCCAAGTTCTTCATCATAATGCCATTGGAAGATTATCAGTAGAAACTCAGCAAATATTTTATGTATCTTGTATAAGATACTTATTAGACCTCAGCTGGACTATTGTGTACAATTCTAGGTGCCGTTTTATAGAAAGGATATGACCACCTAGGAGAAAATGCGGAAGCAATTTAAAAGAATGGATCCAGGGAGGAGGAACATCTGTTTTGAGAGAGAGAGAGAGACTGAAGGAATTGGGACTGGCCTCTTTTGAGAGGAGAAGGCGAAGAAAAGGTCTCATAGAGATTTTCACAATCGTGAGTGGGCTGGATGTAGTCAATAGGGAGAAACTGTTCCTGCTCATAAAAGTAACAAAAATAAGATTTAACCTTCAAAAAAAAGCAGGGGTGAAATGCAGAAAATCAGAGTAGGTTGTTGGGGGTACGGAAAGCCTGCCCTGGCAATGTGACGGAGGCAGCTTTATTAAGGCATTAAATGGGCTCTTTTTGAATTATGTACAAGGGTATGGAGACAAAGTAGAAGATTGGCACTGAGTAATGATGCTCAATTAATGAGCAAGCGCAGCCATGATGGGCTGAATAGCCTCTTTCTGCACCATAACACTTATAAGATTCTGTGAAATATCAACTTTTTTGCCACTATGAGACTCAGGAAAGTTCCCAAGAAAAACAAAGTTTGGAAATTGGAAGAATCTCAGTAAAACACGTGCTTCAAACTGTAGCCTATGACATACGTGCAGTGGAGCAAACTGATAATGATCATTGTTTGTTTATCTCCAGCTGTTCCTGGGTTTGCATATTTTAATAATTCTGGCCGATTTGAATTTGAATTCTTTGAGATGTGCTACCTCTGCACCAATATTAAAAAGTTGCCTCTTCCAGGAATAAAGATTACAAAGAAGACCAATTGGATGTGCTACCGTGCATTTCTTTAATTTCACTTGAAAACATTCAGCATAAAAAATGTACAGAAATTTGTAGCTCTAGCCATTATGCAGAATCAAAATGCACTTAAGACTTTCAGTGCTTGAAGTGTTTCTGTAAGATCGATGATAGTGATGGTGTATATTCAGTATTAATTACATGGCACAATGTTCAAAAATAATTTCTTAGCCCCTCCACCATTGAGACGCTTGGCGATTTGTTTCCGGACGTAATGTCCAATTGAAGAAGATTCCTGTGAGGGCTTATAAAGTGCACAAAATGTACAAAAAACACACATCGGGTTGGAGCAACTTCTGGAAAGCCATGCAGGCAGGTTCGAGAACTTCTGCAGGAGGAGGTTCCTTCAACACGCACTGTTCCCCGAATCACTGTCAGATGTGCCCTGCCGTTGCAAAAGGCTTTCTCAATGCAAACTGACTACAGTTCTGTTAAAATTGTGGCTGGGCAGTGCCTGACGTGGATGAACCTTAAATTGAAGATTGGAGGCCACTGCTATTAGCAACTGTTTCATTGAATCATAGAATGCCTACAGTGTGGAAGCAAGCCATTCAGCCCATCGAGTCCACACTGACCTGCCAAAGAGCATCCCACCCCCATCTCTGTGACCTTGCATTTCCCATGGCTAATCTGCCTAACCTGCACATCCCTGAACACTATGGGCGATTTAGCATAGCCAATCCACCTTACCTGCACATCTTTGCACTGAGGGAGGAAACCAGAGCACCCGAAGGAAACCCACACAGACAGAGGGAGAATGTGTAAACTCTACGCAACCACCCAAGAGTGGAATCAAACCTAGGTCTGTTATTCTGTGAGGCAGCAGTACTAACCACTGAGCCACTGTGCCACCCAATTTTGTCTTTGAGAAAACAAAAAAAAATCAATGGGCCATTCAAAAATTGTTTTATTCAAAATCTCATTAAGCTTTTTTGCTTATTTCTGAAATTCCATTGGACATTGGTTGACTGTGTCATCTGGTTGGTTAGCAAAGGGTTAAGGTGGGCTTCTGTTTGTGTTTCGTTTCAGTTGTGAATGCGATTTGTCCTCACCAGGATGAATTCATGGTTGACCATTGGTGCTGGAGGAGGGGCAGTGGGAGTCTGTAGGTCATGTGATGAAATCTCTAGGCACATTCCCAATGTGGCAATCTTAGCTGTGAACTCAAGCTCATGATTCACATTTAATAAAAGATTAAATATACAAAGTCAAAAAGGACTCTTTTGGGAGCACCCTTCTCTCTGAGTTAGAAGATGCTATGTTCGAGGAACCAAATCTAGGCTGACTCTCCAGTCAAACACTGAAGCATATTGCACCTTTGGAACTGTGGTCTAACCCATAAGATGTTAAACCAGGGCTTTGTTTTTCCTCTCTGGTGAATTTGAAAGATCCCATGACACTCTTCTGAAGAAGAACAGGGAGATTCTCACTCACGTCCTGACCAATGTTCATCCCTCAACCAACATTGCTGAAGAATGACTGTAGCATTCACTTTGCTGTTTCATGGAGATGTTCCCCATTTAAATG
This sequence comes from Chiloscyllium punctatum, assembly GCF_047496795.1. NCBI lineage: Eukaryota > Metazoa > Chordata > Chondrichthyes > Orectolobiformes > Hemiscylliidae > Chiloscyllium > Chiloscyllium punctatum. The sequence goes on along the minus strand of NC_092753.1, from coordinate 83,260,499 downwards.
TATATCCCATGTTTCCTATGTTACATTGCTTCAAAATTACTACATTAGTTCAGAAGCAGTTTATGTCCTGAGATCATTGGACCGCAAACATTTTAAAGGAATTAAGGAAAGTATAAAATATGCCTTTTATCTATAAATTGTTGCAGGAACTGTCCAATAAAGAAATTTGAATGAAATTTACCAAGTTATAAAAAGCAGTGATATGGCACTAGCAATGTACCTAGTTAAATCTTTCCATTGTATTTGTAATACTAGTCTTGGAAACAACGAAAATCCTCAAATCTCTCGTACGTTTTGTATGGTAAAGTCACATGAAGCATGCTGTTTCTCTCCAGTTGTTGATGTAACACATGAAATAGGTGGAGGAGCAGGTTGCAAAGCTCCTTAAACTTTCTTCACTTGTTGATTGTTCTGTTCAGCTCCCCTTTCCCTCTTGTCTTCATAACTCTTGATTCTCTTAATTCCAGCTATTCACCTATTGTCAAGCTTACATTTAGGTAGGTGTGGAGATGTGAGGAAGGGAGGGTACAGACGTGACAAAGTGAAAACACAACTTGAGATTTCCTTTGCCTCAGGAATTGGTTGCAACAATTTAATGCCATCATGTTGACAGATAAAGCAGAAGGACATGAGTTTATACTTAGTTTTTGGTTTTACATAATCTGTGGAGAGTTACTTTAAAACAGGCCTGACCCCTAAAATGTAGGTCTAACAGGATAGCCCCAAATTTGCCGAACTTCTGAAAGTTAGTGCTTCCAAACACTTATACTCCACAACCATCTGATGAAGGAGCAGCACTCTGAAAGCTAGTGCTTCCAAATGAACCTGTTGGACTATAACCTGGTGTTGTGTGATTTTTAACTTTGTCCACCCCAGTCCAACAGCGGCACCTCCAAATCCTAAATTTTTTTATACGGGGCAGCATTTAGAAGAAGAAAGAACAATAATGCCAATTTTCAGTGTAAAAAGGATTATACCACTTCTCATTTCCAACATAGCCCCTATCACCTTTCTCTTCCTTGAACTGATTTAAGTTGCATCTTCTGTGGTTACACCAGCACTATTCCCCAGCTCTTCCTCCACTAAATTGATGACTGCATTGGTGCCACCTCGTGCTCCCACAAGTAGGTTGAACAGTTCACCAACTTCACCGACATATTCCACCTTGACCTAAAATTCACCCCTTTCCTCCTTCCGCAAAGACCGTTCCCTCCATGACTACCTGGTCAGGTCCACGCCCCCCTACAACCCACCCTCCCATCCTGGCACCTTCCCCTGCCACCGCAGGAACTGTAAAACCTGCACCCACACCTCCTCCCTCACCTCTATCCAAGGCCCTAAAGGAGCCTTCCACACCCATCAAAGTTTTACTTACACATCCACTAATATCATTTATTGTATCCATTGCTCCCAATGCGGTCTCCTCTACATTGGGGAGACTGGGCACCTCCTAGCAGAGCGCTTTAGGGAACATCTCCGGGACACCCGCACCAATCAACCACACCGCCCCGTGGCCCAACATTTCAACTCCCCCTCCCACTCTGCCAAGGACATGGAGGTCCTGGGCCTCCTTCACCGCCGCTCCCTCACCACCAGACGCCTGGAGGAAGAATGCCTCATCTTCCGCCTCGGAACACTTCAACCCCAGGGCATCAACGTGGACTTCAACAGTTTCCTCATTTCCCCTTCCCCCACCTCATCCTAGTTCCAAACTTCCAGCTCAGCACTGTCCCCATGACTTGTCCAGACTTGTCCTACCTGCCTATCTCCTTTTCCAACTATCCACTCCACCCTCTCCTCCCTGACCTATCACCTTCATCCACTCCCCCACTCGCCCCTTGTACTCTATGCTACTTTCTCCCCACCTCATCCTCCTCTAGTTTATCTCTCCACGCTTCAGGCTCACTGCCTTTATTCCTGATGAAGGGCCTTTGCCCGAAACGTCGATTTCGAAGCTCCTTGGATGCTGCCTGAACTGCTGTGCTCTTCCAGCACCACTAATCCAGAATCTGGTTTCCAGCATCTGCAGTCATTGTTTTTACCTAAAATTCACCGGGACCATCTCAGACACCTCCCCCCCCCACCCTTTCTAGACATCTCCGTCTCCATCAATAGTGACCAACTCAACACTGACATCTTCTACAAATCCACTGACTCCCACAGCTACCTGGACTATGCCTCCTCCCACCCTGCCTCCTGTAAAAATGCTATCCCTTATTCCCAATTCCTCCGCCTCTGCCGCATTCGCTCCCTGGAGGGCCAGTTCCACCACAGAACACACCAGATGGCCTCTTTCTTTAAAGACTGCAGTTTCCCCTCCCACATAGTTGATGACGCATCTCATCCACTTCCCACACCCCTGCCCTTGAATCCCACCCCAATAACCGCAATAAGGACAGAACACCCGTGGTCCTCACCTTTCACCCCACCAACTACTTTATACCATGCATCATCCTCCTCTGGCCCTGCCACCAGAGATATATTTCCCTCCCCACCCGTATCTGCTTTCCATAAAGACCATTCCTCTGTGACTACCTGGTCAAGGCCCAAGCCTCCAAATAACCTACCCTCCTTTCCTGGCCCCTTCCCCTGCCACTGCAGGAATTGCAAAACCTGTGCTCACACCTCCCCTCTCATCTTCGTCGAAAACCCAAAGGAGCCTTCCACATCCATTGACATTTCATCTGCACATCCACATGTCATTTACTGTATCTGTTGCTTCCGATGCGGTCTCCTCTACATTGGGGAGACAGGACGCCTACTTGCAGAGCACTTCAGAGCACCAACCCCACCGCCCTGTGGCCGAACACTTCAACTCCCTTCCCACTCTGCCAAGGATATGCAGGTCCTGGGCCATCTCCACCGCCACTCCCTCACCATCCGATGTCTGGAGGAAGAACGCCTCATCTTCTGCCTCGGGACTCTCCAACCCCATGGCATCAATGTGGATTTCACCAGTTTCTTCATTTCTCCTCCCTCACCTTATCCCAGATCCAACCTTCCAACTCTGCAATGCTGTCATGACCTGCCCTACCTGTCAATCTCCCTTCCCACCTATTCACTCCACCCTCCTCTCTGACCTATCACCATTACTCCCATCTCCATCTACCAATTGCACGCTCAGCACCTTCACTCCTCCAGCCCCACACCCTTCCCATATATCTCACCACCCCCTCTGCTCACAGCCTCATTCCTGATGAAGGGCTTTTGCCTGAAACATCAACTCTCCTGCTCCTCGGATGCTGCCTGATCTGCTGTGCTTCTCCAGCACCACACTCTCAACACTGATTTAAGTCAAACCATCTCAAACTGATGCTCGGCTTTGAAGTACACAATTTCTGTACGAGTTCTGAAAACTTCAAAACAATCCAATATGTTGTGTATATTTAACCAGCAATGTATTGAAGATTTGTACAGCAATATGTGCTTGTTTTATAATGACTTCTTTCAATCCTTGAAAAATGTCAAAATGCTGAAATACTTCTCCAATTGGAAAAAGGAAAGTTGGTTGACGTTTTAGATAGCAACCCCTCTTTCCCCCCCCACCCCACCCCGGTCACTTATCCAGTTTTAGTAAAAGCTGACCCACCGATGAAAAACAAGCCTGTTTTATTCGAGTCATCTTTCCCAATTCCCAGTGTTTGCTTTACATTTTTTGTCACATTTCCGTGCTGTAGGGCAACACTCACTTTGCTGATGTGCAGCTAAACTTTGCAACGTGTGTTTCAGTTGCTGCTTGGTGCTCATATATTAATAAGAGTTTCCATGATCAAACAGACCTCCCGACTGGGTGGGTGGGGTGTAAAAGTGAAAAGCCGTTGATTTAATATCGTTTTCTTTGAATGGATGCTGGGCTCCTCTTTCTAAAGAAAGTAGTGTTGGAAATTACAAAGGGTTTACAAAAGAGAGCCACTCATAAACAACATCCAAAAATAGTTCTTGTGGTAGCTCCAGTGAAAATATAGCAAAGCCTTTTTAAATGTGCAACATCTTCCACCTGCCCAGCATCCTTCCTGAGATCTTGTTTGAATCTAATAATGTCACTATCTGAACAGTCTAATATATACAGAGACACGTGTATTAAACATAGAAAGGGATAATTTAGCTGTATTCACTTTACAGCAGACCATTAGAAATACATGTGTATAATTCTTACTATTTAAAGGTTGGATACTTTAAAAAGCTGACAGTTTGCTATTGCAGCATTTAAAACAGCAAATTCTAAATAGCTTCTGAATCCAAGTACGCTCTATTGAAGCTTTTTAGTCACTCTCTATTTTAATTTCGTGTCTATATTAAGTGGTTAAAAATTCCCTTGCAAACCAAATTCTGCCCTGTTAATTCAGGATGATCCCACCTCCCCTGCACCCCCCCCCCCCTCCCCACCCCCCAACCGTTCATTTCCCTAATCAATTATTTTTGTTCAAACATGTAAATCTTCAGTGAGTTGGGCAGATGAATGCTTCACACTCTGATTCCCTTCACTACTACACGCACAGAAACATGAAATTCCCGTTTCTCTTGAGGCAAACAAGACGTTTCTTCCAATTCATACTTTGGATTCGTTTTCTAAGTTTGTAACCTCGCCGTTCTGCTCGGATTGCTCCTCATGGTGTTTGTCCTCTGGTTGCGCCTCCCCCCTCTCCTCCTCCTCCTCCTCCTCCTCCTCCTCCTCTTCCTCCTCCTCCTCCTCGTTTAGTTTGGTGGAGACTGACCAGGTGAGGGGCAGTTCCGCTTTGCTGCTCATCTCTGCCAACTCTTTGGCGCTACAGACCGGTGTCTTTATCTCATAGGTCTCATGAAAGTTGTTGTAATCAACCTCATAAAATCCTTCCTCCAACGATAGGACAGGCATGAAGCGGTAACCCCACAGAATTTCATTGGTAACATATGAACTCCGTGCTTGGCATGTCATACCTATGTGAAAAGAAATCACCAGTAATGAATAAATACATAATATACACAGACCTCATTGTTTCTGGAGACATCTACCTTTACCTTTGTAACTTATCATAGAGTCATACAGCATGGAAACAGACCCTTCGGTCCAACCAGTCCATGTTAACCATAATCCCAAGCTAAGCTCGTCCCACGTGCCTGCGCTTGGCCCATATCAATTAAAACATTTATTATTCGTGTCCTTATCTTAACATCTTTTAACATTGTAACTGTACCTGCATCTACCACTTCATTTGGAAGTTCATTCCACACACAACCCACTCTGTGTAAAAAAAATTGCCTTGTGGGAACAAACTGTGTAAATAAACAATAAATTCCCCTTCTCATTTTGCCCTTTGGCCAAGCTTCATTTATAAAGGACATTGGTGAGAAGACATCTTGAGTGCTATGTACTGTGCTGATTGCTGTACTTAGGGAAGGTTGTTAATGCATTGGAAGCAGTTCAGAAAAGGTTTACCAGAATAATACCTGGAATGAGTGGATTGCCTTATAAGGAAAAGCTAGGCTTCTATCATCTGAAGTTTAGGGGTAATTTAATTGAAGCATATACAATTTTGAGAGGACTTGACCAAGTGGGTTTTGAAACGATCTTAAAGTCGTAGTCATAGAGATGTACAGCATGGAAACAGACCCTTCGGTCCAACCCGTCCATGCCAACCAGATATACCACCTCAATCTAGTCCCACCTGCCAGCACACAGCCCATATCCCTCCAAACCTTTCCTATTCATATACCCATCCAAATGCCTCTTAGATGTTGCAATTGTACCAGCATCCACCACATCCTCTGGCAGCTCATTCCATACACGTACCACCCTCTGTGTGAAAAAGTTGCCCCTTAGGTCTCTTTTATATCTTTCCCCTCGCACCCTAAACCTATGCCGTCTAGTTCTGGACTCCCCAACCCCAGGGAAAAGACTTTGTCTATTTATCCTATCCATGCCCCTCATAATTTTGTAAACCTCTATAAGGTCACCCCTCAGCTTCCGACGCTCCAGGGTAAACAGCCCCAGCCTGTTCAGCCTCTCCCTGTAGCTCAAATCTTCGGACATAGTTTAAAAAAGAGATCACCTACTTAAGACAGAAATGAGGAAACATTTTTGTTCTCTGAGGGTTGAGTATTTTGGAGTTCTCTTCCTTTAAAGGCAGCGAATGCAGAATCTTTAAATATTTTTAAGGCCAACGTGGATAGATTCTTGTTTGCCAGAGGAATGAAAGATTATCGAGACTGTAGGAATGTCGAGGTAATGTTAAAAACAGGTTAGCTATGATCTTAGTGAATGGTGCAGCAGGCTGAAAGGGCTGAGTGGCCTTGTCTTGTTATTTGCTTGTGTATTTGTATTGGTCACCTGTTCTAATAACTCCCATTGTGACTTGCCAACACTTTCAGTCTGACTACATTCCTGTGGAGCACCTTGTGACATTTTACTTTATTAGAAATGGTGTAGAAATGTGATTTGTTTTTGCTGAATGGTTTAAATTTTTCAGCAAAAATTCATACAACCTTCATATGCAGATATTAACAGTTGTGCAGTATAGTTTTACACATTGATTCTGTGATCAGTGCTGAAGTGATAGCTCTTATCTCAAAACTAAACTTTGATTCTGGCACCAATTACAGGGGATTATCTGGCATCTAGCAACAGCTATATCAAATCAGGAAGTAAAATGCAGAAATTATTATGAATTACTTATAATTTTAGGATTAAGACATATAGGAATAAGATAGCAACTGAAATAGCATAATTAAATGTTTAGATTCTCTACAGTGTGGAAACAGGCCCTTTGGCCCAACCAGTCCACACAAACCCTCTGAAGGGCAACCCACCCCGACCCATTTCCGCTCTAACTAAAGCACCTAACACTATGGGTAATTTAACATGGCCAATTCACCTGCCCTGCACATCTTTGGAGTGTGGGAAGAAACCGGAGGAAACCCAAAATGTGCAATCTCCACACACTCACCCAAAGCTGGGATTGAACCTGGGACCCTGGTGCGATGAGGCAGCAGTGCTAACCACTGAGCCACTGTGCCACCCCAAAGACAAAATATTTTTAATTCTATTTTATAAAAATGGCATTCAACAAATACTAAATTGGTTTTTCAAGACTAGAGGTTGTTTAGCAATGTTACATAATTTAAAACCCAATTGCGCCTCGTTCAATAAGGTATATGTTTTGATTTTGGAGTTATTTTTAAATTAAGTGTCATTAAGCATGAAAGAGAAAGTTGACATGAGTTCACATGATTACAAATGATTGCTGTTGGGGCACATAAGCACAGTACCCTGTATAGATGCAGAGGACCTGTGACAGCCACCAAAATAAAAACACAGAACTTCAAATACGGGAAATCTGAAACAAAAATAGGGTATGCTAGAAAACCTCAGTGGGTCTGGCAGCATTAATAGAGAGAAAAACAGAGTTGATGTCTCGAGTCCAGTGACCCTTCGTCAGTCTTCTGACAAAGTTTGATTATTTCCTAAGTGGAAACTTTAAGCTGTTGAGTTCAGAGGGAAGCTGCCTATGACTTTACCTGCTGTTCACTATCACAGCATTCTGCAAAGCCTTATGATAATTTTTTAGAAGGCTTGCTTTAGAATCATAGAGCACAGAAACAGACATTTTGGCCCAACTTGTCCATGCTGACCAGGTTTCCTGAACTGAACTAGTCCCATTTGCCTGGGTTTGGCCACCTTTTCTATCCATCTTCCTTTCCAAATATCTTTTAAATGTTCTAGTTGTACTCACCTCTGTCACTTCCTCTGGCAGCACGTTCCATATTTGCACTACTGTCTGTGTGAAAACGTTGCCCCTCGGGTCCCATTTAAATATTTTCCCTCTCAACTTAAACCTATGCCCTTTAATTTTGGACTGCCTTACCCTGAGGAACAACTCTCAGCTATTCACCTTATGCCCCTCATGATTTTATAAACCTCTATAATGTCACTCTCAGCCTCCTAGACTCCAAGGGAACAAAGTCCCAGCATATTCAAGCTCTCCTTATAACAGAAACTTTTCAGTCTCAGTAACATACCTTTTTGCGCTCTTTCCAAGTTAATAACATCCTTCCTATAGCAGAATTGTACACAGTACTCCAAATGTGGTTATATCAATGTCATGTACAATAGTAACATGACATCCCAGCTCCTGTACTCAATGTTCTGACTGATAAAGGTAAGTGTGCCAACTGCTGCCTTCACCACCCTATCAACCTGTGATGCCACTTTCAAGGAATGATATACCTGCACCTCTTGGTCTCTGTGTTTGTCAACACTCCCCAGGGCCCTACTATTAACTGTATAAATCCTGCCCTGATGCATCTTACTAAAATGCATCACATCACATTTATCTGAATTGAGTACCATCTGCCTCTCCTTGACCTAGTGGCCAAGATGCTCAAGATAAAGATGTTAAGAAAGACAGTTTCTTACCAAATTTATTATGCTTAACTTGCAAATGCAATACGTTACAGTTGGCATGTTTGTCAAAATATGTGAACCTCTTGGTTTATTCTGTTGAGTTCTTGATCCTAATTCATGAATAGGGGTATCTTAACCAACTCCACACAATGGGCGAAGGGGAAAGTCATCTCTCAGTGACATACTTTAGGATTCCATTGTAATAACAGGCAGAGAAATGTTATCTAAATGCTTTCTTTATTTATGTTAATATTGCCAATAGCAGTTTTTGGTGATCATGTGGTTGTTGGTTATATATGAACAAAATTATTATGGAGATGCTGTGGCTCAACAGTTGCATTGGTGAGTGTCAAATTAATGATTCCTTTTAATATGTTTTTCTAGATATACTTAATGCTGCTTTGTAGCTGATGAATTGCTGAGGATAATAAAATTGCAGCCAGGGATTCTCCACCCATTGAATTGCATGCTCAAGGCGTCAACACCAAACGTACCATTACTCAACCAGGATGTAGAATCCAATGAAGAAAGTTATGAAAGCAAAGAATGCACATAAAACTGGAATATGCAAAGGAAATGTAGCTTTGCTTATAAAAGCGTAAAGGGTTCATTATACTTTAACCTTAAAGGAGCTACTGACAGATGCAAAAGGAATTATGATATTATAACGTTAGATCACATAGAAAAGGAGTCCAAGTCATTGAGGTTCCAGCAGGATCTCCAATCTTTTCCAACCTTGTACATAAGTAGGTGTAAAAAGCTTGTGAATGTTCACTCAATGTGTGTCAACCTCATAAGACTATTGTCATGAACTAGGCCAGACTACTCAAAACATTCTTGAGCAGGCAGCCCAGACGATAACTTTGCAATTTGTTTCGGTAAGTGTACAGTGAGAATTACCCTGAGTAAGTTAGCAAGGTTGACTACTAGGTTTTAAAATAGACAGAAATTTATTCACAATGAAACACAAAGAACAGAAGAAAGAACGCTTGCAGAACTCAGTATATCCAAACTAAACTTAATTTTGCTGTTTTGAATATATACAATAGTCCCAATAAGCAAACCCCTTCAAAGAACAGTAAAAATGGAATAAATGCTTACAGGTTGAAGTTAGAAGGGCAGAAGGAGAGACAGAGAGCCTGTTCTCACAATCCACTGCTGACTTCCACAGTCTAACTAGTTCTGGACTGAACTGCTCAGCTAGAGAGCTGTCCACTCCCCTTTCATTATACAGGTCACTTCTAAAACATGACCACTTTGCCCTGAAGTCTCATTTGTTTACATATAAATGAAAAGGCCTCTCAATACCCTTTAATCTCTGTACCAAACCAGACTAATCAGAACCGGGAGCAGTTTACGCCCCCTCTGAAAAAAATCAAGGACTCAGTCTCCTTGAGAAAAGGAACAGCTTTTAGCAAAAAGGGACCAGCTTTGTGACACTGTATGGTAGCAATGATAACCAGACTCACGAAATTGGAGATGAGCAGCACTGAACACCCAAAATAAAGACCAGTGCCGGGATAATATTAATGGTAAATCCTGAGGACAGCATAAGCTTGGGGAGTGGAGGAGATGCCAGAACAGAAGCTCAGTAATGACTCAAAGCACCAAGCTATGGATTTCAAGGCAGATCAAAGCACAGAGAGGGAAAGTCTATAGAAAATTTGAAAATGTATGAAAGAAGGCAACAGTAGGCAGCGTGACAAGCAAGAAAAAAAATCAAATCAGTCCCATGTATAGACCATTACAATAAATCAGAAGCACCTACACAATTTGGACAGGAATGAGTACTCCACAAATTCACCAATGGCAAACACACTAAAGAGTAGAGCATAGTCGATGCCATTGAGAAATGCCATCAATGGGAACTCAAATAACTAGTTTTATAGAGACCAAGTCTCTTTGGGGAGGCAATGGCCTGGTGGTGGTGTTGAACTATTAATCTAGAGACCAAGGTAATGTCCTGGGGACCTAGATTCAAATCTCAGCACGACAGCTGGTGGAATTTGAATTCAATAAAAATCTGGAATCAAGAGTCTAATGATAACCATGAATCCATCTGGTTCACTAATGTTCTTCAGAGAAGGAAATCTGCCATCATCCCCTGGTCTGACCTATAGATGACTCTAGACTCTCAGCACTGTGGTTGAGTCTTAACTGCCCTCTGGGCAATTAGGGATGGGTAATAAATGTTGACTTTGCCATGAATGAATAAAGCAAGTCAATGCTGCAGAAACAACACAGAAAATTAAATGTAGCTCATGTACAGCAGTCCCTGGGTAGGAGAGAACATGAAGGGACAGGATTAACCTTTCCTGGGGGAATGTGAGAGGCCCGTTGTGATATTTTCATAATTGCACTGATCCGTAGGTGAAATCTTGGTATGCAAAAATTATGATTAATGACAAGAAAGCTGCTTTTTAATTGGATGGTACTGATTCTTTCGGAGGCTAGGATAAGCTGCACGACTGGCAACTGGAATGTAAATGTACACCTCATCAACACATCATACTTGAAATGTTCACACTCAACAATAAAGGGGTCAAGCTGTTTTGCTTCACAAAATGTCGAAGGTCTTGACACGGCTTAGATTTTGAGTATCTAAGGAACTCAACCAGATCAAATTTCAAAATTGGAGCAGTCAAACTAGCTTAATGGGTGCTGGTTTAAAAGCTTAGCTGTTAGAAGTTTTCCAATGCCACCAAGCGTTTTCTTTATGAAAAAGAAAAGCTATTGCAGAATTATGGAAATTCTCTTCAAAGGTGGCCAGTATTGTCACAGAATTGACAATCAAAGCGATACAGAAATCTAAGATCTCCATGTTTGCTGGGAACTGTTGGCTAGGGATAATTTTTATCTGCAATTAAAGAGTGCTGGTCTCATGTTTAATAATTACATTCTTAAAGGAAGATTATTGTTCTTTCTCTCAAGTTTGTAGAAAACCGTCAGAAAACCATTTTGGGTGGCACGGTGGCTTACCAGTTAGCACTGCTGCCTCACAGCGCCAGGGACCCGGGTTTGATTCCAGCCTCGGGTGACTGTCTGTATGGAGTTTGCACATTCTTCCCGTGTTTGCGTGAGTTTCCTCCGGGTGCTCCGGTTTCCTCCCACAAACCAAAGATGTGCAGGTCAGGTGAATTGGCCGTATTAAATTGCCTATAGTGTTATGTGCATTAGTCAGGGGTAAATGTAGGGGACTGGGTCTGGGTGGGTTGCTCTTTGGAGGGTTGGTGCGGACTTGTTGGGCCAAAGGGCCTGTTTCCACACTGTAGGGAATCTTTAAAAAAAAAGCATCACCTGCAGATAAGGATGATTTATATTTGAAAAAAGGCTCAGAAATGCAGACAGAGGTAGCCCAATTTGCCATCAAACATGAAGACTTCAATGTTACACAGGAACTTCTCATTGATCCAAGCTCAGACATTTTATTTGCTCGCTGATTACATCTCTAATTTCTAAGAAGGTTTCAGAAATGATCTTAGCTGCAGAGATATTATCACACAAACCTAACTCTATGTTTAACCTCCCAGGCAACGATAAGGGTCAACATGCTTCGTTTACTTATTCCAAGAGTGCACAGAGATTAGTACATCAATCCAAAGAGATTTGTGAAGGGTAAAGTTAGAGCAAAGAGTCAAATATTTATGCTTAAATATTACTGCTAAGAGGGGTGCCATAAAAGAACTTGGGGGAGATGTAAATGAATCATTCTTCCTTTATTCAAGAAATAGTTACTGAGAATGTACAAAAGGAGCTATGTTACATTGATGCAAAGACCATTTTTGGATTGTGGGCCAAAATGGGAAAAGAAACGGCTTTCACTTGACGGAGATGTTGCATTTTTAAAGCGAGTTAGAGGGTTGTATCCACTATGTTGCTTTGTTCAAACAGGTGAGGGGAGATTGCTGAGCTCATCAGCACCACTGTTGTTTGTTGAGGGGAATTACCAGACACAGCCTGTTCACTGGTTTTTCTATCAGGATCAGCAAGACAACTCTCTGAGAAGCTGTCTCTTGTCCAGGAGCTGATGTGTGAACATGATAGTAGCAGAAAACCTCAGGCTCTTAAAAAGACAACATCTCGCCTTACAGAGAAGTAACAAACAATTGGAAGATAGATGTCTCTTTTCACTGACATTTTACCTATAAGCTGCTGCCATTAACCATTAACATAGAGACTGAATAATGAGTGTGCCAACTGCCCTGTGTCTGCAGTAAAGAACTGAAAAGACATGAAATGAAAAAGATCAGAGATCAGAAAAATACTCAGAAGAAGCAAAAAAGCACCTGATTGAATCCTGTGGACTGATGCAACTGAACTTTGTTCCTCCAGTATTTTTTCTTCCCCTGTGACACTTGTGTATTTTTGTTTGTCTATAACTGTCTGCATATATGCGTATAGAGATTTAAGGGGTAGAGTTTAGATTTTAGATTTTACTGTCACGTGTACTCACATACAGAAGTATAGGAGCACAGTGAAAAGTGTATGTCGACACATATGAGTGCCACCTTAGGTACCAAAAAGAAGCATAAAGAAATAGGTGATAGTTTACATTTAAGTCTTTCGTAGTTTGAATTAGGAAAATAAAGGAATAAGTCAGAAGTTCAACAGTCTTTGATGAGTCTTCCACTTATCTCGCTCTGCTGCCTGTTGTTGACGCTGCCACCACAGATACCCCTCATTACTGCAGGAACTGTTGTCTGCCCGATCTCCCCTGGTGCCTCGGGAACGTGCCTGGACAGGATCCACTTGCATGCTGAGCCGAGACACCACCATGAGCCGCCCAAGGACCAGCAGCATACCACCGGGAGATCAGGCTGAGAGCGGCCAAGAGACCCAGCCAGGACCCACCATGAGCCACCGGGAGACCAGGCTGAGGCCCACTGAGATGCCAAATGGGAAAGAAATGGAAAATAGAGAAGGAAACAGGAGGAGTGGAGGAACTCCGGTTGGAGCATCCTACTCTGCCACTATCTCAACCAGTTAAAGTTTTAAGTCAATAACTTAGAATTTGTGTTTAGTGCAAATGCATTTCCATGTGATAGCTTATTGTTAAGTAACCAAATCTCAGCAGTATTTTCTGTTAAGCTGACAAACCGGAACATGGGGGAAATGCTAATATTTTTTAATGACCTTAGGAGGAGCAGAGTATGAGTGTCACCGTGCTTTCCCATGCAGATAGTGACAGTGATGTCAGATCACATGGAGATGGTCATGAATCTGTAAGGTTCCAGCAGTTATGTCCTCTCTTGCCCTGCCTTGCAAATAATTGTATTTAATAAAACCTATGATATGTTCACTTGTGAGATCATAGACCTTACATTACTACACTGACAGAGATACTTGTTCTCATTGCACGATCACTCTCACTTCATTTGCCATACACACTGAATACTAACCAGTCTTTGCAACTGGTCAGTACTATCTTTGCTACATAACAGCAGCTACATGAATTCCTACACAGTTTGGTGCTAAATATATAATAAAATGTTTAGAGGTTTGTGAATGCATATCATCATCTTAGTGAATCATTTGAAATTAGAACTTACACGCTCTATTAAGCCATTGATATGGAGTTGGAACAACATATTGGAGGAAAATAATTTGCCTTTGTGAATTTCAGTGATGCATTGAGCTGGGTTGGGTGAATGGATTATTCTTCTGTCCTATCCAACTGATGTTGACCAGTTCTTGGGATTCAAATATTTCCACTATTACGTTGTTACATTAAGTATTGCTTAGTCATTGCCTCTGAGCCAGCAGTCCTGAATTCAAGTTCCACCTGCTCCTGTGGTGCGTAATAATATCTCTGAACAGAACAAATAAAAATATTAAGCATTTCTCAATTAGGTATGTCATTGCCCAGGTACAAACTTAAATTCCCATACTCTGGCCCAACCAAATGTCTTAACTTTAACCTTCAAAGAAAATTGGCCAGTTTGGTATTTCCATTTCTGATATTCTGGCTTATTTGAATTGAATTTCCAAGTTAATGATTGTATTATGTTATGGACAGATGTGGACTATGACCCTATCACCAATGTACTGTGTTTCATTAGACCCTTACAATCAGCAAACAGAAAATATTTTGATCTGATCAGTTGTAGTTAATTCCATAGCTGCTCTGGGTGAAAGGGAAGTTTTAAAACCAGTGAATTGCCCTCAAGGATTTTGTGTATTCTCAGCTTCTTATGTTCAATTGAAATTAATTTACTCAGACCCAATTCTAATTATGCCATCTTGAAATAGAGGCAAGTATTTATATATTTGTGACTTCATTTGTTTAAAAATATAACAACCATGAAAATGGTACCTGAAGTGATGTAACTTATTGCCTGGGTTTTACAGGTGCTATTTTAGCTGATGAACAAATGCAGGTAAAAACTATTATAACTAATATCTTTCATTTAAAAAAAAATAATAACACTTGGTAACTGGGATATGAAAAAAAACCTGAGATGAATGACAGCAAAGGAATCAGAGTCACCATGGTATAGTAATCATGTAATGGTAAAGGTTGATGACTAACACTGTTTCTGTTACATTTTGCAGGGATTGTATCAGGACCTTTGGTATTATCAGGCTTATCCCCAAGCTAGAGGGCATAGATTTAAGGTGAGAGGGGAGACATACAGAAGGATCCAGAGGGGCAATTTTTTTCACAGAGAGTGGTGAGTGTCTGGAATAGGCTGCCAGATGTAGTGATAGAGGTGAGTATAATGTTATCATTTAAGAAAACATTTGGACAGGTACATAGCTGGAATAGTTATGGAGGATTATGGACCAAACACAGGCAAATGGGATGAGAATAACTGTGAAAATTGGGTGGCATGGACAAGTTGGGCTGTAAGCCTGTATGATTTTATGACTAGCCAAGGAGTAATTGGTTGGTGGGGATTAGTGGCAACAGGCAAGTATTATGATTCTTAGGAGAACAGGTTATTAACTACTACTTTGAAAATAGTCTCACCTACTCCAATCTGATAACACTAGAGCAGTCCAAGTTGGAAAGTTAGTTATCTGTGTGCTGATCCTTGCTCCAAGTAAAATGCATTTTTTGAAATGAAATAGTGCATTCAAAAGAGCAACAGTTTAATACAGTGCATACCTGTGATAGAAGGTGTGTGATTTATGCACATTGATAGAATTTTTCTTAGTGTGGATCTTAAACTAATGCCATTTGTATATTGGTCTATTTTTGAAATGAGGTTAAAAATTAATTAGGTTAGTCTTTCTGGAACCATGACTTTAAACATTCTGGAATGTTAATGGAGGCTTCGGTATATTGTGGAGGTTTATGTCAGGAGAGAGAAAACATTAAAAGGTGTTTAGTTGCTTTTATGTTTAGAATAAACAAGGATTGATTTTAGCTTTAAAAAGAACCAGAGTTTTGGATTTTAGTGTGATGATGCTGCTCGTTTAGCAAGGCTATGCTGTCCTTGGCTTTTTTTTTCAGAGAGGTCATAAAAACAGCAATTCCAAAACGTCTAGGTTTAGGGCCAATTTGATAATAGCTAACAGATACTGCCTCAGGAAAAAGGCATTCAAGTTTAAAAAAAACACTTGCACAATGAAAGGGGAGTGGTCAGTTCTCCCAGCTCAGCTTTTCTCTGGTTTGGTTTGGTTTCATCAGTCTGGCTATTCACTGAAAGCAGTCAGTGAGTCAACCTAATGGACCCAAAGAAGCAGGTCCATGCTGATCCTCCCTTTCTCTGACACCTCTCCTGTAAGAATCTGTGTTTGACCTTTCCTTTTTTTGCCAAGAGGTATTTATGGGGATTGTTGCAAGTATTTGGAACAGCATCATTATTTGGAGTCATCTGTTGGGTTTTCGGATAGGTTAAGTTATTCTATATTTTGGTCTCTTTATATTGTGTTCTATTTGGTAATCTTGTAAATAAATTCTGTTTTGTTTAAAACTAAGTGGTTTGACCAGCTCCATCATTCCTGGTCTATCCACTATAAACCTGCTTAAAACAACTAGCAAAAATAGTTTGAGGGGGTCTGGCCTGGTCCATAACATTAGGCAGTTCATTAAACACCTGACTTAAGTCAGGTGTCAGTGTAGATGTTGTAGAAAAAAGAGTTTCTTCAGAGCAGTTAAGGAAATCTGCATCTAACTCAAGTTTCCAACTTTACATTTTCACATCACTTTCCTCAGTGACTGCCTCCAGCTCAGATTCCCCCCATGTGGATTCCAATTTGTTTCATCCCTCATGCTTTGAATTCACCCAGGATCACCGGTATCTCCTTGATGTTCAACATTCCACAGACAGCTGCTCTCTACATATCCTGAGATCCACGCTCAGTGCCATGTGGTGTCACATGCCCACTCTCAATCTCTCTCTCCAATAGCATCACATCACGTGGGCTCAGGGCTGCACCATTCTGCAGTTCCACTTCATCCTCTGGCTTGTACACTATGCTAACCAGAAACATTTTCTTTTCCATTCAGGCATCAAGGCCCACAAGATGCAACAACTCATAGATACCCATGGCCCTCTGGAACCTCCCCTCCCCACTCCTCCTTTTCCCATTCACTCCATCCCCTCCCCCCAATCCCATTTCCTGTCAGATATTTACCATTCCTCCTAACCTTCCCCTCTCCAATGCTGAATGTTCTGTAGTCAGCAAAGCTCTCCGCTTTATCTCGCTGCATCCCCACCTTAATGAATCTTGGATACGACATGACATCAAACTCTTCTTCCAGTGTCTTCATCTCCATGCCCATTTGTTTGGACAAGAGTCCTCTCCCTGTCCCACAAAACTCTTTGCCCAGCTCCAACGCTCTCCCTCCACCTGGAACCCGCCCTCTGGCGTTCTACCTGCACTTGATCTGTTCATTGTGAACTGTCGACATGACATCAGTCACCTCAATTTCTCTGTCCCCGTTACTGAGAATCCAACCTATCTCTCCCTGAACTGACTTCACACCATGTGCTTGGACCCAACCCTGAGTTTGTTATTAAGCCTGCCAATAAGGGTGGTGCGATTGTAGTCTGCCGTACGGAACTCTACATTGCAGAGGCTGAGTGCCAGCTCTCAGATACCTCCTCCTATCTTCCTCTGGATCATGCCACATCAGGCCATTGTACTAACGACTGTCACTAACCTCATTTCATCTGGTGATCTCCTTCCCCACTGACAATCATCAAATCCTTATACTGTGGAAACAGGCCCTCGGCCCAACGGGCTCACACCAACCTTCTGAAGAGTAGCCCACTCAGACCTATTCCCCTACCCAATTATTCTACATTTACCCCTGACTAATGCACCTAACGTACACATTCCTGAACACGATGGGCAATTTGGCATGGCCAATTCACCTGACTTTGGACTGTGGGAGGAAACTGAAGCACCCAGAGGAAACCCACACAGACAGGGGAAGAATGTGCAAACTCCACACAGTCGCCTGAGGCTGTGAGGCTGCAGTGCTAACTACTGAGCCACTTTGTTGCCCCAGCCCTGCACAGCTCGCTTCTACCCCCCTTCTGAAAATCCACAAACAGGACTGCATGGGTAGGCCCATTGTTTCAGCCTGCTCCTGCCCAGATAGAGCTCATCTCTTCCTATCTTGACTCAGTCTTTTCTGCCCTGGTGCAGTCCCTGCCCAGTTACATCCGTGATTCTTCTGACGCTTTACGCCAGTTTCAGAATTTCCAGTTTGCAGGCTCCAGCTGCCTCCTCTTCACCATGAATGTGCAATCCCTTCACACATCCATCTGCCATCAGGATGGTCTCAGGGCGCTCTGCTTCTTCCTGGAGCAAAGGCCTGAACCGTCACCACCTGCCACCACCCTCCTCTGCTTAGCTGTGCCCACCTCCCTCAACTCTTTTAATTCCTTTCATTTTCTTCAGGACAGAGGGGTAGCCATGGTACCCACATGCACCTCAGTTATGCCTGTCTCTTTGTGGGGTAGATGGAACATTTCTTGTTCCAGTCCTATTCTGGCCCCACCCACAACTCTTTCTCTGACGTGTCAGTGATATCATCAATGCTGCTTCCCTTTCTTGTCCAGAATTGGAAAGATTTATCAACTTCACTTCCAATTTCCAAACAACTCTCACTTTCATCTGGTCTATCTCTGACTCCTATTTCTGGGGATAGACTGGTGACTAATATCCACTATAAACCCACTGACTCGCATAGCTACATGGACTATACAGCTTCACATCCTGCTTCCCGTAAAGACTCCATTCCATTCTCCAAGTTCCTCCATCTCAGTCACATATATTCCGATGAGGGAGCCTCCGAAATGTTTACCTTCTTCCTCAACTGAGGATTCCCAGCATTGTTGTTGACAAGAACCTCAACCAGATTTGACCCATCTCCCAAACTGCACCCTCAACCCCTCTGTTCCGTCCCGCAACAGCAATAGGATTCCACTTGTCTTTATCACCATCCCACCAGCATCCACATCCAGAAAATCATTGGCCACCATTTCTGCCACCACCAGTTAGATGCCACCACCAAACACATAATTCCCTCCCCTGTCCACCTTTTGCAGTGACCGTTTTCTCTTGAACACCCTGGTCCACTCTTCCTTCACTCCCAATGAGGATCTAAAATCCTGATTTACGCTGTTGTCAGGAACAGCCATTTAATGCATGCTTTTACCAACTACAAAATGGCTTCTTAATGCAAGTAACATAAAATAGCATGACAAAATAGCTCCTAGGAGCAAATTAACAATTTTGTCTATAATGGCATCTAACTCTGCTGTAAATTACATTCCTGAACTAATTGAAATAGATTAGCAAACAATGCCCTGTTCATGGTATGAATTAACTAAGTAAGATATGATATTATTAAAGTATCCTAAACTGACCTTGGAAATCAGGTGTCCCGGAGATAAAGACGTGCAAAACAAGTCAGTTCCCAGGAAATATCATTGGTTTAATTTTATGTATATTTGTTGTTTTATTTCATTTAATTGGATTAATTTTGCAATTAAGGCTGTTCTGTTTGTTAAGAGACCTATAAAAGTTGCCTGTGTTTAAGCTAAAGAGCAGCAGCTTTTCCAGAGTATACAGAGGTGCTTAACCCCTGTGTTGCTGGATAACCTATGCCCGGTGTGACAAAAGATTGTTGAATCAGACCGAACTGCTGGTGTTTATTTAATCAATCACGGAATTGAGAGGCCCCTCTCAGGGGTCCAAATTTACACCAACACCCCTCCACAGTCCCCTGGAACCTTCCCCTGCAATCCCATCGGTGTAACACTTGCCCATTTACCTCTTCCTTCCTCAGTATGTAAGGCACCAAACATATCTTCCAGGTAAAGCAGTGCTTTACCCGCACTTCACTCAATCTAATCTACTGCATTCATTGCTCACAATGTGGTCTCCTCGACATTGGGGAAATGAAGTGGAGACTGGCTGACTGCTTCACAAAACCCTTATATTCTGTCCGCAAAAAAGACCCTGAGCTTCCAATCGCCTGCAACTTCAACACATCACTCTGTTCCCTGACCAATATCTCTGTCTCGGGCTTGCTACAGTGTTCTAGTGAAGTTCACCATAAGCTAGGAGAGCAGCACCTTAATTTCCTCTTGCGGACCCTGCAGCCTTCTGGATTCAATACCATAGAGTCATCAAGTCATTGAGATGTACAGCATGGAAACAGACCCTTCGGTCCAACTTGTCCATGCCGACCAGATATCCCACCCCAATCTAGTCCCACCTGCCAGCACCCAGCCCATATCCCTCCAAACCCTTCCTATTCATATACCCATCCAAATGCCTTTTAAATGTTACAATTGTACCATCCTCCACCACTTCCTCTGGCAGCTCATTCCACCCTCTGCATGAAAAAGTTGCCCCTAAGGTCTCTTTTATATCTTTCCCCTCACACCCTAAACCTATGCCCTCTAGTTCTGGACTCCCCAAAACCAGGGAAAAGACTTTGCCTGTTTACCCTATCCATGCCCCTCATAATTTTGTAAACCTCTATAAGGTCACCCCTCAGCCTCCGACGCTCCAGGGAAAAAAGCCCCAGCTTGTTCAGCCTCTCCCTATAGCTCAAATCCTCCAAGTTCAATAATTTTAGAGTTTGACCGCCCACCCTGCCATACCTGCCTTATGATCATATAGTCTGCTATTATACACAACCCATTTTCAATTACCAATAGGTTCCATTAACCCTCCCACACAGATCGTTATCCACTCCGTTGTCTATCCAACTGTTCTTCTCTCCCTTTGGGCTCTATCCCCAATCGCCTATTATTTACTTCTTACTCCCTCCCCCCACCCTATCGACTGCAAAAAAAACATACTTTTTCCAGCTGCCGTCAGTTCTGAGGAAGGGTCGCCGAAACTGAAATGTTAAGTCTGATTTCTCTTCACTGATACGGCCTTATATGTTGAGCGTTTCCAGCAACTTCTGTTGTTGTGTGCAACAATCCAGCATTTCTGTCACCGCAACTTCTCTTTTAAGGGTCTATCCTCATGAGATTGTATCTGACAGTGACATTTGCTGCAAGATGGCTATTTGGACAAGTTTTACATGTGCTTTAGGTTGGTTTATAGCATCCCAAAGTCTAAGCCAGGAGCACGTGAGTTCAGATCATGATCCAGAGACTATTGAACACTAATTTGAAACTGAATCTGTGATGCAGTTCTAAGAGAATACTGCAGTCTCAACAATATCATCTTTCAGATGAGACAATAAATCATCTTCTGAGCTCTCAGGTAGGTATAGAAGATATTTATCCCTCAATTGGTTTCACAAAAACATCATACTGTCTATTTATTATTTTTATATATTTTTATATTCATTTATTACCACAATGCAGTTTACAGGAGCTTGCCATGTGCAAATTAGCCACCTTGTATTCAAAGCTTGCCCACTTCACAGGTGATGGCACCAACACAGATCAACTCTTTGCCAGCTCTCTTCAGCAGATCTTATTCTCACATTCCTTACAATCGTTCTGCACTTTTAAACTTCAATCCCGGGTCTGATAAAATTACTAACAATGTCTTTTTTGTGCACCTTCTTTGCAGCCAAAACTTTGTATTCCTTGCTCTGTTCAATCATCCTCTGATCTTTGTATATTACAATCTGTACAAAACAAAACTTTTCATTGTATCGAGGTACACATGACAGTGGTTAGCACTGCTGCCTCACAGCACAAGGGTCCCAGGTTCGATTTCAGCCTCAGGCAACTGTCTGTGTGGAGTTTGCACATTCTCCCTGTGTCTGCGTGGGTTTCCCCTGAGTGCTCCAGTTTCCTCCCACAGTCCAAAGATTTGCAGGTTAGGTGAATTGGTCATGCTAATTTGCCCATAGAGTTAGGTACATTGGTCTGGGTGGGTTACTCTTTGGAGGGTCAGTGTGGACTAGTTGGGCCGAAGGGCCTGTTTCCATAGTGTAGGGAATCTAATCTAATCTAAATCAAATCAAGTCAGATGCTACTTAGGACATGAAATCTTACACGTCAATGCAAGTCATTCATTTCAATCTGTCACTCTCTATTAAACACCCGAGCTTGCAATAGATGTAACTCGCATCAAACACAGTCAAAAGAAGCTACAGTCTCTATTTTTAGCTGCACTCTATGTGCATGCTGTGGTTTGTGTGGTATCTCATCAATACAATTCTGGTTTGTGTGAAATGTCAAGTTATTCACAATCAATGGGGGTGTTTAGTAGCTCAGAACTTTTATTCAGTGTTTTAGTTTCAACAGAATTCACCTTTGTAATCACATGAGGCCAAGCAGTCAAAAATGTAGGAGTATGTTTTCCTTTCATGCAATTTTTAGGTACAAAGCTGATGATGCTCCAGTAGCACCAATGGGTCACCACATTGCGAGTCAGTCTGCATCAACAAAGGATGAAACATATACTTTCAACCAGACTTGGCAATCTAGTGCTTTTAGAAAACAATGCCCTCAGGTCATCTGGGGTCACCACTGACCAATGGTAAGTCATCTAGGGAGGGCTAGAGTGGGAGGGAGAAGGACAAAGTTGAAAGCAGGAAGAGGAGAGGGAAGGAAAGAAAATGAAGAGGAGAGAGGGAGGGGAGGAGAGCAGTGAGGAGCTAACAAACCAGGTTTATTTAGTTAAGGCTAATAGTGCATCAACATTCTTCAAATACCAACTTGATTCAACTTAATGGTTAGAAATCATAATTGCAAAATGCACCTAAATTTCTTGATTTACTTAAGACAAGCTTCAACGAAATTAAAGACTGTAAATCAAACAGAAAGCTTGGTAAATGGATAAAACAATAAAAGATTGCTGGGATCTATTTACAAACAATTTGACACAATTCAGAAACAATTCATACCTCTGCAAGGCTATGTACTAAAGTTTCTCCTCCTGAGACAGCCCCATTACCTTAGAAATTGATCAGTTTGGGTGGATATGCATTCCGATTTAGAACGAGAGGTAATCTTATTAAAACATCTCAGATTCAGAGGAAACTTGACCTAATTGATGCTGAGGGGATGTTTCCTTTCATGGGCTATCCTGGAACAAGGAGACAGAGTTCAAAAATAAGAGCTCTGCCAATAAAGACAGAGATGAAGAGTTTCTTTGCTGAGAGTCACTGATGAGAAAGTAAGGGAGACTTATCATTGAATAAACCTAAGGCTGAGACAGAGATTTGGTCTACAAGGGAGTCAAAAGTTGAGAACGATTAGGAAAGAGGAATTAAGGGCACAGATAAATCAGTCTTGATCGTAATGAATGGTGGTGTAGGTTTAGGAGACTGAACAGTGTACCCCTGAACCTGTTTCCTATACTTTCTTTGCACACAATAATGTTCTTATCTGTTTGCTATCCTTGTTCTTCTAGGTGGTGGAGGTCACTAGTTTAGAAGGTGTTGTCAAAGATTGTAGTGAGGTGAAAATACTTGTAATAGATTAATATCATTTATGATAAACAATTTCTCTCACAGCAAACAGTGAGAGTCTGAATTCTACCTGATCACCTTTTTTGAAGAGGTGAGTAAAGTAGTTGCTAAGGGAATATCTACACGTTATTTAAACAGGTTTGCAGAGACAGGATAAAATCCCTCAAAAGATCTAACATTGAAATTCATAAAATTGATGGTAAGCTATTGACCTGATCAGGAAATTAGTTGGGTAGCAGACTTCAGAGAGGAGGGATGATGGCAAACTTTGATTGTAGGACACATTCAGTGTAGTCCCATGAGGATCTGTCTTGGGGTCTCCATGATCTCTGTTTTATTAAACACTTTGATGATGGAATGGAGAGCTACACACCCAAACGTGTTGCAGACACAAATAATAGTGACATTGTAAGCAGTATCGCAGGAATATTGGAGCTTAAATGAACAGAGGAACATGTGGCAAATGGATTTCAGTGTAGGCAAATGTGAGGTCATTTATGTTGGACCTAAAATACCAGGTTTTTCTAAATGGTAAAAATGTCAAAATAGTGAAAACTTGACGGTTCAAGTACAGATAAATTAAGTTGTTATGAACAAGTGTAGAAAATAATGAAGAAAGCTAACAGAATGTTAATAGTCTCAATAGAGCTCTAGAAACCAAGGCAGAAGTCATGTTTGAGTTGTACAAAGTTCAAATCAGACAGCATTTGGAGTGCATTGAGCAATTTTGTACATGACATATTAAGAGGAATATATTGGTTTTGGATGGAGTGCAGCATAGATTAATCAGAATGGACTTCAGAACAGTTTACACAAATATGCTTTGTATCAGCTACAATTTAAAATATTAAGTAATGATTTGTTGTGTTCAGTTATGAGCACCTTACTTAATAAGGTTAAAGCACTGGAGAGAGTGCAAGGTTTACTGGAATGAAACTGGGAATGAGGGACTTTAGATACAAGGAAAGGTTGGAACGATTGAGCTTATTCTCCTTGGAGCAGAGATGATTAAGAGGGAACAGTAATGAGACTTTCGAAATTATGAACAATTTTGACAAGGTGAAGAAGGAAATTCTGTTCTCATCAGATGGTATGTCAGTAACTAGGGATTAAAATTTCAAGATTGTAAGAGAACTAGGAGTGAGGTGTGGAGAAACCTCGTTACTCAGAGATGTTAGGATATGGAATGTACTGTCTGTGAGAGTAGAGGAGGTGGAATACATAAGAGATTTCAAAAAGAGCTGGATATATATTTGTAAGTGATGCACTTAGAAAACTATGGCAATAGGGCTGGAGAATGGGACTACCTGGGTAGCTTTTTTGGGACCAGTACGAACACAATGGGCCAAATGGTCCCCCTCTGTGCCCTAAATTCGATGGTTTGATTGAGAGTTTCAAGATATCAAGGGAACTGATAAGGTCAAAAGACAAAATATATTTCTGCTAGTTGGGAGTTTAAGGTGGAGGTGTACAATTTTAAAAAAGACAATGAGATATTTTAGGAATGAAATTAGGAAAGATAGCTACATACAAACTGTCCTAACAGATTTGGAGCTCTCTTCTGTGAATGGAAAATTCAGATCCATTGTTAAATTTAGGACTGAGATTGATAGGTTCCTTTTAGCCAAGCAATATGAAGGCATTTGGAGCAAAAGTGGCTCAATTTCACTTTAAATGCATAATCTCTTTGAGTACAGAAACAGGCTCAAGGGGCTAAGGGACCAACTGCAGCTTTATGCTTCAAATGGAAAAAGGAGTTGAGGGAAGGAAGAACAGGAAAGAGAAGGGCAATTAGGGAAAGAGAAGGTAAGATCATAAGAACCAAGGAAACAAGAGCAGTTGTAGACCGCGTGGTTTGTGAAACGCTACAATTCAAAACTATCATTATCTTGTACCTCGACTTCGACACCACCTTTCCACCTTCTCCCCTTACTCCTCAATTCCCTGAGGGCCAAAAGATCAGCCTTTGTCAGCCTTCATTCGATTCAACCATAGCACACTTACAACCCTTTAGGCAGAGAATTTCAAAGATCCACAACACTAACTGAAGACATTTCTCCTGTTCTCTATTCCAACTGATCAGTCCTTATTGGGTAAATTCCTCAGCCAAGGGAGACAAAGTCTCAGTATCCATTCTGTCAAGCCCCTTCATAACCCTGAATGTTTCAGTAAAATCACTTCTTACTTTCCTAACCTCCTGAGGACATAGATCCATTTACTCAGGCCTGAATGTATGTGGGGTTGGACAGTGTCCTAACTTTCACCAAACTGGTGACATAGTCCTGATCTCACGACTTCTGTCTCAAACCCAAACCTGCATTCACCATTTATACCAGGGAAAGGAGAGAGAGAGGATAAATTGTCCTCTGCACATCCATGGCTTCCTGAGGCTGTTGTACATGTATTAACACAAATATTTTCAAACAGATCTAGGTTAGAGGTGTCCAAGGCATGACTTTTCAGGAAAAGGTCTAAACTTTCTGGAGTTCTTGAGAGAGGTAGAGTAAGCTTTGGTCCAGGGATCACTTTAGGAGAGATAAGGTGGCTATTGGAATAGTTCAAGTGCACTTTGGGATTTTAGTTACTCATTGGATGTTGGTATTGCGGGCTAGGCTAGAATTTATTGTCAATACCTAATTACTCGGAGAGCAGTTAAGAGTCCAGTACATTGAGATATATCTGGTGTTGCATGTAGTCAGACCAGGTAAGGATGACAGATTTCCTTTCCTAAAGGACATTAGCGAAAGAGTTTAAGACAATCACCAATGGTTACATGGTCACCATTGGTCCAGATTTTAATTCTATACTTTTAAAAAAACTTCTGTAACTAAATTCACTTTTCACTATCTGCCATGGTGAGATTCTAACTCATGTTCCCAGAACTTTAGCCTGAGGTTCCGGATTACCAGTCGAGTCTAATCTAGTCTAGTTTGCAGTTGATGCAAAGATAGACGGAGGGTCAGGTAGAATTGAGGAAGGCTGCAGCTGTCCATGGACAGACCAGGAGACTGGGCAAAGAAGTGGCAAATGGAATACAGTGTGGGAAAGTGTGATGTTGTGCACTTTAGTTGGAAGAATAGAACTGTAGATTATTTTCTAAAAGGGGAAAGACTTCAGAAATCTGAAGCAGAAAGGGATTTAGGAATAATCTAGGATTCTCTTAAGGTTAACATGCAGGTTCAGTTGGCTATATTAGCATTCATTTCAAACAGACTGGAATACAAGAGCAGGGATGTACTGATGAAGCTGTATAAGGCTCTGGTCAGTCCATATTCTGAATATTGTGAGCAGTTTTAGATTGTACATGTATGTAAGGATGTGCTGGCATTGGAGAGCGCCCAGAGGAGGTTTACAACGATGATCCTGTGGATAAAGGGTTTGTCATATGTGCAGCAGTTGAGTACTCTAGGTCTGTACTTGATGGAGTTTAGAAGGATGAGGGAGTATCTCATTGAAACTTACAGAATATTGAGAGGCTTGGATAGAGTGGATGTAGAGAAGATGTTTCCATGAGTAGGAGAGACTAGGACCTGAGAGCACAGGTCCTGAGGGCACAGCCTCAGAGTGAAGGGATAAGGAGATAAGGAGAAATTTCTTCAGTCAGAAGGTGGTTAACCTGTGGAACTCATTACTTCAGAAGCCTGTGAGGTAGACATTGAGTATATTAAAGACAGAGATAGATGATTCTTGATTAGTAAGGAGATCAAGGGTTACAGAGAGAAGGCAGGAGAATAAGGTTGAGAAACATGTCAGCTATAATTGAATGCTAGAGCAGACACTGATCTAATTCTGCTCCTATAGCTTATTGTAACATTCCACAGCACCTTTTCGGACATTCCAGGCATGTCCAGCCCCTCTAAATTTCATTCTGCCATAAATCTCCAAGCCTGTGGAAGTCCAAGCTATGGTCAAGCCTGGATCTACCTAGGTCACATTCAGCATACCTGGACCTTCTTGCCACACACACTACGGAAGTCATCCACCCATATCGCCAAGGCCAAGAGGCTCCACTTTAGGGCCAGCTTCCTCCACTCCAGCTGTGGAAACTGGGATTGCACCCAGATATGGGGGAGGGGGTTGGGATGTGGGGGTGGGAAACAAATGAGAAAGAAAGCTTTCTGAGGGCTCATGCATGGCCTAGATGACACTTGCTTGTGAGTAGGTTATCACATTTATAAAAATAAGTCAATTTTTCATTATCAACTGTGTGGATGACTGCCATTTTAGCTGCAGTTACTGTGATGTGATGTTCCAGCCCTGCCTAAAGAATAGCTTTGTTTTTCATAGGACCCGCAGCAACTAATCATGACTGAATAAGAATGCATCAGCATTCTGGAGGCTTCCATTAGTTTGTAATCTTTTACTAAGCAAGTGGAAAAGTGAAGAAAGAACAAATTGATAAGCTGTGTTTGCATTCGAGAGTAAACAGGGCATGCTGCCCATTGTAGCATCAAAACATTTACAGTGACTGGAAGATGACTTCTGTTCCACTGAAGGTGATACCAAAAAAAGTCCTGTCTGAGTTGCAGCAACTGATACTGCTGCACTGTAGGATGATGAAGGTGATGTTCATTCTAAAGAATGTCCTTACTTTGTTATTCAGTGCAAAGGTGCAATTCTCCCAGAACCTCACTGTTCATCATGTATCCTCATTGTCACTGCTGGTTGTCCAGAGTAAAGCATCTGAGGATTAGATACTGTACTGAAATGAACCTCCAGGCATGACGCACACAGAAACCTGGTGCTGAGAAAACAATTTATGACTCTCACTGGCCCAAGTGGAAGAAAGTGTGGCATTGGATATACCTGCTGCACCATGACATGGCATTCTGACCCATACCTCTGCACAAGTATAGTGCCAATGTATCTCTCTTATCTGCATGATGTTCCTTGGAAGACAAATATCTATGGATCTTGTGCATGTTCTCCACATCATGAGGATGCATATTTCTGGAAGCTCTGTATTAGGAGGCTGCTTCACATCTGGTGGTCGATACTAGTCATTGGTTTTACAGACACATGTTCCTCATTAATTTCTGAGGACACTCTGAGAACAGTAAACACAGTGACAACAACTGCATCTGTACCTAGAACCATACAATCACAAGATAAAGGCCCATAATTAGGCCATTCAACCCATTAAGTCTGCTCCTTCATTTCATCATGGCTGATAAGTTTCTCATCCCCATTCTCCTGCTTTCTCCATGTAACCCTTGATCCCCTTACTAATCAAGCACCTATCTATCTTGGCCCTCACAGTCCTCAGTAGCAATCAGTTCCACATATTCACCATCCTCTGACTGAAGAAATTATTCCTTATTTCAGTTCTAAAAGGTTGTCCCTTCACTCTGAGGCTGTGCCCTCAGGGTCTGGTCTCTCCTACTGGGGAGTACAATGGTGATAGCTTCAATGAGCCTCTGTGGTCAATAGCAGATACAATGCAGCTCTCAGTAAAGTGAACATTCAGCACTCGCAGCTTTCATAAATAGCTTTTAAACAGCATTTTTTATACATCAGGATATGGTGACCTCAGATGAAGAGAGCAATGGGATGCCTCTACTGGAACCTTTAATAACATAGACCTGCTTAAGATGTACGCTGCAATAAGGCCATTTGGCACATATAAATAGGAGATTGTCGGTGTTGTAGGAAGAATGAAACCCTTTCCTTTCAGACAACCCCCCCCCCCCACCTCCCACCCCCAACCACATTTCCCATGAAAGGCAACATTGCACATTCAATAATGGTGTGCACACTTTATAGACCCAGATGAGCTGCTTCGAGACCTCGCACAGACTATATGAACTTGGAACATGTTTGCAAATTGTGACACTTAGCTGAAGCTTTACATCTCACCTGAGATTACTCTGCTTCAGAGCCATTCCTAGGATTTATTTGTAATATGTAATAAAATGGTCAAGATTGCTTGTTGCCAAGACTTGTAGGTGTAATAATTGGTTAATGCATGAAATTCACATCCATGAGGCTTTGATAACATGCCTTTAAGTTGTACTACATGAGTCTCTGATTAATCAATTCCCCCTTGAAGGATCTCACATTGTTCACAAGTAGAATCCACACCCTCAGGGATTTAAGGAAAAATACTTACTCTGCTCACTCTGCGAGTGGTGGCAGCCATCTTTCATTTCCATTGCGCACTTGCCTTTTGGATAGGGTTGGAAGGTGATATGGGTAGCACCTCACAGAGTGTAGGAGACCAAACCTTCACACTGCTTCCTGCCTTGGTCTCCCTGTCAACATCACCAGATACAATCTTCCTCAGATTTCCACCCCAACTCTTTGATTTAAGTTTTCATCTCACCACTTTATTCCCTGAGCCCCAAACTAAATCTTAATCATGTCAAACGTCACCATACACTGTTCATCATTGAAGTCAGGGTGGTGGTAACCATCAATTACCTCATCTCCTGCCATCTCCTATGCCCTCCCATGCTGTACTGTCTCTCACCCCTATATGTTGTTACCCTTCCCTTCATAATTATTATTTCTTCTGTATCTCAGCATGCTGCCACATGTTCCCCATCACACCAATGGCTCTTGATGTACCTCATGGCTCACCCCTATTGATCAAGATGCAGAAAATGGTTGTTTCCCCTTGTGAGAGAATACAGGACAAAGAGCATAATCTTAGGGTAAAGGAGTCACCCATTTAAGACAGAAATGAAGACTAACTTTCCTGAGGTTGGTGACTCCGAGGCTGTAGAGGCTGGGCTGTTAAGTATACTCTAGGCTAAGATAGACCTATTTTTCACCAAAAAGAGAATGAAGGGTTATGAGGATGAAGCAGCAAATTAGAACTGAGGATTATGATGTCAGCAAGCTATAGTTATCAGGTACCTGTGCTGACTTCGTATTGTTTCTAGTTTCTCTTCACAGCCTGGGAGAATAGCAAACTGCATATGAAAAAGATGGGTTTAGTTAATAATGAGATGTTGATGCATGCAAATAGGTCCTTTGCTGCTCTCTAGTGAGATTCTCATCTAACTTTTAACACTTTATGTGCAAATATGAGTTCCTTTTCCCTGATTTTCCCTGAATTCCCTTATTTTTCTCTTCTCACCATATTTCCCCAACTTACTCACCATTGCACACATTGTAAGAGCCTGTAAAAATTCTGCCTGTGAATTGCTTTTTTAGCCATTAATTTATACATTCCATGTCCTAAACTTTGATTTGGCTGCAGTGCTATGGGACTAATGCCTATATCATTGGGCGTAGGCTGTGACAATGCAGAATTCGTGTGCACTGCACCCAGACATAATAAACATCAGCATTAAATGACAGTCTGTTCATAAAATGCAAAAATATATCTGTCGGACTGCTAACCAACTTAAGAGCATCTCATTTCAGCACCTATTCCCTGTAATATTCTATTTTGCATTGGGAAAATTTTAGATTCTGCACTTTTGTTTCAAGCTAACAGTATTGTTGCAAAGACACTTCATTCAGTAAAGCCTGGTGAGCAATCCATCTTCAAGCTATTCATAAGATACAGTGGCAATGGTTTAGGAGGCAACATGATGTATGAAAACTGCAATATGTATCATCTCACAAAGGAAAATATTGATGAAGTGATGCTTGTCTAAAGCATTTTGCATTGTTTCCCTTAAGAAGAATGGCTAAGTTGAACCTTTTAAGGCTGTTTCTAGACCTGTGCAGTTACCAGCAGAATTCCCCAGGCATTACTCACAGTAAGCGGTGGGATCTGCTGTTTTGTGAGGATGGAAGCATTATATAAAGGATTGTATTATTCTACTCCTAAACTGTATCTCTTTAAGTCCATTAAGTCCAATTACAGTAACCAAGTCCAAGGTCAAATAAACTATGTATTATTCTTGAGTGATAGCTAGTTGTAAATTCTGCCTCCTCGCCAAGGTCAGAAGAACTCAATCTAAATGATTCATTTTTCAAAAAAAAATTTCTGTATTGATACTGTGACACCTAATGTGTGTTGGATGAATGGTAATTGGAAGACACTTAATATGAACAAGACTGTGATAATACAGTACTCAATAGTGCCAGATTGGTTTATTTCTTTAAATTGTTTAATTGTGAATACATTTGTTTGGCTACTTTAATTTGTTTGAAGTGATTATTTTCAAAATCCTAAGAAAACTCCAGTCAGTGCTGCTATCATTAAAACCCTTATTTATATTCTGTTGTACTGATCACAATGTATCTCTCTGTAACTAAAAGCTTAAATGTTTATAACAACCAAGCTCCAATATTTCTAGCTCTCATTGTCTGGCTGTCTCAGTTCCAATGAACCATTCTTGAAACTACCTTTAAATTCTAGTCAATCTAAAAATGCTAATGCCTATTCACTGTTTGGTCCCTTTTTAACAAATTAATAATGCAGTTTTCTTTCTTCCATTTTTCATTCCCCTTAATTTACTCTGGGAACTATACAATTAGAAAGAAAATAGACTATAAACAATTTGAACCACACACTATGGAATACAAGGCTTATACAGTTCTCACCACATACACTATCCTTGAAATGAGTAGATTGTGTTATGAACCCCTACACCTTAGAACCAGGACATTCAACCCATCGAATCTGCACTGACCTTTTGAACAGCAGACCACCTGGACCCATATCCCCACCCTATCCCTGTAACCCTGTATATACCATGGCTAATCCACCTGGTCTACACATCCCTGGACACCATAGCATGGCCAATCCACCTAACCTGTACATCTTGGACTGTGGGAGGAAACCATAATACCCAGAGGAAATCCACACAGACAGGGGAGAATAAGGCTGGAATCGAACCCGAGTCCTTGATGCTGTGCGGCAGCAGTGCTAACCACTGAGCCACTGTGCCACCCATGGAAAGGCTGCATCTGTATCCTCTGGAGTTTAGAAAAGTCAGAAGTGACTTAATTGAAACATATAAAGTCCTGAAGAGATTTGAAGGGTGGATGTTGAAAGGCTGTTTCTTCTTGTGGGAGAATGTAGAAATAAAAACTTAAGAACCATGAACAAGAGCAGACAACTCAGTCCCTTGATACTGCTTCAACATTTGACACAGTCATGGCTGATCCCATCTCAGCCCGAATTCCATTTTCCTGCCCACTCACTATAACCCTTCAACCTTGTCAAAAGTCTTTCTATCTTCTCTTTAATGTCCCAGTGTCCACTGTATTCATGGTGTTGTGAATTCCACAAATCCATGACCCTTTGAGAGAAGTAAATTCTCCTCATCTCTATTTTAAATCTGCTACCCCTTACCCTGAAACTATGATCTCTTTCTAGATTGCCTGACATAGGGGTCACAGTTTAAAAATTAAGAGATTACCCATTTAAAACAGAGAGGAAGAATTGTTATTTTCTTCTAAAGGGTTGTGAGTCTTTAGAATCCCCTTCCTAGAAAGGCAGTGGATGCAAAATCTTTAAATATTTTTAAGGCAGAGGTAGAAAGGTTCTTGATTAGCAGATGGACACAAGATTATTGGGAGTGGGCATAAATGTAGAATTGAGGTTAAAATCAGACCAATCATGATCTTATTTAATGGCTGAGCAGCCTGAGTGGCTTACTCTTGTTCCATGTTTGTATGTTTCTATGTCTCTTGCTTGTCTCAGTCATCCACCAATATTAAGGAAATGGTATTTGTTATTTATCATCGCCATTGACACCAATTATACAGCGGTTGGCTGCCTTTACGATATTACCTGCATCCAGTTAACATCTCACATTGCAACATTAAAAGAACTAAAAGTCTCATAAATAGAATTGTGATTAGAGCAGAAATTACATAAACTGGATTAGTTAATTGATTGAAGTTTCCCAAAGTCTCCACTTGCTGACTAATTCTGCTCACTTTGAATAGTGCAGATATCTGATTGAAGCTGCTCGAATCCCCATCTATTGTTCACATTGTTAACTGTTATCAGCTCCCTGAGGCAGTGCAGACTTTAGGCAGTTTCAATCAGTTGATACATTTAATGTGAGAGCAGATAAATCAGGAAACTAGAACTGAGAACTACCAGGAAAAGGTGGCCAGTTGGGAGTTCTTTGTCCTTGCAAAAGTGAAGATTTTTTTGAGGGAGTTATTTAAAAAAAAACAAAAAGCACCAACAAGGTAGCTGTTGATTTTAAAAAATTGCACTTGTTGGGGATACTATATCTAGGACAACGTAAGATAATCAGAAATACGTAAGATAATCAGAAATAACTTCAATAATGAATGGAGGAGAACCTTCTTTACCCAAAGGACA
This sequence comes from Chiloscyllium punctatum, assembly GCF_047496795.1. NCBI lineage: Eukaryota > Metazoa > Chordata > Chondrichthyes > Orectolobiformes > Hemiscylliidae > Chiloscyllium > Chiloscyllium punctatum. The sequence goes on along the minus strand of NC_092753.1, from coordinate 83,227,019 downwards.
GTGAGAACATGAAATTTGCTATCACCAGGAATAGTTGAAACAATTACCATAATTTAGGACGAAGGCAGATAAGCAGAATGGGTAGAAAGATTAGTTTGCATTGCTGATTGGACAATAAACTGAGAACAGACTAATTGAGCTGAATGGTCTGTGTCAGAAATTCTAAATAATTCCATGTATCCTTTGCTACAATGTTTTGACCCATTGACTTGAACTTACCAACCACTCTAAAAGCAAATAGTGTGAACATGTGTACACCCATTACATGCTATGGAGATGTAAGATGTGTAGTAATACAGTGCCCAGAAGCTAATAGTTGAACTGGGCATCATTGAATGATTAGATCCAAAATCATGCTACACTTCTAGGGGCAGTTCTGATAGTGCATACAAAATTAACACTGGTTTTCTGTGGCTTATTGCTGCCAATTGACAACTCATCAATTTTCTTTGGACCATATCAGTTTTTAAGTGGTTTATATCCACTCACTTATGCTGAAACAAGTCTGTTATCACTGAATGATTTATGACAAATATGACAAGGTACAGATTATTTGCTATGTGGTGTTATTAGAGGAGAAAGTGAGGACTGCAGATGCTTGAGATCAGAGCTGAAAATGTGTTGCTGGAAAAGCGCAGCAGGTCAGGCAGCATCCAAGGAACAGGAGAATCGACGTTTCGGGCATAAGCCTGAAGAAGGGCTTATGCCCGAAACGTCGATTCTCCTGTTCCTTGGATGCTGCCTGACCTGCTGCGCTTTTCCAGCAACACATTTTCAGCTATGTGGTGTTATTAATAATGTTCATTGCCACTATTTCTATGACAATTTGTTACACCTATAATAATGGCAATTTTTCAGTTGCACTATTGTCAGTTATGTTCATTCTGATTTCGTACATGCAAATGGATTTGACATTCTTAATGAAACTGACTGGAAACTATATGACATCGTGAGGCAGCCCTTCTTGTTCTTTACATCCTTGGATCCTGTGTTCAAACTTAGTCCATGAAGATGAGATGAATGTCTCATTTTATTGTCCACTCTTGAATGTGTTTTGTAAAACATTAGATTTTCTCAAGCCACTTTCCAAATGCACATAAGTCACATCACAAAACAGTGTTTAAAACAGAATAATGTGGCATCAATTTAAATAAGAGGAAAATACTGTTAATGCTGGAAGCCTAAAGTAAAGGCAGAACACAATTGCAAGTCAGACAGTCTCTGGGGAGAGAGCTGATAACTGAGCTGACTTTTTAAGTCGATGCCCTATCATCAGAAGTGGAAGATCTAGCACTTTTTAAATAAACAACCATAGAAAAGAGGGGAGGGCAATAACAAAGAGGTATGTCTATGATTACATGGTGCACATAAATGGCACATGGTGTAAGATAAATTGGCCTGGTGTTCTCAAATAAAAGCAAAATACTGCAGATGCTGGAAATCTGAATCGAACACAGGGAAATATCTTTAAAGTCACACCAGACTTAAAATGTTAACCCTGTTTTTCTCTCCCTAGAGATGCTGCCAGATCTGTTGAGTTTCTCCAGCTGTTATCTGAGTTTGTTTTGGGCTTGGTATTCTGTTTGCTAATTGTATATTTCCTCCCCCTCTTTAAAAGTTTTAATCAGTTCAATAAATTAGCTTTGATGAAGGGTTCTGTCCACAAACAAGTTAAAAGTAAGGAAGTTCACAGCATATCAAGGCAATTCTACTAAGAATCCTATTTTATGACGATTTTAATATGAATTTTATCCCTTTCCACACTATGTTAATCTACACTTTAAGGAGAACAAGATTTTTCCTCTACTTGCTTTGAAAAGTAAATCAATCTATGCTCTTAATAACTCTATAACACTCAATCCCTCTGCTCAACAACCATCGGGCTATTAAAGGTGTCAATGATGTTGAATTAGCTACTCCCTCTGGTGAATCTGTTTCATGTATCTGTCATCTACAGAGAAAATATACCTTGACTTTCAACCTTGATGAAGACATCTGGCAGTTGTATCTCAAGGTCTGCTGTCTAAAGTTAAAGTTAATTCACTTATTTGAGCATTATATATATCTTCACCCAATTTGAAATGCTGCAGCATGTTTTCATTTAATCTTCATCATTGCAGTACAAGTCATCTTTGGCTTTCCCTTTTCCATTAATTAATGTCCCTATACTTGGAATAGTTCTGTTTACTCTTGGCCTGCACCCTTTTGAATGCATTTGTTTACTATTGACATATGGTGTCCAAAATTACCTACCATGTATCTGAAGTACACTCTCAAGTAATCCGCAGCATACCATTGAAATGTACTTTAATTGATAGTTTGTGTCCTCCTCAACACTCAAAGCACCAATGTTTAAATCCGACAATCACTGAAATCAACCTTGAGTGGCACAATGACACAGTGGTTAGCACCAGGGTCCCGGGTTTCGATTCCAGCCTCAGGCTACGTGGAGTTTGCACATTCTCCCCATGTCTACATGGGTTTCCTCCCACAATCCAACGATGTGCAGGTTAGCTGGATTGGCCATGCTAAATTACCCATAGTGTCCAGGGATATGCAGGCTTGGTGGATTAACCACGGGGAATGTAGGGTTACAGGGATAGGGTGGGGGTGGAGGGTCATAGAGTCATAGAGATGTACAGCATGGATCTGGGTGACTTGCTCTTCGAAGGGTCAATGTGGACTTGATAGGCATAATGGCCTGCTTCCACACTACAGGGATTCTATGAACTGAGAAAGTGCCAATGAATTTTTCATTTTCATTCTAGACTTTTGGGCGGAAACAAATAGTTAGCCTTCTCACTGGTATCGTGTTGCAGTTTGACTGCACTCAGTAATTTTTCAAAATAATCATTCACGGGATGTGGACATTACTGGTGAGACCAGCATTTATAGCCCATCCCTAACTGCCCAGAGGGTTGTTAAGAATCAACCAGATCACTGTGGGTTTGGAGTCACATGTACATCAGATCAGGTAAGGATGACAGATTTTCTTCCGTAAAGAGCATTCGTGAACCAAATGACTTTTTATGACAATCAAAAATCGTTACGTGGTCACTATTAAGCCAGCTCCTTACTCCAAGTTTTATTGAATTCAAATTTCACCATCTGCCAAGGTGGTATTTGAGCCTTTGTTTTTTTTAAATTTCAAAGATATACTTTATTTTTAAAAATACCTTTTTATACTTCAGTTCTGTACAGTAACAGATGAAGAAACAAACAAATATTGGAGTTTGATTGTGTGCAACAATCAAACCAAAGGCACTTCTTGCTTATTTAAGGCACTTGGGTGTGGGAGGGGTGTGTGGAAATTTGATAACTGAACAGACCCCTATTGTGTTTTGGCTGAAAATCTTCAGACAGTGGCCTTTCCCCACTATGCTTTGGCTTCTGCAACACCCAGTTGAGGTCAACTCCTTGTTCTGGGGGACCAGCAAGTTTCGGGCAGACCAAACAGCATCTTTCACCGAGTAGATGGTCCTCTAGGCGCAGTCGATGTTTGTTTCGGTGTGCGTCCCGGGGAACAGACGGTACAGCACAGAGACCTGTGTCATGGAGCTGCTCAGGACATACCTCAACAAAAGCCACTGCATCTCACTCCCGCCTTCCTTTGCAAAGGCACATTCCAACAGGAGATGTGTGACAGTCTCTAACACTTTGATGGCAGCTGTGGTGGTGCTGAAGCTTAAACCTTGTTATCAAAACATTAGTCTGGGGCTCTGGATTACTGCTTTAGTGACATTAGTGACACCACCTCCTCCCCAAATAGTACCTCATTTGGTCACAGATATCTTTGGCACTTATGCATTACAATTTTGTGTGAGGTTGCAAGTAAACACTAATTTGCTATAATCTTAGCAGTAAGTAGCACTACCCTGTTGAAGTATTCACTGTGGATCCAGTAGTTAAAACACATTAACATAAATTCATTATACGCAGTGGACATTGTACCTTTAATTGGTATCTATTATCCTAAATTATTTGGTCAGTGTATCATCAATGTCAACTCTCAAATGCTTTGCATTATTAGTATCCATCAGAATTTGAGCCTGTGTGTTGAATATTGTTTGTGAATTGTTACAGCACTGAAGGAGGCAGCACTGAGGAGTTCTGCCGTGGGGCTAAAAGGAGTTGCGTTCTTGCATTGACATGATCTGGTATATTTTTTTTTGTTGCTTCATTTGTTTTCAGGACACATCCCGAAGGTGCTTAATTACATGCCAGAACTGATGTTACACACCAGAAGGATGTTGTGAAACTTGGAAAAGTTCAGAAAAGATTCACAAGGATGTTGCCAGGGTCGGAGGCTGAGAGCTATAGGGAGAGGCTGAATCAGCTGGGGTTGTTTTCCCTGGAGCATTGGAGGCTGAGGGGTGACCTTATTGAGGTTTATAAAATCATGAGGGGCATGGATAGGATAAACAGACAAGGTCTTTTCTCTGGGGTAGGGAAATACAGAACTAGAGGGCATAGGTTTAGGGTGAGAGGGGAAAGATATAAAACGGACTTAAGGGGTAACTTTTTCTCATGGAGGCTTGTGCGTCTATGGTATGAGCTGCCAGAGGAAGTGGTGGAGGCTCGTACAATTACAGCATTTAAAAGGCATCTGGATGGGTACATGAATGGCAAGGGTTTAGAGGGATATGGGCCAAGAGCTGGCAAATAGGACTAGATATGGTTAGGACACAATTACAGATCTCCAGGGAAAAGATGAGGGATTTTGTGCCAGCTTTCCATATTTTAAGACTTTAATGATTTGTGGAGGGGGTGATCAACTCTGTTACATATCATCTGTGGGACAAGAAAGTGCACAATTCACTGGCCTCCGTTTTCTCTGAGTAGGGACGACAAGGATGAGTTGGACTAAAGGGTCTGTTTCCGTGCTACACATCTCTATGACTCTATGACTCTATAAATGTCGAAAGTTGCTTACCTGAGATCCAAGACAAAGGTGTGCCAAAACCTGATCAAAGGATTTCTCTATGCTGACAATACTGCATGAATATTCCATATGAGGAACACCTTCAGTGGCAAACGGACAGACTTCCATATGCCTGCAAAGAGTTTGGTCTGACCATCAGTATCAGCATTGCAAAAGCTGCAGCTGTAATGTCAAATCGGAGTAAGGGAGCATAGGACAACAGTAAACTGACTGAGAACCCCAAACTGTGATTCCAGCAAGTCTGTGTCCTAATTGCATTCCTCTATAATGGTGAAAGCTGAACAATACAAGCTCGGACGGAGAAAAAAACTGAATAGTTTCCACTTTTATCAAAGATATATCATTGACATTTATCGGCAGGACCAACTCAGAGATCCTGGAATGTACTAATTCCATCAACAGAGACATCTTGTTAAGCCAATGTTGTATACAATGGCTTTCTCTCTGATGAGTGACATTTGTATAACCAAAGACCCTTTATACTGTGAACTGGTCACTGGGTGACAACCTCCTTCTGCCCATACCTCTGCTAGAAGGACATCTGTAGGTGAGATATGAAGATGGTCACATTGATGCTGACAATTGCTGAGAGCCATGACTTCAGGAGGCTAACTGCTTGGAAGGGCATCTGAATGGGTATAAAGTAACAAAAAGCTCAACTGACTAACAAGGCTACCCAGAGAAAACGGAGGCCAGTGAATTGTGCACTTTCTTGTCCCACAGATGACATGTTACAGAGTTGATCACCCCCTCCACAAATCATTAAGGTCTTAAAATATGGAAAGCTGGCACAAAATCCCTCATCTTTTCCCTGGAGATCTGTAATTGCTTTACCTTCAGAAATTGTGGCAATACTGTGGCTTTATGAGGTTATTTTGTCCTTTTTTTTCCATAAGAGAATTTAAGGCAGAGGTGTTGACCAGTCTACCAGAACCACTAGAGTAAACAGCTTGTAAGACCTTGGAATTTTTTAATATAAAGTTGGAACAATAGAAGCAGCCTGAATGGGTGTGCTTAAGCTCCCACAGAACCAGGATTTTTAGTTTTATCTAAAAATAAAACTAGATAGGGAAGCTATTTTTTCCCTCAGTCATAACCAAAAGCTGGGGATTGTCTTCCTGCTGCAGGAGTTGTATGTGAGATAACCTATTTTCTGAATTTGCCTTTTGCAAGAGTGTGTTTATGGAATGTTACATATTGGAACTGTCAATTAGTAATAGTTACTCTATTATTCTGTTAAGTTTTCCAATATATTTAAGTTATTCCAATTCCTTCTTTCTTTTGTTGTATTCTAACTATAGTGAATGAATAAATTGTGTTTTGCTTTAAATCCAGACTTTAGAACATAGAACATTACAGTGCAGTACATGCCCTTCGGCCCTCAATGTTGCGCCAACCTGTGGAACCAATCTGAAGCCTATCTGTCCTACACTATTCCATTTTCATCCATTTGTCTATCCTTTGATCAACTGAATTGGATCTGGAATATAACACCTTACATTTACCTTGAAAATAATAAAAAGTCTGGGTCTCGATTGTCTTCTGAATGGTTTGTGGGGGTTAGGTTTGGTCCATAACAATATTTACTGATTTCCCTTTTGAATATAACCAATGGATCTGCCTCCATGAACTACAGCATTCCAGATTGCAACCACGATTGTGAAAAAGCATTTATTCCTCACATCTCTTTTGGTTCCTTTGCCAATCACTCAAATCATTGTTCTCTGGTTTTTAAACTATCCTAACTTCTCCAATTCATCAAATCAAGTTCTACTTCCTTCATATTTATCCACATCAAAACAGATTGAGATCACAGTCCAGGTGAATATGTGCTCGAATATGGTCTGAAAATTATGAATCACCTTTCAACTTATAACTGAACCATATAACATCATGTAATCAGCAAAAGCAGCAATGCAAATGGATACAGGTTCACTAATTTAGTTACTTACTCAAGTAATACCAGTAGGTCTGGGAACAATTTTAGGGATTTTGGAGTATACCTTCTATAATTTTGGGTTAATGATGGGACTCTGTTTTGTTTCTGCTGCAGTAATAATAGTAATTGGTTATACAATCAAACTGTGACATATATTTTCTTTGTGTCACACCTTCAGGTGAGGAATGAACAAAATCAAGTTATTTGAGGTTAAAACAAGCCGCATAGAAATTGATGAGCAAAAGTGTCAGAACCGATATTGTTTTTTCCTTCTGTGATCCTGGTCATCACATGATAAAGTAAGAAAAGATGTTGTTGACTAAACAGAGTAATCAATCTCTTATCAATCAGTCCTTAGCAGATCTAACAATGAGGTGAGAAAAGCCAGATAATGGGCAACTTGGTAATTGTAGACTAAAATAACCCGCTCCTTCCAATAATCCTCCACTCCCCGCATGCATCGTATCCTAAAACATTGTCTTCTGAAAGAAATCTATCTTGTTTGTCATGATTTGGAGATGCCAGTGTTGGACTGTGGTGTACAAAGTTAAAAATTACACAAACCCGGTTATGGTCCAACAGGTTTATTTGGAAGCACTAGCTTTCGGAGTACTGCTCCTTCATCAGGGGGGTTGTATTTGAATGGATTTACACTGCTTTCACCATCTCATTATAGAGTATATTCCATAGGATGGCCACTTCCTGAAATAACTGGTTTGGCAAATTCGTTTGAATTGACCCTGCTGTCAGTCCATTTTCTTGAGCTCTACCAATTTGGACAATATAGAATTACAGAATCCCTTCAATGTGGAAACAGGCCATTTTGTCTGTCAAGTCCACATTGCCTTTTGAAGGGCATCCCACCTGGACCCACCCCCACCCCTACCCCTACCCCACCCCTACATTTCCCAGGCTAATCCACCTATCTGCATATCCCTGGATACAATGGGCAACTTAGCATGGCCATTCCAACTGGCCTGTACATCTTTGGACTAAGGGGAGGAAACCGGAGCACTCAGAAGAAACCCGCACAGACACAGGGAGAATGTCTGTGTGGAGTTTGCACAATCATCTGAGGGTAGAGTTGAACATTGGTCCCTGGCGTTATGAGGCAGCAGTGCTAGCCACTGATCTACCGTGATGCCCCAATATGAAAGAGGTCATGCTGGTCCGCATTGCCAAGTCTCTTTAGAATCTCAGACTGGCTCTTTTCCAAAGTGAATACACCCAATTCTACATAATGGCTCATCATAAGGCAATCTCTCCATCCCCTCAATTACACTGGTTGCTCTCTTCTATATCCTTTCAATAACTGCAGTATCCATTTTGTACCATGGTAACCAGAGCTATATAGATTGGTGCAATCACTCTTGGAATACAATGATCGAAAAGGTGCAAGGTTTATCTTACTACTCAGGATTCATGCTCATACTGTAGCAATTCATCCCAACGCATGAGCTGTTTTAGTTGCTGTCACTAATCTTTCATTTATAGTCAAACTGGGCACCCAGATCTCTTTAATTTACCCCACATAATGTTTTCTTTCTATTTATATAATAATCACTTCCTGGTTCTTTTTTTTACACAACACCAGATTATAGTCCAACAGGTTTAATTGGAAGCACTAGCTTTCAGAGCGCTGCTCCTTCATCAGGTGGTTGACCTGATGAAGGAGCGACGCTCCGAAAGCTAGTGCTTCCAATTAAACCTGTTGGACTATAACCTGGTGTTGTGTGATTTTTAACTTTGTCCACCCCAGTCCAATGCTGGTGTTTCCAAATCATGGTTTTTCTTCATCCTCATGTTAAGCATTTCATGTTTTTCTTCTTTGCCAGCAGTGGTAACAATTTTTAAGCTTATTCAAATCCCCTCACATCCTACCATTTGTACTTTACCACCTTCTTTAGCTTTATATCAGCTTTGGTGCTTGTTACCCTTAGCTGTAGATTATTTTTGAAATATTGATACATTTTAACAGACAATAGGATATTTAACTTCACCACTTCACCAACGCGTTCCACACCGACCTTAAATTCACCTGGAAACTCCTCCAAGACTTCCGTTTCCCCAGACCCCAACGCCTCATCTTCACCATGGACATCGAATCCCTCTACACCTCCATCCGCCATGACTAGGGTCTCCAAACCCTCCATTTCTTCCTTTCCTGACATCCCCACCAGTACCCTTCCACTGTCACTGTCATTCGTTGGCTGAACTGGTCCTCACCCTTAACAATTTCTCCTTCGAAACCTCCCACTTCCTCCAGATGAAAGGGGTAGATATGGGCACCTGTATGGGCCCCAGTTATGCCTGTCTCTTTGTCAGCTACGTAGAACAGTCCATCTTCCGTACTTACACCGGCACCACTCCCCACCTCTTCCTCCGCTACGTTGATGACTGCTTCGGTGCCACCTCATACTCCAGCAAGGAGGTTGACCAGTTCATCAACTTCACCAACACATTCCACCCCGATTTTAAATTCACCTGGACATCTCTGACACTTCCCTCCTCTTTCTGGACCTCTCCATCTCCACGAGTGATGTCCAACTCAGCACTAACAGTTTTTACTTACCCACTGACTCCAACAGCTACCTGGATTACACCTCGTCCCACCCTACTTCCTGCACAAATGCCATCCCTTATTCCCAATTCCTCCACCGTATCTGCTCCCAGGAGGACCAATTCCACCACAAAACACACCATATGGCCTCCTTCGTTTAAGACCGTAATTTCCTTGCCCACGTGGTTGATGATGCCCTCCAACGCACTTCATCCATGTCCCACACCTCTGCCCTCAAACCCCTCCCCTGTAACCGCAACAAGGACAGAACGCCCCTGGTTCTCACCTTCCACCCCACTAACCTCCACATAAACCGCATCGTCCACCAACAATTCTGCCACCTACAAACGGATCCCACCAGCAGGGATATATTTCCCTCCCCACCCCTATCCGCTTTCCGTAAAGTCCGTTCCCTCTGAGACTACCTGGTCAGGTGCACGCTCCCCAAAAACACACCCTCCCCTCCTGGCACCTTCCCCTGCCACACTAGGAATTGCAAAACCTGCGCCCACACCTCCTCCCTCACCTCCATCCAAGGCCCCAAAGGAGCCTTCCAAATCCATCATAGTTTCACCCGCACTTCCACAAATGCCATTTACTGTATCTGTTGCTCCCGATGTGGTCTCTGCTACACAGGGGAGACTGGAAGCCTTCTCGCAGAGCGCTCTAGGGAATATCTCCGGACATGCAGGTCCTGGGCCTCCTCCATTGCCTCTCCCTCACCGCCCAACCCCTGGAGGAAGAACACCTCATCTTCCGTCTCGGAACACTTCAACCCCAGGGCATCAATGTGAACTTCACCAGTTTTCTCATTTCCCCTCCCTCCACCTTACCCCAGTTCCAACCTTCCAGCTCAGCACCATCCTCATGACCTGTCCTACCTGCCAATCTTCCTTCCCACCGATCCACTCCATCCTCCTCTCCGACTTATCACCTTCATCCCCACCTCCATCTACCTATTGCATTCTGAGCTGCCTTCTCCCCATCCCCAACCCCCTCCCATTTATCTCTCCACCATGGAGGCTTCCTGCCTCGATTCCTGATGAAGGGCTCCTGACTGAAACGACGATTTTCCTGCTCCTCGGATGCTGCCTGACCTACTGTGCTTTTCCAGCACCACTCTAATCTTGAGTAGAATATTTAAATTCAATATTGGGGGATTTTTAATTTAATCCGTTCCACACGCCCAGTGCTAAAATTGGGCTTGATGACTGTGATTGCTGAACCTTTAAAGAAAGATGTTTGCATGAACACATTACTACTCATCTTATAGAGCCTACAGAACAGAAATAGGTAATATGGAAACCTCTTTTTTTACTGTGAGGCCACAATGCCACAATGCTTGATTATAGTGTTCAAAGTAACGTTCCCAGGCATTTTCCCAGTATGGTTTCAAGCCAATAATTATGTACACGGGTGTTAGCCTCTCTAGCCTATAATTATAACAGATTTGTTTCATTTATTGAATTTTAGAACTCAGGAACAAACTTCGTTATCTTGCATTTCCAGAAGGAAGGTGTGCTTGAAGAAAGCATCTGGTGTTTTGGCTTTCATTAACAGGGGGATCAAGTTTAAGAGCCGCGAGGTTTTGCTACAGCTCTACAATTCCCTGGTGAGACCACACTTGGAATACTGTGTCCAGTTCTGGTCGCCCTACTATAGGAAAGAAACAGAGGCTTTGGAGAGGGTGCAAAGAAAGTTTACCAGGATGCTGCCTGATGGGAGGGCTTGTCTTATGAAGAAAGATTGAATAAGCTCGGACTTTTCTCTCTGGAGAGAAGGAGGAAGAGAGGAGACCTGATCGAGGTATACAAGATAATGAGTGGAATAGATAGAGTCAATAGTCAGAGGCTTTTCTCCAGGGCAGGTTTGACTGGTACGAGGAGTCATAGTTTGAAGATTTTAGGAGGAAGGTATAAAGGAGATGTCAGAGGAAGGTTATTTACGCAGAGAGTTGTGAATGCATGGAATGCATTGCCAGCTATGGTGGTGGAAGTGAAGTCATTGGGGACATTTAAATGACTGCTGGACTTGCACATGGATAGCAGTGAGTTGAGGGGTGTGCAGGTTACGTTACTATATTTCACTTTAGGATTAAGCCTCGGCACAACATCCTGGGCCAAAGGACCTGTTCAATGCTGTATTTTTCTAAGTCCTATGTTCTAAAGCATAAGTGAGAGCATTGCTGCTATTCTATTATTACTTCAGTGCTCTCTTCACTGGATTCCCAGCTTCTACCCTCAATAGACTCCAGCTTATCCTAATCTCTGCTCCCTGTAACCTAACTCACAATAAGATCCATCAATATTCGCCTCTGTTTGCTCATTTCCATTGACTTCCTGTCAAGTAATACTTTGATTATGAAATAATTATTGTGATGAGAATCTCCTATGGCCCCATCACACCTTAGCTTCATAATCTTCTTCGGCCAGGTTAAACCTCTGAGAAATCTATGTGCCTTCAACTGCGTGTTCTCTCTCATCTCGTATTGACTCATCATTGGTGGCCATGCTTTTAGCTGTCTGAACTCTATGCTCTGGACATCTTTCTACTTCTCTCTCTTTTTAAAATCTCCCTCTTTAACCAAGGTCTTGCTTTTCTGTCATAATGATTTCTTCGGTGAAAGGCTTTGTGATGCTTTTTCTCTCTGAACCCTACTCTCTGCCTTTTCAGAGTGGGTGAGTTTATCAAATTATTTGTTGCTCTCCCGCACCCAGATCCCACTCCAGAATTGCTGTAAGTTCCGAAAAATGTTAGACAGTGCATCATTAATTCCACCATTTGTCCTTATGGTGAAGTATGCAAGGCTGAGGTAAGTGGATTTTTAACTCGTAAGGGAATCAAGGGTTATGGGGAAAAGGGAGGAATGTGGATTTGAGGGTTATCAGATCTGGCATGATTTCATTGAATGGTGGAGCAGTCTCAATGGACTGAATGGCCTCATTCTGCTCCTATCTCTTATGAAATGTTAACTGATCTTCCAAATGTAGTGTTTTGACAATGCAGTTTTCAGCATATGTAATATGATTGAGAGTTTTTACTCGATGCCCAGATGAGATTTTATTTCACTGCCCAGCTCTGATATCCTCGATGAACTTAAATATAATTTACCAAAGATAAAGCATTTAGGAGAAAATGGGATTATATAAATAAGTATGTTCAGCCTTGGGTCACCCATTCTGCTGTTTAAGTGGTTGAGTGAGGGTGGGGAAGTGGAGAATTATTATCAGAAGTTTTAGCAAAACTTTTTAATCAAGCTATTTTGAAATGCTATGGCAAAACACTAGAGCAAGCGGCACTTGAACCCAGGCTTCCTCACATAGAGTTCTGAGTAGCTGTTGGTTATACCCCTCAACTTGAACTACTGATGAATTTTCTTTCATTGCATTTTTGCTGCATTAGATTATTAATCTTCTGCATTTCATAAAATCTACACTGGTACCCTTTAACTGGAAAGAAACTCCTGCTCATTAGACAGAATCAATTTTGAACCTATTTGCCCTGTGCTAAAAGTCCGAACCTTAACTTCCACTTGAGGATGAGGTTGCCACCATCTTCAGTGTATTTCTCTTTTGATTTCACAGACAGTGGATAAGTTTGGGTTTGAGTCTGGAGGGGAGAGAAGAATGAACAATAAAGCTGGGATAAAGAGGATAAATAGTAAGAGGTATTATTGAAAGATAAAGATGGAAATCCTAGATCCATGAGGGAAATGAATAGACCGGGATATCAACTATTCAGAGAGGCCATTTAGCATTTTTTATCCACATTATTGAACCTCCCTCCTGCAGCACAGACCAGAAATGCACATCAGGACCCTGCAGACACCAAGGAGATTGCCTGGTTGTCTCAGAAACTGTAGATTTGATAAAATTCTCTTGCAATCAGAAACCTCTGAGAGTATCCATTAAAGCTGGAGAATTTGGAGGGTTCCTCTGCAGGTTAAGCTAAAGGTACATGACTAAAAACCTAGTCAAACCCCTGAGTAACTATTAATCCTACCTCTTCACATCCTCCCTCATCACCCCATTACCCCAACTTAGTACATATATCCCCAGTGACCCCTCCCTGACCTTTGACACCCTCATGGAACTTCATAATCACCCTCCTGTCCCTGACCACACCTCTCCCCAAACCAACACAGTTCCACTCTGCCACCCATCTTTGCATCACCCCCTTCACCACCACCACCACCACCAGCGCCAGCACCTTCAATCTCTCAGTCCCTGCCCCTCCCTCTCTCCACCCCCCCCACATCGCACCACTGCACCATCGCACCATCTGACTCACACCCTGGTTGTCCCAGGACCCATCAATAATACACCCTTTCCACCTTGTCAGCCCTGACATCAGCCTTTCCCATTGGCCTCAATACCCTTTCCCCCCAACCACTGCTGCTGCTGTCAGTCTAACAGCAAATTCCACCACCAGCTTCACGCCCCCACTGCCGCCCACTTCACACTCCCCTCAGCCTTGGACCTATCCTAAGCACTCTATCACTAACATTGCACCCGACCAACCCAGATCCCTAACCTTTAACAGCCTGACACCATAACCCCTTAACCACCTGGCACCACATCCCCTTAACCACCCAGCACCATAACCCCTTAACCACCCAGCACCCTAAACCCTTAACCACCCAGCACTACCACCCCTTAACCACTCATGGACCATAACCCCTTAAACACTCAGAACCCTAACCTCTTAACCACCCAGCACCATAGTCCTTAAACACCTGGCACACTGATCTTACACTTATCAGATATACTTACCTTTCACAAGTCACTGGCTGTGCTGCTGGGCAGTTAAATCTCAGAACACGACACACTCTCTGCTAACAAGTATCCTGCACTATGGGGTGACTGCTCAGAGGAAGAGTCACATCAGACTCGGAACATTAATGCTGTTTCTCTTTCCACATATGCTGCGGGGCAGCTGAGGAATTTGAATTCTCAATAACAGAGTGTGTGCTCCCAGAGCAGGATGTAGCTGTTGTGTTCCATCTACATATATACAGCTGCACCTGTGAGCTCACACTATAGTGACATACAGCCACTAGTGTAAACTCAGCATTGTTCTTCAAAAAAAAAGTTTGTATTTTTATGCACACATTATCTTTGCTGTATCTTAAAGCCATTATCTCTGAATAGCCTTCTACCTGAACATTAAAAAGTGCTGTGCTTGTGTGGTATAGTGGTAGAGGTGCTACCTCTGGATCCAAGAGGCCCAGGTTCAAGTCCCAGCAATAGCAACTCTGAGCAGGTTAATTAGAATTTGTCAGCAAAAAGAAAATTAAAGGTAAGTGCTGAGACTAGTTATAGATACTTCCAAATAAATGTGTTCACTTGTCATCTCACTGCTGCATGTGGGACTTGATACCTGGTTCAGAGGTGGGGACCATTACACCACATGAACCCACCTCATTTTAAGTACATGCAGGTTAAAATCGAACGTCCCTTACAGGAGTGAAGGGCTGGACAACTGACAGTAAATTTACAAATGGTTTATTAAGATACAAGGAAATTGTGCCATGCAAAATTCTAAACAGTCGACTTTGAAGGCTAATCTCAAGAGTTCCTTCCCTAATATTCTTTCATGTCTTTGGCTCTTATTTATTTATTTATAATAAAAGGCACACGATGCAGGTTTAAAAGCCTCACTTTAATTTTGCAGTGCACCACCTAGTGGTGATGTTGGCCACAATTGCAACAGCAAAATCGATCCGGAATTAAAAGCTAGTATCAGCAGTGTTGATTGTAAAGCGACCAGATTGTTGAACCTGTCCAGCCCATCGATCTCCTTGAAGGAAGGATATCTGCTCCTTCTGACTCATCATGGCCCACAGGTGAATCCAGATGCACAACAAAGTGGCTGGCTCTTAACACTCCTTTGAAATGGCCTAAGGAGCTGAGCTGTATTTAAGTTAGACATGAGGTTACCACCATCTTCTTGAGGACTATTAGAGATGGTTAATATTTACTGACTTTGCCAGCAACTCTCACACACTATGAATTAATTTGTGTGAGTTACGAGTTGCAAAATACTAACTGGAGAAATACGAAAGTTTATTTTTTTATTCCTCCCATATGGCATCTTTCACTGCCTATTGCTATTTTCAAAATTTGATTGCAATCCCAATTGATTTCTGCCAGAGGATACATGAAGATTACACACAATTACTGGATGTAATTGTCTTACCTGTCGCCTCCACCATTCCTTCAAGGATTACTACAATCTCCACCTCTTCCTTAGCCATCTGGGCTTTGGAGATTTCCCAGAATGGACTCTGCTGATTGATCTCATGGCAGATTATTAGTGGTGAGACTAAAAAGAGACGGTCATCCCCTGTGTCGTAGCCAACGTTTATGTCTGTTTGATTGAGTGGGATGAACTCTCCTTCCTTGGTTTGCCTTGATTTGATTAGTTTGGCACGAATTGAAGCCTCCACAATGTGTGAATTCCTCAGGTCCCCAACTCGGAACATTAGGCACAACTTCCCATCACGAACAGAGATCACAGCATGTGTGGAGAAGACCAGCGTTTCAGCCCTCTTATTGGGCTGCGATATTTTCACAAACATGCAACCAACCATGAAGGCATTGACTATTGATCCCAGGACAGATTGGACCAGGAGCAAAATGATACCTTCAGGACACTTGTCTGTGATGAATCTGTACCCATATCCGATGGTAGTTTCAGTCTCTATTGAGAAGAGAAACGCTGAGACAAAGCCATTGAGATTATTAACACAGGGCACCCAAGTAGAGTCCCCTATGTGGTTCAGGTCCCCTCGTATGTAGGCAATAAGCCACCAGATCATTCCAAAGAAAAGCCAAGTGGTGGTATAGACCATGACAAAAATGAGTAGGTTCAGCCTCCACTTTAAGTCCACTAATGTAGTGAAGATATCAGTTAGGTAACGGTACCGCTCCCTGACATTCCCATGGTGAACGTTACATTTTCCGTCCTTGCGCACGTACCTCTGGATACTCCTTTTGACGGGGTGATTGTCTGTGGCTATTTGTTTTGGGGCATCCTCTCGCACTTGTTTCGGCAGCTTTGGCTGCTGAGCAGCCACAGAGCTCTCTACGTCCTGCTCCATGGGAACTGACAATCAGTCTGGGCAGAAAGAGACAAATTTAGTCAAAGTTATTTGATGTCCAATATTATAAAGTACTGTACACTGTTAAATGTCAAATAAAATTACATGAAGTCCTGGACATTTGTCATTGATATGTGTCATATGCATCCAGAGGTCCATTAAGATCCCATAGTTTTCCCTATTATAGGATCAAGCTAATCTTTAAAAGTTTCCAAGACTTTTACATCTGCTGACCTATCTAGAACTCAACTCCTTGAGTCGATCAAAAACTGATAGTGTCAATTTTCACAGACCACTGCTCCCAGCAATTGGGAAAGAGAGAGCTGTCATGCTGGAATGAGCTCCACCAGAAGAGGACTTGGATCAGGGCCCTGGTGAATTCTATGACTAGGTTTGTGGATAAGATGTGAAACTAACAGAGATAGAAACTAACCACGTTTCAGGTGATGGGACATTTGAAATCCAAAAAGAAAAGATGAGACAAAACTGCATAATGTGATTTGGGTAAAGGTGTGCACTGTCAGACAGGAAGGGGCATTGAGTTGACAGTTCATCAACAAATAAAGCTGGAAAAGAAAATCTAAAGACTTTGTATCTGAATGATTGAAGCATCTGCAATGAGATAGATGTATTAGTGACAGAAATGCAGATAAATAGTTTAGATTGAATAACTGTTGCAGAGATATGGTTAGTAAGTAACAAATTTTGGGAAATTAATATTCATTATAAACAGACAATTCTTGTGAAACTCAACAGATCTGGAGCATTTGTGGAGAGAGGAATACACTGAAGAAGAGTCATACCAGACTCAAAATATTTGGAGAGAGAAACAGTTAATGTTTTGAGTCTGATATGACTCTTGAGTCTCTCACTCTAAGCTGCCAGTCTGACTGAGTTTTTCCAGTATTCTCTGGGTTAGGTGTAGGTTATATTAGTTTATTTTAGATTAGGATTAATCCTTGGCACAACACTGCAGGCCGAAGGGCCTGTACTATGCTGTACTTTTCTATGTTCTATGTTAGTTTCAGATTTCCAGCATCTACGGACTTTTGCCTTTATTTGAGTTTTGAAATAAGTATTCAAGGTGCACAGCCTTTGAAAAAAACAGGCAAAATGGAAACTAACTTCGAGTAGTATTCATGATGAGCAGGTGCTGGTTTTGGACGGTGGTGGACAAAGTTAAAAATGGCACAACACCAGGTTATAGTCAGACAGGTTTATTTGGAGTACTAGCTTTCGGAGCACTGCTCCTTTGACAAGGGAGCAGTGCTCCGAAAGCTAGTGCTTCCAAATAATCCTGTCAGACTATAAACTGATGTTGTGTGATTTTTAATTCAAGTAGTATTGAAGCATGACTTAAGGACATTAATAAAACAGGGTCTTGGCTCAGATGATGAAGAAGTGTAATCAGCATGGATGGTGAACAGTATTTCCCATAAATGAAAAAGCAGGATTTGTTCTTTAATAGTACCACCTGAAGTGCAGTTCGATTACCCAGTACATTGATAGTCTGAAACATGAAACTTGAACACAAAATCTAGGTTTCCAATCTCGGGCCATTTGAGGGTGCTGCACCATTAGAGATAGTATCTAAATGAAACATTAAACCAAAGCTCTATCTGTTTTCTCAAGTGGATGCAAAAAATGTTGCCAAATTATTGGAGAAATTATTCTCTCTCCTGGTGTCCTGACCAACTCATTCAACTATCACACAAACAAACAATTTGGTTTGCAGCAGCATTTTATAATGGTGATCATGTTCCAAAGCAAAGTACTTTTATGCAAAATACTCTGGGAAATCCTGAAGTCCTGGAATGCACAATACAAGTGCAAACATTTTCTTTCATTATGGAGTATGATCTGCCTTTATAATGTCACAGCAGACATTATTTGATCAAATTTAGAGGTTACACATCAGTAGGCAAATACGCCTAATTTTGTTTTTATTAAAAGGAAAATCCAATCCCTGCCAGATTTTCCTACCTGCACTGTGCCAAGGCCATGTTCAATGGTCAGACAGTTAACACCATAATTGATTGACTGATTGTTATCGCACGTATCGAGATACAGTGAAAAGTATTGTTTTGCGTGCTATTCACACGATTGTACCATACAAAGTGCATCAGGGTAGCAGAACAGAGTGCAGAACACAGTGTTACACCTGCAGAGAAGATGCAGAGAGAGACAGATCAGAATTAATATATGAAAGGTCTGTTCAAAAGTCTGATAAACTAACCCATAATGGTACAAAATATAATGGAAATCCCTGTTCGTGTTTGGACTACCACTCTCAGGTAAACTGCCTGGTTTTGTGTTCAATCCAGATTTCTCAGCTAGTGAGAGATGGCAATGGCCTAGTGGTATTATTGCTAGACTGTTAATCCAGAGATCCAAGTAATGTCCCGGGGGCATGGGGTTCAAATCTCACCATGGCAGATTGTGTAATTTGAACTCAGTAAAGTCTGGAATTAAGAGTCTAATGTTGACCTTGAATTGATTGTTGGAAAAACCCATCTAGTTCACTAATGTCCTTTAGGGAAGGAAACTGCCATCCTTACCCAGTCTGGCCTACAAGTGACTCCAGATGCAATGTGGTTGACTCATAACTGTCCTCTGGACAATAAATGCTGGCTTGGCCAGCGCAGCGCTCATCCTGTGAATGAATAAAGACAATGGGAAAACTGAAAGACT
Organism: Chiloscyllium punctatum; assembly: GCF_047496795.1. Lineage (NCBI taxonomy): Eukaryota > Metazoa > Chordata > Chondrichthyes > Orectolobiformes > Hemiscylliidae > Chiloscyllium > Chiloscyllium punctatum. The sequence continues at coordinate 83,207,785 of NC_092753.1, read as the reverse complement.
GTCACAGCAGAAGCTTGGGATACAGATCACTCACCGAGCAGTTTAATTGACAGGTGATTGCATGTGACCACAAGAAAAGGTGATTTAGGTAGAGCACGGGAAAGTCATTTCAATGAACATAACAGGGAAGGGTGATATTGTCATGAGATTAGTAATCCTGGGACCCACTCTAATGTCTTGGGGAAACTTTCAAATCCTTGACAGAGCTTGAACTCATTTAACTAATGAAAGATCAACTCTTAAAAGCTCTGGAATTAAAAGATAGTCTCAGTAATGATGCCATGAAACTATCATTAATTGGCATAAAATTAAATTCGTTGGTTCAATTATGTCCTTCAGCAAAGAAAGTCTGCAGGCAAGACTGGAGACTGGACTCACAGCAAAGTGAGTATTAATTGTTCCCTGAAACAACTTAACAAGCCACTCAGTTGAAACAACCCACCACAGAAAAGGCAAAAAGGCATAAGATTGGATAGACCACATGGTATCAATTGAGGTACCAGGGTGCACTCAGCCTTGTTGACCCTGCAAATCCATATGTTCAACATGTCCACACCGACCCACCAAAGAGTAACCCACCCAGACACATTCCTCTACCCTATTATCCTATATTTACCCCTGACTAATGCACCTAAGTAACACATTCCTGAACACTGTGGGCAACTTAGCATGGCCAATTCACCTAACCTGCACATCTTTGGATTGTGGGAGGAAACCGGAGCATCCAGAGAAACCCACACAGACACTGAGAGAATGTAAAAACTCCTCACAGACAGTCGCCCAAGGCTGGAATCAAACTCAGGTCCCATGAGGCAGCAGTGTGAACCAATGAACCACTGTGCTACCCCATACTAAGTCCTCCATAATAACATCTGGGGCTTGAGCCAAAATTAGCATGGCTGATATAGTCATATTCAGAATCACGGTGGCACAGTGGTTAGCACTGCTGCCTCACAGTGCCAGAGACCTGGGTTCAATTCCTGCCTCAGGCGACTCACTGTGTGGAGTTTGTACATTCTCCCTGTGGGTTTCCTCTGGGTGCTCCGGTTTCCTCCCACAGTCCAAAAATGTGTAGGTTAGGTGAATTGGCCATGTTAAATTGCCCGCAGTGTTAGGTGAAGGGGTAAATGTAGGGGAATGGGTCTGGGTGGGTTGTGCTTCGGCGGGTCGGTGTGGACTTGTTGGGCTGAAGGGCCTGTTTCCACACTGTAAGTAATCTAAACACTGTGATATTCTCCAGGTGCATGGCTCACTGCTTATTTTTGATATAATTCAATCATGGTTGACAGTGTCATTGGCTAGGCTAACCTTTATTATCCATCCCTAATTACTTGGAAGATAGTTCAGAGCCCACTACATTGGAGTCATATACAGGCCAGATCAGGAAGGGATGGCAGTTTCCTTCCCTAAAGGACATGAGTGAACCAGATGGGTTTTTCTGACAATTGACCATGGATTCATAGTCACCATTAGACTCTTAATTCTAGACTTTTTTATTCAATTCAAATTTTACCATCTGCTATGGTTGGATTTGAATTCAGATCCCCAGAATATCACTTGGATCTCTGGATTAATAGTCTAGCAATAATATCACTATGACATCACCTCCCCACATTATTGTTATATTGTCTACTAATCAGTTACTGGTGGGTGGTTGCTGGCTTATTTGTGGTCACCAATCCTCCTCCCAACGCTGAGTCATATTAAAATCTAAATAGCTTAAATTAAATTCCTTACATTTGCACATTTTTTTTAACAAAACCTGTCACTGTGTTTTTGTGTCAACATTTCCTGATACAGTATAACCTATTTGAATACGTTAATAATGCAAACCACTGGTGTAAACTGACCATGTAATTTCACCAACCTGCCAGTGATGGTGCTATTGTACCTTAGTTTCCATCTCCTCAGCTCATACTGCAGAGAAATTTCAGCTTGATCTAGTTCTGAGCTTCCCAGCTCACTATAAGCTTCCTTTATTTGGCTGTACAAAAGATATTAAGCTAACACATTCCATATAAGAACAAAATCTATAAACCGGTGATGGAGTATTTTAAATGTACCTTTGTCCTAGTGTACAGTAGTCGCAGTGAGTACTGTGAAGATTCTTTCAACAACTTCTTCCAAACCTTTGACCTGTCCACCTAGTAGACAAGTGTAACAGATGTATGGGAACTCTATAGCATGCAAGTTCCCCTCCAAATCACACACCATCCTGACTTGGAAATATATCACTATTCCTTCACTGTCACTGGGTAAAAATCCTGAAAAGCCATTTCTAACAGCATTGTAGGTGTGATGCAGGACATGGACTACAGTAATTCGAGAAGTTAACTCATTGCAACCTTCTCAAGCATAATGAGAAATGGGCAACACTGGTCTAACATTTTTTGATTCTTATTAATTCATGCAATGGAATCCTTGAAGGCCAAAATTGGTGAGATGGAATGGGATGATGATATTGTGAAATGGTCACAGATAACAAATTAATGTGAATTAGAATGTGAGGATTGATGGAATTTTCAGTTGCAGCAGAATAATAAGGAAGACATTGAGTGGAATTTTCAAGTGATAATCTCCCCCAGAATGTTGGATCATTGGTAGTTGTGTTTCTCATTGGAATCTGGAGCTCACTTTTCCATGGCTTTTTGTTGAGTTACTATATAAGTATCCCACTTCCAGGTATTCTAATTAGTCAGGTAGGCAGGAAGATACGTCAAATCTGTCAGAGGAAAATTTTCCTCGAAAAGGAGTCTGGTAGAGGTCAAGATGGTTGGGGCAGATACAAATTTTAGAATTAGAGAGGTAATGTGGAAAAGTTAGGTAAAAACAATGACTGCAGATGCTGCCTGAACTGCTGAGCTCTTCCAACACCACTAATCCAGAATGTGGAAAAGTTGCCAACTCCACCCTCTCTTCCCCCTCACTCTCACTCCTACACGGAGTTCCTGCTGTGAGATTGGAGGAGCGGTAGTGAGGTGAGCCTTCTCAAGTTCAGAAGGATGAAGACACCTCTTCAAGAAACCAGATGATGCATGTAGGTTGCCAAGGAAGTCAGCAGTCGATGAGAGTCCCCTGTAATGTGGAGACAATGCACCAAGACGTTACAGGACCTCAGCAGGGCAGTGAAAGTGAGTGGCACAACACTTTCAGGTGTTAAACCTTAGTCTCTGACTTTTCCAGCATTCTTCTGTACACCACTCCTCAGAAAAAAACATACCATACAGTCCCATTCATTCCCCTCTCTCTCTTTATGCAGAGGAGATGCTCATCTGAACAGCCAACACTCAAACACCTTATCCTATTGGTCTCACTCCCTCACCACACAAAATAAACGTTTCTAATACTCTTTTATGCTCTCGTTTGTCTCCTGCAGCATAAGATGTTGACAATCACCTTTTAAATAGTAAGATCACACTCTCAGGAGAAGTGTTGTAAGCATTAATTTGTTACCTGGATACAACTTCAGTTTCATTGATCAGTCAGTTGAGCAAAACCTTTCCAGCCTGTCAAGTTCACTGAAGCAGTTCTGCCCGCTGTGCATTCACCCAGTAGACACTGACAGCTCAGGAAATAGGTTTTTTTATTCACTCATGGCATGTGGGCGTCGCTAGCTCACCAGCACTTATTGCCCATTCCTAGTTGCCCTTGAACAAAAAGTCTTGCTAGTCATTTAGAACACAGAACATTACAGTGCAGGGACAGGCCCTTTGGCTCTCAATGTTGCGTCAACCTGTGAAACCAATCTGAAGCCCATCTAACCTACCCTATTCAATTAATGTCGATATGCCTTCCAATGACCAGTTAAATGCCCTTAAAGTTGGCGGGTCTACTACTGTTACAGGCAGTGCATTCAACACCCCTACTACTCTCTGAGTAAAGAAACTACCTCTGAGCATCTGTCCTATATCTATCACCCCTCAATTTAAAGCTATGTCCCCTTGTGTTAGCCATCGCCATCCGAGGAAAAAGGCTCACACTGTCCAACCTATCTAGTGCTCTGATTATCTTATATGTCTCAATTAAGTCACCTTGCAAACTTCTTCTCTCTAACGAAAACAGCCTCAAGTCTCTCAACCTTTCCTCGTAAGATCAGGCAACATCCTAATAAAAGTCCTCTGAACCCTTTCCAAAGCTTCCACACCCCTCCTGTAAAGCAGTGACCAGAACTGTATGCAATACTCCAAATGTGGCTGCACCAGAATTTTATACAGCTGCAGCATGATCTCATGGCTCCAAAACGCAATCTCTCTACCAATAAAAGCTAACACACTGTATGTCTTCTTAATAACCCTATCAACCTGGGTGGCAACTTTCAAGGACCTATGTACCTGGACACCGCGATCTCTCGACTCATCTACAGTACCAATAATCTTACCATTAGCCCAGTACTCAGGATTCCTGTTAGGCTCTCTAAAGTGAATCACCTCATACTTTCGAGGAGAAAGTGAGGACTGCAGATGCTGGAGATCAGAGCTGAAAATGTGTTGCTGGAAAAGCGCAGCAGGTCAGGCAGCATCCAAGGAGGAGAATCGACGTTTTGGGCATGAGCCTGAAGAAGTTTCCTGAAGAAGGGCTCATGCCCGAAACGTCGATTCTCCTGCTCCTTGGATGCTGCCTGACCTGCTGCGCTTTTCCAGCAACACATTTTCAGCACCTCATACTTTTCCACATTAAATTCCATTTGCCACCTCTCAGCCCAGCTCTGCAGCTTATCTATGTCTCTCTGTAACCTACAACATTCTTTGTCATTATCCACAACTCTACCAACCTTAGTATTATCTGCAAATTTACTAACCCATCCTCCTATGGCCTTATCCAAGTCATTTATAAAAATGACAAACAACAGTGGACCCAAAACAGATCCTTGCAGTCTGCCACTAGTAACTAAACTCCAGGATGAATATCTCCCATCCACCACCACCCTCTGTCTTCTTTCAACTAGGCAATTTCTGATCCAAACTGCTAAATTATCCTCAATTCCATGCCTCTGTGTTTTGTGCAATAGCCTATGTGGGGAACATTATCAAATGCCTTACTGAAATCCATATACACCACATTAACCGCTTTACCCTCATCCACCTGTTTGATCACTTTCTCAAAGAACTCAATAAGGTTTGTGAGGCATGACCTACCCTTCACAAAACTGTGTTGACTATCCCTAATCAACTTATTCCTTTTGAGATGATTATAAATTCTATCTCTTATAAGCCTTTCCAACACTTTAACAACGACCGAAGTAAGGCTGACAGGTCTATAATTTCCAGGGTTGCCTCTATGCCCCTTCTTGAACAAGAGGACAACATTTGCTGTCCTCCGGTCTTCTGGCACAATTTCTATGACGACATAAAGATCAAAGCCAAAGGCTCAGCAATCTCCTGCCTGGCTTCTCAGAGAATCTTAGGATAAATGCATTTCAGAGAACAGTTGACAGTTATGTGTCTGGAGTTACAAGTAGCCTGAATTCCAGGTGAGGATGGCAGATTTCCTTCCTTGAAGGACACTTGTGAACCAAATGGGTTTTTCTAACAATCAACAATGGTTTCATGGTCATCAGTAGATACTTAATTCCAGATTTTAGTTTTGTTAACTGGCTATTAAAATACTCAAAGATGAATTAAGACAGGAGCTGATATCCTATCTTCATATTTCAAAACTTACCTAATGGCTCCAAGTGTTTTTCTCTGCATACCGCCCAGGTGAAACATGAAAGAAGGCGGAATGATACCTGTATCCTGTCCCAACGTGACTATTCAGAGATTTGATTCCTAACAAACCCTAAATTCACCTCCCGTATCTCAGTTGTCTGGGTAGCTGGTTTATGATACAGAGTGATACCAACAATGTGGGTTCAATTCCTACTCTAGCTGTGGTTACCATGAAGGAGTGCCCTTCCTAACCTCACCTGAGGTTAAACCACTGCCAGTCATCTCCTTCTGACAAGAGACCAGCCTTAAGGGCTGGTAAGATTATGGTGACTTTATTTTTAACCTTTATATCACCACAAGGTGCAGGCTAGCAGAAGACCCCAATGTCCAGAGCTTTGGGATCCAAATCATGTATACTGAAAAGAGGAATGTTAGGGGGATAATTTCACAGTTACGTGTCAGCTGATGAATCCCAACCCTAAGATTTCTTCAATAAACTACATTGCATATGGTCTAACCCTATACCTGTGAAGAGAAATCTGGGAAGGGAAAAATAACGAGATGAAAACAAACAAACCGATGGCGAGAAGCCGACAGAGCTATGAAGAAAGGCTCAGGCAAGCTAAACTCCTTTGATTTGATTACTACAAAATCCACATGCAAATACCCATTTAAGTTCAGCCAAAGCAAACTCAGACTGTGCATGGCAAAGGCTGAAAACAACATCAAATTTTAGAGTTGATAAATATTGATTGCAAACATGGAAATCCATTTCCTTTTGCTCTGAGAGTAATGCACCGCACTACAATTTTGTTGAACAATAAATCCAGTAAATAAATCCAGGTGGGTTCAAAGTAAAAAACTGCCTGCCAGTTATTATTTAAAGCTTTGAGTAAGGTATAGGTTTTCATTAGTAATGAAATAACAATGGCAACTCAGTGTCACCATGGCAACTTCGAAGCAATGTTCAATATATGCTTTTTAATCAGCTGTGAGGTACAGCATATGCAGATATTTGCAAATTCTAGCATGTTGCTCTATGTGTTTTTTGGGATTGTAGATCTTACTGCGTTAACCATGCAGTGTCGGAGTTTCTCAGAGGGGCACTGTGAGTGCTGTCTGGATGGCAAATTGGGGTAAGGCACAGGTAGATGCAAAAGATCCCATGGCACCATTTTAAAGAGCCAGGGGAACTCTCCTCCATGTCTTGGACTAGCCCTCACTTGAGAGGTAAAAGTAGATGATCTGGTCATTTATCTCACTGCTGCTTGTGGAACCATGTTGTGCACAGATTGGCTGACACATTTTCTGCATTATCACCATGACAAGGCCTTAAAACACAGTAGTTCAGTGACTTCAAAGCACTTTGGACTGTCTTGTGGAAGGTGCTACATAAATGCAAGGTCTCCCTTTTATCTTGCACATGGAGATTAGAAAAACACTTTTTTTCACTTGTCCAATCTATTGAACTCAGCTCAACAGCTTGCTTCAACCACCAACCATGAAAACCGAATCAGCTCTGCATGTTTCCAAAGCTGAGGTCTCATTTTGCATTTGCTACACAGCAGTTGGAGCATCATCGAAAACATATCAACATCGATTCATCCAGTGGGTGAACGTGAGGTAATAGGAACAAAAACAGAAATTGTTGCTGCAGAAACTCAGCAGGTCTGGCAGCATCTGTGGGAAGAAAGCAGAGTTAACATTTCGAGTCCAGATTGTAGGAATCCTTGTTACCAAGTAAAGGATTGCTTAATGCTTTCCTAAAAAGGTGAAACCCCTTGAACCCTGACTACTGGACTTGGCAGATCTTGTACTTTCAGTTGCATGTGTCAACTTAGTAACAGCATTGAATGATTAAAGAAGTTCATGCTCCATTTAATATCCTTCTCTCTTCTGGTGATTTGAATATGTTTGAATGGCTCTGGCAGCGTTGTGATATTCTGCACTTCTTCAACATGAACCAAACTGTTTAGGATTTAAGAAAAACAAATGGGGGTTTGAGGTTTAAATGGTGAGAGGGAATCGCTAAACAAGGATAGACTAAGAGGGGATTCCAGAGGATGGGGCTGAAATGAGGTCTGTTGATAGTGGAGTATAGTGGGTGCTGAGGGTCAAGCTGGGAAACCAAAAGGATGCTGAGGAGTCCAGAGGTACAGCACAATTGAAGGTGAGCTGAGATTGAAGCCAAATGGCTCACTTTAACAACATATGAACTTGAAGCAGGAGTAGACAATTCAATCCTTCGAATTTGATCTGTTTATTTGATACAATTACAGCTGATGTCATCTCATCCTCAACCCTACTTTCCTGCACCCTCTCTGTAAACCTTCAACCTGTTATTGATTAAAAATCTGTCTCTCTCCTCTCTGAATTAATCAATATCCGATGTTCACCACACTCTGGGATAATGAATTCCACAGATTTGTGACCGTATAAGAGACATAATTTTCCATCATCTCCCTTGTAAAATCTGCTACCTCTTATCATAAAGTTCTAGATTGCAACCCCCTCCCCCCACTCTATGAGGAAACATCCTTTCTACATCTATTTTGAAAATCCCCATTAGCATCTTATATACCTCAATTAGATCTCCACTCATTCTTCAAAACTGCAGACAGTATAGGCCCTAAACTGGGTGGCATGGTGGCACTGCTGCCTCACAGCGCCAGGGACCCAGGTTTGATTCCAGCCTCAGGCAACTGTCTGTGTGATGTTTGAACATTCTGCCCGTGTCTGCGTGGGTTTCCTCCAGGTACTCCGATTTCCTCCCACAGTCCAAAGATGTGCAGGTTCGGTGCATTAATTAGGGGTAAGTATTGAGTAATGGGTTTGGGTGGGAGATCCTTTGGAAGGTCAGTGTGGAATTGTTGGGCCACAGGGATTCAAAAATTCTATAAACTACTCAATCTCTCTTTCTCCCATACTGAGTCATCGAGTCAGAGAGGTGCACTGCATGGAAACAGAACCTTCGGTCTAATTCATCCATGCCAAGCAGATATCCCAACCTAATCTAGTCCCATTTGCCAGCACTGGGCCCATATTCCTCTCAACCCTTCTTACTCATATAACCATCCAGATGCCTTTTTAAATATTGCAATTGTACCAGCCTCCACCACTTCCTCTAGCACCTCATTCACTGCACGTACCACCCTCTGAATGAAAAAGTTACCCCTTTAAATCTTACCCCTCTCACCCTAAACCTATGTCCTGTGGTTCTGGACTCCCCCGCCCCAGGAAAAAGACTTTGTTTATTTACCCTATCCATCCCCTCATGATTTTATAAACCTCTATGAAGTCACTCCTCAGCCTCCGATTCTCCAGGGAAAACAACCCCAGCCTGTTCAGCCTCTCCCTATAGCTCAAATCCTCCAACCCTGGCCACATTCTTGTGAATCTTTTCTGAACCCTTTCAAGTTTCACAACATCCTTCCAATAGGAAGGAGACCAGAACTGCATGTTTTCCCACACACAGAGCCATGCTGACTACCCCTAATCAGTCCTTGCCTTTCCAAATACATGTAAATCCTGTAACAGATCTGGTTGTTTCACTGGACTGATTAAATAAATATCTAAATGGTGAAATATGAAATACTGAAGCCAAACATAACATTCTGAACTCTGTGCCAACTCAAGTCAGCCAAGAAATGGTGGCAGAGGGAGTCCTGGAAATTAAAGACAGTTAATCTAACATCAGTCATGTGGATATTGCTAGAGTCTATAATTAAAGATGGGGTCACTGAACTCTTCAAAGTTATGAGCTGACCTGAGAAAATCCAGTATGGATTTGTGAAATGGAAGCCTCCGTAATGAACCTGATTGAAGTTTTTTTTAAGCGTAGCTAAAGTAGTGGATAGTTGAATGTCGATGGATCTTATTTATATAGACTTCAAGAAGTCACTTGAAAAAGCCTCTTATAAGAGACTTAGCTAAAGTCAAAGTTCACAGATCTGAACCTGATTAGGAAATTGGCTTGGACAGAGAGAATTGGAATGTACTCCAATTGGCAAGATGTAACTAGCGGTATCACTGTTGGGCCTCCAATATTCGCTGTAGTTATTAATGACTTGGATGACTGAATAGAAAATCACATATCCAAACTTACTGGTGACAGGAAGGTGACCACTGTACTGGTCACTTTACTGAGGTAAACACAATGACTGCAGATGCTGGAAACCAGATTCTGGATTAGTGGTGCTGGAAGAGCACAGCAGTTCAGGCAGCATCCAAGGAGCTGATGAACACTGTAAGAAGTGTAGATGGATGTATGAAGTTACAAACAGATATTGACAGATTAAGTGAATCAGAAAAACTGTACGAAATGGATTCCATCATGGGGACAGTCAAATGTGAGATTGTCCACTTTGGAACTGCAAATGACAGAACAGAATGTTTTCTAAATGATGGAAGAGTTCAAGTAATGGAAGTCCACAAAAGAACGACATCTACTTTCCGCTTGGAGATCCTGCAGTCCCTAGGACTTAACATCAAGCTCAATACCCTTAATGCCTGATTCTACCATTTAATTATTTTTTTAACCCATCCCACACCTGGCCCTGTTAGGACATGGGTTTCTTTCAGCATGGTTATCCATTCTCACATACCCCTCAGCCCATTGTCATAGTATATGCATTGCATTCAGCACAGTTCACCCATTTCCTCATTCTTATTTAGTTTTTCTTGTGTTCTGGCCTGCTATCTGAGCAAGGGTCACTGGACCTGAAATGTTAACGCTGATTTCTGTTCACAGTTGCTGCCAGACCTGCTGAGCTTTTCTAGCAATTTATGTTTTTCTTTCTGATTTACAGCATCTGCAGCTCTTTCAGTTTTATTTTCTTATGTCCTGGCCTGCTCTCCATTATCTTCTTGTTAATCTACCTGTTTCATATTGCTCTCTCTTTCTTTCTGGGCTCTATCTCCACCTATCCACTCACCTCCGACCACCACCCCCACCACCACTTTCAGCATAAATACCACTTCCTCCTAACTCCTAAAAGCTCTGATGAAGAGTCACTGGACTCGAAACATTAACTCTGCTTTCTTCCCACAGATGATGCCAGACATGCTGTGTTTCTCCTGCAATTTTTGTTTTAGTTCCATGAAAGCGTTTTGTCTAATTAGATAGATCATTAAAATGCTTCAAGCAAGCATGGAAAATAATCAAAAAGGCCAATGAATTGCATATCTCGGGGACTAGGATAAATAGACCTGGTGGGTTACTGAAAGCAGGGTCCCAGTAGCAGGATGAAGGGTAAGTGGGAGCACCTGTAATTACTCATACCATCCAGTAGAAGGCATCCCTGTCACACTCATGGCCTGGCACTCATGGCTCTGACCTATTTCAAGCTTTTCTAAATCTTCAGACGGCACTCAGAGCTTCTAGTCTTCCCATTAACATCACTGGTCCGCTTAGTCCAGCTGCTTGAATTAATTGAGTGAGGCTCCCAGAGATGGCCTCTCATTGAAATACCTCTTAGAAGATTGCACAATCATTTGGACCTCAGAAATGATTGAGATTGAGACTACAAAATGGCTGCCACTGTTCATCAGAATCGAAGATGGTAAGCTGCTCCTTCACCTTGGAAGGCCACTGGCCTTGGACAGAGTTAAATGTTGATTTACTCTGGATTCTAAGGACTCTATGGATGATCAACAAGGGTCATATTCTTTGGAATTTGGAAGGTCTAGGGATAACTTGATTAACATTTTCAAGATATTGAGGAGACAGAGGAAGTATTTCTGATGGGTGGGGACTCTGGGATTGATGACATAGCCTAAAACTTAAAGCCAGAACTTTCAGGGGTAAACTTAGTAAATACTCTATCATGATTACAATGAGGTCAGCCAGGTGGACATAATAGAATATGAGTTCCTTGATTGGAGCAATTAATCTGGTGCAATTAGTGAGCCCTGGCTGACAGGTATAAACAGAAGTGTCAGAGGTTCTGTTCACTCTGAGAGCTGGCTCTGAGGAAGCCAGACCAGTGTCAAGTACTATACATGTGTAAATAAAGGGTGACTTGGTGATAGGACATTGGCTTCTGTGGAGTTATTTCACACTCCAACATAAAAAGAATGGGAAAGGTTTGGAATTTGCTTCCAGAAAAGGCAAACAATGCTTAGATTCATATGTTTCTGTTCTAGCACATGCTGGGATAATCAGTGCTTGGATCCTGTGTATGGTTCACTTAGCAACCTGAACTATAGAGGGAGTTCCCCACTTGATTTCATTACTCATTCTGATATGCCTCAGCAACACACTGAAAGCACCCAATTGAATATTTCCTTCCTATCATGCACAGATCATTCCACAAAAATCTGAAATAAATTGCTCAGCCTCTTAATATTACAGTCATTACCCTATTAGAGAGGATGTTTCAGTCAATTACAAGGCCCAAGGTGGTTATTGTCAGAGAGAATGGTAATGGAAGCCTGGAAGTCTCAGAGTTACAAATGAACCTAATGTGAAAACAATAAAATGTTGTCACTATTATCCTCGCTAAATGTGATTCTGTGCTCTCAGCTTGTAATTTTCTGGGCTGGCCACCTGCATTTGTTTGTAATTGCCATTCAGATGGTCTCTACTCTGTGACACTGCTGTTCTTGGACATGTGTTGTTGTGTCACTAGGTCACTTGAATATTGTCGCTTTGACAGGCTCCTCGGGCAATAAATGACAGCCTGCCAGTTGGTTGGTTATGATATATTGAAAGCCAACAATGATGGAAGAAGTGTGCATTCCTTGTGGGTTTCACCTACCACCGGGAGTGCTTCAGGTTCAAGACTCTGCTGAGCGCTAAATATAGACCTTCACTTGTTAAGACCTAACCTACTGTCTTATTACTGTCATTAGATGTTGAGATTTGGAATGTTTTCCTTTATTTTATGATATGTATACCACTTCCTAGGCTCTTTTTTGGGATGGTGTTAGGTGGCATGTCAAAACACTGTAGGTGAAGGCAAATTGTCGCAAGTGCAGCTATGAATGTGCTGGTTACCAAAGAAGCTAATACTGCATTGACCTTACAGCACAACTATTTGTGGCATTTGTGGATTTAGCAGTGACACTGTAAGTAAGGTAAGTGAAAGATTGCATTACCTTCACAGTGCAAAGACACTCTCAAAAAGGGGGCATTCTATCTCAGAGAGACTGCTTACTGTCAAATGTCTTTAGTGATCCAGAGAATGAACCTTGACATGCAGCATTCATCCTCAACAAGTCAATCAGTATGTGTTGGTTGAGTCTGGGATACAAATATAAACTTTCCTTATATTTTCCAAAAACCTGTTCTTCATGAGAGCATTGTATTTTGATTTCTATTGAAAGATGTAACTAATATGATGGTATGAATGGATTTATATTTAATATTCTATTCTCATCAGGGCAGCCAAAAAAGAAAATCAAAGTTAAAAGACAACTTGAAGAACAAGGAATGTTTCCAAATTAATGAACACAATGCAAGACTGAGCGGAAATTGAGAATAAAAGGTGACAATTGTTGACTTGAAGAGATTAAGGAAGAATAGCTATTACATTTAACGTTGTTTCCATTTTCTACTTTTCTTTCTCAATAAACAAGTTGAGGATGTCATTGACATAATTTCAGTAATGTTATTTAAACTTTACCCTCATCTGGAGTATTGCACACAGTTCTAAGGATCACACTTTAGGAAGATTATGAAGGCTTTTGAGGGGTGCCACGAAGATTCATGAGAATGGTTCTGGGTGGGGATATTCAGTTATGCAGCTAGATTTGAGAAGGTGGGTCCGTCCTCCTTGGAGAAGAGTAAGTTGAAAAGAGATTTGATAGAGGTATTCAAAAACATGACTGTAGATAGGGCAAAACTGTTCTGATGGTGGAAGCACAAGGGGGTACAGATTTAAGGTAATTGGTATAATAAGCAATGGCACATGAAGAAACCATTCTCATACACCAAGTAGTCAGGATCTAGAAAGTACTGCCTGACAGTGTAGCAGAGGCAGCTGCAATTGACTTATTTATTGGATTCTTATCTGTAAAAAAGGAATGCACAGAGCTATGGGCAAAGGTATGCAGGTGCCTCTAGGTGAAATGCACCTCCAGAGAGGTAGGAAGGATATAATAAGCTGCATGATATTCTTCTGTGCTGTAATTATTCTGTGATCAGTATTTTGATTGGACAGAACTTGAACATTGCAGGGAAAAGAGACATGCTGTTGAAGTTTTTTATTTTGCACTCATCAGGATGGAATTGCAAGAATACCAAATCTCAAAAGGAACAACAATTTATTCCAAGAGACAAGTTTAGTTGTCAATAACTCAGCAGAACAGACACAAAAGGACCAAATGTCATAGGAAGCAATAATTTATACTGCATGACAAAAGGATGCTCATGGGATGGCAAGTTGACTCAGATTGTTTTGAAAGGCACCATGATCAAATGGTGGAGCAGACCTGATGGGCCAAATGGCCTGCTCCTATATCTTATGGGGTATTTATTGTCTTATGGTAACGATGGGGAACATAATAATGAGTGTGTGTAACTATATGTTCCTCATATGATATAAAACCAGATTCATACCAAAGTGACTGCAGAGTGGAAAAGAGGTGCACTTTCTACAATGGAACCAGGTGCTAAGCAATAAAAATACTGCTGGCAATAAGTGTTGGTAGAATGATTTGAAGATGCTGATACACACAGGTGAAGACACCACCATTGGCTTGGTGGTTGCATTCTTGTCTGTGATTGAACAGGCTGTGGGTTCAAGCCCCACTTCAGATGTGTACCAACACCATTCTGACTTGGAATGATCTCACCGTTCCTTCTCTGGATCTTGGAATACGATTTCTGCACCCACTATACATGGATTACAACAAATTAAGAAGGCAGCTTACTATCACCTCCTCAAGAAAATTAGGGATGGGCAATAATTGCCACCCTCCCACAGCCTGTGAACAAATTAATTAAAAACAAGTCTGAGACACAGGGAGCAGCACACTATCAGAGATCGTGCCTTTTGGCTAAGGTGTTGAACCAAGCCTACCCTTTTTTATGGCTATGAAACAGCTTCTGGGACGATTTGAAGAAGAGCAGATAAGTTCTCCAGGGTGTCTTTGTCAATCTCTATCCCACAAGTAACATCTAAAAGAGAATATCTGGTCACTTATTTCATTGGGTATTTGTAGGACTTTGCTGTGTATAACTGGCTTCCATTGTGAAATAAGGAGATCAAGGGTTGTGGGAAGAAGGTAAGAGAATGGGGTTGAGAAACATACCAGCCATGATCGAATAGTGGTGCAGACTCGATCGGCCAAATGGCCTAATTCTGCTCTTATACCTTATGGTTTTAAGATCTTATGAAATGTTCCATCATGACGACACAAAGTGCACTTTATAAATTGACTTTTATTCCAGATATTGTTTCTCTTTTCTCAGTTTGAAGCAAGCCTGGTTGAGTACATATTGTCCATAGCCTACGGCCCAAGGAGCACTTGAGTGATATTGCCCTCTATGCCAGAGTGCTGCCCTCGATGAAGATCAGAATCAATCCTGCTTTATGTTTGCTTCATTTATCTCAACACAGCTGGAAGTAGAACTACTACAATTGTATATAATACCCCTGGACCAGTGACAGGAGATACCCCAAGGTGAAGCAGCACAGTGGCTCAGTGGTTAGCGTTGTTGCCTCACGAAGCTAAGCTACCAGGTTCGATTCCACTCTCAGGTGACTGTCTGTGTGGGTTTCCTCCCACAGTCCAAAAATGTGTAGGTTAGGGTAGATTGGCCATGCTAAATTGTCCATAGTGTCCAGGGATATGCAAGCTAGGTGAATTAGCCATGGGATATAGGATTACAGGGATAGGATAACTGGGTGGCTTGAGATGGGATGCTGTTTGGAGGTTCGGTATGGACTCAATGGGCCAAATGACCTGCTTCCACACTAATGAAGATAAAATCAGGCTTGGCTGTGATGCCTTACATGAGTCAATTGGATAGCACCAGCCTCCATTACTATCACACTTCAGAGGAACAATAATTTGATCAAGATGATAGGGAGCCTTTGTGGAGGAGTAGTGGAGGATTTTCCTGTTTACTGAATGGGAAATCTACTCAGATCATACTTTGTATCCATCTGTGCAACATGCCTTCAAAGCACAGCAACAATGCTTATGAAAATCTAATTCTATGCAGCGAACCTGGTATTTCCTTGCCATAAGCTCTGTGAAATAACTTAAAGACTTCAGGGGCAGCTCACCTTCTCAATGACAATTAAGTTAACAAGTGATGGCCTAACCAGCAATGTTTACGTGTCACAACACGCAAGTAATAAAAAGTGTGTAACTGTTTATGTATAAAGCTGAGAGAATGCAGTGTGTATATTTGTTTGTTTTTTCTTCTGTGTGAGCTAGGTATCATTGACTCAGCATTTATTGTCCATCACCAACTGCCCTTGAGGAGATGGTGATGAGCTGCCTTCTAGAACAGCTGCAATCCGTAAGTATATCCACGGTGCTATTGGGAAGGGGATTCCATGATATTGGCCCTGAAATACTAAAGGGACATTTACATGGTTCCAAATCTGGATGGTATATGGCCTGGAAGGGTATTTAAAGGTAGTGATGTTCCCATGCCTCTATTGCCTTTGTACTTCTAGGTGGTAGGGATCAGAGATAGGAAGGTGTTGTGAAAGAAGCCTCAGTGAGTTGCAGCAGTCCTTTCTTTAATGGTACACACTGCTGTTACTGTGAAAAGATGATGGAGGGATTTGATGTTGGAGGTGGCGAATAGAGTGTCAAACAAGCTAGCTACATTCTTCTAATTCTTTTGTGCATTCCTCATCAGAATTGCTCTACCCAATGATGGTTGTGTCTTCAGTTCCTTGGGCCCCAAGTTCTGAAATTCCATCCCAATAGCTTTACACCTCAGTACATCTTAAAACCTATCCCTTTGACCATACGTTTGGTCAGGTAAAAACAATGACTGCAGATGCTGGAAAGCAAATACTGGATTAGTGGTGCTGGAAGAGCACAGCAGTTCAGCCAGCATCCAACGAGCAGCGAAATCGACGTTTCGGGCAAAAGCCCTTCATCAGGAATCAGATGAAGGGCTTTTGCCCGAAACGTCGATTTTGCTGCTCATTGGATGCTGCCTGAACTGCTGTGGTCTTCCAGCACCATTAATCCAGTACATACTTTTGGTCAGTTGACCTAATGACTCCTCTTGCAGCTTAGCGACAATCTTTGTCTTATAATGCCCCTGTGAAATTCCGTGTGATGGCTGTTTATGTTCATAGCACCAAATGAATAAGTGTGATTGTTATTATTGAAACCAAAGGTTTCCATGCTGTCAGTTCTCTCTGTATAAACCTGGTGAATGAATAAGAGCATCTGCAACCGGGAAACTATCTGTTCCTTGTTATTTACTCACTCACTTTGGACTGTTGTTTTTCAATAAAATCCAATTATCAAGGAATGAGTTGCAAGCACGGTAAAACTGGGTTAAAATGTCTCTTCAATAAATAAGAAATATGCTGAAAGGTGCCACTGTGGTTAATCATCATTTGACTGACAGACATATTGTTATTGTGCATGACCTATTTACACAAACTGAGGGGTTGCAGTTGGTGCACAAGAGAGTCTAAATATTTATTTTGATCAAATCTAATTTTGCTGATAGTTTGTAGTTGGCATATAATGAAAATCAACATTTATATTTAAATTCTGCAGTTCCCAGACTGAGGAAGCCTCCAGTGAAACAGTAGTTGACCTTAACTAAGAAGCAGCTTAAGATGGGCGGCACAGTAGCACAATGGTGGGTGGCACTATAGCACAGTGGTTAGCGCTGCTGCCTCACGGTACCAGAGAACCGGGTTCAATTCCCACCTCAGGCAACTGTCTGTGTGGAGTTTACACATTCTCCCCGTGTCTGTGCGGGTTTCCTCTGGGTGCTCTGGTTTCTTCCCACAGTCCAAAAATGTGCAGGTTAGGTAAATTGGCCATGCTAAGTTGCCTGTAGAGTTAGGGGAATAAGTCTGGGTGAGTTGCTCTTCGGAGGGTCGGCATGGACTTGTGGGCTGAAGGGCCTGTTTCTACACTGTAAGTAATCTAATCTAAATGATTCCTCATTAACGGGAGTCAGCTAGCCCTTTTATGCTAGAGCATATCAAACTCATCAACTTCATTTAACTTTATATGCTGCCATTTCCACCACATCCTCCAACTCATATACTCAGAGTTATACTTATTTGAACTTCAAATACTCGCTGCAGATCTGTTGCTCAGGACCAAACTGGCCAGGAAATCCCACATGCTTCAGCTGTGACACATCAGCTGTTCTTCCATCCACAGATGTTGCAACACCTGTTGAGTTTCTCCATCCAAAACTTCCTGTTTTTGTTTCGGATTTCCAGCATTTGCAGTTTTTTGTTTTATTTTGCTGTGACTTAGCAATTGAGCGCAACTTCGGGTGCTGGAGTTAAATAACTAAGGGAGGAAGAGATGCTCTGTTAGTTTTCCTGTTTCTAACTTTCGCTGCCTTCAGAAATTGATTGTTTCTCTACAAGAGGTGAATGTAATCCTTGGGTTGGTATGTGTAAGTGACAAAGATTTATTTTGTTTTTATGATTCAACATTATACAGAAATTAATTAAAACATATAAAAATGTAATTGAATATATAATTGAATAAAATAATTAAATTATTAATTAGAACAAGTTAAGGATGGAAGAGCAGTTGATGTGTCACAGCTGCAGAATGTGGGATTTGCTGGATGCCAGTTTGGTCCTGAGCAACAGATCTGCAGTGCACGTTTGAAGTTCAAATATCTTCAACTCTGCATTTATAAATTGGAGGATGTTTTACAGACACATCAGGGAGGGAAAGTTACCTGGAACCTTTGTACTATGAGGCAGTCACATCCCTCAGAATTAGGGTTGCTGATTTGGTCAGTGTTTAGGGACAGGAGAGTGTGACTTTAAATGAGACATATAAGGAAGCCCAAAGGGCACAATTGCAGGCTTAGTCTTTGAAATTGCCTAACAGATCTGAGATTCTTTCAGCTTGTCTACATGAGAGTGAGCACTGCAGTGTGGAGAAGCTAACTGGCTGTGGCATCATGCTGAGGACGTCTTTCAAAAGAGTAAGATAAAAACAAAGTGCTCGTTGGTGACTGTATAGTGGCAGGGATTGACACAGTTCTCTGCAGCCAAGAGCTTGAGTGTACCTTACTCTGTTGCCGCCTGGTGCCAGTGTTCGAGACATCTGCTCAGAACTGGAGAGGAATTTGGATTGGAAAGAGGAAACTCAGCAAGAGGAAATAATAAACAGACCACAACAGGATGGGATAGACAGTATGAATCTATAAGTAAACCAACTGATATGACGAGAATTTATAAAAAAAATAAAAGTTTAAAACTAATCTCCCTGTATCTGAATGAGCATAGCATTAAAATGAAACAGATGGATTGGGAGCACAAATAGAAAAATATGAGTATGATCTGTGAGCCACTACCAAGATGGAGAGTCATAGAGATGTACAGCACAGAAATAGACCCTTTAGTCCAAATCGTCTATGCTGACCAGATGCCTAGGTAAATCTTGTCTCATTTGCCAGCATTTCGCCCATATTCCTCTAAACCTTTCCTATTCATATACCCATCCAAATTCCTTTTAAATGTTGTAATAGCATCAGCCTCCAACTCTTCCTCTGGCAGCTCATTCTATACATGCATCACCTTCTGCGTGAAAACGTTGCCCCTTAGGTCCCTTTTAAGTTTTTCCCCTCTCTCCCTAAACAGATGCCCTCTAGTTTTTGACTCCCCCACTCGTCTATTTACCCTATCCAGGCCCCTCATGATTTTATAAACCTCTAAAAAGTCACTCCTCAGTCTCCAACGCTCCAGGAAAAATACCCCCAGCCTGTTCAGCCTTTCTCCATAGCTCAAATCCTCCAAACCTGACAACATCCTTGTAAATCTTTTCTGAACCCTTTCAAGTCCATAACATCCTTCCTATATCAGGGAGACCAGAATTGCTCACATTATTCCAAACGTGGTCTAATCAATGTCCTGTGCAGCCTCAACATGACCTTCGAATTCTTATACTCTTTGTACTGATCAATCAAGGCAAACACCTTCTTCACTATCTTATCTATCTGCATCTCCACTTTCAAGGAACGATGAACCTGCACTCCAAGCTCTCTTTGTTCAGCACCACTACCCAGGACCTTACCAGTGAGCGTATTTGCCTTTCCAAAATGCAGCACCTCATAGTTATCTAAATTAAACTCCATCTAGCACTCCTCAGCCCATTGGCCTATCTGAACAAGATCCCAGTCTACTCTGAGGCAACCTTCTTCACTGTCCACTATACTTCTAATTTTCATGTCATCTGCAAACTTACTAACATAACTTCCTATGTTTACACCCAAATCATTTATGTAAATGACAAAAACTAGTGGATCCAGCACCAATCATTGTGGCACTCCACTGGTCACAAGCCTCCAAACTGAAAAACAACCCTCCACCACCACCACCCTCTGTCTTCTACCTTTGAGCCAGTTCTGTATCCAAATGGCTAGTTCTCCCTATATTCCACGTGATCCAACCTTGCTAACCAGTCTTCATGAGGAATCTTGTTGAATGCTTTCCTGATGTGCATGTAGATCACGTTGACCACTCTGCCTTCATCAATCCTCTTTGTTAGTTCTTCAAAAAAACTCAATCAAGTTTGTGAGACATGATCTCCCATGCACAAAGCCATGTTGACTATCCCTAATCAGTCCTTGCCTTTCCAAATACATGTAAATCTTGTTTCTCAGGATTCCCTCAAACAACTCGCTGACCACTGATGTTAGGTTCATCAGTCTATAGTTCCCTGGCTTTTTCCTTATCATCTTTTCTTAAATAGTGGTACCATGTTAGCTAACCTCCAGTCTTCCGGCACCTCACCTGTGGCTATCGATGATACAAATATCTCAGCAAGGGGCCCAGCAATCATTTCGCTAGCTTCCCACAGAGTTATAGGATAAACCTGATCAGGTCCCAGGGATTTATCCACTTTTATGCGTTTTAATCTGTCCAGCACTACTTCGTCTATAATATGGACATTTTTAAAGATGCTGCTATTTATTTCCCCATGTTCTATATCTTCTATATCCTTTTCCGTGGTAAACACTGATGCAAAATACTCATTTGGTTTCTCTCCTTTCTTCAGCAGTTCTCACATAGACAGCCTTGATGATCTTTAAGGGGCCCTATTCTCTCCCGAGGCTTGCCGAGTCCAAGCCTTTAACACTATGGCAGTCCCAGTTTTAGGTTGGAAAGTTAAAAGCCCTGACCAGAACCACCCTTTTATTCTTATAGACAATTGAGATTTTCTTACAAATTTGTTTCTCAATTTCCTGCTGAACTCTGGGGGGGGGTCTATAGTACAATGCCAATAAGGTAATCATCTTTTTCTTATTTCTTAGTTCCACCTAAATAACTTCCCTGGACGTATTCCAAGGAATATCCTCCCTAAATACAGCCATAATGATATCCCTAATCAAAAACGTCTCTCCCTCTCCTCTCTTGCCCTCTTTTCAATCCTTCCTGTAGCATCTGTCCCCTGGAACATTAGGTTGCCAGTCTTGGCCACACATGATATGGATTGGGATTGATGAAGGATATAGGACACTTAGGAAGCACTGGAAAATAGGAAAAGCTAAGTTAATGATGGAATTATAACAATAGAGAAGTCTGATCCAAGTTCAGGATATCAGGATGAGGGTAAGGATGGAACATGTTATAACAGAAAGTCACTGGTAGAAGAGAGGTACAACCCCCCCCCTCCCCCCCCAAAATAGTATCTACACAGCTAGGGTGGAGCATGAAAGAAGAAATAATGGGAGTTTGGCAGAATGGTACAGCAATAACCATATTGACTGGGATAGTCAGATAGGCAAAGGATGTCCCTGGGATTGTTTCTCAGAACGCATGTATTGGATCCTGCATTATCACCCTCGTGTCAGACACAATGCAATAGCAGTTTCTGGTATATGGTTGAGTTTTGAATCTTAATGAATATTAAAAGTCCTTTCACCATTACAAGCCTGTTCTCATGCAGTAAACATGATGTTTACACATTTCACAAACCTGAGGTTTCTGGTCAATCCACTACATCCCAATGAGGAACAGTTAATAAAGGAAAGGGCAAAGATGAACAAATTTGTTTCATACTCACCACCACGAAGCAGTTCTTTGAGTTGAGGAAAAGTATAAAAGTTCTCATCAGGAACAGCTGGATATTCCTCAGATAGATATTTCTAATCAATCTGTTCAAGCATGTTATGATGCACATCTGGAGTAGATGGGACTTGAACTCAAGTTTCCTGGCTCAAATGTTCCACAAAATCCCCTTTTCTCTGACATAGATATCTTCTAATCAATCTTTTTCAAGATGTTTTTACATACCTCTGGAGCAATGGGACTTAAACCTGAGACTCTTGGTCCAGAGATAGGGACACAACCGTTGTGTCAGAACAGCACATTTCCTCCAATGCATACCTCTTCTTTTGTCATCTAATCTAGCCTTGTTGACTGCAACTTTGGGCTGAATTGACATGTTAAATATATGATCAGATAGTTCCTTAGCTCCATTTGCTGCAATTAATCAGTTCACCCACTTGATATTCTATACATAGGTTATATATAATATATGCCAATTATGATTACAGTTTTAAGCAGCTGTGCTATGCATCTTTAAATGAAATCCAAAAATATATAAGCAAATCATACCAAGTTTGTGACATGTGTTAAGAACTAATAAGACTCTTTTCACAATTAGAAGTATGCTAATTTATATTGTAATATTCTGAGTCAGGAAAGGTCATTTCTCAAATCAATCTAACCCTCATAAACCTCCCATCAGTTTCCTTACCATTATTCTGCAACTAAAAGCTCTGTATCCTTCCTCCTCATTGAAAATTGTTGACAGTCTGATCATTATGTGATTCACAATTGTATCACTCTTATTAAATAAAATGGAAATTTCCCATCTCGTTTTGACAATGCTAATATTAAACAGCACCCTCTAGTCCTCAAATCAAATACCTGAATGGGAATCTTCTCCATACTTATGAGAATCTTAGACATTGTCACCAAGTTTCCCTCTTCCTTCTCTTCTCCAGAAAGCAATGTCCCAGGGGAGTTTTTGCCAAGTGCATGAAGAGATGAATAACAGGTTAGTGGGATACCAGTCAGCATGACTTGGTAAAATATTGGAACAAGTTGAGAGGCTGAATGAGCTTCTCACATCTTCCAAGTTACCTACATGTTGCCTAACCCTAACCCTATCGACCAAAAGGGTTAGGGACCAAAAACAGTAATCCAGTTGCAATCTCACCAATAGATTTTGATAACCTACCATCAAATTATCCTGATTTCTAACCTTCTTTGTTACTTGCCTTATTTCCTAGGCAATATTCTCATTGGTGTGTTATACATTCTGAAGCCTACAAGATAGTCTTGCGATCTTGACTATTTCTATGCTGGACTCTACCTACTACCCCTCTGCTCATTCACTTATCCTGATCAAATTGCTTTAGGCTATCACAGATTCTTTAGCATTAGTGCTCATTATACTTACTTTGATATTAACAAAGATACCTTGAACCATTAAGTCAAAAGTCACACGACACCAAGTTATAGTCCAACAGGTTTATCCGAAATCACAAACTTCCAAAGCGCTGCTTCTTTGACAGGAAGGAGTAGTGCTCAGAAAGCTTGTGATTTCAAATAAATCTGTTGGACTATAACCTGGTGTCACGTAATTCCTGATTTTGTCCATCCCAGCCCAACACCAGCACCTCCACATCAGTGAACCATTAACACCTTCCTACACCTTTCCATCTTTTACTACCTTTCAGTCAGCTTGCTGTACAGCTTTTGTGTCTATGGGGTAAATGGAAGTAGTGAACATCTTTGTGAAATTAGGGTTGATAGAATAGAATGCCTCACCCATATTCACCTGAGATTTCTGAAAGAATTCTGACTAATCTCAAGTCTTTCCTGTTCGATAATTTTTTTCAGTAAGTGTCAAACAATTTCCTCACAATCAAGTCATAGTTCAGCAGATGGCTACATGATGATTCATCCTTTTTATTAAAAGATTAGGTGTCAGATTTGGTACATCCTGTTGTTTAAAGCAGTTAGCACCTGAAAGGGTTAACTGACATCAGAAAATAAGCTTCACCCTTCAGAATTAATAGTGCTGCTCCTGGGAGCTGTAAATTCAGTCCACCATCCTGGTACCAAAGAAAACACACAGCGTGCCTCAATGACTATTGCCCAGTGGTTCTGACCTCCATAATTATGAAATGTTTTGAGTTATTCATGGCTCACATCAATTTCGACTACAGCTCCGCCTTCAACACTATAATCCCAACCAAACTAATCTCCACACTTTGAGACCTCGGTCTCAGGTCTGCCCTCTGCAACTGGATCCTTGACCTCCTGACGCACAGGGTGCAATCAATGAAGATAGGCAACAGTGCTGCCTCCACAATAATCCTCGACACTGGCACCCCACAAGAATGCGTGCTCAGTCCCTTACTGTACTCCCTGTACACTCATAACTGTGTGGCCAAATTTCGTCCTAACTCTATCGATAAGTTCGCTGATGACACCACCATTGTAGGCTGGATAACAAACAGTGACAAGACAGAATACAGGGAAGCGATAGAGTGCTTGGTGGCATGATGTAAAGATATCAATCTTTCCATCAACACCAACAAAATAAGGGAGCTGGTCATTGACCTCAGGAAGAAAGAAGGAGGACACGTCCTTACCTATATCAATGGAATTGAGGTGGAGAGGGTTGAGATTGCCAAGTTCCGAGGAATGATTTTCACTCACAATCTGTCCTGAATCACCCACATTGATGTGATAGTCAAGAAAGCACAACAACACCATCTCCTTCAGGAGACTAAGGTAATTCAGCATGTCCGTAAGGACCTTTACCAACCTTTACAGATGCATCATGGAAAGCATTCTATCTGGATGCATTAAGACTTGGTACAGCAGCTGCTCTGTCCAGGACAGTAAGGAACTACAGAGAGTTGTGAACACAACCCAGTCCATCACACAAGCCGAACTCCCATCCACCAAGTTGGAGAGTGTGGGGCTGGAAAAGTACAGCTGGTCAGGCAGCATTCAAGGAACAGGAAAGTCGGCGTTTCAAGCATAAGCTCTTCATCAGGAATGTGGGGGTGGTGGGGCACTTAGAGTAGATTAGAGAAGGAGTTTGACCTTCTCCTTATAGTGCTGGCATTCCTTCAGATGGCTGAGACTGCTTTAACTTGGGTGGCAACCATAGACCAGGCTGGCATGGACTGGTGCTGTGGCCTCCTCTGCTGGTCCCATGTCAGCACAACCTTGTCCAGTAGGATCCTGCCACAAAGGAGGACACTGATTCCTGCTGCTTGCCATGTTTCGGGCAGCTCTGGACTGACAGTGCTTGTCTCGTGCACAGCAAGCTTTTAAAGATGACACAGGCACAGGGAATTGTAGCAAATTTCAGGATTGTGGGGAGTGGGAAGCTGTTGCAGAAATAGTGTGTGTACATACCACAGGGACACGGTAGGCAATTAGTGAGGTGAGTTTGGTAAGATAGGGCAAGAAGACGTGCAAAGCCTCATGCAAGAAACTTTCCGAAAAAGCACAACAAAACTTGGACTTAGCCAAATAAATGTAAGCTTCAACCCACGGGGTATTTGGGGCTAATAAACTCACCTTACTGAATTGTAACAATTGTACAGAGAATTTAACAACCAGGAAAAAAACTTGGGGAGACATATTGTATAACTCAGTTAGCACATGAAATCGTTAACTGACATTGCAAGATAAGTTTCACCCATTATGATATAAAGTCCTGTTCCTGGGAGGCACTATCTAAATGTAGGAACAAATTACTTCAGATGCTAGAATGTGGACTGAAAACAAAAATGCTAGAAATCATAGCTGGTCAGACAGCATCCATGGAGAGAGCAAACTAACATTTCAAGTCTAGATGACTCTTAATCGTTTTCAGTACAGAAAGTTAATTATATTACATGTAAGACCTGTATCTGATTGTGGTTAATGAGATACCTGACTCAACAGTAAATCTATATTACTACTTTAACTATATATGTTAATGCTAAAGAACTCACTGAAGAACTGTGGGGAACACTTGAAAAACTCTCCACAACTTTAGATAGTATCTGAAAACAAAAAATGCTAGAAATCACAGTGGGTCAGGCAGCATCCATGGAGAGAAAGCAAGCTAACATTTCAAGTCTAGATGACTCTTCATCAGAGCTCTGTGATCTCCAGCATTGTTTGTTTTCAGGCACTATATGAAGTTATAAAGAGTTCTTTGAGTGTTCCCCACAGATCTTCAATGATTTCTTAACATACGTAGTTAAAGTAGTAATATGGATTTATGAGTCAGGTATCTCATCAACAAACAATCACATACAGGTCTTAGATTCCCTACAGTGTGGAGACAGGCCCTTCAGCCCAACAAGTCCACACCAACCCTCCGAAGAGTAACCCACCCAGACCCATTTCCCTCTGACTAACCCACCTAACCTATGGGCAATTTAGCACGGCCAATTCACCTGACCTACACATCTTTGGAACATGGGAGGAAACCGGAGCAAATCACTGACATGGGGAGAATGTGCAAACTCCACACAGACAGTCACCTGAGGCTGGAGTTAAACCTGGGACCCTGGTGCTGTGAGGCAGCAGTGCTAACCATTGAGCCACCGTGCCACCCTTTACATGTAATACAACTGACTATTAAGTAATCTGTAATGAACTTGTTACAAGGATTGAAGAATTTTATAAAAGAATCTCATTCATCAAGGTTGAACCTTTCTTCTGACTAAGTATGTGGGCATCTCTCCCAGATGGTTACAATAGTCTAGAGTAATGCCAGCAAGAAGGACTGGTGGGGTCAAATATATCGACGATATTCCAGATTATATCTGACATTTTAATATAGTAACAGCAGTATGGATGCTGCCATTGACAAGAGTAGGTATTTCAGCCACACTTAGATATTTTCCTGTCAACCTGTTCAAAGATGTCATGATACACCGAGGGAGCAGGTGGGACCTGAACCCAGGCCTCCTGGTCCAGACATACGAATGCTACTGCAAAGCCACAAGAGCCCCAATTATAAGAGCTAGCTGTCAAACATTAGAAAATCAACACAAGAAGGATACATCGAAGCTTGCCATATTCCCGTAATAAATGTCCAATACAGTAGCACCTCGACTTACGAACTTAATCTGTTCCGGGACCCGGTTCGCGAACCGAAAAGTTCATGAACTGAATCAATTTTTCCCATTGTTCAGATAGGGTAAGAATGCTTGGACATAGCAACGAACGCTGTTCACAGCGCATGCGCCAAAGACGAATTGAATAAGATCACGCAGGGCCAGAGAGCTTTTGCATTCAACAAGCACGTAGCAAAGCAGAACAATGAAACCATGTGATCGCACACGGGCTTTTTGCGTTCATACCTTCATTCGTACCTTGAAATTCGTATGTATGTTGAAGCAAAATTTTACATACAATACTGTTCGTAAACCGATTTGTTCATGAACGGGGTTGTTTGTATGTTGAGGTGCTACTGTATATCTTTTGTTAACCTGTTTGGACACATCTCTGAAGCAGGTGGGACTTTACCCATGCTTCTTAGCCCAGAGATAGCGACACAACCATTGTGCCATAGGGGTCCCACAATTGGAGACCCCATACATTGAATCTATAGTGTCATAGAGACGCACAGCACGGAAACAGACCCTTCGATCCAACTCGTGCATGCCAACCAGATATTCCAACCCAATCTAGTCCCACCTGCCAGCACCTGGCCCATATCCCTCCAAACCCTTCCTGTTCATATACCCATCCAGATGCCTTTTAAATGTTGCAATCGTACTCGCCTCCATCACTTTCTCTGACTGCTCATTCCACACATGTACCACCCTCTGAGTGAAAAAGTTGCCCCTTAAGTCCCTTTTTTCTCTTTCCCCTCTCACCCTAACTAATGTCTTGTTTTAGATTCCCCTCACAAAGGGAAGCATTGTTTGAGTATCTACCATTTCATATCTCCCTCAGAATGTTATTGATATTTTCTAACCAACCTGTTCAGAGATGTTATGACACATAGGTAGGACTTGAAACCTGGCCTTCTGGCTCAAACATAGGGAAACTACCACTCCACAATAACAGCCTTCAATATTAAGAGTTGGCTGTCAAACACTGGATAAATCACTACTGGAAGAATAGAATGAAACTTGACTAAAGATGGCACTGAGATAAATGTCCAATATATTTTCTAATCAACTTGTTCAGAGATGTTATAATGGTGCAAGTGGGACTTGAGCCAGAGGTTCCAGTTGAGAGGAAGGGTCACTACTAATGTGCTACAAAAAAAAACATCAACAGTGCTTGATTTTTTTGTTCTTTTCCTAATCAACCTATCCAGAGATGTTACTACATGTTTCTGGAGCAGGAAGGACTTGAACCTGGGCCTCCTGGCTCAGAAATAGAAACACTACCACTGTGCAACAAGAGCCTTGAATTTTAAGAAATGGCTGTCGAATATTGAATGAATCAGCACTAAAGCACACAATGAAGCTTGACTAAAGATGGCACTGAGATAAATATCCAATGATTGCTGATTATATAAAGAACAGCTGGGACTGATTATCTAATGAAGATCTAATTTGCATTGGTTATATAAGCAGCTGAAGCAAGTTCATTATAGTTTGCAATACTAAGCATTTTTATAAGGTATCTTTAACATTGAGGAAAATGCTCAAGACACTTCATATAAGTTTATTTTGAAATTAAAAATACAAACCAAGACAATGTGGAATTTTATGAGTACATATGAGAGATTCAGAGAGAATATCTCCTCTTGTGGGGAGCTGCATAACTAAGGCCATTGATATGATAGTCACCTGAAGAAATTAAAGTGGGAATTGTGATGAAATCCTCTAACTGTATCCATATTTTGTACTAAACAAGCTAGCAATCAGTGACTGGTATCATTAACAGAACGGACAGCTCCAACAGTTGCCAGCACCATTCAACTCTACCCAGCAATAGAGGAGGAGCTTCTTGCTTTGTTTAATTTAAAAATAAAATACATGGGTCCCTTGCCAGATCATAACATAAATTGATAGTCTGGTCTGGGGTCATAAGAGAATTCAGAATAACCTTCTTTAGCCTAAGAATGTGGAACTTACTATCACAGTAGGTAATATAGATGAATTGAAGGAGAAATCATATAAGCACACGAGTGAGCAGGGAATATGATGGTAGATTTAGATGAGCAATAACGGGATGACGTTCAAATGAAGCATAGACACCAGTAGGGACTGATTGTATCAAATGGCCTGTTTCTGATTTGTATATCCATTGTAATTCAATGCAAAAAGTTCTGGATGCTATTTTCTTGATCTATTTTCTGACTTATATAATGTAATTGTGGCTTTTGGCAAGACATTTCTGCTGTTTCCTGCCTTCAATCAATTTTATAGAAGTCATGGATAGTCTGGTAGATCTGTCCTTGGGCTTGGAGAATATAAACAGTTATGCTGACAATCATTTGTTTTAGCTAAAATACGTGACATACATCATGGTAGATTCCAGCCTCAGGGGACTGACTGTGTGGAGTTTACACATTCTCCCAGTGTCTGCGTGGGTTTCCTCTGGTTTCCTCCCACAAATGCAGGTTAGGTGAATTGGCCATGTTAAATTGCCCATAGTGTTCAGGGTGCATTAGTCAGGGGTAAATATAGGTTAGGGGAATTGTTCTGAATGGGTTACTCTTTGGATGGTTGGTGTAGACTTGTTGGGCCAAAGGGCCAGTTTCCACACTGTAGGGATTCTATTCTAAGCCCCCTTTTTATTGACCTCTCTGCTGAAGGAAATAGGGTCTTTCTTGTCGAACCTGCCTCAATTGCTCATAACATCAATTAAACTTCCTCTCAGCATCAACTGTTCCAAAATAAAATTCTATTCTACCTACTCTTTCCTCAAAGCTAACATTTTTTTAGAATAAATTAAGAACATTATGGGAAGATATCTCGGAACACTGTTACAAATAACCACATTTTAGGGCTGATTTCTGATGAGTCGCCTCATCTCTAGAGATTTAGTATTCATTTTTTTTGCAAGTGTTCCTCAAGTGCCTCGGTGCCCCTATGGTTGACATGATAACTTGATGGAGTCTTGTGTGGTATTGTTCCCACTTCTGAGCCAGGAGGTCAGGTTCATATCCCACCTGCTCCAGAAGTAACATCTCTTAACAGGTTGATGAAAAAAAACCTTGAAAGCTTCATTACACAGCCCACATTAGCTGCTGACTCATTAAGCATTAGCAGCTGCAGTGAACCCATGGATAGGGGCTTTGCTGGACCACCCAATAAGCAGGAGAAATGTCAAGTAGAATTGCAGCAGCGTATAATTACTGTACCTTTGCAAAAATTACTGTGTTTACCCTTTATCTTCTGTCACTCAAGCAGCCCTTTAGGCAAGGAGCTAGTACATCTGTCAGACCATTAATAAAAATTAAAACAAAAGCCATGATCTATCTGCAGAAGCTGGTATTTAATATTAGACCTCAGCAGGCCATTTGTTATTTATTCCAGTCATGGGAGGAAGAAACAAGGAAACTAGGAGCAACACTCAAGCTTCTCTATATCTTATTCAGAACATTTGCTTTCCAGATTATGTAAAACCCTCAGGTAAGCTGATTTTTCTGTGGGAACCTCGAAAGTGAGCTGGTGAAGTAGGCTGCTATTAGTGATCTATTCAACTATACTGGGCATCAATAAGTAGGAAAGTGAGTTGTTAAGAGGACAAAAGAAGCCGACAAAGGGGTATAGAAAGTTTAAGTGAGTGCATAAATTTTTGGCAAGTGGAGTACAACGTGGGAAAACGTGAATAAAAACCGAAAGAACTGCAGATGCTGTAAATCAGAGGCAAAAATAGAAACTGCTGGCAAAACTCAGCAGGTCTGGCAGCATCTGTGGAAAGACATCAGAGTTAACATTTCAGGTTGAGTGACCCTTCATCAGAACATCTCGGTTCTCTAAATGTTGAGAGCTTGCAGAGCACTGAGATACAGAGAGACCTGAATGTCCGACTTCATGAATCACAGAAGGTTAGTTTATAGGTACAGCAATTAATCAGGAAAGCTGACATAGTGTTACTTTTTATTGAGTGGAGAATTAAATGCAAGAGTATATAGGTTATTAGATTAGATTCCCTACAGTATGGAAACAAGTCCTTTGGCCCAACATGTCCACACCAACCCTCCGAACAGTAACCCACCCAGACCCATTCCCTACCCTATATTTACCCCTGACTAAAGCACCTAACACTATGGGCAATTTAGCATGGCCAATTCACCTAACCTGCACATCTTTGGATTGTGGGAAGAAACTGGAGCACCCGGAGGAAACCCATGCAGACATGGGGAGAATGTGCAAACTCCACACAGACTGTCACGCAAGGTGGGACTTGAACCAGGTTCCTGGCACTGTGAGATAGCAGTGCTAACCACTGAGCCACTGTGACACCCCTAAATTAAGTTATGCTTCAGTTATTGGTAAGACTGGAGTACTGTGTACAGTTATGGGCACTGTACTTGCAAAAGGATATTCATGCATCGGTTCAGAAAAAGTTTACAAACTAATACCTGGAATGAATGGATTGCCTTGTGATGAAAGGCGAGACAGGCTAGGCCTGTATCCTCTGGAGTTTAGAAGAGTCAAAGATGACTTAATTGACACATTTAAGATCCTGACAGCACTTGACCAGATTGATGTGGAAAGCATGTTTCCTGTTAGGGGAGAATCAAGAACTAGGGCTCACTGTTTAAAAATAAGAGGTCACTCACTTATGACAGAGATGAAAAGAAATTCACTGAGGCTTGTGAATTCCCTTCCTCAAAAGGCAGTGGATGCAGAGTCTTTCAATATTTTAAGGCAGAGGTAGCTAGATTCTTAAAAATCTTCAGGAGTGCAGGAATATAAATTTAAGGTTAACGTTAGATCAGCCATGATCTTATTGAATGGTGGAGCAGGCCTGAAGGGCTGAGTGGCCTACTGCTGTATCCCATATGTTTACATCAGCACCAAGTTGCATCTTGACCTTACTTCAAATCCAGTCATGCCACTTTTCAGAAGAGATTCCAGAAAATGGTAACCGTGGAAATGGTTTATTACACTAATACCTGGAATGAACTAGATGCCTTAATGAACAAAAGGTAATGCAGGATAAGGCTTATATTTGCTGGAGATTAGAAGGAAAAGAGGTAACTTGTTTGAAACATGTAAGATTCTGAGGAATCTTGACACGGTGGATGTGGAGAGGATAGTTCCTCTTGTGGGAGAATCTAGAACCAGTTTTCCAAGGCCAGTAGTGTTTTGTGTAGAATTAAGGGTTAATACTCAAATATGTTATTGGTCAGTTCACATCAGTAGTGATGTAAGAGACCATGTGACAGGAGACTTGGGAGAAAAATCATTCTGTTTTTAGCCTCATGGTAAGCTTCACTGTTCACAGCATGCTAAATAAGAAAAGCAATCTTATCAGAAGCTTCGACTTTAGCAGCACCTGTCCAAATCCTACCAAGAACACAACTTCTCCTAAGATCTACTCCAATAATTATCAAACCAAGACCAATCATACTTTCTCTCTTGCTACTACTCCCTGTCTTAGCAATGACTATGGCAATAATCACTAATGGCAAATTCTGCACCTTAAAATCATTCTGAAATATCACTTTAACAGTATTGAACTCCTCAGAATATTTTAAATGGTCCTACACTATACTATAGGCTGATAATATTAGACTTTAGATGGTTAGCTGGGTAATAATAATCAAAATAAGTCGCAATTATTTTTGTGCACAAAGTAAGGACATTGTTTCCTGCCTCCCTCCCTCCTCCTCAAACCAATAAAAAAGAGTGGCTTTTAGAAAGGTGATTACACCTTAGAAACAGCAGAACCTCAGCAGTGTCCATCATCATAACCGGTAAAAATAGCAGGGGCTCCAGGAAAGCTTGTGATGTGTGAGGCATGTAACATGTGGGGGATTTTGGATCCAGAAGACATTGTGGACAGTCATAATTGCATGAAGTGTCAGACAGTAGCAGACCTGGAACAACATGTGGCTGATTTGCAGCAACGAATCTCCTCACTATGCACTCTACAAGAAGGAGAGAGATTTCTGAATTAGTCATATGAGAGAGTGGTCACTTCATGTCATGATAAGTGGGCAAGGAGGAGTCTAGAGATGGCAGGTGAATGGTGACCATTAGCAAAAGGATACGAGACGGCAGGTTCAGGAAACTCAGGACTCTTTGTGGATGTCTAATAGGTATGAAAGTTTAGTTACCTATTTAGTGAGCAACATGACTGAGTCAGTGGTGGATGACTCAAGGGAAAACCACAGTGCCCAGAGGCTACACTGAGAAAAAACAGCAGGTTAGTAAGGAGATAATAAGCGGTGACTCAATAGTTTGAGGGATAGACCATCTTGCTTGCTGCTGAGATCCTGGGCCCCGTATGGTCTGTTGCTTCCCAGGTGCAAGGTTTCAGGACATAATGGAACGACCAGATAAACTTCTGGAAAGGGAGGGTGAACAACTAGTGATTGTACTTCATGTGGGAAGCAACAGCATAGGAAAGGATAGCTTGAAGGTTTTGCAGGCTTAATGTCAGGAGATGGGAAGTAGGTTGAAAAATGCAGGCACTCTAGGGCAGTAATCTCAGAAATACTTCCTGTGCCACAAGTTTTACCATTTAGGCAAAGGCAGATCAGGGAGGTAAATATGTGGCCTGAGGCATGGTGTAGAAGGAGGGGCTTGGACTTCTGAGACATTAGGATCATTTTTGGGAAAGTTGTTCATAAGAAATGGCTTCATCTAAACAGAAGAGGAACTAATCCCCTGGCTGAAGAGTAAATAGTGTAGTAAGGGTGGATCTAAACTTGTCAGGCAGAGGGGTGGATTGACAAATGGGCTTAGTTTTGGAACTTCTCTCATAAAGAGAAAATAGTGAATGGAGAAAAGAAATTGAGGGAAGGGTTCAGTGTTGACAGTGAACAAAGAAATGATAGCCTTCCAGCGGGTGAGCAAGAGATAAAGGCAGTATTAAATTGGATGTATGTAAATGCATGAAGTACAATAAACAAAACTGGCGAACTGGAAGCAGAAATTGCTCGAGGGGGATATGACATAGCAAATGTGGCTCAAGCTAGACCAGGACTGGATAGTAAACAGCCTGGGTTGTAAGGTTTTTAGTAGAAACAGGATGGATGGAAAGGGAGGAGGTATAGTAGACTTGGTTGAAGATAGTATCATTGCCCTTTGAATGAGATGTAGTTCCTAAATTAGAACCTATGTAATTGGGGATGAGAAACAGGAAGGGAGCAGTGTCCTTGTTGGGTATTTATTACAGTCCTCCAATTAGTGGGGAGGAATTAGAAGAGAGCATTTGTAGGCAGATTGTAGGACAAGTAGGATTGTGATCTTTGGTGATTTCAATTACCTTAGGGTGGACTGGAAAAAAGGTAGCAGCGTGGGCCATGGAAGGGGAGAAATTTCTGCAATGTGTACAGGAGAACTTTCCGGAACAGTACATTTCAAGACCTTTCAGGGAGGAGCTGTGCTGGATGTACTCCTAGAAAATGAAGCAAGCCAAGTGAAGAATGTCAAAGTGGGGGAGCATTTGGTAAATAGCAGTCATAGCATAAGGTTCAATATTAAGTTGGAAAATGATAAAAATCAGTCAATAATTAAGATCCTAAACTGGAAAAGGGCAGATTTTAGGGGTTTAAATGTTCACCTGGAACACGTTTACTGGAACTACATTTTGGTGGATAAACAGTGGATGAAAAATGGGAGGATTTCAAAAGAGAGATGAATAGGAAACATGACAGATACATACCCATGATGAATTAATATAGTTTATCCAAAGCTAGAGTACCATGAATGCCTCAGGATATTGACAAGAAAATAAGGAAAGAAAAGGGGACATATAATGCATATCAGAACAATAACAACAGGAGAAAATCAGGAGGAGTATCTCAAATGTAGGAGAAAGGCTAAGGCTGGAATAAGGAAGGTTAAGAAGAGGCATAAAGAAAGAATGACAGACTGTGCTAAAACAAATAGTAAAATGTTCTTCAAATATATTAATAGTAAGAGATTAGTGAAGGATAGAGTGGTGCCCATAAGGAAGAGGGAGGGTAAGCTGCTCACTGAAGCAAAAGATGCCATAAAAATGAATATTTTCCCTCTGTCTTTACTAAATGCAACTGAACGGGAGACTGATGGATAAAGAAGGGGAACTAAAAAAGCTGGCAGCACTCCAGGTAGGGAAGGCGCCAAGTCCAGATGGGATGCATCCTAGATTGCTGAGAGCAGTAAGGGAATAAATTGTGGAGCCATTGACAGAAATTATCCAGGTCTCTCTGAAAACAGGATAAGTCTGAGGGACTAGAGGATTGTAAATATGATACTGTTGTTTAAGAAAGGGACAAAGGATAACCTAGGAAACGACAGGACTTCAGCTTGACATCAAAAGTGTGAAAACTGATGGAGGCCATAATATGTGATAAGGTAACTAGACACTTAAAGAAGCGTAAGTTAATACTAGACAATCAACATGGGTTTGTCAAGGACAAGTCATGTCTGACAAATTTAATTGAGTTCTTTGACAGATGTCACAGGTGGTGGATAAGGCTGGTGCTATGGGTGTGGTATATTTGGACTTTCAGAAAGCATTTGATATGATGTCACACGGCCAGTTGATTAGCACAATAGAAATGTTTGCAATTGATTGGCCCTTGGCAACACAGATTAGAAGTTGGCTAAAAGATAGGAAACAAAGGATAAGTGTAGATTGGCATTTCTCAGATTGGAGATGAGTTGAAAGTGGTGTTCACCAGGTGTTGGGACCCTTGCTTTTTCTGTTTTCTATAAATAATTTGGATACAGGTGCCGAGGGCAAAATTTCTAAATTTGAAGATGAAGCTAGACAGAATGGTGATTTGTGAAGATGATACCTGCTATTTCAGAGGGACATTGACAAGTAGGCCAAATGGACAGACACCTGGCAGATTCAACGCAGAGAAATGGTAGGCAATGTATTTTGATAAAAGAAACATGGAGCAACAATATAGGCTCAGTTGTCAAACTTTGGGAGAGTACAGGAGCAGAGAGACCTTAAAGTTCATGTGCATGATTCTGTGATAGGTTGAGACAGTCATGAAGAAAGCTTATTGGATCCTTGGGTTTATAAATAGAGGCATAGAGTATAAAAGAAAGGAAGTGATGTTACACCTCTGCAAATTATTGGTCAGACCACATTTGGAGTATGTGTTCAGTTCTAGGCACCTTATTTAAGGAAGGATGTTAAAGCCCTGGGGAGATTTCAAAGGAGATTTACTAGAATAAAACAGGAATGCAGAATTTTCGATACAAGTAAAGATTAGAGGGATTGGACTTATTCTTCTTGGAGCAGAGAAGATTAACAGGTGACCTTTTTGAGGTGTTCAAAATTATGAACAATTTTGACAGGGAAAAGAAGGATATTCTATTTCCACATGCCAATGTCAAGATTGTCAGCAAGAGAGCTAGGAATGTG
Organism: Chiloscyllium punctatum; assembly: GCF_047496795.1. Classification (NCBI taxonomy): domain Eukaryota; kingdom Metazoa; phylum Chordata; class Chondrichthyes; order Orectolobiformes; family Hemiscylliidae; genus Chiloscyllium; species Chiloscyllium punctatum. Next base: position 83,171,457 of record NC_092753.1, on the reverse strand, counting down.
ATGAGGAAAAGCTTATTTACATAGATCGTCATTAAAATGTGGAATAAACTGCCTGTGGAGTGGTAAAGGTGGATTCCACTGGAAGTTTCAAAAGAGAGCTGGATGTATAGAATGACAGAAGCAAAACGTCATACAGGACAGAAACAGACCCTCCACTCCAACTCATCCATGCTGACCAAGTTTCCCAAACTAAACTAAACACTTGCCTGCATTTGGCCAATACATCTCTCAACCTTTCCTATTCCTGTACCTGTCTAAGTGTCTTTTAAATGTTGTAATTGTATCTGGCTCTACCATTTTCTCTGGTGATTCATTCCACAAATGAACTCACATCCTGTGTGAAAAGGTTTTTCCTCAAGTCCCTTTTAAATCTTTCTCCTCTCACCTTAAAAATATACCTCCTAGTTTTGAACTCACCCACCAGAAGGAAAAAAACCTTTGCTATTCACTTTATCTATACCTTTCAAGATTTTACAAACCACTTTAAGGTCACTCCCGAACCTCTTATTCTCCAGTGAAGAAGCCCCAGTCCATCCAGCTTCTCTTTATAACTCAAACCCTCCACCCCCGGCAACATCCTGGTCAATCTTTTCTGAATCCTCTCCAATTTAATAACATCCTTCCTATAGCAAGGTGACCAGAACTGTACTTGGTACTCCAAGAGTCGCCTCACCAGCTGGTACAACATCTTCATGATGTTCCAACTTGAAAGTGATGAATTTCGAGCGTTACGGAGGTAGGGTTGGAGTGTGGGACTGGCTGGGTGGCTCTTTCAGGAGCTGGGTCAAATGGCCTCCTCCTGTCCTGTAAAATTCCACAATTATATGATTCTGTAAGATACACTTTCTTTTGACAAGATAAGGTTCTGAATTCAGTGTGGTTTCAACACATCTGTTTTATCCACCTGTTAGTGTGGTTGGAAGAGAACTATTGTAAAGATTGGTGAATTAATTTCATTGAGACCACTCTGGGATGGAAGCCAGCCATTGAAACCATTCATCAGTATCTGCATGAAAAACCAAAAGTAACTGTTTGTTTGTCCAATTCCCGCTTTGGTCTGACCATCATGTGGCCTTTACCAGCTGGAAGAATCAAGGCAAAAGATTCACCAAGAATCCTTAGACAGAACCTTCCAAGCCACAACCACTTCCATCTGCAAGGACAAGGGCAGCAGAGAGATAGGAGCACCATGACCTCACAGCTCCTCATCATCCTGACTTGGAAAATATCACTGTTACTTAATTGTCACTAGATCAAAATCCTGGAATTCCCTCTCTAACAGCATTGTGGGTCTACCTCCAGCACATGGACTGCAGCAATTTAAGAAGGCAGCTCAGCACCATCTTCTCCAGGCCAACAAGGGATGGGCAATAAATGCTTGCCCAGCCTGCAACACCATGTCCCATGAACAAATTTAAAAAAAGCACCATTACTTCTAATTTCCCCTCCAGCTGACACACAAAGGGAACATAATACTGTAAATAGGAGGATAGACCACATGGCTCACTGAGCCTGTTCCATCATTCAATACAATCATGGCTAATTTTGTGATTCACCATCACTTTCCTGTCCCCTCCCAAAATCCCTTGATTCCCTGAGAGACCAAAAATCTTTTTGTTTCAGCTTTAAATACATTCAATGATGTCACAATGATCCATATCCCTTTGGGATACAGAGTTCCAAGCATGTGAAACCTTTTGAGTAAAGAAGTTCCTTCTCATCTCAGTTCCCACTTCTAGGCCCTTTTCTCTTGAAACTGTGCCTGATTTGTTTGAGATTCCTCAGCTAGGAGAAATGACCTCTCAGTAGCTACCCTGTCAAGCTCCTCCAGAATCTTAACTCCTTCAATAAGATGACCTTTCATTCTTCTAAACTCCAGAGTATATGTAACCAGTTTGCTTAGCTTCTCATTATAATCCAGTATTCTTATTCCAGTGATCCATCTAGTCAACTTTCACTGTAATGTCCACAATGCAAGAATATCCACCTGTATTGGTCTCCTTGCATGAGGAAGGATTTGAAGGTCTTGGAAGTAGTTCAAAGAGTTCTCAGTCTAATACTTAGAGGGGTCAAATGGTTTGAGGAAAGTTGGATAGGCTAGGCTTGAATATGCCAGAGTTCAAAAGAGTAAGATTAAAACATGTAAGACTTTGACACGGCGGATGTGGAAATAATACTTTCTCTTGTTTGAGAACCTTGCGCTGGGGTCCGCTGTTTAAAAATAATCCAAAGACGGGGAGACATTCTTTCTCATAGTCTTTGGAGCTGTGTTCCTTCAAAGGTGGTAGAAATAAGAATATTTTTAAGGTGGATATAGATATATTCCTGATAAGCAAACAGATGAAAGATTATTGGGAATAACGCAGAAATATGGAGTAATCTGATCAGTCACAATCTTATTAAATAGTGGAGCAAGCTCCAGGTTGTGAGTGACCAACTCCTGTTTCTACTTAATATGTTTATATTTTTGTGATGTGATGCATAGATTCATATTGCAATATCTATTATAATGAAAATAATTACCTACTGATTTTTAAAATTCAAATAAATAAATATAACCTTTTTACTGCTCTTGTAGTCAAACTAGGAATTTTCTAACACAATTAGCAGAAAAAAAATCATATCAGTTGAAATAAATGGAGTTGCCTCTGAATTTATTTCTCTGTGGTATACACGTACAACGCTCCTGAAACAGTTACACAAGGAGATAAATTGTTCTTCTGCTTTGAAAGTATAATTTTATTTAGCTAATAGCATTCTTATACAAAATAATTATTTTCCTGTATTAAAGCCAAAGATTTCCCAATGAATATTCCTGTCAATTTATTCAACTGGATTCCATTGGGATACATTAATGCAACATTCTATCAAAGAAACACATTTTAAACTGCATTCTGCTCCAGAACCTTGGCACTGTTCATTTGAGATCAACAAGAAATGTGATCAAAGGCCAGCTGGCCCAATAAAACCAATCTATCCAGATATCTCAATTCATATTCTCCATAGAAACGTAAAGGAAGCTTTAATTTCCTTTAGTTGATATATTTGCATCAATTTCCTTTGCATTCTAACAGTCCACTCACTGAATCCAACAGATAAATGGTTTAAAATAGTAGATATTCTAACCACATGTGAAACTAATATTCTGAGAGTAAATTAAACTCCTTTGTCAGCTTTCATATTCTATAATTCAGAAATCCTCCCTAACATGTACTCAGCAATGCTCTCATTCATTTGCCATGCCCCTTGCTTTTGACTTCTCTCCTTATTATTGATTTTTAACTGGTCATTCTTGGTGTTTGCATCTTTGCCCATCAAACAAGGGTATGGCTTGTATTATTAATTGTGGGGCCACGTGTAGTGTTGTAGAATAGTGGGACCTAGGGGTTCAGGTACATAATTCCTTGAAGTTTACATCACACATGTACAGGTTGGTTAAAAAGGCATTTGGCACGCTAGCCTTTGTTGCTCAGTCCATTGAATTTAGGAGTTGGGAGTTCAAGCTGAGGTTGTACAGGACATTGGTGAGGCTTCTTCTGGAGTATTGTATCCAGTTTAGATTAGATTACATTACAGTGTGGAAACAGGCCTTTTGGCCCAACAAGTCCACACCAACCCGCCAAAGCGCAACCCACCCATACCCCTACATTTACCCCTTACCTAACTCTACAGGCAATTTAGCATGGCCAATTCACCTGACCCACACATCTTTGGACTGTGGGAGGAAACCGGAGGAAACCCATGCAGACACGGGGAGAACGTGCAAACTCCACACAGTCAGTCACCTGAGGTGGGAATTGAACCTGGGTCTCTGGCGCTGTGAGGCAGCAGTGCTAACCACTGTGCCACCGTGCCGCCCTGGGCTCCCTGTTATGGGAAGGATATTATTAAGCTGGAGAGGGTTCAGAAGACGTTTACCAGGATGTTGCTGGCTATGGAAGGTTTGAGTTATAAAGAGACGCTGGATAGGTTAGGACATTTTCTACTGGAGCATAGGAAGTTGAGAGGCGACCTGATAGAAGTTTATAAAAAAAAGAGAAGTATAGGTAGAGTTAATGTTGGTCATCTTTTCCCTCGGATGGGGGATTTCAAGACTAGGGGAAACATTTTTATGGTGAGAGGGGATAGATTTAAAAAAGACATGAGAGGCAAATTTTTTACAGGGGATGGTTCGTGTGTGGAATGAACTTCCTAAGGACGTGGTGCATGTATGTACAAATTACAACATTTAAAAGACAGTTGGATAAGTACATGAATAGGAAAGGTTTGTAGGGAAGCAGGCAGGTAGGACTAATTTAGTTTGGGATTATGTTCAGCATGGACTGGAGGGTCTGTTTCATTGCTGCGTGACTCGACAACTGCATGAAAATCTGAAGAGAAATGTTCTGCTTTAGTCTGGTCTTATCATGAACCACCCTTTGTGTAAAAAATTCGCCTCTCATGCCTTTTTTAAATCTATTTCCTTTCACCATAAAAATATGTCCCCTAGTCTTGAAATTCCCCCATTCGAGGGAAAAGATGACCAACATTAACTCCCTTAACCTTACTTCATAAGGCATGCCCTCCAGTCCAGGCAACATCCTGGTAAATGTCCTCTGCAACCTCTCTAAAGCTTCCACATCCTTCCTATAATAAGGTGGCCAGAAGTGAACGCAATATTCCAAGTGTGGTCTAACTAGGGCTCCAAAGAGCTGCAGCACGAACTTCTTGACCTCTCACTGTCTCTCACTCAGAAAATAAATCATATTCCTGAGACACTTTGGTACTTCCTCATTGGCACATCACTTTCCCACATGAGCATGTATGTGGGAAAGTGAAGTGCTGATGAGGAAGTACCAAAGTGTCTCAGGAATATGATCTATTTTCTGAGTGAGAGACAGTGAGAGGTCAAGAAGTTCGTGCTGCCTTACAATAAAAAACTGCATTAAAGTTCACAAAAATAGGGGGCTAGATTTAGCAGTGAGAGGGTGGGGAAACACCACCTGCAAACCCCAAAGTGGTGGGTTGGGGGGGGGTTTCTGGGTGATTCTGCTTCAGTGGTCTATGCGACACAGGGTAATAAAAGGTTGCTGAGTCTATCAGATTAGGCCACCTATTCTACGACCAGCCTTACAGTTAGAAGGATGTCAACTCAGCAGCTTGCAGCACCACTTGGAAGAGTAGTCAGTACCGGAATTGCACTGGGAATAGTCCGGTGCCTTCCCTTTGTTATCTTCAGAAAGTTCTTCAAATCCATCCCATGACTGTGGTATTATGGCCCATGAAAGTAAAAATTAGATTGCTTGTACCACAAAGCAACTGATAATCTCACTTGACATAGAAACATAGAAACAGATCCAGCAAATTCTAGATTTCTGCATTTAACTACCCATTCGTAATTGTAGAAGTTGCGGCTGGTTTCCAAGGGATTCTATCATTAATGCCGCAAAGTCTGGGTCATAATCATCTTTGGAAGGAATTGGCATCTTGATTCTGCTGCCTGCACATTATTTTATGCTGATAATATTACGAAGAGAGATTACAACAAAGGACTCTCCTTCCCAATCTCTTCCCTCACCCAAGCTACGGTGGCCATCAAGATAAATCACCACTAATTATTTCTCTCTAATGAGAGAGCAGCTGTATGGTATGGTAAGACTATGGTGACACAAATTTTGAAGAGGAGCATCAGCAACAATGTTGGTTAGATTATTTTAATCAACCTGCTCAGAGATGTTAATATAGAACATAGAGCATAGAACAGTTCAACATAGTACATGCCCTGTGGCCGTCAATGTTGTGCCGACCTTTTATACTACTTTAAAAACAATCTAATCTATATACCCTTCATTATACGATCTTCCATGTGCCTATTCAAGAGTCGCCTAAATGCCCCTAATGTATCTGACTCTACTATCGCTGCTGGCAGTGCATTCCACACATCCATTTTACTCTCTGTATAAAGAACCTACCTCTGAAATCTCCCCTAAACCTTCCTTCAATCACCTTAAAATTATGCCCCTTCATGACAGCCATTTCCACACTGGGAAACAGTCTCTGGCTATCAACTCTGTCTATGCCTCTCATCATCTTGTACATCTCTATTTCACATCCTTCTTCACTCCAAATAGAAAAGCCCTAGATACCTTAACCTTACTTCATAAGGCATGCCCTCCAGTCCAGGCAACATCCTGGTAAATCCCCTCTGCATCCTTTCTAAAGCTTCCACATCCTTCCTATAATGAGGTGACCAGAACTGAACACAATATTCTAAGTGTTGGTCTAACCAGGGCTCTATAGAGCTGCAGCATAACCTCTCAGACCTTAATCTCAATCCTCCTGCTAATAAAAGCCAACAAACCGTATGCCTGATGAACAGCTTTGGCCCGAAACGTTGATTTTCCTGCTCCTCGGATGCTGCCTGACCTGCTGTGCTTTTCCAGCACTGCTCTGATCTAAACTCTGGTTTCCAGCATCTGCAGTCCTCACTTTTGCCTTCTTAATCACTCTATCAACTTGGCTGGCAGCTTTGAGGGATTTAAGACATGGACCTCAAGATCTCCCTGTTCCTCCACACTGCCAAGAATTCTGCCTTCAACCCTGTAATCTGCATTCATATTCGACCTTCCATAATGAATCACTTCGCATTTTTCCAGGTTAAACACCATCTGCCACTTCTCAGCCCAGCTCTGCATCCTGTCAATGTCCCATTGCAACCTACAATAACCTTACACATTATGCACCACTCCGCCAATCTTCATGTCATTTGAAAACTTAATAACCCACCTTTTCACTTCCTCATCCAAGTCAATTATAAAAATCACAAAAAGGCAGAGATCCCAGAACCAATCCCTGCTGAACACCATTAGTCACCAAGTTCCAGGCTGAATGCTTTCCATCTACCACCATCATCTGTCTTCTATGGGCCAGCCAGTTCTGTATCCAGACAGCCAGATTTCCCTGTATCCCATGTCTCTTTAATTTCTACCGTGGGGAACCTTATCAAAAGCCTTGCTAAAATCCTGGAACATTCAACAACCATTCCTGCCCCTGTGATATCCAATTGTTTGTAATAGCCACAACACCATAGCTCCAAGTACTGATTCACAATCTAAGTTCATCACCCTTATTCCTGATACTTCTTGCATTAAAATAGACACACTTCAACCCATCACACTGACTGCATTTTTTTCCTATCAACTGTCCTCTCAGACTCTCTGCACACTGTATCTGTTTGTTCACTACCTATATCTTCTGGAGCTGTTGGCCTTGAACCCAGGTCTCCTGGTTCAGAGGTAAGAACACCACCACTGTGTTATGAGAACTCTTACAATGATGGTTAAAAGGCAGCTGATGCAGGATAACCACCTGCATGCCCCTCCTCCAATGAACCTTATTAATTAGTGGTGCATGGTTTGCAAAAATAATTTCTTTCACGCATTTGCTGGGTTTGAGATTTTAAAACCAATATCTAATTCAGGAGGGTAATGTTGCCAGCTTACAATTTGGCAGTTTTAGTGGGAATTGGCATGAGAGAATGTATCCTGATTCTAGATCAGCCAATAAAAATACTGTGTTCGCAAATTAGACACACCAGGGGAAAATGTCCCCTTTCCTAAGTACATCTTACACACATGCATACATCTGCACCTCTCCAATCTATCAGCAAGAATCTGAAACTCATTAGTGTGACCTGGCACAAATCATTAAGCTTTTTTTTTAACAAACAACTGATGGACAGGCAGAGTAACACCCCTTAAACAACACTCACTTTACTAATTTCATATAACTGGCAAATAAATTTCAACACATAAGTGTGAAGTATGACATATTGGTAACAAACATATGGGGGTCACGCACTATTTGGAAACCAAATGAGTAAATGGGGTAGAGGAGTGAAGGGATTTTGGAAAACAAATACACAGATTGCTAAATGTAGCAACCACCGGTTAATAAGGCCATAAAAGTGCTAAGGTCCATTTATAAAGGGACAGAATTGAAAACTGAAGTTTTGCTCAACATATATTTGATACAAGAAACAAGAGCAGGGATTTTTCTCAGTACTTCCTCAAAAACCTTGATTTTCTGACCAAGTAGAGGATATTGTTTTTGGGTTAGGTCCACAGTATTAGAGCCAAATATAGGTGACAATGTATTTTGAGAGGTCACCAAACCTCTGGATTTGGCCTGGGTTGGTTATCTAGTGGCTGTGAGGCACACTCACCAGCCAGTTATAGATGGTCAGTGGGTGGTTTTGTGAGGCTGGTGAGCCAACAGGAGGCACTCCAGCAGGAAAGAGATAGAGGCTGTAGACTGCCATTGCAAATAAGGATAAGGGAGGGTATCACCATTTTGATGTGTCTTCTCAGAACTTTTAAGACTTTTTTGAGTAAACTGCCACAGCTGCCAGGCCACCATTGTGCAGAGAAACTATGTAATTTTGGTCTCCTTAGTTAAGGAATCTGTAAATACATTGCAGGTAGTTCAGAAGAGGTTTACTTGATAAATATCTAGAATGAATAGCTTATCTTATCAGGAAAGTACAATATTTGTTTCCACTGGAATTTAGAATGATGTAGAGTGATTTGATTGAAATATACAATATCCTGAATATGGAAAAATGTTTCCTTTTGTGGGCAAGTCTAGAACTAGGAGGCAGCTGAAAATGTGTTGCTGGAAAAGCGCAGCAGGTCAGGCAGCATCCAAGGAACAGGAGAATCGACGTTTCGGGCATCAGCCCTTCTTCAGGAAGAAGGACTGATGCCCGAAACGTCGATTCTCCTGTTCCAAGGGCTGATGCCTGAAACATCGATTCTCCTGTTCCTTGGATGCTGCCTGACCTGCTGCGCTTTTCCAGCAACACATTTTCAGCTCTGATCTCCAGCATCTGCAGTCCTCACTTTCTCCTAGAACTAGAAGGCACCCCATTTAAAAATTAGGGATCTTCCTTTTAGGAGAGAGATGAGGAGAACTTTTATCTTGTGTGTTTGTGCAACTTTGGAACTCTCTGCCTCAAAAAGTGGTGGAAGTGGGGTCACTGAATATCCATAAGGCAGAGTTGGATAGATGTTTGTTAAGTGACAAATCAAAGGTTATTGGAGTAGATCAGAATGTGAATTCAAAGCATAAATTGATCAACCGTGATCTGATTGAATACTAGAGCAGGTCTGAGGGGCTGACTGGTCTTGTTCTGTTCCTACTTTGTCTGTCTGTTCAAAACAGCTTGTGGGGTTGTATGGTGTAGTGGTAGTGTCCCTACTCCTGAAACAAGAGGCCTGGGCTCAAACCCCACCTGTTCAGGGGTATGTAATACCATCCCTGAACAGATTGATCAGAAAAATATGATGAATAAAAGAATTTCAAAACACCTGCAAGGCAGCCTGGCGCCTAGTAGACATGAAGACCTCCTAGTCTTTCTGGAAGGTGACTACTCCTGTGGGAGGTGAACTGGGAAATTCCTCTGAGTTGTTGATTAATTGGCCTTTTAATGCACTGTCCCTCTCTGTGGACTGCTGTTTGGCAGTAGGTGACAGCACTTACACTGATCTGGCCTCCAGCAAAATGGCTGAGAATGGAGCAGGCTGGTGGCCCAAACGTCTGCACCTACCTATTCAAGCCAATCCCTCGCACCTCCACCCCACACCCCCCCCCCCCCAAAAAATGAATGGATCTAGAAACCACAACCTTCAGACTCCAAGAGAAAGTTATCTAACTGTGCATGAGAGAGAGAGAGAACCTGAATGTGTTTCCTGCCTGGGCTAATGCCTCTCTTCCTAAAGAGATGAACATTGGCCCCAAAATTAAAGGAATGTTTAAAAACAAAATTAATTTAGGCCTGCTTTTTCATGTATCTGTCATCTGAATCATTGTTCTATTTTACTTCAGTGGGTGTTTCTTCTCCTCCTTTCTGTCACAATGTGTACTTTTCATGAATATAGCAGCATATGCTGCCTTAAGCAAACACCTCTAGACTGCATGCTTTTCTTAAAGGTTATTTTGTGCAATTATTCTGTTGTAAGGTATATTGTGAAGCTAGGATTAGAGCTCCTTTCCTACTAAATTATTGTTTAGTCGACTTTTTAACATTGTCGAATTTTTGCAAGCGATATATTAAATGGCACCTCAATGGGGATGGTACTATGTACACTTTTTAAAAAGACAAATACGTCACAATTTAAAAAGGGTTCTCTGCGTCAGTCTTGAAATAAATTACCTGACACAGAATCAGCGCCCAGATGGGTATGGGGTTACAGAATAATTTCAACAATGTAGAAGGCCATTCAGCCTGTTGAATCTATGCCAGATCGCATTGGAACAATCCAGCTGGTTTTATTTGCTTGCTAAAGTTCATTTCACTGCAAGTTTGTTTTCTTTCAGGTGCCTGTCTGGTTTCCTTTTGAAATCATTAATTATCACTTCATCTTGCACTGAGTTTGAAATTATTACAACTTACAGCATAAAAACATTCTTCATGTTTATCCCTCTTCATGTGATCCTGCATGTCTTGATCAAAACCTTAAATCTGTGCCCTTACCATTGTACCATCTGATACTGGGTGCAGAGAATCGCTACATACTTTATGTAAATCTGTCTCGTTCTTCTATGCATCTATCCAATCTCCTCTTGATCTCTTTTGCTCTAAGAACAATAGACCCAGTTTGTCCAATGTAGCCTTCAGGCCTGGAGCAATGTTGGCAAATCTCCTCGGTACCTTCTTATGTCCCATCTACCTTTTCTAAACTATGGTGATCTGAACTGGATGTGATAGTCTTGTTGGTGGCTAACCAGAATTTTATAAAGTTTAAGACCATAAAAGATAGGAACAGGAGTAGCTGTTTGGTCCCTTGAGCCTTCTCCTCCATTTAATAAGATCATGGCTAATGACATTCCTCACATCCACTTACTACCCTTTCCCTAGAACCCTTGATTTTTCTAAACTAATTAGGAATCTGTTTATCTCAGAATTAAAAATGCCCTTACAGCTCTCTGTAGCAAGGAATTCCTCCTTATCTCAGTCTTAAATTGGCACCTCTTAAATCTGAGACTATGCCCTCTGGTCGAGGACTCTCTCATGGGGGAAACATTCTCTAAGTATTTGCCTTGTCAAGTCCCTTAAGAATCCTCTATGTTTCAATGGTCTCTCATTCTTCTAAACTCCTATGAGTAGAGTTCCAGCTGAATAGCTTTTGGTCATAAGACAGTCTTTCCATACCAGTGATCACCCCTGTGAACCTTGTCTGAACTGCCACCAATGAAGTGATGCCTTTCTTTAAATAACAGGACCAGTACCTGAAATGTCGATTCTCCTGCTCCTCAGATGCTGCCTGGCCTGCTGTGTTTTTCCAGCACCACATTTTTCAACTCTGGTACTCTAGCATCTGCAGTCCTCACTTTCTCCTGCTCTCAGTTCTCCAATTGTAGTCTCACCAGCACATTGTACAATTGCACTAAGGCTTACAAGTGCAATTTAACTTTCCTGCTTTTGTTTTACTCAATAGCTCTATTGTTGAAGCCCAAGATCCCATATGTTTTGCTCATCATTCTTTCAATATTTTCTGATACCTTCCAAGATCTACGCAATTGAATCTGAGGTCGCATTGTGCCTGCATGCTCTTCAGAACAGTATCATTAAGTACACATTGCCTTTCTCTATCGCTTCTGCCAAAATACATCATTTCACGTTGCTCTGTATTAAATTCCATGTGCAAGCTGTCTGCCCAGTTTGCTCAGCTGTCTATAACCTGTTCCAGCTAATTGAATCATTCTCATTGTTAGCCACTTCTTCAATTTGGTATCATGGGCAATTTTCTTTCTATTGCAATATTCAAATCAGATACAGTGGTTCTAACACTGAATTTTGAGAAGCACTAGTCTGAAATACATTTTTTGGTTCTAAAATCAATTTGTACACCAAGGTTGGAAGTGAGTGTCAAGAATGGAGGTTGGTAAGTTGAGGGCGATGAGGCTGTTGCAGAGAGATATGGCGCGAGGAATTCTACATTGAGTAACTCATCACCGAACTGCTCAAAGACTGACAAGGAACAAGTCAGAAGTATGATGGAATATTCCCCATCTGTGTGGATGACTGAAGTTCCAACAATGCGTGAAAATTGAGACCATTTAACTGGCACTATGTCCACAAACATTCAATGCTTCACCATTGGCGCTCAGCTGCAGTGTTTACTATCTATAAGATGCACTGCAGAAAATCACCAAAGCACCTTTCCAGCATGGGTTTCACATCTCATGAAGTCTCTTGCTTCAGGTTAAATAGGGGAAAGAAAATCTCCTGCTGATTACCACGTACCATCCTCCCTCAGCTGATGATTCAGTATGGCTCCATATTGAAAAACACTTGGAGGAAGCACTGAGGGTGACAAGGGCACAGAATGTACAGTGGTTGGGGAGTTTCAATATCCACCAGCAAGAATGGCTCAGCAGCAGCCCTACTGATCGAGCTGGTCATGTCCTAAAGGATATAGCTGCCAGACTGGGTCTTAGGGAAACGGTGAGGGATCCAACAAGAACACAAAACATACTTGACCTCATCATTGTCAATCTTGCAGCTGCAGATGCCTCTCTCCATGACATTATTGGTAAGAGTAAGCACCACAAGGTCATTGTGGAGATGCAGGCCACCTTCACACTGAGAACACTCTCCATCGTGTTGTATGCCACTATCACTGTGCTAAATGTGACAGATATCAAACTGATGCAGCAACTCAAAGCTATGCATCCAAAAAGTGCTATGGGCCATCAACAGCAACAGAATTATACTCCAGCACAATCTGTAACCTCATGGCCTGGCATATCCCCTACTCAACCATTATCATCAGACCAGGGAATTAACCTTGGTTCAATGGACAGTACAGGAGGGTATGCTAGGAGCAGCATCAGGCATACCTGAAGATGAGGTGTCAACCAGGTGAAGCCACCAAACAGGACTACTTGTGTGCCAAACAGCATAAGCAGTAGATGATAACAGAGTTAAGGATCCCACAACTAACGAATCAGATCTAAGCTTTGCAGTCCAACCACATCCAGTTCTGAATGGTAATGGACAATTAAACAACTTACTGGAGGAGGCTCCACAAATATGTCCCTCCCCAAAGATTGAAGAGCCCAGCACGTTAGTGCAAAAGATACGGCTGAAGCATTTGCAGCAAAGTTCAGCTAGAAGTGCCCATTGGATGATCCATCTTGGCTTCCTCCAGTGGTCCCCAGGATCACAGATATTGGTCCTCAGCCAATTTGATTCATTCCCTGTGATATCAAGAAACACTTGGAGGCACTGGATACTGCAAAGGCTATGGATTCTGACAACATTCAGGAAATAGTCCTGAAGACTCATACTCCAGAACTTGCTGCTCCATCAGCCAAACTCCTTCAGTACATTTACAACATGACATCTACCCAACAATGTGGAAAATTGTCCTGATATGTTCTGTATGCAAAAAGCAGTCCAAATCTGACCTGGCCAATTACTGTCCCATTAGTCTACCCTCAATTATTAGGAAAGTGATGGAAGATGTCATCAACAGTGCTAAGAAGCATCACTTAGTCAGGAATAACCTGCTGCAAAATACCCATGACTGGTAGCATCTAGAAGGACAAGGTCCAAAGATACTTGAGAACACCACTACCTCCAAGTCATGACACCCGCAGCCCCTGAATGAACAAAAGAAATATGATGGAGAAGGGGCATTTCTAGGTTGAGAGTTGAAGGATGTTAGTGGGTGGCTGGAGGATTGGAGTCAAAGAGTGTGGTGCTGGAAAAGCACAGTAGGTCAGGCAGAAGAGTCAACATTTCGAGCATAAGCTCTTCATCAGAGCTTATGCTTGAAACGTCGACTTTCCTGCTCCTCAGATGCTGCCTGACCTGCTGTGCTTTTCTAGCATCACACTCTTTGACTGTGACCTCCAGCATTTGCACTCTTCATTTTCTCCTTTCCAGTGGCTGGAGGATTGCCAGCAGGGCTAGTGCCATCAAGGCAGAGTTGAGGGATCATGGGTGTAGGAGTAGCCATTCAGTCCCTTGAGCCTGCTCCACCATTCACGGCTGATCTCTAGTTTAACTCCATGCACATGCCTTTGGTCCATATCCCTCATAGCTTTCCTTCAGAAAAAATGGTGGCTCTCAGAATTAAAACTAACAATTGATCCAGCATCCACTGCCATTTGCGGAAGAGAATTCCAAACATCCACCACCCCTTTGTGCAGAAGTGCTTCTTAATATCTCTCCTGAATGGTCTGGCTTAATTTTTAGACTAGTCTAGAATCCCCAACAGGTGGAAATAATTTATTATTATCTACCCTGTCTTTTTAAGACTTTGATCAGATCTAGAAATGTTCTAATTTCCAGAGAAAACAGGCCTACTTGAAAACAGGCCTACTTTGTACAGTCTCCCATAACTTAACCCCTGAAGTTTAGGTATCATTCGTGTAAACCTACATTGTACTCCCTGCAAAGCCAATAGATCCTTCCTAAAATGTGGTGCAATCTGCTCTCAGGATGACAGTGGGTAGGTCAAATATGACTGAGGGACGGTGTAGTCTCATGGTTCAAATCCAGCTGCTGGGGAGAGGGTGGCAGTAGTTCACAATTCTCCTGACAGACACGATGAATGATGTTGCTGCTGGCATTGCAGGTTTTGAATCTTGTCAAGGTGTGCTTTAACTCCTGACCTTACACAATGCAACTGTGGGCTCATGGGACTTCTTGTCCACCCCTGCCATGCGATTAGCCTGGAATGTGTTGAAACAAATTGGCCAGCTGCCTTCTGACTATATGTGGTTAGCCTTTCTGCTTCCGAGTGCAAATCCTGCTCACTTCCAGTCCTATCATCAGGAAAATTCCCCACAATAGCAAGATCCCACACAAGGTAATAGAATTTGTTGGGGGAGCGAGGTATGGCTACAGGAATTTACAGAATTAGTAAGGGGAGAGGATGTGAAGGGCTTACTAATAAAAATTGAGCATTCTAAATGGAACATAGGGAAATCCCACTCACCAGTATAGAGATCACAGTCAGAGATCACAACAGTGATCACAACATTGAATGCATGGCATTCAATATGGGCAGCTGTGTTTCTGATGAATTGATAGTCACAGATTCTAAAGGATTAGAAGCTAGACAGGAGAATATTGGAATAAAACAGAAATTTGGAAAAGCTCAGCAAGTCCCAGAGCATCAATGGAGAGAAAGCAAAGTTAATACCTCGGTTCCATGATCCTACCTGAAACATTAACTCTGCTTTCTCTCCACAAGTGCTAGCAGACCTGCTGAGTTTCTCCAGTAATTTCTGACTTTGTTTCTGATTTCCACATCTGCAGTTCTTTACATTTTCTTTGTTTAGAATTTTGGAACAGTTGGGTTTGGAAGTGACAAAGAATACATTTTCTTTCTGTGTGTTATTCTTACAACCCAACAAATCATCTTGTACATTGTTGCATCTGAAATCCTACTTAGCCAAATTTTCTGCCTTTTACTTTACAATTCACTTCTTTTGAAAACAATCCTCCCGTTATTCCTCATAAATCATTACGTTGCTCACTTCCACTTTCTCAGAAAAATGAAATGCACAGTCTCAATAACAACTGCTGTGAGTTCTGTTGCTTAGCAACATACCAGTGGTATCCTAGCAACAATGGGTTCAAATCAGTTCCTTTTTTTAATAATTAAATTTATTTTATGAGGTAAGTTTTTCCTTTCATTTTGCTTGCTCTTAGACCCTTTGCTCCTGCTGCTGTGACAAGTCAGTAGGAATCAGTCCCCAGTCTCCCTCGTTCAATACTGTGCGCAATCAATATCGATTGTGGTTCCCCCTGATGTGCAGCAGTCAGCAACCAGACTTTTCACCAGGTCAAGAATACACTGGGCTGCGACAGCTTGCCTGAAGAAGCTTGACTTCTTCCTGCACTGGCCCTCCGACAGGTCTAAAAACAGTGGCACCTGGACCCTTTATTGTCTCCTGATTGGACTAAGTATTGTGATACAGGTTAAAACTCTTCCTGCTGCTTCACATGCTCTGTGTTCCTCTCTCCCAATGAAACAAGCATTAACATTTCCAGTGACATGCTCAGAAAGCTTTACTTGCAAACCATGCAGAAGAGAAATCCTTTGATCCATTGATTTGGAATCTTGTTTTATTTTTAAAATGCAACTTCAGTCATTCTGAGAAACCAAACCTAACAAGTTTTACTTGCGGGGGTTGGGGGCGGAGACTCGGTCAATTGTTAATTAAAATGGTGTAGGGATACAAATTCATCAAATTCTGAACTCAGTAGATTTATGAGGTTCCTACTTGCTTGTACCAAAACAGAAACTGCTTAGTTCAAATGACTGTAAATATAAATGTACCTTGAATGTAACAGTAATGCCATGTCTGCTATCTTAATGACTCCCATTCCAGGTAGGTGGACAAGGTTAAAATTGGGCCTGATGTAAACCATCCCTGTCCGCCCACATATGACTTATGCCTACCGGTACAATAACATGTCTGTGACTTGCAAAGAAACAGCCATTGGGGAGGACATTCATATTTAATGGAGCACCTGTTGTTGATAGATTAGGCAATTGCAGTTTAGTTCTATTCCTGCACCACATCCATCAATTGCTAAAATGCCCAGAATTTTATGAAGGTAATCAGACAGCAATCTTTCTCTTACGCCATCGATAATGCTATAAAATTACAAAATGAGTCTCACTGTCAGGACTCCTGTTCAAAATTACACAATCACAAAGACTTATGAGGTACATTACATTCTAAAAATTTCATTCCATGCATGCCCACTGAATTTATAAAAGATTTTACTTTCAATAGCACTGATGACCTAATCAGGAGTCCTGACTTGAGGGAGTTACTGAGCTCTACCATGAAAGAGTGGAATTTAATATTAGTCATTAAACAGTCTTAAATCTAGGAATGATTCAGAGTATTAGTTTCCTCCCCAGTGCCAAGAGGCTATACCTCATGAACTATTATCCCAATGAAACCATCAACAGTTACAACTTATTAAAGGAAAATTAACTGATGCAGGTATCAAAGTGAAAAGGCAATTTACATTCTTAGAGCTGTTTGGCAGAGAGACAAACAAAATTGCTACTTTATTTTTGTAACAATGATAACTGATCTTATGACCGAGTATCTGGGGGAATTCCCTTGTCTCTGTTATCCTAAACTTTTGAGTTTTATTTGTTAACTCCACAGGCAGGTTCTAGGATGTATCAAATCACTTCAAAAGGTGATCCAATGATGTTCTGTTGCAAGGCATAACGTTAAGGGTGGTTTGGAGGAATATCAAGGAAGCATTGACATTTACATTGCTCTCTATCCAACTTAGGAGAAAGACTTCACATGCAATTTTAATGGAAACTGGCCTTCTTACAGTGGAGTGAGCAGAGTCAGAAAATTATCTTGGTACAGTATTAGACTTTATGATCCTTCAACTCAGTTACAGTATTGCTCAGGGTAGTTAGCATGGTGACAACTACATTTGCCAGTGAAAGATTCTTTAAAGAGGCGCCTCCAGGAATCAGAGTGGCTGAATTCTCAACTGCTTCTTGAAGGTTCAACAATTATCAGACTGAGAAATGAGTTGCAAGAAGGCTGCAGGATCTCAGCAACTAAAACACAGTTTTCTTGAGGTTCAGTGTCTTTAAAAGAGTAGGAAAGGTGAGTGGCATCCTACTTTCAAGTATCAATCCCACATTCTCTCATCCCAACCAACGGGAATGGCCATTGATCCTGTTGTGGTGCAGAATGGTTGTTCTCCAACTGGACAGGGCCTCTAACATAGGCATTCTCCTGGAAGTAGACAGAAGTTCTGCCCTGTATTTGTCAAAGGGCCGATGCCCGAAAGATGAACAAGGCAGACCCAACTCAAATTTTATGTTAGGATGCAGGGTAAAGGACAGCCCCATTTCTTTCCAAACAATACAGCTGCGGTGAGGCATATTACAACATTGTAAATTCAGATTTCTATGTAAAAATTTCATGTACTACCTTCAGCTAGCTTTTATTAATTTATTCATGGAACACTGGCAGTGCTAACCAGACCAGCATTTATTACGCACATCTAAATGACTAGAGGGCAGTACTGTAGATTTGGGCTCATGTGGAGGCCAGGCCAGGTAAGGATGACAGATTTCCTTCCCTAAACAAAATTAGTGAAGGAGATGAGTTTTTATGACAATTGATCGTAGTCACATGTTTGCCATTAAACTGGCTTTGATTTACAATTTTAAAAAAAAATTCAGGCCTCACCATCTTTCAAAGTTGGATTTGAACTCATGTCCCCAGAACATTTAGCCTGCTGCTCTACGATTGCAGCTACTTCTTCACTCCTCCTCCTCCCCTTCCTTTTTGTTGTAACACTGTCTGTGATTGCTTGTTGGCTCTTCTGGAGCTCGTTCCCAGTAGAAGTCTCAAGGCAGTACTAAAATGAAGCAAAAGAAATCTGCCATGCTCCAACAATCTTACTTAGATGGGGTACTAAATATTACAAATGTTGGCAATTTTGTTTTTGGAGTTCTGAATGGTGACATTCAGTTTTGGATGGGGGAGCAACTGGTTGGAGTTCATACTTGCATATGCACCACCTCAGCAAGAGTAAAACAACAAATGACTTCTGGAATATTACAAAAGCCATTTAAATTCCTCGATGAATGAACATCATCAGCTGCTTCATCAATGACCTTCTTTCTATCAAAGGATCAGAAGTGAGGATATTTGCTGATGACTGGTGCTAAACATTGTGCATTCATGACTCTTAAAAATCCACATCTATACATTATATCTGATATGTGGATTAAGACAGCATCAAATTAATCTGCTAGATATATTCCTGTTATTGGTCTTAAGAGAATGCCCCGTGTAAGTTTAATGATCCGCATTGTGTTAACTTGTTCTGCTTACTTCAGTCACAGCTAATAGTTTGTATATTCTCAGCCAGTTGCTGCCCCATCAGTCTACTCTCGATCATCAATAAAGTAATGGAAGGTGTCATCAACAGTGCTATCAAGCAGCAACTGCTCAGCAATATCCTAATCAGTGATGCCTAGAATGGGTTCTGCCAGGGCCACTCAGCTCTTGACCTCATGAAAAGCCTTGGTTCAAACATAGACAAAAGAGCTGAATTCCAGAGGCGAGGTGAGGGTAACAGCCCTTGATATCAAGGCCACATTTGAACAAATGTGAAATCATGGAGCCCTAACAAAACTGCAATCAATGGGTATTGGGGGCAATCTCTCCTCCTGCTGGTAGGAGTCATACCTGGCACATAGGAAGGTGACCATGGTTGTTGGAGGTCAGTCATCTCAGTTCCAGGACATGTCTGCAGGTGTTCCTTAGAGTAGTGTCCCAGGCCTAATCATCTTCAAATGCTTCATAGTCATAATCATAGAGTCATACAGCACGGACACAGACCCTTAGGTCCAACCAGTCCATGCCAAACATAATCCGAATCTAAACTAGTCCCACAAGCCTGCTCCTGGCCCATATCCCTCCAAACCTTTCCTATTCATGTACTTATCCAACTGTATTTTAAATGTTGTAATTGTACCCACATCCACCATTTTGTCAGGAAGTTCATTCCATACACGAACCACATTCTGTGTGAAACATTTGCCTCTCATGTGTTTTATAAATCTCTCTCCTCTCACCTTATCATGTGCCCCCAATCTTGAAATCCCCCATCCTAGGAAAAAAAACAACTACCATTAACTCTATCTGTACCTCTAATTATCTTGTAAACTTCTATCAGGTCACCTCTCAAACTCCCATGCTTCAGTGAGAAATGTCCCAACCTATCCAGCCTTTCTTCATAACTCAAACCTTCCATACCCAGCAACATCCTGGTAAATTTCTTCTGAATTCTATTCAGCTTAATAATATCCTTCTGATAACTAGGTCACCAGATCTGGACACAGTATTCCAGAAGAGGCTTCACCAATGTCCTGTACAACGTCAACATGATTTCCCAGCTCCGATACTCAAGGGACTGAACAATGAAGGAAAGAGTGCCAAATGCCTTTTAAACCACCCTATCTATATGTGACACAAACCTGCAATACTAAGTCCCTCTGTTCAATAGCACGACCCAAGGCCCAACCATTAATTGTATAAGCCCCACCTTTGTTTGTTCTACTAAAGTACAATACTATGCATTTGTCCAGATTGAACTCTATCTGCCATTTTTCAACCCATTGCCTCATTTGATCAAGTGGCTGATGACCAGTGCTAAACATTGCACATTTGTAATTCCCCAGATACTGAAACATTCCATGTTCAAATGCAAGAAGATCTGAACAGTATCTAGACTTTGGGCTGGTAAGTGACAAGTAACATTTGCTTTGCACAAATGCCAGGTAACGACCATCTTCAATAAGGTTCAATCTAACCACCATCCCTTGACATTCAACGGTGTTACCATCACTGAATCCCCCCACTATCAATACCCTTGTGGTCCTATTGTCCAGAAACTCAACTGAACACATCACATAAAGTTGTGGCTACAAGAACTAGGAATACTGAGGTGAGTAACTCACTTCCTAACTCCCCAAAGCCTAAACATCATATGCAAGCCATAAGTCAGGAGAGGGATGGAATATGTCCTATTTGCCTGGATGGGTGCAGCTCCAACAATACTCAAGAAGCTTGACACCACCAAAGCAAACTACTTGATTGGCATCATATCCATAAATATCCACTCCTTCCACCACTGATGCTCACTGGCAACAGTGTGTATTATCTACGAGATACAAGCAGAAATTCACCAAAGGTCCTCAGATAACACCTTCCAAACCCACGACCACTTTCATCTAGATACATGAGATGCAGCAGATACATGGGAACATCACCACCTGCAAGTTTCCCTCCAAGCCACTCACCACCCTGACTTGGAAACATATGACTGTTTCTCCACTGTCGCTGGGTCAAAACCCTGGAATTGCCTCCCTAAGGGCATTTTGGTCTACCTACCGCATGTGGAGTGCAGTGGTTCAAGAAGACAGCTCACCACCACCTTCTAAAGGGCAACAAGTGATGGGAATAAATGTGAGTCAGCCAGTGACTTCCATATCCCATGAATAAAAGAAAAAGACTGCTGCTTTAGACAAAATGGAAAGTCACTAAAGTCCTACTCTCTCATTAGATAGAGGTGAGTGATGGTGAGGTTAACCATCCCTTAGACAAGGGTGAGATTGGGAAGACATTGCCTTCCTGGTGGTGGTATTTGAAGTATAGGAATCGAACCCTACTATCACTCTGTATTACAAACCAGCTGTCCAGCCAACTGAGCTAACCAGTATCTGGGCAATGGGTGTTCCAATTTGTGCTTTCTGTGGAGAGTGAAAACGTCACTACTTGTGCAGAGCAAATGGCTCAATTCCAGGAATTGTTTAAGATTCTTTTAGGTGCGTTACCACAATAACTTTCTACTTTAAGAACTCATTCATCATGCAGTAAACCACAGGGGAATAGCGCAGGATTTATTTTTTGTTGTTCAAAGTTCCACCCACACTTCCCATGGTCTGTCACACTCTCACTTTTGAAAATAGTTAGAACAGCATTTACCACATTTTATTTGACATTTGAAACACCATTGAATTTAACATCTGATGAATGAGTTGGAGGGAAGTAATTAATGCAATTGTGCATATTAGCGAAGGCAGCCTCTAATATAGCACAGCATGCTTCCAAATAATTAGTTTTTTTCGCTACATTATATCTTAAGTGTGTAATCCTGAATAGATTCTATGAAGTTGATTGTAGCACTGCACAACATTTCTTATCTCCTTAGGCTCTTAGAGGTCTTTGTTATTTAAGGTGCACTCTCTCTCAAAGGGCAGAATTTTACCATCAATATATGGTGGCACTGTGGCTGTCCAGAATGTTCATTAAATAACAGAATGATGTTACAAGTTGACTCTCCAATGCACTCCATGTACTCGGGAAGACTGAGGCACTTTGCTTGCCTGCTCTGAAATGGTGGACAAGCAATTGCAAAGTTGAAGGCACCAGTAAAGGCTAACGATGGGATCTCCAATCATTTTGCCTCCACAGGCAGGGAAGACAACCATAAGACCCAACAATCCCCCCTGAGGGGTTTTCCCTGGTGTACTGATTTATAATTTTGATTCACACCCCTGAAGGTGACCTGAGATCTCCTCAGCAATGACTGCTCACCCATTGCCATTGGTGAGGTATCAGTGCTGCTAGCCCTCTGACTGTCTGCTGTTCTTAATTGGACAGCAGACCCATAGGAGGCCAGTTACAAAGCCAGCTAAGGTCAAATCGATAAGCCAGTCCTGCTGCAGACAAGTACAGGCTGAGGGCCTACTTTTAACTCTGATGCCAGAGTCCTGAAGTCCTGGGTAAAATTCAGCAAATTATCAACTTCAAATGTCACCTAGCAATGGGAATGAGGGATTTTATCAAAAAGGATTTTACAGGTCCCATAGCATGCATAGCACACAACTTAGGCCATGTGATCAAGGCAACTGCTGGAAGTATTCCAATTATGCCTAAGCATATTTAAGACCAGAAGAACAAAACAAAATTTATTTTGCTATCTGAGAGCATTCCCATCAAAAGAAAGTTCTCTCAGATATTTGGTATATGTTTTGGGGCCCTGAGCATAGCTCTAGTTATTAGTTATGTCACCAAGTGCACTTTTTACTTACAAGTCATGGAATCCATTGAGATTTTGAAGAAGGTAACGATTGCTTGATGCTGACAAAGTGCATTGTCTATTTTAACTAGTCCTGCAACTCTTCTCACTGTAAACCTTGATCTAGCCAAACATTGTGAATTATAGAGGGCCACAATAAACAGAGGCTATTCACAATAATTCGTGATCTATTAATACTTCTTGCTGTCTTTTCAAGTTGCCATATCTGATTTTGCTCACATATTATAAATGTCATCTTCACTTACTTCCTCTTGTTTAAATATCAAAAATAATGGTCCCAGAATACAATCGCTATCTTTTTGCACAGCATGCAAGTTTTAAAAGGCTGTCTGCCATCACTGTAGATTATTGGCGTTAATTTAGGCATAATAGTTTGCATTGAATGTCCAAGCTGCATAGAGGCAAAGAAAGTGCTGAGAGGTAAGAGGTAGGCTTAGAGATGGGACTAAATGCTTGGTTAAAAAGTTGGAATTGAAACTATTCTTGAAGGAGAGAAAGAAGAAGCAAGATGGAGATATTTACAGAGGGAATTTGAGTGTGAGACTAAGACAGCTGAAGACTGTATTGTTGATGGAGTGAAGCGTTGGGCAAATGTACAGCACACCAGAGTTATAGGATAAAGAATAGAGGATGATTGGTGCGAAGACAACAGCAGGTGAAACTATGAAGGTATTTGTAAACGAGGAAAATTAATGGTCAAAATGAAATCTTGGAGTACTGGCACATTAATCTCGTGTTCAGGAAAATAAGTCATCGGTAAAGATACACTTTTACACTGAGAGAATTTGGCACATAAAGTGAGTTAGCACCATGTGATCGCATATGTTTTTTTAGATTACTTACAGTGTGGAAACAGGCCCTTCGGCCCAACAAGTCCACAATGACCCTCTGAAGAGCAACCCACCCAGACCATTCCCCTACATCTAATACGACGGGCAATTTAGCATGGCCAATTCACCTAACCGGCACATTTTTGGACTGTGGGAGGAAACCGGAGCACCCGAAGGAAACCCACGCAGACACAGGGAGAACGTGCAAACTTCATACAGACAGTTGTTTGAGGCGGGAATTGAACACAGGTCTCTGGCACTGTGAGGCAGCAGTGCTAACCACTGTGCCACCATGCTGCCCCATGATACATTTGAAGAGGACAATGGGGATATGTCCCAGATATAGTCAAAAAATATATAGTTCGTCATTTTGATTGTGTGCTGCAAAGAGGGTAGAAACTAAATTGAAGGGAGTTTGAACAAGGTATTCTGATGTGACCATTAAAGAATCATAGAGTCCTATAGTGGGGAAGCAGGCTATTCAGCCCATCGAGTTCACACTGACCCATTGAAGGGCATCCCACCTGGACCTACTTCCCTACCTTTCCCATGGCTAATCCACTTAGCCTGCATATCCTTGAACATAATTGCAATTTAGCATGGCCAATCCACCCAACTTGCACGTCTTTGGACCATGGGAGGAAACCAGAGCATCTGGAGGAAAGCTGCATAAACACAGGATGAATGTGCAAACTCCACACAGATAGTCGCCTGACGGTGGAATCAAACCCAAGTCCCTGGTGCTGTGAGGCAGCACTGCTACCCACTGAGCCACTGTGCCACCCCCATGAGGGTGGCAAGGTCAAGGACGTGAAAGGGGAAAGCATCCTTTCATATGGGCTGGCACATGGAGAAGATCAAAAGTTTGCAAGGCAACCCAAGAGTGCTAGGCAAACAAACATTTCTCTCCAACCCTGACCCTGAAAACTTTGGAGGAGTTAACAGCCAAGATATTTGTTGGCAAATGTACTTGGATTTCTCATCTGCACGTTTTCAATTACAATTTTAATTGTTCGGATCTCATGACAATAACCTGGCACCATTTCCTTTGCCACAATTGGAAATAACCATGATGCCATCTTCGCTTGTGGGTTGCAATCGTACAATCAACGCATTATGCTTCAAGGTTGGCCTCAAGGGCAATTAGATATGGGCAATAAATGCTAGCCTTGCTGGAAAAATGTCCCATTTCTATTTAGTTTATTCAGCATTGTAGAATATTCTTTGAACCATTCACAGCTGTCTCCCACATTGCTTTTACAATAACAATACTGGTTTGCCTCTGTCACCTTATCTTGTCACATCATCTTGTGTTTGAGCCTTGGGAACAAGCACTAAAAGATTGTTTGACTGCTGGAGGAGGCAGCACAGACAGAATTAATCTGGGCCTTCCCAATGGGTGCACTTACAAACCTCCCTGCAGGATTCACTGGATAGAAATCTGGAATGGGGTTTATTTTGTCACTCGTTATACTGACTTCTTGTAACCAGTGAAATGGAAGGGTCTAATCCAATCAGAACAGGTGGAACACTTTTACACCTTGCTCAATATTATTTGCCACAGTTTTTTATTGAAATGCAAAGCTGGCAAGATACCCAATTTGTCAAAAAGCAAGTAAGTTTGAAATGTCCTCCAAACGTTATGAATGACATTAATTTATTTTATCAACAGCTAATAATGCACTGTTAGTGTAATGTCAATAACTTCTGGTGCATTAACCAAGGGTTAACAGAGTATTACTTGGAAGTTTACAAAGGAAAGATGTTTTATATACCGGACTTTACTGATTTAAGCATGCACTCTTTTTATTGCACATTCTATGGGGAATCATCAAGTAATGCAGTGGATTAATAATGACTTGGGGCAAACCCTGAAATAGTCTGGGGGAGACCTGAATAGCTGTTAATGTAGCAATCTTGCTGAAAAATGCTGCCATCTAGACAAAAAGGTCTATTTCACAGATGAGGAAATGCAAACCTTGCTTGAAGGAATGGAGAAGGAGCAGAAGATGCCCATTGGGGTAAACAGACATGACCTGAAGGAATTCTTTGTATAACAAGCATGGAAGCAAAAAGCAGAAAGTATTAGCACTGCTTCTACACCTTGAGGTCATTTCACAAGTAGAAGAAAATCTCTGATTTGAGAGCTATGGTTGGATAACAATGTAGCCATGCCCTAACTTGCACCTGTCCTGTTCATAACCCATTGTGCTCACAGACTTCCATTGGTTCTCAGTTCAGCAATGCCTCATATTTAAAATTCTCAGCCTTGTGCTCAAATCCATCTGTGGCCTTATCCCTCAATATGTGTGTGATCTCATTCAACCCAACATTCTTTGGGATGTCTGAACTACTCGAATTCTAGCCCCTTATGTATCCCTTATTTTCACTGCCCTACAACATGGTAGACTTGTCTCCAGCTGCCTCGGCCCAAAGCTCTGCAATAGCCTCATTGCACCTCTTGTCCTCTCTATCTCACTTCCCCTCTTTGTCACCTAACAATTTGTACAAGCTGGTGGCCATTGGCATTAATATCTCCTTATGAAGCTCAATGCCAAATTTTTGTTTTATTCACCCATGGAATGTGAGTACTGTTGACTGGGCCATCATTTACTGCCTATTCCTGATTCTGTTGAGAAGGCAGTGGTGAGTTACCTTCTTGAAACCAGTAAAATGGAAGGGGATAATCCAGTCGGAACAGCTGGTGGTGAGGTGCTGTCCACTTGGTGTAGGGAAACACACAATGCTATTAGGTAGAGAATTCCAGTGTTTTGATACAATGACAGTGAACGAACAGCAATGTATTTCCAAGCCAGGATGTTGAATGACTTGGAGAACTTGCAGGTGATTGTATCCCCATGTAGCTCTAAATGGCAGAGATCATTTTTGCAGGGTACTTGCCAATGAGCTTTGCGGAATTTCTACAATGCATGTTGTTGATGGTGTGTTTTGCTGCTCCTGAATGTTGGTAATGGAGGGAGTGAATGTTTGTGGATGTGTTGCCAACCAAGTGGGCTATTTTTTTTATGAACCAGGTCAGGCCCCTCAAAACATTTCAAGAAGGTAGCCCAGACCCTAACTTTGCTCGTTGTTTTAAGCTGGTGTAAAGGGGATATTCTCGGAGATAATCAGTTGGTCTAATCACTTGGTTTTAAACAAGACAGAATTTATTTACAAGATTGCTGAATGAAACATTAACAACACAAAACAGAATACCAAATAAGTTATCCTATCCAAAAACCCAACAAACTCTCCCAACTTAATGATGCTGTTCCAAATACTTGCAACAATCCTCATAAACACCCCTTGGCACAAAAGGTAAAACCAAACACAGTTCTTACAGGACAGAAATCAGACAGATACTACCAGCCTGGACCTGCTTCTTTGGGTCCCACAGCCTTTCTTCACACTACTGCTAAAACAAAACCAGAGAGGCTGAGCTGGGAGAACTGGCCACACTCCTTTCATTGCACAAGTGTCTTCTTAAAACTTGAAGGCCTGTTGCCTGAACCAGTATCTGTTAGCTATTATCAGCTTGGTCCTAAAACCATTCACCTCCCGACTTCTCAGAGTCTGTGTTGTTTATAACCTCTCTGCAAAAAAGGCCAAAGGCTGCATACATTTGTTAAAGAAGCAGCTTCATCACACTTTGACCTGGATGATGTCAAGTTTCTTGAGTGTCTATGCAAATGCATAATGTTCTCATTTTTAATTCTTCCCACCTTTCCTAGTGGGTCATAGAAAACCGTTCAAGAATGCTGTCGTAACAGTGCCAAGGGGTACTTTGTATGAATCTCAATTTACTCATTGTACTTACAATTGCCAAGTGCTTACATCGACTTGCATGTGCAGCAACGATTTTTAAAGATGGATTCACACAAAGAAACAGATTTTAACTTTGTAAGAAAATGCAAAATGGTGATAATAAGTCAGAGTCTATTTCACATCTATTGGAGTCAGGCAGGAATGATGCAAATTGAGCTGTTGATTCATCACTATTCATCTTGATTTATCTCACCAATTCAAGATTATCTCATCGGAATCTTAATCACTGAAAGTACTAAGAACCTCTGTCCGTATCTGATTCACTTGTCTGGACTTCAGTTGAGTAAAATTCCAATCTGGGGGCAGGGACCTTTAAAAATTTAATCTGTGCATCTTAAAGTTAAGATGCCTCTAGATCTGTGGGGTATTTGCAAAGGTCTGTGCTCTCTGTTCTAATCTTCTGCTTGTAAGATGAGATGGAGGATGATCAAAGGAAGCAGATCCGCTCACTCCCTGTGCACTTTCAAAAGGAGCCTGGAAAATGTGGACCCAGACAGCATCAAGAAATGAGGGAGAATGAAACTGGAGACATTTCCTGACTAAATGATTTGGATCATGTAATTCTTATCACATCATATCTCACTGAGATACAACCACACAGGCAGATATCACAATTTCAATAAGCTCCCAGGGAGTTTCATTCAATGGGAATAATCCTTTTATCGATGTTTGAGGTGACATGTTAACATTTGTCTCCTTTTCCATTTGAAATGGATACACAAAATGCTGCCACTCTCGATGTGGCTGCAGAATTCTACCTCTTACCCTACATTCTATTGCCATCTCTGTCAGGTACCAGCACATCTGATTTAGAATGATACAGCACAGATGGAGGCCATTTAGCCTATTATAACTGTGTTAACCCTTTGAAAACAAAAGCACCCAATTAATCCCACTACCAAGATGATCATTTCAGAATAACAACAGAAATTACTGGAGAAACTGAACAGGTCTAGCTGCATCTTAGCGTCCAATACAACTTTTGTTTTGATTAGATTCCCGACAGTGTGGAAACAGGCCCTTCGGCCCAACAAGTCCTCACTGACCCTCTGAAAAGTAGCCCACACAGACCCATTTCCCTCTGACTAATGCACCTAAACACTATGGGCAATTTAGAATGGCCAATTCACTTGGCCTGCACATCTTTGGACTGTGGGAGGAAACCGGAGCACCCGGAGGAAATCCATGCAGACATGGGGAGAATGTGCAAACTCCACACAGACAGTTGCCCAAGGCTGGAATCAAACCTGGGTCCCTGGCACTGTGAGGCAGCAGTGCTAACCACTGAGCCACTGTGCCACCCATTGGACTGTTTTGGACTGTTTCTCCAGAGATGATATCAGAACAGCTGAGTTTCTCCAGCATTTTCAATTTTTATTTCATCCTTCTGACATCCAGTCTTTTACTTTCATTTCTTCACATTCAATTTGTTTCAGAGATGATTCACTCGCTGGGAAGCACTTTGAAGTTGTGCCAGCCACTATGTCAATACAAGTATATCTTTCACAGCCCTGCAAATGTTTTTCCTTTTCAAGTATTTCCTGCACATTTAGGGGGGTTGACAGCAAGGTTACTGGCTGAGTCACAAGAAACTGGTGGGTGACAACTGAAGATCAGTCTCATTATGTGAAGGTTGAATGCCATACTACTGTAGTGCCTGGGCATTTAGGGCCTCTTCATCTCGTGCAGTTAGAACCTCAATTGCTGACATGATTCATTGGAAATTATTTGGCCAAAAGATGATAGAAAACACTAATTAAGTGTTACACTACTATACGATGTGCCTGCAAAGACAGGATTTATGCACAGATTTGCACCTTTCTGCTGATTAGCATTACATAAACTTGCCTCGAATCTCTAAATGAGACATCTGCAGGTTTATGGAGCAGGTTTATGTGAGCTCCTCATATCCACTCTCTCTGAGAATGTACAGTGCTCTGATTCTGGCAAATGACAATGTGTTGCAAGGTACTTTGGTACTGGCGGACCGTGAGGACAGGATCAGAGGACGTGGCACTTGAGGTCCTGACGGAGGAGGTGACTGGTGTCCTGTACTAGCAGTGTACCTGCAGGAGTCCATCATGCTGTCCAGCCCCTCCCTCCCATTACTAGCCCTGACCAAGGGGAATCACCAGCAAGACACCCATGGATAATATCCACTAAGGCTCAATAGCATAATACTTGCATTTGCTTTCAGGTAAAACCCTCAGTTCCCACCAACTAAATGTTGGTGGAATGAGGCTAACACCACGAGAAAGTATCCCACAGAATCTCCCAATATGTATCACAGAGGATCTTTACAGCTGCAGGTGAATATGGCATTGTGGCTATCCCCTGGAACGTCAAGTGACTGTTTAAATCATGCTCGAAATTCCCATTAGTACCACATAAAAACCCAAAGAACTGCGGATGCTGTAAATCAGTAACAAAAACAAAAATTGCTGGAAAGCTCAACAGGTCTGGTAGCACCTGTGCAGAGAAATCAGAGTTAACATTTCAGGTCGAATGACCCTTCCTCAGATTGTCAATTCTGAGGAAGGGTCACTCGACCTGCAACAATAACTCTGATTTCTCTGCACAGGTGCTGCCAGATCTGCTAAACGTTTCCAGCAATTTTTGTTTTTGTTTCACACCATGTTTACTCCTAATCAGTTGAATGATATTAGGTGAGGGCATTATGACAAACACTGACCATGAAAATGTCAGGCGCTTTAAGTAGCAATTCTCTGGGTGACCATTCCAAGTGAAAATTTCAACTGCTTTAACAAAGTAGAGTCTTCTTATTAATGCAGTCTAAATTGGCATTTCAACTTAAAATCTATCCTAGCTGCACGGGGTGGGGGGGCGTATTGGGGTGGAATCTTCTGACCCTGAGTGTGCTGCCTGGAATTGTCCTGAATCTGTCCCTGAGAGAGATCCTGCCAGGTCTTGTGAGATATATGAAGCAGTCTGTGACCTGCTTGTGTACTCATGGATGAACAATTCTCTGCACTGCAGTCAGCCATGGAGGAGATGACTATTTCAGTGGCTTCTGTGTGGAATCCTTAATGATGCAGATCATAGGCACAGCAGGAGCTTTGTAGATGAGTGCTCACACTGATGCTGTAAGTCTTTTCACTCAAAACTTAAAGATGCCTTCTTAACTTGCTACAACATGCTGAGAGAATCAAATAAAGTGAGCTTTCAGGCAGAAGTTTTGTGGAACTTGGTTTCACACAATACAGTTGCTGAAAACCACAATTTTATTTGTGGTGGATGAAGATGGGTGGCATTCGGTACAAAGCCACATAGAACAATTCAATGCAAGAGACATTTTACCTATCATCAGCTCTTTGAGGGTGCAAACAAATTGGTCTCATCTGCTCTTTCCCCACATCCCTACAAATGATTATTTAAAAAAATTATTTGTCCAATTGATCTTTTAAGAGTTTGCTAAAAATTATCAAATCTACTTCCACCAGTCTTTAAAGTAACACATTCTTGATTGCCACAATTTACTGTATAAAACATATTTTCATCTCCCCAACCCTCCAGCTTTTTGCCAATGATCTGAAATCTGTGTATTTGGTATTTGGTCCATCAGGGTACATGTGTAAGAATGTGAGTTAAGGCCTGCAGGCCACAATACGGCTGACCCATCACAGAACACATCACAAGGAGGCCAAGAATGATCAGACATCTAAGCTAGAAAACGAGTAAGTGTGCTTGGTCCTTTTTGAATGTAGCTGGTGTAACGTACTCACTATCGCAAAGCGCAAGCACAAATAAGAAGCAATGTAACAAGACGTGCTGGGATTATTCACTCAGCAAATAATGTGAATAAATGTCCTTCAATTGGTCTTGACACAGTCCTCCTAATGTATGCAAACCGGCCTAACAGTACATCCAAGCAGGGCCCTCCTGTGGCACAGCGGTAGTGTCCCTAAACTGGGAGACTTGGGTTCAAGTCCACCCGCTCCAGAGGTGTGTAATAACATCCCTGACCAGGTTAGTTTGGGAAAAACAGGTTAAATAAGAGCAACTTATCCAACTTATCCAAGACCACAGTAGAAGGCAATAGAAGGCCTGGGCTCAGAGGGCACTATGGGCACACAACTCAGCCAGGAGCTTCTGTGGGGGAAGCCCATTGAGGCTTTCCTGCCAGGTTAATGCAATGGCAAGGTCTGGGGTTGGAAGAAACCAGGAGAAAAAACAGAGAAATAAACAATAAGGGAGGAAGCCATTCAGCCCTTGACGCTATTTCTGTGTTTTAAAATTCAGACTTAATTTCTCAACTCTAATCTTTTTTTCTCTATCTGCCTCAAGATCCCCAATCTCAATTACATGCACAACTCCCCTTTAAAATTTATGCTAGAAATCAACTTTGACCCCTTATTCAAGTAGACCAGCACAGATCCCATATATCTCCTTTGGATCTACTGCTGATGACTCTAAATGGGAACTCATTCACAAGGCAGAACAGTTTTCCTCTGTCAAAGTTTCTCTGTCAAAATTTCTTAATATCTCGATTGTTAATTAGCATTTTAGTGTTGGAAATGATTCTTGTACCCTCCACCCTGTTGCCACCCCTCACCTCCCCCTCCACACACACACACCCTGAATGGTATGAGACCTGATGAAGGCGGATGTGATGCATAAAATAACAAACAGTACCTGGAACATGCTCAATCTGTAATGGGGAGTTCAACTGATTCTATCATTTTTTAAGGTAGGCAGTAGAATTTGTTTCCAATAATCCAAGTTCAAGTGATCTTTAACTCTGATCTTGATGTTAAAGCCTGTGAAGTTATTAATATGGGAAGGTGCAATTGTGCTATTGTCACAGGAACTAAGTCATCAAAACCTGGAAGGTGGTGCCTTAGATCAGCTTAAATTGCTAAGATTAAAATTATTGAAAATTTGTAACAAATGTGCCATATAGGCTTGGAAACTGTGAAGTTGGCTGAAATGAAATTATTGTTAGTTTTGTGAAAGTGGGAGAACAGAGAAACAGCTTGTAACTGATCAAAAACTTGGTGATGCGGCCAAAGGCCAAGTAGCCAATTGCAAGCTTCGATGAGATATGCTCAGCCTATCTGGACCTGGTCAGAAATCATGTGACACTGGGTTATAGTCCAATAGGTTTATTTGAAACTGCAAGATTTCAGAGGCCCCACTCTTTCCTCAGACAGCCAGTGAGAGAGAATACATTGGACACTGAATTTATAAGTGAAAGATCAAAGAGTCATTCAACTTATGCAAATATATTGAACAAACCTAATCAGTTCGAATGGAGGGGCAGGTTTCGATTGATGAATATGTGAATCCCAGAATTTCTTTCAAGTCACCACTCAAGATAACTTCAGGTTTTATCAGGATAAGGGTGACACCTAATTTTCAGACAATGCATTTTTTGGGTGAGGCCATGTTTCAAGTGTGTTTGCATCAGCCTGGAGTCAGACTGGTTTTATTTTCAAAGGAGGAGTTTATAAAATGCCATGTCGACTGCCTGCCTACAGATTGTGTGCTTTTTTTAACAAAATAGAATGTATCTGCAAATAAAAATCTGCAGATTATAAATTCTGTGTTTGACATTTTCTCTCTTACGAGTTGCCTGAGGAAGGAACAGTGCTCTGAAAGCTTGTAGTTTCAAATAAACATGTTGGACTATAACCCGATGTCGTGTGATTTTTTTACTTTGAACACCCCAGTCCAACGCCAGCTAGCTTAGCTCAGGATGAAGTAATCTTACCAACTACTTGGAGACTAAAGTTGAACCAAGCTCTTGAAATCACTGTGGGATAAACAAAGACAATCTCAGCCCTAAAATTAACAGCTTATCAACATCTCATTCACGTGTGAAGAATTCTGCATCTACCATATTTTATTTACATCTTTTCTGGACGTTTCACACTTTGGGATGAAAGTAAACTGTAGGTTATCCAATTTTAAAATGAACATAGTGACACCGGACATTGGAATGTACAAGTGAAATGGATTTCAAGAAGCCAGGTTTTGGGCATGAGAGAGAGAAAACCATAGATAAGTAATGGGCAGTACTGTAAGAATGATTCTCTATTTCCTTTTCAACATTTTGAAAGCCAGCATTCATTATAGAACAATCAGAGAAATATCCATTCATCAAGGACTTGACAGGTTTTGTTACTGCTGAGGACACATGACATCAACTAACTAACCTGGTCTCAACTACAAAAACTCAAATACTCTTTAAGAACATTTTAAACTGTGCACTATTTATCTTCCTATTATACCCAACACTCTTCTTTTTATACATTATACCAGTGTTTGCGTTAGATCTTACAATTTATTATTTTTCAAGGGGGTTAATGAATAATGCATTTCTCTTTCTTTCATTCAAAACAACCTCGTAATTTGGCTCCTTAATTTTGACTCATACAATATTTTAATTGAAATATAGCTGCATGCTAAAAGGTATTATAAATATTTATTGCAACTGACTGAAGGGGTGTGAAAAAGGGGAACCTATTTCCCCCTCCTCACCTGGTTGTAACAACGTTCTGGTTTATGAATACAAGTAATTCTCTATGGTTCTGAACCACTTGATTCACATGCCTGGTAATGCTTTATGGATTTGAGTAAATGGATGCTGAGGTCTTTCTGCTTACCTACACTTTAGAAAATTGTGTCATTTATGGACTCTCTCTTCACTTTTTTAAATGACTTGATGGGTTGAATGGCCTCCTTAATAACTCGAATACACACAGGGCAAAGAGGAGCAGAAATGTCCCTCTGGGGATAATAACTGGGGTTTATAGCTCTCTTGCACTGAGATTCCAATTACCTTCCCCCCTGAAAAATAGATAAAACAAAAACAGGTACAAATGAAGTGTAACGCAGGCAACAATAATAGTTAACAGAATACAAGTTCAGAGCTCTAGAGAAGTGGACATTTGCTCAGTAAATTCTATAATAACCTTCAGCAATCTAAATTATTAACTAACTAATGTAATTCATTAAAAGCTTTTTCTTCAACAAGTATTAATATGCCAAAAATTACAGTTACTGCAGTGTGACGTAATAGATAGTACATGCTCCGAAAATTTAGAATATGAATTGATTCCCTATGGTTTGGCCTATTGGCAAAATTCCTTTATTTTTGCAAATAAGTCAGTTTGCCTCTTTCTCCTTGATTCTATATTCTACTCTCTCTCTCTTACTATTTTCTACTTCTGCTTTCTCCTCCTTTCTTCCACCTGTCTGACTGTTGCACTCTTTATCTTGTGAGTTTTTTTTAGGATCAAAAATCTTACATCTTAGTTTTTCTGATTCCCATTCCCAGTTTTGGTGAAGCTAGGTTTACCTCCATTGAGTTAAAAGCAAAGATAAATGAATAACCCATCACCAGGAGGTTTTTAACAGTGAGTTTGAAACTGATCATAAAGTTCCAGAAATATTTATATTTTGGAATTTTGACTATGGTGCACTGATACTGTCATCTGAGCTTAAACCCAGAAAGAGGAACCACCTAAATGAGAAGCGAGCACCCATAGCAGAGCTCTGGTACTGTGAAAGGCAGGGAATGAAGAGAACAGCATTACCAGCTCAAAGATTATAGTTGGCCAATACGTGCCTGTTTTGTCAACAGCATCTTCATCCTTTGGATGAATATAACACAAGGAAACAAGAAGCAGAAAGAACAGTTTTTCCCAATTGTTCTTCACTGTGTGCTCTCAGTGAAATAACTTGACAGAGGCTGGTATGCCATCACCAAGTCATCCTTTATTTACATGCAGAGCATTCTTGACACTGATCCAACTCCCTCAAAGCCAGCTCTCAGAGTGACCAAGTTGTCTGGCACTCCTGTTTATATGTGTCAGCCAGGACTCCCTGATTTGACCAGATTAACAGCTCCAATCACGGAATTCACATGCTATGAGAATATCCTTTATTGTCATGTGCATTCAACATTATATATAGTGAAAAGTGTGTACCGTCACTTGGACATAAGCATCATTCACAGAATAAAAAAAGCTTTAAAGAGAGTCCAGCTTTTCCTTCTCTGCTGCTACAGCATAAGTCTGCGAGAGTCCACTCCGGACTACACCAGCCCAACCATGCTGCTAAGAGAATGTTCTTCTCTGGGCTACACTAGCCCACTCCATACCACTGTCAGAAGCCAACTCTACACGGAAGCAAGAGTCCTGCTCCAGGCTTCACAGGTCGGCTAACCACCTCTGCAGCCACACTGCCTCTGAAAATGCCACCGCCACTCCAGAGCCAATCAAAACCACCTCCTGCTGAAGAGCTCTTTTTATCCGGTAAGTTTGAGGAACAAAAGAAGAATGGATAGAAGGACAAAGGAAGAAAGAAAAATGCAGATGAGGACAACAAACCCGGGCACAGGAGCCCGAACGCTGCCTACTCCACTGCTGCCATCTTGAGATATGGTCCACCTGGCTGATGTCGTGATAATCATTACACACAGCATCTTTGATCCAGCTGAGATGAGTATTGGCTGTGGTGCTGTCAAGATTTAAGACCAGAACAGCTCAATATTCTGGATTTTGACTAGCATGGTGATGTTTGAATGATTGAAAACTGGCATTTTCTTTCTGTGAATTATCAAATTCTTCATGCAATGACAATGTGCCAACATTAGTTATTGTATCTATGGTCAAGTGGGTGAGGAGGAGCTGGCTTGGTGACTACACCTCACAGAATCTTAATTGAGTAGAATTGGTAACCAAATGAGACATAACGCCACAAAGACTAATTTTAGATCTGATTCATCTCTGGTGCTATGGTGCAGAGATGTGCTTGATGCCTGTTCTTCGACAGTAGTTAATGGGGGAATGTGATGAGTTGAAGATATGGCTGGATTGAAAGGATAGCAGTCCAACTGGTGGAAGGAAAATGGACTCCATGATACTGACACAAGGGCCTTGTGATTCTTAATGACAATTCACCAGCAAGTTACACCAAGTCAGCCAGGCTTCTTCAACAGCATCTTCCAAAAATGCGATCTCTGCCATCTATAACTATGAGGGCAGTCAATGCACTTTTGAAAATTCCCCTCCAAGACAGACACCGCCCTCACATGGAACTACTTATGGAATGTTTCCCTTCCTGAAGTGATGTGAGCAATGTGGAGAAAGTTGGAGAAAATGGTGTCAATGAAAGAATTGGAATCTTGACATTGACAAAAAGTTTCCCAACTTTCCCCTTAAGGTCTAATCAGTGAATTCAGAATCTCATTCTTGAGTCATCAATATTTCATTTCAATGCATTTGTATCTCACTTTTAGCCCAGTTTGCTTCATTTCTATGTCCCTTCTAATTTTCCTCTCCTTTTCCAAGAAATTAGATGGTGCAAATTCCTGATTCCATGCACTTCTATCTTTTAGTCATGGAAGTCATCATTCACAAGGCACCAGCTTCACCACATCATCATGCTTGTCTTCATACCAACTGTCACAGCACTTCAACAACTGACCTCGGAGCTCAGGGACACTTACACCTTGCATATCCCTGCCAGGTTGCATTGTGTACTGGGGACACACTCATCTCATAAATCCAATCGAATGTCAATGGGGATATTTCCCTATCCCTAGGAGTCTTTGGGGATGTCCTTGAGATATTTCCTCTGCCTTTTTGGAAGCTTACTTTGCCGCGTCAAAGGCCTGAGTAGAGTGCTTGTTTCAGTAGCCTTGTGTTAGGTGTGGAAACAATACAGCCCAGCTGTTATTATTGTGATGCTGAGGCTGTTGACCTGAACAAGAGTGTAGGTAAACCTATGGTGGAGTCACAGGATCTTGCAGAAGAAGTGTTCTCCAGTGATATGAGGTGCAGTCATCAGCACCCAATGGAAGGAGCATTTTAACAATCTCCTTAATAGGAAATCCACCCTCAATGTCAGAGTCCTTGATTCTATCCTACAGCGTGGTACTCGCCCCATCTCAATGTAACTTCAACCCAGCATAAAGTAGAAAAGGGTATTTGATAAGTACAACTCGCAATCAGGAGCTAATCAAATCCCCACTGAAGCACTAAGATATGGCAAAGAAGCATTATTAGTGTAACTGCATGACCTGTCTCCCTAACTGGAAGGAGGAGAGCATTGCCAAGCGAGCTTAGTCACCTTCAAGAAAAGTGACAAGTATTTTTGCAGTAACTGCAGAGGAATTTCCCTACAGTAACAGATCTTGACCCTCTCAGCCTAGTTGTGGGAAAATTTCTCCTGCAGTGACACAAAGGGATGGCTTGAGTCTGATGAAAGCTAATGCAAGAGGTAATGAAGGGAAGTCCACATTTGAGATGTGGGAGGCTTTCAAAGATAGATTAAAGATAGTGCGGGATAGGGATGTCCCGTTGAAGGCAAAGGATAGGAAGGGCAAGATTCGTGAACTGTGGATGACAGGAGAAATTGTACGACTATCCTAGAGGAAAAGGGAAGCATACATAAGGTCTGGGCAACTAAGAACAGAACGGGCCTGGAGGAATATCAGAAGAGTCTTAAACGAGGAATCAAGTGGGCTAAAAGGGGTCATGAAATAGCTTTAGCGAGCAGAATTAAGGAGAATCCCAAAATATTTTATTCTTATATAAGAAGCAAGTGGATAACTAGAGAAAGGATTGGTCCACTAAAGGATAACGAAGGAAGGCTGTGTGTCGAACCTGAGAGAATGGGTGAGACCTCTGAATGATTACTTTGCATCAGTGTTCACTGAGGAGAGGAACATGATGACTATTGAGATTAGATATAGAAGCTTGATTAGTCTGGATCACGTTGACATAAGTAGGAAAGATGTGTTGGGTATGCTAGAGGTTATTAAGGTCGACAAACCCCCAGAACCGGATGGGATCTATCCCAGATTGCTGAGGTAGGCGAGAGAGGAAATAGCTGGGGCCCTCACAGATATCTTTGTGGCATTCTTAAATACAGGTGAGGTGCTGGAGGATTGGAGGGTTGCTCATGTTGTCCCCCTGTACAAGAAGGGTAGTAGAGATATTCCAGGTAACTACAGACCAGTGAGCCTGACGTTAGTGGTGGGAAAGTTGCTGGAGAAGGTACTGAGGGATAGGATCTATATATATTTTGAAAAGAATGGGCTTATCAGTGATAGGCAACACGGTTTTGTGCGGGGGAGATCGTGCCTTACCAACTTAAGAGAGTTCTTCGAGGAAGTGACCAAGTTGTTAGATGAAGGAAGGGCTGTTGATGTCATATCCATGGACTATAGTAAGGCATTTGATAAGGTTCCCCATGGTAGACTAATGAAGAAAGTGAAGTCACATGGTGTGCAGGGTGTTCTAGCTAGGTGGATAAAGAACTGGTTGAGCAACAGGAGACAGAGAGTCGTAGTTGAAGGGAGTTTCTCGAAATGGAGAAACGTGACCAGTGGTGTTCCACAAGGATCAGTGTTGGGGCCACTGTTGTTTGTAATTTACATAAATGATCTAGAAGAGGGCACTGTTGGTATGATCAGCAAGTTTGCAGATGACACGAAGATTGGTAGAGCAGCAGAAAACATAAGGGACTGTCAGAGAATACAGGAGGATATAGGTAAACTGGAGAGTTGGCAGAAAAGAGGCAGATGGTTTTCAATCCAGACAAATGTGAGGTGACGCATTTAGGCCAAGTCTAATTCTACAGCAAATTATACAATGAACAGAAGAGCCTTGGGAAAGGTTGATGGGCAGAGAGATCTGGGAGTGCAGGTCCATTGCACCCTGAAGGTTGCTGCACAGTTGGATATAGAGTGGTCAAGAAGGGATATAGTATGCTAGCTTTCATTGGACGGGGTATTGAGTAAAAGAGCTGGCAAGTCATGTTAAAATTGTAGCTGAAAATGTGTTGCTGGAAAAGCGCGGCAGGTCAGGCAGCATCCAAGGAACAGGAGAATCGATGTTTCAGGCATCAGCCCTTCTTCAGGAATGAGGAAAGTGTTAAAATTGTACAAGACATTGGTTCGACCGCATTTAGAATACTGTGTACAGTTCTAGTCACCATATTACCAAAAGGATGTGGACGCTTTGGAGAGGGTGCAGAGAAGGTTTACGAGGATGTTGCCTGGTATATGGAAGGTGCTAGCTATGAAGAGAGGTCGAGTAGGTTAGGTTTATTTTCATTAGGAAAAAGGAGATTGAGGGGGGACCTGATTGATGTTTACAAAATCATGAAGGGTATAGACAAATGGATAGAGACAAGCTTTTTCCCAGGGTGAGGAATACAATAATGGGAGGTCACGCTTTCAAGGTGAGAGGTGGAAAGTTTAAGGGGGATACACATGGCAAGTACTTCACACAGAGGGTGGTGGGCATTTGGAACGCGGTGCCAGCAGAGATGGTAGAGGCAGGCACGGAGATTCATTTAAGATGCGTCTGGACAAATGCATGAGTAGGTGGGGAGCAGAGAGATACAGATGCTTAAGAATTGACTGACAGGTTTAGACAGTACATTTGGATCGGCTCAGGCTTGGAGGACCAAAGGGCCTGTTCCTGGGCTGTAAATTTTCTTTGTTCTTCTTTGTTCTATTAATAGAGATGCTCAACCAGGAGAGGGGATGAAGTGTGCTCAGTGAGTGAGTAAGTCGCACAGAGGGCAGGAAGGGTTACTCATTTGGGACGATGAGG
The DNA here is from genome assembly GCF_047496795.1 of Chiloscyllium punctatum. Taxonomy (NCBI): domain Eukaryota; kingdom Metazoa; phylum Chordata; class Chondrichthyes; order Orectolobiformes; family Hemiscylliidae; genus Chiloscyllium; species Chiloscyllium punctatum. Next base: position 83,131,537 of record NC_092753.1, on the reverse strand, counting down.
TGGCTGAAAATCATTGAGTGGGCATGATGTATTCAACAAGAAAAGTTCTTGTCCAAGAACCTTAATGAGTTAGAGTAATAGGGTGCGTGTGTGTGTGTGAGAGAGAGAGAGAGATAGAGTGTGTGAGAGAGAGAATTACCCATTTGGTACATAGAATGGCTATGCTATTTATCCATGACAAGCACTGATCTGGACTGTTACCTTGGTCAAAGCCATTTGTGTCTGGTGATATGGCCCTCTTCTCCAGCCACCCATACACCTATATCTCCAGAATCCCAACAGTGGAATGCATTGCCAGCTTGTCTTTATGGGCCATGTCTTCAGTTATGGAACACAGTTTAAGGACTTACAGCATCTGAAATGATGTGCAGCTGGACATTATGTATGATGCCAGCGATATGACGTGAATGCGGGAAGGTCCCTGCGGTGATGAACACTTCTCCAGCTGTACAATTCCTCAAGGCAGGCACTGTAGTGCCTGGGTGCACAACTGATGAGGTGAAGAGTAAATGATTGCATAATCAAAATTGCTCTGAGCTATGGCAGACTGGGTGCTATGAATCTCACTCGACAAAATAGTAACTAAAATAGGAAAATTTAGACTCATTTCTATCCTTCCATATTGCTAGATCATAACATTGAAAAGCTTCCCACTTCTACCAACCTGTTCTAGTATCTCCCTTCAAGAGCTCCGTGACACTATTTTGTTAATGCTCCTGTGAAGTATGTTAGACCGTCTCACTATATTAAAAATGCCAAATAAATGCAAGTTGTTGTTCCTAATAAAATGCCAAATTAGCCATTTTAACCTTCGGTGTTCTAAGTTAATTCTGTGTTAAGTAGCCTTTTTAGTACTCAGCATATGCCCATATTTTCTATTATATGCTCACAGATTATTCCCCTAGCAATGAATGTTCAAATATAGAAGTTTACCTTCAAGGTAATATTGTTGATAAATTAATCATTCTCTCCTGTATTTTGGACCTGTGAGACATGAGCTACACTCTTTGTTATCATGAGGCTGGGAGAATAATGTTGTCAAAATGATAAGCATTTCTGAATATATCATAAACATCTTGTTAATGATATGCATTAAATGTTTTAAGACGAAATTGATAATTTTAGTAATTATGTAATAAATGATTCATACCAAGGAATTGATTAGATGGGTTTGGATGAGTTTCAAGATTGAAAGACAATGTTTCCTGCAGCTTATTAGATTTGAGATCACAGAGTCATAGAATCACTCAAGCATTAGAGTACAGAAAGAGGCAATTCAGCCCATCCTGCCTGCAGCAACGTGCTAAATGAGTAACATGATCTGGTGCAAATTTCCTGCTCTTTTTCCAAGCCCTTACATTACTTTTATCCAAATAATCATTCAATACCCTCTTGAATGCCTCAATTGAATTTGCTTTTAACACACTTCTAGGCATGGCCATACCCTAACTGTTCACTGAGTAAAAAGGTTTTGCCTCATTCATTCTTGCTTCTTTTGCAGATCACTTTAAATTTATGCCCTCTTGCTGTTGTCCCTTTTATAAGTGGGAACAATTTCTTCCTACCTGCTCTATTCAGTTCATTCATGGTTTTGAAAACCTTTACAATCTCTTAGCCACCTTCTTTTCAAGGTGAACAGTCAGTCCATTTTAAAAATCTATCCTCATAACCAAAGTTCCTCATCCTAGAATTATTCTTACAAACAGCTTCTAAATTCTCTCCAATGTGTTCACATCCTTCCTATAATGCAGCATCCAGAACTGTATACAATGCTGGCTGACATCTAACAAGTGTCTAATATAGTAATCATCCAGTATGTCACTATTACCTTTTACGTGCACTGGCATAGATTGTTTGCTCCATGCATTGTCTATTCTTCATTAACATGATCTAAGCTAGCTTGTGAAATTGGCAGATGTGAAATACTATTAAAGATAAAAGTAACACCATTCATGAAGTGTTTTCATTGGGTGACTCGTAAAGTTTTAGAGAAGAGCTAGAGAAATGCATTGATAACAAAAACAATAGAAAACCTTGCTATATATAGAACTGCAATGAAACCTCTGAAAGCACCTCATATTCACTGAATTGTTTTGGAGCAAGTGAATGTTGCTATGTAGACAGCTTCAACAGAAACATTGCAAAATATAAAGAGAACAATATTTTTAAAACTAGCGAGAATTTAAATGGCAATTATACACTGGATTCTCAGACTTGGGGTTAATTGATGTCATCCATACATGCATTTAGGAGAAAGAAACTAATAAATAGAAACAGTATAAAATTAAATAATAACCCAATGACAAATTGATCTCAAAGACACAAGAAGAAAAAATACTTGCATTTAAATTGTGCCTTTTCCTGTAATAGAAAAATGTTACTGTGGTTTTCATTGGTCCATTGATTATATGTCAACGACATCCCATTAACAACAATGAAACAAGTGCCTTGTTAATATATTATATTTTGGTGATGTTTAAAGTGGGGCACCGCTGACCAGGAGATCAGGAATATTCCCTGCTCTTCTTCAAATCGGGTCATAAAATTTGGACATTTAAAATTTAAAATTCAATTTAAAATTGCCACCGAGAATGCAGCAAAGGCTAAATGTAAACTGATGTTTTAGCCTCGGAAGAAAAACTTGAGCTTATGAACGTAACCCAATGGTGCTTTGTGAAATTGAGACATTGTCATTATTTGGGGAATATGTTGGCCAATTTGAGCACAGAAAGCACCCAAAAACAGAACTTTGCTTATGAACGGATAATCTGATTCAATAGTATTAACTAATGGATAAATATTCACCATAATGTTGAGAGTACTCTCGGCATGTTCTTCAAAACTGTTGTGGGATCTTTATGCCGAGCTGAGAATGAAGGTAGTTTAATGTTAAATTGGAAAAAACTGCTCCTTTGACTCTACTATTTGCTCAGTATTGCAAAGAAGTATAAGTGTAATTATTTTTCAAAGATCTTGGAGTGGGACTTGAAACCACGCTAAATCAGTGAGGTCTGCTGAAGCTTGCAAAATTTGGGATTCATGTAATATGTCAGAAGTAAATTTAGTTAAAATGCTGCACTTGACAACACATGTTACAAAATGGCTGCGTAGTAATGGCTGCCCTTTCTGTCCATGTATGGGACAGAAATAAACTCAGTAGGTCATACTTTATAACACATTACTGTACATCATGCACACCTCCCAAAATAACTTTCTTGAACTGATGAACGCTCACGATTTCAGTGCATATTGGGAATATCCTGGAAAAGTTGAGATGACATTTAAGTGCAGAGAGAAGAAGAGAAATAACATTAGCAGAATAGTTTTTCCAGAATAAATTCTGAATCCACTACTCAACACGAACCCCTCAATACCTCAGTCAGCAATGTACAAACCTTTCTAACTAGCAGTTTTGATTACAATAATAGGAAAATGCCCCACTGCTTCCATCTGGTGCCCTGTCAAAGGACAACATTATGAACACAAGAGTAGCATCATGCCTTTGGACTTATGTGAGGTGTCTAATTTTGAAATGTCTATATTTAATCTACTTCTGAGCCTCTCTCTTTTCAATTTTCTTCTTTCATCTCATCCGTTTCTGTTTAAATTGGATGGACCCAATTTTTCTTGAATATTTAGACTGAATGCACAATATGGATCTAGAAAGTCAGATGTTGACTTTAGAACTTGACAGAATATCACACCTTGATCCCATTCTTTCCCATTTTTGACATACAGTGAACACATTTTTGTGAATTTGCATTTGCGAGTTATGAGATGTCAGTGATAACTAAAGATTTGCTCACTTTTACAATCACTGTCAACATTGACTGTTCTCAGATCACAAGAGATTCAAAACAATGTAACTTATATTTAAATTGCATTAATCCTCAATTTCCAGAATAGCACCCTCTACTGTGCTAGTGAATGAAAATTGATAAATTAGGTCCAGATAATGTGCATTTCTCTGTTCTGGACCTGCAATGCTTGGATTTTCAGCGAGAGCATTGATCCAAAAAAATGTAACTGTTTCTGAGAGTATCTGGCAATCGTGTAGTTGGAGATTGGCCGAAGGAAGCTGGGAAGCAACTGGAAATTGTACTTAGCTGACAAGGGCACTCCTCAAAATAACAACAAAATAACCTGAGTTTTCAGCACTGCAAAAAGATTCCAGTGTTCAAAGTGGAATCATGAAATGTATATGCAAATAGAGTCTGCTGAGTTTCCTTAAAGGGACCAAATATAACATCTGAGATGAATTTCTTCTGTTCTTGCAGTGTGCCAATGCTGTGCAGAAAAAAAAGGGCTGTAGATGTCTGTGGGAGTTAATGGGTTATCACGCATTCATATTGACAGGGTTTCTTGAAGGGATCAAGATTAGAATGGTGCTGGGAAAGCACAGCAGGTCAGGCAGCATCCCAGGAGCAGGAAAATTGATGTTTCAGGCAAAAGGCCTTCATCAGGAGTGAGGCTGGGAGCCTCCGCGATGGAGACATAAATGAACTTTTATTTTCTTTTTTTGTGTGCCAAACTACCACTGCACCCCCCTTTATCTGCTGGTTTGATGGTGAGGTTGGAAATGGAGCAGAGGGCGTGGAGAGCTGCGCGTTGTGAGGGTGAGAGGTTGGAGTGGGGGAGGAGAGTAGACAGGTCGAGGCACTTAATGGTCTCAGGGGCTGCTCCTCTGATGCTGCCTGACCTGCTGTGCTTTTCCGGCACCACTCTAATCTTGACTGTGATCTCCTGCGTTTGGAGTCCTCACTTTCGCCTTTCTCGAAGGGGTGTCAAGTTTCTGGTCTATATTAAGCTTCTTTTTGAAAAATCAAATAAATGAAACTCATGCTTAAATGAGTTTGTCATAGATGGCATTGAATTTCCAACACGAACAGGCTGCTGAGGCAGCTGGGCTGTGCTGACATTTACGCTTCACAAAGCTTCCTCCTCGAGCTCACTAATTCTATCTCCACATTAATCGGTCCTTTTCTTCCTAACATAGTGAGCTAGTTTCCCATCGCCAGTCTACGTGTTTACAAAAAGAACACAGGAGGGATTGGCTTCATTTTAAAAAAACTCAAAAACTGCTTATTATGGTGTCTCAATAATGCAGTTTGATTTGTAATATTTAGTCAGGAAAATAGAATTGTCTCTCCAGCCATGAAATGTCGACCAAAAGTATTTTGAATTATTGGCCTTTGAATGCGATTTTTTAAAAAAAAAATGTGATTGTCAAGACAAGCTGACACCAGTGAATAAATCATTACAACGAAGCTTTAATTTACGCAAGCTTAACCTAACAGTGAGTAGTCGTGGTCCAACTGCACCATGTTCCTTATCGTTTGTTATGTAATTCCTCACAGGGCCTGATTTCAACCCCAAGGAGCTGCTTCCACCCGCCGCTCTCTGTGGAGCTTATTTATCTGTTTCACATATGTCACTCTCTCTGGAAACAGAAGGGTCACTGGTGCCTGACCACTTGAGTGTCACATACCAACTCGAATTGCCAAAACAAAATTGTGACGATAAACACGAATCATTTTGGGGGAAATTGGTCGGAAGGGCTTCGTTTTATTTTGGAAAGTGTTTAAAATTATTTAAACATACAACTCACTATTCGCCTTTCCAACACTAACTCCCCCCATTCTAGAGGAACATCTATTTACAGATTTCACTGACGCGGCACAGATTCTGATTCTCTCTCTCTCTCATACACACACAGGGGATAAAGTGAATCAAAATTCGGATTCCCCGAGCTGTCCATCCCCTTTTTAAAAGTGGAAATATATTTGGGGACGTATGAGTCCTATTTTCGACTGTGTTTGTATGTGTATGGTTGTGTGGAGCCGGTGGGGTGGGGTGGGGGGGGGGTGGTCTGCAGTGTTTAAAAGACATACTGGGCTGGTTTGAAAATTGTCCTTGAAGTTTACATGGAAAGTCTCTGGGGAAGCGAGGAAACGGGTCTCAAGAAACTTTCAATGTCTAAATAGAAATTGAATTATCGATTGAGTGTGTCCCTTTGGTAGCACTTCATTAGTTTGCGTCAATTACAGTCTCACACACGCATAGTAGGACTGAAACAGAGCCATTCAATTCCCCCCAGCGCCCCCCAAACCCTCTGTGTGTGTGTGTATGGGGGGGGGAAGGAGCGCTGAAAGCGCTGTCCTTGGTGCTGACTCTGAGACTGTAGCCATGGAGACACTCGGCAGGTCTGACCAAAGAGGGAAGCTCTCTATTAGCACAGACCCAACAATACTTCGATCACGCTCCGTCTGCATATATTAAACTCTGCCATATTCTCTCCCTTTAAACGCACACGCACCACAATGAATAAATACCGCTATTCTTCTTATCTTGCGAGCTGTAACCTGGGTCAAAATGGTTTGGAGCTGGCATCACCCAAGTAGCGTTTTATGGGGAAACGTGACTGACCTTTACCTCAACGATAGATTGTAAATGTCCCCTCCCCCCCCCCCCATAAAAAACTTATATTGGGAATCAGTACTTTGATTGAAAAGGGAGCTCAGCATCAAATTTACAGAAAATATAAATTATTAAACTTGTTTTTTTTCCTCATTATGTAATTTGTTAATATTTATGTTTCTTGCTGATCCCTGTTCGTTTGATAAGACACTATCAAGTCACCGGAGGTAAACTAATGTAAAATTTAACTCGAATTTCAAACATTTTGTCTATTTAATAAAATATTGTTTTGAATATTCACGATCATTACCCCATCCCCTACCTTTCCTTCATTCTATCTCAATTTTTTAAAAAATGAATTGGAGTTTGCAAAGGTTGTCGACTCACCAAAACAAAATCAGGAGAAATTCACATCACAGCTAATGGTCTGCAGCGTGACCAGTCCCAGGCATTCGGATCAGCATCGCCAGCGAAAGGGAACAGGAGGAAGTCTTGTTGGTTCTGTAGCATGGGAGGGTATGCGAGGGGTTTGGGCGGGAGAGGGAGCTGCCGGGGATCCAACAGAGAAAGAGAGGGAAGGGAAAAATCATCAGCAAACGCAGCCGGGCGGAGAAGTGAATGCCCACGTAAAGGGAACGTCATGAAAACCGCAGCTTAAATGAAATCTTTCCAGTTTCAAATGGGCAGAATCTTCATAAATATCACTGGCCACAGCGCCATGTGCTGGAACAGGCGAGGACCTCATCTGGATTACACAAGAGAGCGGCAGATCGTAAAACAATGGAGTTAAGAGGATAAATCGACATTCTTAAAGAGGGAACGCGTGTAGTTGGGCGAATATCAGTTTCCTAGGTGGGACCCGGTTAGTTCAGTTGGACCACATGGCTAGACTGAGGCGTATAGTAAAAGCTACAGTGTAGATTCAATCTTCATACTGGCTAAGGTATTTTATGATCCTGCCTCCTCACCTAATCCCACTCATGTTGCGTGGTTACCGTCAAGATATATCTAGTCAAATGACTCTCTCTGCAATGGGTAGAGATGCTTGTAGTCCTCTGTGGGCTATGGCTCCTTACTTTCAAGTGTCAGAGTATTCACACAGCCTGGGTTTCATATCAGTAGGAATAGACCTTTCCTGTCTCCTCCATCGGTGGAATCTGAAGTCTTTCTATCCACCTTAGTCCCAAAGCCCTTCCTAGCAAAACGTAATCATTTTCAGTTTGAAAATCGTCCACTTAACCCTCCCCCCACCGCAGCCTCAATTGTCTTCTCCTGGGGGGATGTGGAATGGTAGACATCGGTGAGTGTTCCAGATTATTCCAAGCTTCATGATGTCACCTCCGGAAATTTAAGGCTCCCCCCCTCAAACACATGCACCCATTTTATTCTGGATTCCTCAAAGAGTTAGTGCAGTCAATCCCGTTCGTAGCTGGGGGTGTACAGTATGCCTCTGATTGACAGTAAACGCCGATTTGCTGACCATGCACCACAGAAACATTCAGCACAGAAGGAAGACATTGGGCCCATAATGATGTGTTGGTTCTGTGAAAGAACTATCCAATTCGTGCTGGTTCCCTGCACTAAAATGTTCTCCTTAACAAGCATGTAATAATTTTCTTTTTGAACATTACTACTGAATCTACTGGCATCGCCTCTCCTGCCTAGATCATACAATCCAATCTGAATGCACTACTTCATCTGTAATCTTTTTGCTGATCTAATAGCTTAAATCCTGTATTTTGCACAAAATGGAGCTAATGAGAGCTAATGATTTACCAGGTAGCCGTAAATCCGAATTTTATGTGTGACTTTCCGGAGCTTAGTGACCACCATAAGAGGCTTTGTAAAATAATAGACCAAGTACCCATGTATGAAGAGTGGCTGCTGTGCTTGATTTGCCCCCAGGGAACTTGGGAATTTCATCCGTATTTAGTAATCTTATACTTCAACATTAGGGCTCACTATAGGATTGAATATTAAGGGCAGAATTTTCCCATGCCTTTGAAGACAGGTTTATAGTTGACCAGGCTGACAAATGCTCAGAATTTGATGTCAGTTTGATGTCCTGATGTGATCCCACTGACTTGTAGTTGACTCCAGGGTGTCACTAAAAGTGGTGGAGGAACCCTCTTGGATTTATTGAGTAAGCTCTGAAGAGCTAAGTAGCATAATTAGGAAGGCAATGAAGAGGTCCTTCAAGCCCTATGTTATCCAGACACCGAGCCTATTTTCTGACCTACCTGCAGTTAGCCCAGCTCTCAGAATGGGAACAGATTCTTCCATGAAACAGATAGGTTGGCAAAGGCTTTGATAAAATAGATTGAAGAGCTCTAGTTCTTGCCATTTTGAGACTGCTGTTCAAAGCACTTCTTCTCAGACACCACTTTTGCTGTTTGACAGGTAATTGTTACCTATACCCTTCACTTTACTCATCTGCAGCTGTATTTCACTACTGTTAGACTTCACCATGTAAGAGACAAAAAATACTCCAGTTCCTGGAATCCAAAGTAGACCAGCAGGAGGCAGGAAGAGCACAGCAAGCCAGGCAGCATCAAGAGGTGGAGAGTTCGGACATTTCAGATATAAGCCTTCTTCAGGAATGGAGGTAGGAATAGCGGGAGTTACAGATAAAGAGGGGAGGAAGAGTTTTAGCTGGGAAGAGGGGCGGACTGGTGAGATGGTGATAGGTGAATACAGGTGGCAGTTATGACCTGATAGATTGATAGGATGAATGAATCTGGTTGGTAGCTGGATGGAGGAGTCGGTTGGAGGGATGGAAGGGAGGGGCAGGTTGGAAAGGGAGTCAGGGCTGGGTGGGATATCTCCTGAAACACTAGTTGTCTTCCCTTCAAATGCATGCCTTTGTCTAAGGCAGAGGGAACGGACACCAAGATCGAACTGGAAACAGGGAGTATCTCCTGAGGCTACAGGCAGTGAATCAGTGGCTCAGGCATTCACACCTGAACTGTACACTGCTGACATCTACAGCCTCCTGATACAAACGCTCCTTCAAAGTTTACCAAATGATCAATGCCTTGCTAGTGGGTGCGAAGGAAGGTGCCCTTAACCCAATTTGAGTCAAATAGTGTGTTTCCATCTCCTGCAAGGTGAGAAAAAAGAGCAGTCTGAGTGCTTGAAATAATTTGTGTGGAGAGGAGAGAAGGACGCAGCCTGACTATGAGGCATGGGTATGGCAATATGCCAAGGACAAGTGTGAATGTTGACTGTTCAGATGGCAATCTGAGACGTATGCCGGAGAGGGAATGAATGGATCGACAAGGGGTGTTGATCTGATATGTGCTGTGCAGGATTTTGGTTTTTATTTGTGAGATGATTGATCAAATGCTGTAGTGTGCCTTGTATTTAGTACAGACTGATGCTGCTGTTTGCTAGTAGTCTAGGGAGAGAATAGTTAAAAAGGTCAAACAAGTATTGACCACATAGTCTACTTTTGACCTGCACTGTGATGAGTTTCTCAACAGGCAAGTGGAGTATATTCCACCACACTCCTGATCTGCGCCTTGTAGATTCCTTGAGGAATCAGAAGTTGAATTACCATCCACAGAATTCCCAGTCACTGATCTGCTGTCATAGCCACAGAACTTATATAGCTATTTCAGCTCAGTTTCTGGTCAATGCTAACCACAAGGATGTTGTTAGTGGGGTTAGTGACATTAATGCTGTTGAACGTTAAGAGGTGATACTTAGATGTTCTCTGATTGGAGATATTGTTGCCTGGGACTTGTATGGTGTGAATGTTGCTTGCCATTTATCAACTTGAGCCTGAATATTGCCTAGGTTATGCTGATATAGCCATGGAACTGTTACAGTATCTAAGGAATTGTAAATGTACTGCACACTTCACCATCAGTGAATATCCCTTCTTCTGACCTTATGATGTGTCATTGATGAAAGAGTGAAGATGGTTGGGCTAGGAAATTATCCCAAGTAGCTCCTAAAATTGAGATGAGAGGCCTCTAACAACCTTAATTAGCTTCCACTGTGCTAGGTATGACTCCAACCGGTGGAGAGTTTTCTCCCTGATACTTGATTAGATTAGATTCCCTACAGTGTCAAAACAGGCTATTTGGCCCAACAAGTCCACACCGACCCTCCGAACACTAACCCACCCAGATCCATTTCCCTCTGACTAATGCACCTAGCGCTATGGGCAATTTAGCATGGTCAATTCAACTGACCTCCACATCTTTAGATTGTGGGAGGAAACTGGAGAACCCGGAGAAAACCCATGGGGAGAATGTGCAAACTCCACACAGATAGTTACCCAAGGCGAGAATCGGACGTGGGTTCCTGCCGCTGTGAGGCTACAGTACTAACCACTGAACCACCGTGCTGCAGATACCTATTGGTTACAGTTCTGCTAAGGCTTGTTTGATCTCATTTCAGTGAAAGGTTGTCTTGATATCAATGGCAATCACTTTCAACTCAAAGGAGCTCAGCTTTTTTATATTTGTAAGTTTGTAATGAGGGTAGGAATCAATGGCCCTGGTGAAACTCATAATGTGCAGGTTATTTTTGTGTATCTGTTGCTTGATAGCACTGCCACTGACCCTTTTCATCCCACTGATGGTAAGCAAGAATAGGCTGATGGGCCAGCAATTATCCACATTGGATTTATCCTATTTTCTGCAGACAGGGCATGCTAGGGAAACTTTGTACTTTGAGAGTTAGCTGCTAATAGAACATAGAACATAGAACATAGAAGAATACAGCGCAGTACAGGCCCTTCGGCCCTCTATGTTGCGCCGATCAAAGCCCACCTAACCTACACTAACCCACTATCCTTCATATACCTATCCAATGCCCGCTTAAATACCCATAAAGAGGGAGAGTCCACTACTGCTACTGGCAGGGCATTCCATGAACTTACGACTCGCTGAGTGAAGAACCTACCCCTAACATCAGTCCTATATCTAACCCCCTTAATTTAAAGCTATGCCCCCTTGTAATAGCTGACTCCATACGTGGAAAAAGGTTCTCACTGTCAACCCTATCTAACCCCCTAATCATCTTGTACACCTCTATCAAATCACCCCTAAACCTTCTTTTCTCCAAAGAAAACAACCCCAAGTGCCTCAGCCTTTCCTCATAGGATCTTCCTACCATACCAGGCAACATCCTGGTAAACTTCCTCTGCACCCGCTCCAGTGCCTCCACATCCTTCCTATAGTATGGCGACCAAAACTGCACACAATATTCCAGATGCGGCCGCACCAGAGTCTTATACAACTGCAGCATGACCTCAGGACTCCGGAACTCAATTCCTCTACCAATAAAAGCCAGTACGCCATATGCCTTCTTCACTGCACTATTTACCTGGGTGGCAACTTTCAGAGATCTGTGTACATGGACACCAAGATCCCTCTGCTCTTCCACACTACCAAGTAGTCTACCATTAGCCCAGTAATCCATCTTTTTATTACTCTTACCAAAGTGAATCACTTCACACTTAGCTACATTGAACTCCATTTGCCACCTTTCTGCCCAGCTCTGCAGCTTCTCTATATCCCGCTGTAACCTGCCATATCCTTCCTCACTGTCTACAACTCCTCCGACTTTTGTATCATCCGCAAACTTGCTCACCCAACCTTCTAACCCTTCCTCCAGGTCATTTATAAAAATGACAAACAGCAATGGTCCCAAAACAGATCCTTGCGGAACACCGCTAGTGACGGCACTCCAAGATGAACCTTTGCCATCAACTACTACCCTCTGTCTTCTTCCAGAGAGCCAATTCCTAATCCAAACCTCCAACTCACCCTCAATGCCATATCGCTGTATTTTCTGCAGTAGCCTACCATGGGGGACCTTATCAAACGCCTTACTAAAATCCATATATACCACATCTACCGCTTTCCCCTCATCTACCTCCTTAGTCACCTTCTCAAAGAATTCAATAAGGTTTGTGAGGCACGACCTGCCCTTCACAAAACCATGCTGACTATCCTTGATCACATCATTCTTATCCAGATATGCATAAATCATATCCCTTACAATTCTCTCTAAGACTTTGCCCACAACAGAAGTGAGACTCACTGGCCTATAGTTACTAGGATTATCCCTACTCCCCTTCTTGAAGAAGGGAACCACGTTTGCTAGCCTCCAGTCCTCTGGCACTACTCCTGTCGACAAAGAGGACACAAAAATCAAGGCCAATGGCTCTGCAATCTCCTCCCTTGCTTCCCAGAGAATCCTAGGAAAAATGCCATCAGGCCCAGGGGACTTATCTATTTTCACCCTTGCCAGAATTTCCAACACCTCTTCTCTACATATCTCAAAGCCATCCATTCTACTTATTCGTGCCTCAGTATTTATATCGACAACAATGTCCTGTTCCTGAGTGAATACTGACGAAAAGTATTCATTCAGCGCCTCCCCAATCTCTTCAGCCTCCACACGCAACTTCCCATTACTATCCTTGATTGGACCTATTCCTTCCCTAGTCATTCTTTTATTCCTAACATACCTATAGAAAGCCTTAGGGTTTTCCCTAATCCTACCAACTAAGGACCTTTAATGTCCCCTCCTTGCTGCTCTTAGCTCTCTCTTCAGGTCCTTCCGGGCTACCTTATAACTCTCAATCGCCCCTATTGAACCTTCACGCCTCATCTTTACAAAGGCCGCCCTCTTCCATTTAACAAGGGATTCCAACTCCTTATTAAACCACGGCTCCCTCACACGACCCTTTCCTCCCTGCCTGATAGGTACGTACTTATCAAGGACACTCAATAGTTGCTCCTTGAACAAGTTCCACATATCAATTACGCTCTTGCCTTGGAATCTACTTTTCCAATCCACACATCCTAAGTCATGCCTCAACGCATCATAATTTCCCTGCCCCCAGCTATAACTCTTGCCCTGTAGTACACACTTATCCCTCTCCATCACTAGAGTAAAAATCACCGAATTGTGGTCACTGTCCCCAAAGTGCTCACCTACCTCTAGTTCTAATACCTGGCCTGGTTCGTTACCCAGAACCAAATCCAGTATGGCCTCACCTCTTGTTGGCTTATCTACATATTGTGTCAGGAAACTCTCCTGCACACATTGCACAAAGACTGACCCATCTAACGAACTTGAGCTATAGCTTTCCCAATCAATATCAGGAAAGTTAAAGTCTCCCATAACAATCACCCTATTACTGTCACTCTTCTCCTGAATCATCTTCGCAATCCTTTCTTCAACGATTCTAGGACTATTAGGAGGCCTGTAAAAGACTCCTAACAGGGTGACCTCACCTCTCCTATTCCTAACCTCAACCCAAACTACCTCAGATGGCAAATCTTCGTCCATCTTCCTTTCCACCGCTGTAATACTATCTTTGACAAGCAAAGCCACACCCCCCCCTCTTTTACCCCCACCTCTGACCCTACTAAAACATTTAAACCCTGAAACCTGCAACAGCCAATCCTGTCCCTGATCTAGCCATGTCTCCGTAATAGCCACAACATCGAAGTCCCAGGTACCAACCCACGCTGCGAGTTCACCTACCTTATTTCGTATACTTCTGGCATTAAAGTATACACACTTCAAGCCACTCTTCTGTTTACAGGCACCCTCCTTTAAGATTGATGCCATATTCCTAACCTCCCTACACTCCAGGTCCTGCACCCTAAAGCTACAGTCTGGGTTCCCATGCCCCTGCAGAGTTAGTTTAAACACCCCCCCAAGAGCACTAGCAAACCTCCCCCCAAGGATACTGGTGCCCCTCAGGTTCAGGTGCAGACCATCCTGTTTATAGAGGTCCCACCTTCCCCAGAAAGAACCCCAGTTATCCAAGTACCGAAATCCCTCCCTCCTGCACCATCCCTGTAGCCACGCATTTAACTGTTCTCTCTCCCTATTCCTCGACTCTCTATCACGTGGCACGGGTAACAAACCAAAGACAACAACTCTGTTCGTTCTAACTCTGAGCTTCCAACCTAGCTCCCTAAAAGCCTGTCTAACATCCTCAGCACTCCTCCTACCTATGTCATTGGTGCCAATATGGACTACGACTTCAGGCTGCTCCCCCTCCCCCTTAAGGACCCGGAAAACACGATCAGAGACATCACGTACCCTTGCACCTGGGAGGCAACATACCAAACGTGAGTCTCTCTCGTTCCCACAAAACCGCCTATCTGTGCTCCGAACTATCGAGTCCCCAATTATTATTGCTCTGCTCTTCTCCACCCTTCCCTTCTGAGTTGTAGCTGTACTGGAACAGCTTGGTTAAAGGTACAGCTAGTTTCTGGAGCTACTGAAATATTGTGATGGCCCTTGGCTTTTTCAATATTTGGTGCCACCATCCATTTATTGATGTTACACGAAGTGAATTGAATTGGCTGAAGACTGGCACCCAGGATGATATGGGTCTCAGGAATGGATCATCAAGGCAAGTCAGAGTGTAGGTATTGACTTTGTAAAGTGTTATGTCACTCTGTTGCCATAGCACCTTGAGGTCCTGAGTCCTCTGATAGTCATACTTTCAGGTCAAAGTTATCACAGTCCTGTTGTTGATGTCCCCTGGCCACTCCCACAATCTCAAAGTCTGTTAGGCTGTGGACATTTTTCTTTTCTTCACGTTCTTATGAGATCTTCCCTCAGTTCAGTCCCTCAGCTCCAGCAGCAGGATCTCCAGGCTACAGTGAAAAAGAAGTGGTTGGGGAGGGTACCCATTTCAGATGTCCGTTCCTGTGGTTGCTGAAGCCTGTAAAAGCTATTCTAAACCATGGCAATTAGAAAATCTTCCTTAAACAGAATGGATGCATCACCTCCTCACCCAAGTTTATCAGAGACCTTGTTAGCCGGATATCAATTGGCTTGTTCTGGTAAAGAGTAAGTTCAAGGTGAATCAAATGTGACAACAGTCCCACTGTACCACCAAGTGTTAAGGTGGTAAGATTCACTCCCTAGATTCAGCTGATGTTTCTGAATGGTATTGGGGCAGATAGGAGAAGGGGGTTGGAGTTACTGCTGCATTGTTAGGCAGCCTATTCTTTTCTTCTGGTTGACATGTTAATGGATGCATTGTCTGCCTATTTAAGTAAATATAAAATAGCCCACAGCAGATGTTCTCAGTGAACACTGAGTGAAACTATTCCTATGTGGCCTGAATGCAACAAAGGGATCAGCTAAATCTCAAATGGCTCTGAATTTAATTCATTACATGCCATTGTGTAGCTTGACTTCATAGTTGTATGGATTGCTTCATAATTACAATAACTACAAGGATATTTTTACCCTATCCAACAGCATTCAGACCAGTGTCTTATACCCACCAATCATTCTACTGATAAATTAACTTCTCATGTTGAATCATTTAAAATAATTCTCATCGTTATCCATTTGCCTTTTCAATACATTTCCTCTTTAGTCTTTCCTCTATTATTTCTGTTATTCACAGATATGGAGGATAATGTGGTAAAGGTTTGTGCCACTTGTGCTGGTGCAGCACTCCATTATTTTGCTGGCACTCCCTTTGTCTATAATGAGATTCATGTAAATCTTCGTGATATAAGTCTACACATAAGTAAGACAGAAAACATCAGTCTAGAATGAAGATGTGGAGAGAGAGAGAGGTCTTAGACACTAAACTGGAGAGCTGTGTTTGAAAACTTTCTAAGTACAGATGTCAATGAGGGCAGATGCTACTAAATACGGTGTTGAGGAGCCCCATTTAGATTTAAGGAACCAGCAGTCTCACGGACTGTGTGTGTTTACAGCTTAAGATACTCCAGACCAGTTTCCTAATGTGCCGCTGGCAATATTGGCTCCAAGCACAAAGTAAAACACCTCCTCCCTCTGTTCCGGTCATAAGTAAACTTTTTCAGCGCCTTGAGTTCACTGATGTGTGTGTGATTGGGAACTGCACTGATTCCAAGTGCAAAGCTTAGATTCTTTCTGAACCCTGTCACTTAAGGTTACAACTTACAATTGCTGTGGTACGCACATTTCTTTTTTATGATCACCATTATCAAATACAAATGTTGTCAGCAAAAAATACCATGCACTCTTACTTTTTCAGCAATCACCACTTCAAACAAGGATCGCATTGTTTGGAGGTGCAGGCAGTTTGCAACAATGACAGAAACTTTCATAACGGTGAGTAGAAAGGAAAATGGATAGATGAAGGAGTTCGAAGGCCAACTTGGTGTTCTTCAATGGAGTTATTGATGTGGCTTTCTGAAGACTGAAATAAAGCACTGGTTACCCATTTACTGCTCAATCTTGTCCCTTCAACTGCAAAGTTGACAATGTAATTAATGTCACCAATAAATTTACTGATCCTCACAAGGTTGCTGGTGATGATAAGAAGCAATTTGATAATGTATTTTTCTTTGAACACTCCAATGCAAGTGCTATGATAAAATATCAAGGTGCATTGATTGTAGCTCCCTGTTAGCACTCTTGAGGAAAAATACTCTTTTCTCTGTTCCGAAACAGCAAATTCATCTCAAGAAATTTTCCAAAAACCCTCATCAAAGGTGTGGGAAAGTTTAGAGCTGAATATGGAGAGGATTGTACATATTTTTGAATCATTGAGACAAGTGGGAGGGAAATGGGCCAGGAGCAGGTGGGTGGGACTAGTTTAGTTTGGGATTATGTTCGTCATGGCCTGGTTGGACCGAAAGATCTGTTTCCATCTGTATGGCTCTATGACTAAAAGAATCTCAGTCTGTTAATTTGCAGTGGAACAGGGATAAATGAACAATTGAATATTGCTTTTAAGAGTAGTTTGAATGTGTTTTCAGCCACAACATACTAGCTATGCTTACGAAGACTAAATTCCAGAGGTACCCAAGAGGACTTTTTAGTGTTAACTTTAAGGGACGGAAATGTCTGCTGGCAGCTAAGCTCTCAAATTGCATTCCCATCACCTGCTTCCAGCAAAATTCCACTCTGGTATTACTGAATAAACCCTACAGAGCCAAGATTATATCACAGTCTGTATAATACATGGATTAGATTCATTCAGGAAAGTACTGAACTGTAATATGACATTCCTGTTCCAATACTCACAGAATCCATACGGCAGAGAAACAGGCCATTCGGCCCACCTAGTCTATGCTGATGTTTGATTCCACTTGAGGGTCTACCCATCTAAATCTACCACTACAACCCTGTATTCCTTACCCCCCAAATGCTTGCGTCATTTCCATTCAAAAGCATGTATACTATTGTAGAACAGTCAAACATTGATATAGGGTAAGTTATTAGAAAGATTTTCAAACACCAGTATATATTGACAGTTGAAGAGCCACAATCTAATCAGGGATAGTTAGCATGGGTATGTTAAGGGAATGTTGTATTTGACAAGTCAGATTGAAGTTTTTTGAGGAGGTAACCAGGAATTTTGTTGAGGGTAATGCATTTGGTGTGGTCAACATGGAATTTAGCAAGGCTTTTGATAACATCCCTAATGGCAGACTGATTAAAAACGTAAGAGCTTGTGGGATCCAAGGCAAAGCAGCTCATTGTACCCAAAATTGGCTGAGATGCAGAAACAGGGGGTGATGGTAGTGGTTTCTGTGACTGGAAGTTTGTTTCCCATGTTGTTCCACAAGGCTCAGTGCTGATCACTTTGTTGCTTGTGGTGTATGCTAGTGATTTAGACTTATGGTATGATCGAGATATGTGCAAATTTGCAAAAATTGGTTGATTGGTAAGATAGTCATAAACTGCAGGAGAGCTGCGCATGTGGGCAGAGCAGTAGCATATGGTATTCAATCCAGAAAAGTGTGAAGGAATACTCTTGGAGTGGGCTAACAAAAGCAAGGATTACCCTATGAATGTTAGGAGCCTGGTAATTGCTGAAGGCCAGAGGGACAATGGTGTGCATATCCACAGATCCCTCAAGGTAGCAGGATGGGCAGGGAAGATGATTAAGAAGGCAGATGGGATACTTGCCTTTATTAGCAGCGGCATAGAATACAAGAGCAAACAGGTTAAGCTATTGCTGTACAAAAGGAAAATACTGGTTACATTGTAACTGAAGTGCAGAATTCAGTTCTGTTCTTCACATTATGGTAAGGATGTGATTGAACTAATGAGGATGTAGAGGAGATTTAACAGGATATTGCCAGGTCTGGAAGTTCTGAGATATAAGAAAAGATTTGAAAGGCTGGGGCTGCTTTCCTTAGAGCTGCAAAAGTTGAGAGACAGGACCTGAAGGAGGTGTATAAGGTTATGTGGGGCATAGAGAGGACAGATAGGAACGTGCTTTGAGTAAAGGTATCAATACTGGAGGCATAAATTGAAGGCAAGAGGCAGAAGACATAGTGGCACAGTGGTTAGCGCTGCTGCCTCACAGCACCAGAGACCCGGGTTCAATTCCCGCCTCAGGCGACTGACTGTGTGGAGTTTGCACATTCTCCCCGTGTCTGCGTGGGTTTCTTCCAGGTGCTCCTGTTTCCTCCCATGGTCCAACGATGTGCAGGTCAGGTGAATTGGTCATGCTAAATTGCCTGTAGTGTTAGGTAAGGGGTAAATGTCGGGGTATGGGTTGGTTGCACTTTGGCGGGGCGGTGTGGATTTGTTGGGCCGAAGGGCCTGTTTCCACACTGTAAGTAATCTAATCTAAGAGTTGAGTAGAAATGTTTTCTTGATTAGAGTGGTGCTGGAAAAACACAGCAGGTCAGGCAACATCCTAGGAGCAGGAAAATCGATGTATTGGGCAAATGCCCTTTTCTAGCACCACTCTAATCTAGACTCTGGTTTCCAGCATCTGCAGTCTGAGAAATGCTTTCTAACAGAGTGCAATGGAGACTGGAACTCACTGCCTGAAAGGCAATTAAATCAGAAACTCTTGTAACATTTTATCTGTATTTAGATATTAACTTGCATTCCCATAGCAGGACCGCAATTTCCCCCCAGATGTGGTTGACGATGCCCTCCACCGCATCTCTTCCACTTCCTGCTCCTCCGCCCTTTAACCCAGCCCCTCCAACCGCCACCAGGACAGAACCCCACTGGTCCTCACCTACCACCCCACCAACCTCCATGTACAGCGTATCATCCGCCGTTATTTCCGCCAACTCCAAACGGACCCCACCACCAGGGATATATTTCTCTTCCCTCCCCTATCAGCATTCCGAAAAGACCACTCCCTCCGTGACTCCCTCGTCAGGTCCAAACCCCCCACCAACCCAACCTCCACTCCCGGCACCTTCCCCTGCAACCGCAAGAAATGCAAAACTTGCACCCACACCTACCCCCTTACTTCCCTCCAAGGCCCCAAGGGATACTTCCATATCCACCACAAATTCACCTGCACCTCCACACACATCATCTATTGCATCTGCTGCACCCGATGTGGCCTCCTCTATATTGGGGAGACGGGCCGCCTACTTGCGGAACGTTTCAGAGAACACCTCTGGGACACCCGGACCAACCAACCCAACCACCCCGTAACTCAACACTTCAACTCCCCCTCCCACTCCACCAAGGACATGCAGGTCCTTGGACTCCTCCATCGCCAGACCATAGCAACATGACGGTTGGAGGAAGAGCACCTCATCTTCCGCCTAGAACTCAGATTTCTCCAGTTTCCTCATTTCCCCTCCCCCCACCTTGTCTCAGTCAAATCCCTTGAACTCAGCACCGCCTTCCTAACCTGCAATCTTCTTCCTGACCTCTCCGCCCCCACCCCACTCCGGCCTATCACCCTCACCTTGACCTCCTTCCACCTATCGCATTTCCAATGCCCCTCCCCCAAGTCCCTCCTCCCTACCTTTTATCTTAGCCTGCTGGACACACTTTCCTCATTCCTGAAGGAGGGCTTATGCCCGAAACGTCGATTCTCCTGTTCCTTGGATGCTGCCTGACCTGCCGCGCTTTTCCAGCAACACATTTTCAGCTCTGATCTCCAGCATCTGCAGTCCTCACTTTCTCCTCCACATTCTTACCAATTTTTGGGCAAATAACCTTCCTTTGAATTCCTGATGAGATTTCTTGATTACTATCTTACATTGGTAACTTCTTGTTATGTTTATCCCACATGAGAAAAAATTTTCTATCCACTCTATCAAATCATTTCATAATTTAAAAAAAAACACCATTAGGCCATGCCTTAGCCTTCTATTCTCTGGAGAACAGAAACCCAATCTGTTCAGCCTTTCCTAATATATACCTGCCCATTTCAGGTATTGTCCCTGTAGATGATCTTCACATACTCGCCAGTCTCTGGATTTTTTTATAGCATGGCAACCACTTTATGTAAATTATTGCCCTAGTGAATCCAACAGCGTGTTAGTTTTTCCCTTAGCAGTGACAGATCCATTTAACGTTAAACTCGTAACTGAAAATTGAGAAACATCACAGTGTTTAAGGTGTCCAATTTTCTTTGTTAGTTCATGCAAAGGTGGAACCCACATTGAAATTGACAAGGCAAGTGCAGTGCTAATTAGATTTCTATATTTAAAATGACCTTGTGAATATTGTTGAGAGGTTGACAAATGTGAAATATTGATAAAAATAAACACATTCGTAAATAACACTGAGCTCCCAGCTTGGTGAATGTAGACCGAAGTCAATGTAAAGTGTAAAATAAATATTGTAAGGTGATACCAGAACCTACTTTTCTGGAAAGAGAAGCGACATATTGACACCATGGATAGATATCTTCATGATTAAAACTATTATTTTATGTTTATGAGTTCTCATGTATCCTAGACTCTCTCCCAGAAAAGTTCAAGAAGGCAGCTCACCTCTTTCTTCTCAAAGGCAATGAAAGATGGAAAACAAATATTGCAGTGATACTCCTATCCCTCAAAAGGATAATATTATGAACATTCATACTATATTCGTATTATTTGAGAACCTGGGTTCTGAAGTGGAACAAAATTAGTCTTTAAGTGAAGATCTGACTTTGGATTTAGTATTTGACCTTGTAGCCTTTCAGTTGTATCAATCATGATAAAATCTCAATAAAAAAATGAACCATTGGACCATATAGTATCGACCTAAGCGTTGGAAATGACAACAACAAAATCTGTCCTGTTGACCCTGCGCGGTCCTCCAAGGGACTAGTACCAAAACTGAGAGAGCTGTGTCACAGACTAGTCAAGCAACGGTCTGATATAGTCATATTCACAGAAACTTACTTGACAAACAATGTCCTAGATCAGCTTCCCTGGATATGTCTTATCCCATCAGTAGGACAGACCCAGCATTGGTCTGTCACTGCTACACAGTTGGGATAGAGCTGCTCTGGCAGTCTTTGACATTGACTTTGACTCCATGACATTTCATGGTATCAGGTCAAACATGGACAAGGAAACATCCTGCTGATTACCACATACCACCCTCTTTTCGTTGATGACCTGTTCTCCACTATGTTGAACAACACTTCGAGGACGCACTGAGGATGGTAAGGGCACAGAATTTATGAACAGTGAATCCTTCACTCTCAACATCCTGGGGGTGACCATTGACCAGAAACTTTACTGGACTCATAACTCTTCTCCTGACTCCACAAAGCCTGTCCATCATCTTCAAGTCACTAGTCAGGACTGTGAAGGAACACTCCCCACTTGCCTGGATGACTGCAGCTTCAAGAACATTCAAAAAGCTTGACATTATCCACAACAAAGCAACCCACTTGATTAGCAGCACAACCACAAGCATCCAATTCCTCCACCACCGACACTCGTAGGAGCTATGTGTGCAATCTACAAGATGCATGGCAGAAATTCACCAAAGATTCTTAGACAGTACCTTTCAAACCCATGAGCATTTCCGTTGAGAAGGAAAGAGCAACCAACGCTCACAAGAGTTATCTTTGTAGTCACAAGAGACCATGGTTCAGTCTGTTTGAAGTTTCCCTGACAGTTTACAAATGTGAAATTATATTGGGTTCAAACTGGACTTTGCCAGACTCTCACTAAATTTAAATATGCAGTTTTCCTGTAGCAGACCTCTTTTCAAAACAACATATTTTTGAAATAAAAGTGAAAAATGAAAAGTGTCGGTAAATATTTCTGATTGTGATCCATTCTCATACCTCGCCTGCAGTTTGAATAAAATGGGATCCATCCTCATTTCATTACAACATGGAAAAATGAGAAAAGATTAAACATAAAATCACAGGTACACTTGCACATACATGCATTCTAGTCATGGTCAATTAGCCTTTCAGTTCTGACTGGGTCTCTAAGTTCAAGTTTTGGCAATGTGGGTGACTTTGAAGTGGTACAGTTGAAGGAGCAAGCTCCAGTGGAAGAACTTGGCATTCTTTAGTATAAAGAAACTAGTATAAAGAAATATACAAACTTGAGTATAGACGTTACTGGGGGTCACGGTCAATGCTGTATAGACTGTGATCTCTGTGCACCTATTTTGGATATTTGCCTCAAAGTGTTTGAGAGCCAGTAATAAACTAAGGTTTCCTTCTCATGCTGTGGTTTACTTGGTTGGAGAAGTCCCTGCCTCGTCTCTCCATTCCAGACTTGTCCTTCTGAAGGAAGATAGCCACAACCGTGATCTCACTCATGTTAATGGCTACTTTAAAACATTCAAAAACTACAAATGCAAGTGCAGGCTCATTTGTTCACACCAGCCTTCAGCTTTTCAAAAGCAGCTTGGCATGTCTTAGCCCATACTATCTTTGTTTACTTATTGCAATATGTCTGTCAGTGATTCAGCTGCTGTGCTGAAATTTGGGATAGGTCGTAATATTTCCATGTGGGAAGGCCACATGCTGTAGGTAAATATGGTCAGAGCACAGGGCCTTGTGGCACAGTAGACTTAACAAAGGGAGATCTGATTGGAAATGACCGGTACCTTCCTTCAACATGTAGGCAGATGGTGAAGCATATGTCGGGACTGGCAGGGATGCATTCAACAAATGCACAGTGAGTGCTATTTAATTGACTTCATCAGATTTGTGATAGCTTTACCATTGTCACTAATAAAACTCTTTTCAGTGTAAGTTTGTGCTATGAATTTGACATGGATGGTGCTACATTGGAAACTGTAGTGAATGAATTTGTGGTTACAGTTATCAGCACAAACACACAAGCTGACAATAGGAAGTTACCAACGTTCGCAGCCCTAGTGAAACAGCTGAGATTCCATCAGGGTATCTGTGGCGCAGTAATTTTATCAGCGATACAAGCAGATGGCACCATATTGACTCACTTACAGTTAAAAGGACCATGGGGATCAAATTGGTCTGGAAGGAATGGGCTCATAACAACCCATTTTACATTGTGCCCATTGAAGTCAGTGAAAACGGAATGCAGCATGATGTAAAATGTGCTCTCAATTTAGTAGGACCAGGTGCAGATCAATTTTACATTTTTTTGTGGTCTGCCATTTCAAAACAGTTACCACACAGAGGTGCAGACATGACGGGCATATTTGGCTACCTTCTGCATTATAACAATTCTGTGATTTTGTGATTCAGAGTAAAATCCAGAAGTGTCTGTCTCAACAGTAAGAACATATTTATTTACATAGCGCTGTTAGTAAAATAAAATGTCCCAAGATGGTACAATGGCTTAGTGGTTAGCACTGCTGCCTCATAGTGCCAGGGACCTGAGTTCAATTCCAGCCGTAAGTGACTGTCTGTGTGGAGTTTGCACATCCTCCCCGTGTCTGTGTGGGTTTCCTCTAGGTGCTCTAGTTTCCTGCCACAGCTGAAAGATGTACAGGTTAGGTGAATTGGCTATGCTAAATTGCCCATCGTATCCAGGGTTATGTAGGTTAGGTGCATTAGTCAGTGGAAATGTAGAGTTAGAAGGGAGGGGAATGAATCTGGGTGGAATACTTTTCAGGCAGTTGGTATGGACTTGTTGGGCCAAATGGCTTGTTTCCTCACTGTAGGGATGCTATGATATCACTGAAGACACTTCCAAAGGTGCATTCTAACATGCTATTTGACACTGAACAGCATTAGGAGGTAGTACGGCAGATAACTAGGACTGAGCAAAACACTCCTCACTTACTGTCTCCTTGACTTGTCCGACCTGCCTATCTTCTTTTCCACCTATCCACTCCACCCTCTTCTCTTTGACCTATCACCTTCATCTCCTCCCCCACTCACCCATTGTACTCTATGCTACTCTCTCCCCACCCCCACCCTCCTCTAGCTTATCTCTCCATGCTGCAGGCTCACTGCCTTTATTCCTGATGAAGGGCTTTTGCCCGAAACGTTGATTTCGCTGCTCGCTGGATGCTGCCTGAACTGCTGTGCTCTTCCAGCACCACTAATCCAGTATTTGATTTTCAGCATCTGCAGTCATTGTTTTTACTCAGTTAAAGCAACCTGTTTCAAGTGAAATCTGTTGAAGTTTGCATGATATTAATTTTGAGTAATAGAAGATGTGTCTGAAAAATACTCAGTCATCATATAGGTAAACCCCAAACAGTGCCAGAATAAGGTAAGCAGAAAACTTAAAACTTGTAGATGGTGGATAGACTTTAGGGAGTGAGGAGGTGAGTTACTCATCAAAGAATTCCCAGCCTCTGACATGTTCTTTTACCCATGCAAGGTTACCTAAGACTACAAAGGGATCTTGATCAATCGGGCTGATGGGCTGAGGAGTGGTGAATGGAGTTTAATTTGGATAAACATGAGGTATTGCATTTGGTAAAATAAACAAGGGCAGGACTTTCACAGTCAATGGTAGGGCCCTGGGTACTATTGTTCGACAGAGAGACCCTGAGTTTAGTTACAGGGTTCTTTGAAAGTTCTTTACAGGTGGTTAAGATGGTGTTTATAATGCTTTCCTTCATTGCTCAGACTGTTGATTATAGGAGTTGGATATTATGTTGAGGTTGTACAGGTTGGTGAGGCCACTTTTGGAGTATAGTGTA
The DNA here is from genome assembly GCF_047496795.1 of Chiloscyllium punctatum. Taxonomy (NCBI): domain Eukaryota; kingdom Metazoa; phylum Chordata; class Chondrichthyes; order Orectolobiformes; family Hemiscylliidae; genus Chiloscyllium; species Chiloscyllium punctatum. The sequence continues at coordinate 83,106,301 of NC_092753.1, read as the reverse complement.
TAGTTCTGGTCACCTTGTTACAGGAAGGTTATTATAAAATTGAAGAGGGTTCAGAAAAGATTTACCAGAATGTTGCCAGGACTGGAGGGTTTGAGTTATAAGGATAGGTTGGATAGGCTAAGACATTTTCCACTGGAGCTTAGGAGGTTGAGGCGTGACCTTATAGAAATTTATAAAATCATGAGGGACATAGATAAGGTGAACAGCAAAAGTCTATTCCCAATGTGGGTGAGTTCAAAACTAGGGGGCATATTTTAAAGGTGATAAGAGAAAGATTTAAAAAGGACCTGAGGGGTAATGTTTTCACACAGAAGTTAGATTGGTTGTGGAATAAACTGCCAGGAGAGGTGTAGATGCAGGTATCGTTTCAGTGTTCAAAGATGTTTAGATAGGTACATGAAGAAGAAAGATTCACAGGCAAGTGGGGCTAGTTTAGTTTGGGAAACTTGCTTGGTATTAACAAATTGGATCGAAGGGTCTGTTTCTGTGCTGTATGATTCTATGACTATATAACTAGTCCAGTTCAGTTTCTATTCAATGGTAATGACCTGGTTATTGATAGTCTGGGATTCCGTGATGGTGAGGCTGCTGTCAATCTCTGTAACTGGACAATCATGAAAAGTTCAGTTAACTGACCATCACATGATACAGGTGAATGTCATGATTGTGTAAAGAATCATACACAGATGAATAGTCACCTGTAAATTCCACAAAATTCGACACTTGGAACAGTGCAGATAGAAAGATTGTGTGTGCGCAGGTCCTCACAGTTAGAAATTATTTGCCATGTAGTTGGATGAACTCATCTCTGTATCACTGGCATTTATGGATTTAGAAGAATGGAACTAGCAATTGAGTGAAATGGAGCCCCTCCAGTCTCTCTCAACAAGCTAGGTCTACCCACTATTTTGATTCCATTCTGTAATGGACAAACATATTCAGTTGCACAGCAGCATCTTCAGAAGGACAGAAATCCCATCAATGAGTTTGAATTGCCTCAGTGCTGAAGTAAGATCCCCAGATTTAGTCTGTATCTAGCACAGGCTCCAACTACAAATTTATTTTATTTTATTTCTTATTGACCTGTCATGTAACCTACACTTTTCTGTGCATTTTCTGAGTGTAAGTCCAGACTAGCATATTTAACTATTTTACTTCCATATTAGCTTAAATGTAAACAAACTAACCTCTTTATTCACTGATGAAAGTTATAATGTGTAATGATATTGGGGAACAAAGAAATGGCAGAAGAATTTAATGATTACTTTGGTTCTGCCTTCACAGAAAAGAGCACAATAACCTCCCAGAAATGTTAGGGAATCAAAGGTCTGGTCAGAGGATAGAATTGAAGGAAATCAGTATTAGTAAGAAAATGGTGCTGGGGAAATAAATGGAGGTCAAGGCTGACAAACAACAGGACCTGATAATCAATATCCCAGAGTATAAAAGGAAGTGGCCCTGAAAATATTGGATGCATTGTTTACCACCTTCCAAACTTTTATAGACTCTGGAACAATTCTTACAGATTAGAGAGTGGCAAATGTCATCCCACTATTTTAAAAGGGAGGGAGTGAAAGCATAGAGAATAGAGACCAGTTAGCCCTATATTGGAAATGGAGAAAATATATGTCTATTTTAAACGATGTGATAACACAATATTTGGAAAGCATTAACATTGAACAAAGCTAGCATAGGTTGATCCATCATGATTAACAAATCTAGAGAATTGTGGTAGAATAGATAGGGGAGAACCAATTTTTCAGAAGGGTTTTTTTTATAGTCAGCCAGGAAACAGAGAGTGGGAATAAAAGGGTCTTTTTCCAAGTAGCAGGTTATGACTTGTGGAATATCACAAGGGTCAGTGCTTGGTCTCCAGCTATTCATGGTGTGTGTGTGTGTGTGTGTGTGTGTGTGTGTGTGTGTGTGTGTGTTTGTGTGTGTGTGTGTGTGTTGTGTGTCTGTATAAATGGCTGGGATGGCTGGGTGATGGAAGCAAATGCAATGTTTCCCATTTTGCTGATAACACAGAACAAGGTGGGATTGTGAGTTGTGAGGAGGATGCAAAGAATATTCCACGCTGATTTATCAAGTTGAGTGTGTGAGAAGACACATGGCAGATACAGCACAATTCAGCTAAAAGTGAAGTTATATATTCAGTGTGAAAAACAGTGAGGAAGAGTATTATTTAATTGGTGATATATTGGGAAATGTGGAAAGAGATCTGGGTGTCCTGATACACCAGTCAATGAAAGCAGACAGGCAAGTGTAGCAAGCAATTAGAAAGTCAAATGAGTTTTCATTGCAAGACGATTTGAGTTCAGAGGTAGGGATGCTCTCCTGCTGTTGTACAAGGCCTTGGTGAGAACACACCTAGAGTATTGCATGCAGTTTTTCATTTCCTTGTCTACGAAAAGACATACTTGCTATACAGGCAGATGGTCACTATGCTATTTCTGGAGAAGGCAAGATTGTCATATAAAGAAGATTGGTTTGACTTAATTCATATTTGCTGGAGTTTAGAAAGATAAATAGAAATCTGATTGTAATGTATACTCTTTTAGTAGGGATGGACTGGTTGCAGGAATGGTGTTTTCTATGGCCAGGGAGTCTAGAATGAGGAAACATTTCGACATGGGGTAAACCATTTAGAACCGAGATGAGTAAATATATCTTCACTCAGAGGATAGTGAACTGATAGAAATCTTTACTACAAAAGACTGTGGAAATGAAGCCACTGAATTTATTAACAAGATAGATAGATTTATTTTAGATTTTAAAGGCACCAAGTGGTATGAAGAGAAAATGGAAATATAGTATTAAGGCCGAGGATCAACCATGATCATATTTAATGGTGAAGCAGATTTGAAGGGCTGAATGGCCTATAGCTGCTCCTAGTTTCAACATTTATAAAACTTGTCTGATTAGTTCTGTTATGATCACAGCAGGCGAACAGATAAGTATTGTCAAATATAACCTTCAAAATACACAAAAAACATGTTATGGACAAAGGAGGAGATGGAAAAGAAGAAGCCATTTGGCCTCCTGACCCCCAATCTGGTTGTAACAACATTCAAGATGTTGAGGATTGCCAACAGAGTGGTTATGGAAAGACTCTTTCCTTTGCTTTAAGGTGCTGGAGAGCGAGAGAACTCCAATGTAAAGTCATTGACAAAAGAAGCTGTGGTGACCTGAGGATTATCTCATTTACGCAGTGAGTGGTTAGGGTCTGGAATGCACAACCTGAGAGTATGGGGAGACAGCTTCAATCCTAACATTCACAAGGGAATTGGTTAATTAGCTGGAGTGAAAGCAAACTGCAAATCCCATTAAATGAGTTGTGCTTATAGAGAGTTGGCCATGTCTCCCACATTTTAACCATTCGATGGTTCCAGCCTGTCTCTCTTTGTCGTCTTGGTTGACAAGTAAATAAATGTTAGTCAGGATGCCAGAAAAAAAATTCTCCTGCTCTTTTGCAAAATTGCGAACTGGAGCCTTTTGTTTTGAGAAAGAAAAAGGAGTTATTTAGATGTCTCCATCAAACAACCCACTTTTGACAACACAATACTACCTTGATACTGAACTAGGGTCTAGACATTGTGCTCATGCATCTGGAGTGGGATTTGAACCTATAACATTTGGATTCAAAGTGGAGTGTGCGACCACTACACTGCAGCTGGCAGAGGCTTTTGGGTAATCAATTCAACATCCTTCTCTTCCCCTGTCAAACACGCTGTGATGATCTTCTTTGTAAGGCACATATTTTGACTAAACTTATTTTATGCTCTTCTTAGAAATAGAGAAACATAGAGAATAGGAGCTGGCCATTGTCCCTTTGAGCCTTTTCCACCATTCAATATGATCTTGGCTGATCATCTAACTCAGTAATCTGTTCCTGCTTTCAGCCTAAACACTTTGATCCCTTTAGCCCAAGAACTATAGTTATAACCTCCTTGAAAACATTCAATGTTTACTCTCTATAGCGAATAATTCAGTAGATTCACCAGTCTTTGGGCAAAGAAATTTCTCATTTCAGTCTTAAGCAGCCCTACCCTGTATCCTTAGACTGTGACTCCCCAGTTCTGGACTCCCTGGTCATCCTTACTCTGCTTACCCTATCTAGTCTTGTTCAAATTTTATAGGTGTCTATGAGGCCCCACCACCCCCCCCAATCATTGTTCCCAACTCCAGTGTATGTAGTCCTAACTGATCCAGTTTCTCTTCATACATTAGTCTTACAATCCCAGAAATCAGTGTGTAAACCATTCCCTTCTTCAGAAAAGGAGACCAAAACTCTACACAATCTTCCAGGTATGGCCTCACTAAGACCCTGTAGAATAGTAGCAAGACATCCCTGATCCGGTACTTAAACCCTCTCGCTATGAAGGCCAACATCCTGTTTGACTTCTTCATTCTTGGGATTCTTGCAGGAAAAGATGAAAAGATAGTAGTGCCAATAAAATACCATTCAGTTGGAGGTCTGACTCAGGTCTATATATTCCATCCTCTTGGCTTTGTCATATTCAATGATACCCAACTGAATCTTAAATCTATCCATTTTATTTATGTTTGAAATGTTTAACCATGTTCCTCTAGATGGCAGGCTATACCATAATTTTGATGAATAAAGTGGTGCACCAATGAAGGCTGCATTGCAATATAAATGAAATGGAGTAAAAATTGCTGGAGACGAACCCAATCTTACAGATGGCTCTAGACTGCAGAAGGCAATAATGCTAAGTGATTGCTCCTGGTACTTTCACCATGTACACCCATCATTCCTTTCTTCATGGTGAGGAGTAGTCTGACCCCTCAGCCTGTTCATTCAAACTAATAGCCTGTGTACACTGGAAATCAGAAAGAAAGGCAGGACCTTTGTATGCTGCCCTGTAAAGCTGTGAAAGTCATAACTATGACACATTCATGCATGACTTTCAGCCTGTGTAATCGTTAGGTGTTCCTCCAATATAAATGTGACATATGTAAGAGAATAGGTACCACCAACATTCTTCAGAGAGAGGTGGGCCCTGCAAGGGCTGGAGAGCATTCTCTCCCCATCTAAATCTATTTTGCTCCCTGTTTTCATTACTGTTGCATGGCTCCTGGAGAGCTGTGCTTATAACTTGTTACTTTAATTGATGCATGGGCAAACAAAATATGAATAAAAACAGCTTCTGGGCTTAATGTCTGTATGTCCTTCGAGAGGCATGTAGAGTCAGGTGGGTACTGCAGGGGCTAGGGGATATTATTTCCCCTCTCAGTTCTATTGTAGTTTAGCTCCTCTGTCTTTCCCTCTGCTTCCCTTTTGTTACTGTTGCACTGGGTCTGGCGGATGGTATTTGTAACTTGTCACTTTAATTCATGAAATGGGCGATGTGCTGTGAATTTAAAAGAAACAAGAGGAGGCCACCCTCTGAATTGAGAGACCCAGGTTCAAGTCCCACTGTTCCAGGGATGTGTAATAACATCTGTGGAATGAGCTGCCAGAGGATGTGGTGGAGGCTGGTACAATTGCAACATTTAAGAGGCATTTGGATGGGTATATGAATAGGAAGGGTTTGGCGGGATATGGGCTGGGTGCTGGCAGGTGGGACTAGATTGGGTTGGGATATCTGGTCGGCATGGACGCGTTGGACCGAAGGGTCTGTTTTCATGCTGTACCTCCCTATGACTCTATAACAGGTTGAAGAGATATAAAGTATGGAAACAAACCTTTAGTCCAACTCATCCATGCTGACCAGATATCCTAATCTAATCTAGTCCCAGTTGGCCCATATCCCTCTAAACCCTTCCTCTTCATATACCCATCCAGACGCCTTTTAAATATTGTAATTGTACCAGCCTCCACTACTTCCTCTAGCAGCTCATTCCAGACACGCAATACCCTTTGCATGAAAAAGTTGACCCTTAGGTCTCTTTGAAATCTTTTCCCTCGCATATGGATATCTGTTTGTTAAATAGGATAATTTGATACCCAAAACTTCTTTGATTGATATTGTGCTGAACACAAATATGTATTTTCTGGTCCTCTCCCCTTGATTATTTCTATGATTTTTATGATTGATTTCCCTCAGTATCGTTTCATCATTCACTGAGGTGAAAGCCAATCATGCCCTTGCAGTATTTGAATCCTTTCAATCCCTCCTTTTTTAATTGTCAAGGTCATGCCAAAAGCAGCAGAGTTATGCTGTGCGGATCTCCTAAAACACTCTACTAAACCACATATCTTATTTACTGTCATAAAACAATGACTTCAAATGTTTTTGAGAGATGTGTTTTTTGTTTAACATTTCAGTGAATCACAATCCTAATTTAATCTGATAGAAACTTTGAATTAACATTACAATATTTTAAAATATTGAAATGGGGTAATATGATACTGTGTATTGAAATAAAGGAAAGAAAATCACCTAAGACCCTTAATCAGTACCTTGCAAACCCAAAACCACTTCTAACTAAGCACAGTAGATATATGGGAACACCAGCACCTATGAGTTCCTCTCCAAGCCTCTCGCCATCTTGATGTGGAAATATACCACCGTTCCATCACTGTCACTGGGTCAAAATCCTGGAATTCCCTCCCTAAGGTAATTGTGTGTCAACCTACAGCATGTGGACTGTAAGTAGCTCACCACCACCTTTTCAATGGCATCTCACGACGGGCAATAAAAATGCTGGCCAGCCAGCTGTGCTCATGCCCCATAAGTGAAAAAATGGGGCTCTTTTGACAATCAATTAAAAGCTGATTTAGACAGATTGTTGACCCACAAGGCAGTCCAAGGTTATGGAGGGACAGGGAGGAAAGTGGAGTTAAGGAAAAGAGCAGATCAGCCATGATCTAAATAAATAATGGTGCAGGCTTGAGGGACTGAATAGTCCATGCCTGCTCCTTCATCCAGGGCCCCAAACAGTCCTTCCAGTTGAGACAGCGGTTCACCTGCCTCTCCTTCAACCTAGTTTACTGTGTCCAATGCTCCCGATGTGGTCTTCTCTACTTTAGTGAGATCAAACATAAACTTAGGGCATGTTTCGCCAAGCATCTCAGCCATGCCCGTAAGGGCAAGCCTGGCCTCCTGGTTACTGCCCATTTCAATTTCTCTTCCCATTCCCTTTCCAACATGTCCATCCTTGGTCTCCTCCATTGCCACAGCGAATCTGACCACAAATTGGAAGAACAACACCTCAGCTTCCACCTGGGCAGCCTACAGCCTGAAGGACTCACCATTGAGTTCTCCAATTTTAAGTAACCTTTCCACACATCCCCTGACTCGCTTTCCAGCTTGCCTCTTCCCTCCATCTTTCTGACTGACCCTTCCTTCCAGCTACCAATCAGATTCATTCCTCCAATCAACCTACCAGGTCATACTCACCATCTATATTCACCTATCACCACCTCACCACTCCACCATGGCCCTTCCCCCCACTTTATCTGCAACTCCCCCTAGTCCCACCCCCATTCCTGAAGAAGAGTCATACCAGAAACATCAGACTTCTCTACCTCCTGATGCTGCCTGGTTTGCTGTGTTCCTCCAGTCTCTTGCTGATCTACTTTGGATTCCAGCATCTGCAGTGTTTTTGTTTCTCCTATTATGATTTTAGCCACTGGACAGGGGACCTGAACCACTCTATGTGCTTCTTTTGAAAATCCAGTAGCTGAAGAGTATAGTCAGGCAGGGAGCTGGGAGAGGTGCATCTATTGGGAAACCTGAAGACTTGGGGTTGCTAGTTAAACAAAGAATGCACTGAAGTTAAATTGTGCCCCTAACCTGTTCTTTAATGACCTGCACCAAAATCCTCTCAACTTAGAAAACTGAGTGAGAGAGCCTGGAGACAAGGAAACTACTACTGTGTAGTTCACAGTAAGTTAGAGTTTGGAAAGCATTGCACTTAACAACAGGTCAAAGTGCCTGACACTTCCCTGAGCAAAAGAAACTGAATATTTGACTGAAAAGGATACGACTGTTTGTTAGTGGATAGACTGTTCCTAAAGGTTGTTGTGTAAGAAACAATTGGATTACTCTGTGATTGTTGCTAAAAAAAAATCAAATAATCCTAATTCAAGGCACCTCCAATGTGATATCCTTTTGTTGTAGTCCACTGTTTTTATTCATTGTTGCTCTTCACTGCCCTGGCAGAATGTCGGTGACTACTAATCAATCCACAGCAACATTAAAAAAAAAAGTTTTGTTATTGGTGAAAAGTGATGGATCAAATTCAAGTATTTGAAGTTGGCTCAAAGCAGTATTGGCTGGGAGACAGCCAGAGATTGTCCATTTCCTCCTTTGACAGGCAGGTGGAAGCGTGGAGGGTGGACAGAGTGGGACAAAGGGTTAGAGAACATTAGCTCTATATGATTGTAAAAAGTTCAACTCAGAGCAGTGCCCTCCTGAGATGCATCATGAATGTATCTCAGTACCACAGTAAAAGTGCTGCTGTGAACATATTGCAGATTGAAGCTTGACCGTGATGTTTCCCCACAGCCTCATCTTAGTTGCCCCCTGGAAGTAATAAACAGACATCATTTGTGTTTTTCTACGGTAATACAGACAATATCAGAAGGGTAGTAACCTTCAATAACACTGAAGATCTTCCTGTTTTTGACATTGTCAAAAGTTTGTAACGAGGTCAACCACGTGCTGATGACCAGAATTGCGTACAGCTATTAGATATGGAAAGATCGTTAAACATGGTACAATGAGAAAAGGAAGCAGATCACTGTGAGTGGATTAGTGACGTGGAAAAGCAAGCCTTGAACGTTCATGTCATGAACATAGGTTAAAAATAAAACATTTTAAGCGATGGTCTGTGAGCAGCCAAAGTGAGAGATGAACAGTCTCTGTTTGGAAGAACAGTGAACAATATAAGAGTGAATGGCTTCTCTTACGTTTCCGTAGCCAAGGGGCATTCTGTGATCAATGATGGTGTATTAAACAAATTTTAGGTTACCTTTGTTAATGAGAATTGTGAATTAGAACACTCACACCAAAACAAAAGAGGCAGGCATGGAGGGAAATAATGATTAATCCACTGAAGCTCATATTTCTAGTGCCTTGCCCATCATAGTGACCAACTGTATAATGAATTACACCAATTTTTTTGTCTTAACTCTTTTTTGGTAATTTATTCAGAGCATTTAATATTCTCCAAATTAAATACATTTCTCTACCTATTTGCTTTAGATTGATTTTCTACTATTTTAGATTTGCATCCTTTGGGTATCTTCATCTAAATTACTTTGAAGTTAGGCTATTTAATATTTTGATGAGTTTGCCTCATTTTGCTGAACAACTTAATTTGTACTGAGCCAAAGGCATTTTAAATTGAAAGCACAAATACAGAATGCAAAACTTGTCAAGCATAACTTGTGATGCTAAGTAGTGCAAAGCATAAAAATCATGGTGGAATTGAATCCATCAATCAAATTGAATAGTTATAGCAAGTAAAAAAAAATCAACCCCATACCAAATCTTTAAACTGAACTAGTTTATTCTAGCCCACATCCAAAATTCTATCTCAAATAATTCCTGATACTGCATATTTAATATCCTGTAGATTATTGTGTCTCATGGATGGAGGTTCCCTCCTGTTTAAAGCAGGCCAAACACTTCATGTTGGCTTGTGTAATCTTGTTTTAATTGTATGTTAACTGATGGTGTTATGATGAAGAATGGATGTGGAATACTATCAATTTAGTTTCTAGTCCATTTCCTTCTGAGCACGGGGGTCCTTGCTGCTTATTACAAAAGTATTTACTATAATCGGAAGAAAGTACATGAAGAGAAAATGCCGTATCTATAAAAGTCTGCTTTGTTCTTGAGGGCCAAGAACAATGTGCTGTCGATTGTGTATTTCCATAGGGCGAAGAGTTTCATGTATTTCATTTCTATCAAAAATAAGTTGAACTTGAATTACTTAATGTTCATCGAAATGACTTTTTTAAAAATTGGGGAAGTCAGCTAAGTCACTTTTTAACTGGAGTATTATATAATCTTGATCTCCTTGCTTGAGGATGGATGTAGTTGCATTGGCAGCAGTTCAGAGGAGGTTCACTAGAGTAATTCTAGAGATGAGGGGTTTGTCTCATGAGGAAAGTTTGAGCAGTTTAGACCTCTACTCATTGACGATTAGAAGCATGAGAGGAAATCTAATTGAGGTATATAAGGTGCTAAAGAGTTTTGACAGAAGTAAAAATCACACAACACCAGGTTATAGTCCAACAGGTTTAATTGGAAGCACTAGTGTTCGGAGCACTGGTTGTGTGATTTTTAACTTTGTACACCCCAGTCCAACACCGGCATCTCCAAATCTTGACATAAAGATGCTTTCTCATTCAGGGCCATCTAGAATGAGAGGACATAGTCTGAGGATAAGGGGAAGCAGATTTAAAACAGAGGTGAGGAGAAACGACTTCTCCCAAAGGGTCATTACCCCAGAGTATGATGGATGCTGGGACATTGAATAAATTTAAGGAGGAGATAAACAGATTTTTAATTGGTAAGGTGTTGAAGGGATTATGGAGGATGGGCATAAAAGTGGGATTCAGGCCAAGATGAGATCAGCCATGATCATATTTAAAGGCTGACCAGGCTCAAGAGGCTGAATTGCCTACTCCTGCTCCTAGTTCTCATGTGTTTTTGTTTAGGTATTTTAAATGATGATATGGCTCGATTTTGGAAACACCACCATGGCCTGATCTAAGGGACTTCCCAGGAAATTTTACCCAAATAGCTCAAATTTGGCTCTGGATCTTATCCAGGTTTTCAGATTCACCCATCTCTGGCACTGCATCAATCATATCCCACCCGTTGGAAAACATGAAGAAAATAAAAATCTTGAAGTGAATATATGCAAGGAGAAATTCATAGGTCCCTTATATGTTACTGTTGGTAATATAAACAGGATTTTTCTTTTCTGAAACAGGTTGTGAGGATGTTGAACTGAAAAGCTATTCTACATGCTAAATGCCATCTAATAATGTCTGGCAGAAGATGTAAAAAGATGGAAATGAAATTCAGTGCTCAATGAGGTTAATGAAGAGCATCATGTTTGTCCCTTGATAAAAGCACTGTAAATGAAACATAGCTGCAGCTGAATGTTCCCATTAAATCAAACATGTGGAAATGTTAAATGCTGATGTAACTGTCAAGTCAAACTGCTCAGTGAAGCATCTCCTAAAGACTGAGGAAGCATTCACAAAGAGAGGATTGAAACATTAAATAGCTCATGCTTTATTAAACCAACTACTTTTGCTGAACAATTGCATTGTCTGAATCTGCATGTTGAGATCTATGCTACCTACAGGTCTTGCCTAAATACATATTATGAAACAGTGTATTACATTAATAAGCGGTCACATTTTTAACTTTTTCAGATTGATTGTGTTACCCATGCAACATCCGTTTTGCATTTATGGACAAGAAGGAAGACAAAGTTTATCATTTCATGACAACAACAGAAATTGCTGGTAAAGCTCAGCAGGTCTGGCAGCATCTGTGGAGAGAAATCAGAGTTAACGTTTCAGGTTGAGTGACCCTTCTTCAGACCCAAAACGTTAACTCTGTTTTCTCTCTGCAGGTGCTGCCAGACCTGCTCAGACTTCCCAGCAATTTCTGTTTTTGTTTCTGATTTTCAGCTTCCACAGTTGAGAGGCATGGATAGAGTCAATAGCCAGAGACTTTTCCCCAGGGCAGGATTGACTGGGACGAGGGGTCATAGTTTTAAGATATTAGGAGGAAGGTATAGAGGAGACGTCAGAGATAGGTTCTTTACACAGTGAGTTGTGAATGCATGGAATATGTTGCCAGTGGTGGTGGTGGAAACAGTGACATTAGAGACATTTAAGCGACTGCTGGACATGTCCAAGGAAAGCAGTGATTTGAGGGGTGCTTAGATTAGGTGATTTTATTTTAGATTAGGAATAATCCTTGACACAACATTGTGGGCCAAAGGGCCTGTTCTGTGCTGTACCTATGTTCCTATGTTCTATGTTCTATATTCCACGGTTCTTTTGTTGTTTTATCCTTCCATGATTCATCTGGCCCACTCTACAAACTCTTCATTTCTACCGACACCATTGGTCTTACTATTCAGTCTTTCTATTTCATCAGTGTTACTACAGTGTTTAAAACCCACGTTTGATATCACTTAGCACCACTTCCTGATTTAAGTCATCATCTTTCCTGAATCTGTGTGAACATGCACGACTAGAAAATAATAGCAGGATATGAGAGTTACTGCTGACTGCATGGTCACTGAACCTTATGTTTTAGATCTACAGAGGTTTCCTATGGGAGCATTTGCACATTAAGTGCAGCTGATAGCAATTTAATGGACTCCAGCATCCTTTCAGATGCTGTATCTTCACCCAGAGGACATAGAAAGGGGATTTTCAATGGGAAACAAAATGTCATTTTGTATGATGTGAGAAGTGTGAAGTTATTCACTTTGGAAGTAAGAAAATAAAAACTGAACATTTTTAAAAGCTTAATGTTTAAATATTGATGCTGAGTAAAATTTGCATATTGTCTACAGGGCACATAACAATGTAGCATGTGGGTTCAGCTAGCAACTGAAAAAGCGCATTTTTATTAGATGTTATTTCAAAAGGGCTGGAGTACAACAATGAAGAAATCTTGCTACAATTCAATAGACTTGAAACAGAACCACACCTGGAATACTATGCAGTGATTTGGTCTTTTAACCTGGATTTTCATCAGGTCAGGATGACTTGTGATATGGCTGACAGGCTCAAATTCAGGAATTCCTGACCACATCCCTGGGTTTCTGATTTTAAGTATGCAGGCTGGTTTATGTCTTGTCTTTGCAATCTATGCTCTGATTTAAATCTACATCGTGGAGATAGGGTTAGCCACTCCTGAGCAACTCAGAATAGCTCTCAAAGAGTCAAACTTCATGGCTCCTCATGTGTCATGTCAGGTGTAAATTCAAGCTTAATTTTAATCTCGATCCACCTCTCCAGTGGCCTCCCATGCCTACCTTGTCAATCGATGCATATCCACCTTTATTATAACCCTTCATTATCTCCCTGTCTGATAGGTCATGACTCTCCATCTGCTCTCTTGTCCCCCATGCCATGTTCTGACCCACCACCACATGGATCCTTATGCCCCCTAACTAATCTATAGCACCTCCATACTCATTCACCCACAATAATAATGAACCCTATAGTGACAATGGAATACGTACATAATGATTCAAGAAATAATTACTTTCCACTTAATAAAAGCCAGTAAAAATATCAGTCATCCAGCCATGTTCATCAGGCAAAAGTGAGGACTGCGGATGCTGGAAATCAGAGTCTAGATTAGAATGGTGCTGGAAAAACACAGCAGGTCAGGCAGCATCCGAGGAGCAGGAAAATCGATGTTTCGGGCAAAAGCCTTATCCTCGGATGCTGACAGACCTGATGTGCTTTTACAGCACCACTCTAATCTACACAGCTGTATTCATCGGCCAAGCAATGTTTTCCCTGGGTATAGATTTTTCAATAGATTTTTTATCTCTTGGATCAATATGCACAATGAGGAAGTGGAAAAGATGTCTGTGAACTGAAGGATATAGTCCCCAACAAATCAAGCCTCAAGAAAACCTGACAACAAATAACCAATAAGATGAATGCTGCCTGAAGCTCATGACTTTTCTGCTCATTGAAAAGATGTTGATAGAATTGGGGAAAGCAGCCAAATTATATCAGTTTATTAAACAACATCAAATAAACAGAAAATACTGAAATGCAAAGTCAATCCATAAATAGAATAGATACATTAAGATTTCAGATATGTATCTTACAGCAGAATTGGTTCCAATGTTTGAAGTTTCTGTTTGTTTATCCTATCTTATCCCCTACTGGCAAACGTACTCAAAATGCATGTTGACACTTGTATTTGTCTCCTGCTTTCATATGGCCATTCAAAGAAAGCATTTAAAGACATAGAAATGTGGGAAACTGGAGCCTTACTAAAATTATCTACTTGATTCAGACATGAATAGCTGAATTTTTGCGGAGTCAGAGAGACCATTAAAAATGAAAAACAGGGCCGAGATCCAGAAATCACTGCCCAGTTCTGATAGATACCGTTTTCACTGATAAGTGGAAGGGAGTAGGACATGAAATGTGTACGTGCAATTTACAAATCAGCTGGACCATTTAAAATCAGTGCCCAGATCTGATTTTCATTCCAGGAATAACCTCAAGCCACAGCACGTGTTCCATGATTTTATGTTTGAGATGCAAATACCCATGAAAGATAGATACTGTGGACTGTCTTTTTTAGGTTAAGTGGGAGTGGTGTCCAATTACTTGGAGAATTTTGTTCGGTCCAAGACTCAGCGGAAGGTCTCACTGTGACTTACTAAGTGTGTCTCATTAACCACCTACGCCACTCCTATGGTGTTTCTTACATCCAATTCTAGACACAATTTACCACATGTCATTTCCAGAATAACCCAGCGCTCAGCAGATTTGCTTCCCTTGTGCCTATGTCATATTTAAAAAGCCACTGTGCACTCAGAAGAGCATTGGTATTCTGAAGCTTCCCTCCTTGTTCAAGAACATTTTCTGAAGATGTCTGAGAATGAGAAGATAGCATCACGATTCTCCAACAGGTCCTGGAGGTCCTGGTCAAGGGCGTGGCACAAAGAAGCAAAGCCCTTTTCCTTTTCCTAGAGGACAGGCCAAGGAGATTGCCCTACCAGGCCCTGGCAATCTGGCTTAAGGTTATTGGGAGACTATTAGCTATGTTGGCTGGTTTGCAATATAGCGTGATGCCAACAGAATAGGTTCAACTCCTCCATGAGTTGAGGTTACCATGATGTTCCCACTTTCTCAACCTCATCCCTTGAGGTGTGGGACCTTCAGATTAAACTCACTAACAGTCATCTCACTCTAATCAGAAAGTGGGACTATGATGAATTCATTTTTATCTTTTTTATATGATTAATTGCACACCCCTTATAACCGCAATGCAAACATCTCTCTCTTTTGTTTTTCAGGTACAACTATCAACGCCACCAACAGCACAGTGAGACATTTAGCTCCTCTGAGAGACAGACAAACCTCTCATCAAGCCATTGCCATGGCTGCCTCCTCCACACCCTAGCAGCTCAGGTACTAAGACATCATTGGGAACATTAGCCTTAAAAATGTGGGAGCGTAATCTGGTGGTGAGCACCTCATTGCAACATCTCTGCAACTGGAAAGGTTTCTGAGGAAGAAAAGCTGAAAGTCATAGATAAATACCTTTGGGTGAATAACTGATGAATCTCCCTGACTGATCTGGTGTTTTACTGGTGACACCACTTTTCTCAGGACCTTTGTCCTGTTTTTTTCTTGCTCATGGGGAAACACCTTCCCCAATTAGAAGACCTTTTAAGAGTTGTGACGCAGGCACAGATAGCAATGATATTGTAGATCCAGGGTTGCACTGAACAGTAGCCTTGGTTTTTCAATACAATCTGTATTGCTCCATCAACGTGCCAGTGGTGTGTTTTGCAATGTGCCTGACAATTCTACATTGCCTCATTGTCCATCCCCATAACCTGAAGCAGTTTCAGTCTCTAAAAAGCCATTTTTAAAATGATTATATATTCATCTTTAAAATGATAGCACTATAACTGTATGGAAACACTCATTAAAATTCTTTTTGGAGGGTATGGTCTGATTTTAGTCTGAGCTTAGGAAGCTTAGTGGGCGGCACGGTGGCACAGTGGTTACCACTGGTTAGCACTGCTGCCTCGCAGCGCTGGAGACCCGGGTTCATTTCCCGCCTCAGGCGACTGACTGTGTGGAGTTTGCACGTTCTCCCCGTGTCTGCGTGGGTTTCCTCCGGGTGCTCCGGTTTCCTCCCACAGTCCAAAGATGTGCAGGCCAGGTGAATTGGCCATGCTAAATTGCCCATAGTGTTAGGTAAGGGGTACATGTAGATGTAGATGTAGATGTAGATGTAGATGTAGATGTAGGGGTATGGGTGGGTTACGCTTCGGCGGGGCGGTGTGGACTTGTTGGGCCGGAGGGCCTGTTTCCACACTGTAAGTAATCTAATCTAAAAAAAAATCAAATATTTTGTTTCTCTTTTACTATTTATTTCTTTCATTTTACGGGATTTTTGTTGCCATCACTCCAATTGTGATTCCAGTTTCTGGTATAGGTTTTATTCATCTGAGCTAAGGATAAGAATAGTCACTGTGCAATTGTTTAAAATAAGATGTGCTGGCAAATCATTTCACCTTGCACTCATGAAGGCACAGACAAGAATGCCAAATTCCAAACGTTTGTAATTGGGAGAACAACAGGAGAAAATGCTGCTGACTGGGTTGGTGAGTTGACTCTGTTTGGTAAAGGTGTTACCATAGAGAAAGGAATAGGTAATATGCAACATGATAATAGTTACACCAACAGTCAGTTTAAAAATAATCACTTGAGCTTGTAACAAAGCTCATTTATGCTTGTTAGAAATTCCTCTTCATTGTATTCTCCATGGTAATGCCTCAGTCGACTTTCCATCCAATCAACAACTTCTAAATGAGGTTTTTTTTGCTTCTGTCTTTACGAAAGAAACGAACTTTGTAGTGAATGAAACCTTTGAAGAGCAGGTGTGCACACTGGAATGGATAGAGATAGAGGAAGGTGATGTGCTGAAAATTTTGTCAAACATTAAGATTGACAAGTCACCAGGCCCAGACCAGATTTGTCCTCAGCTGCTTTGGGAAACAAGAAATGCGATTGCTTCACCACTTGCGAAGATCTTTGCATCTTCACTCTCCACTGTAGTCATACCTGAGGACTGGAGAGAGGCAAATGTAATTCCTCTCTTCAAGAAAGGAAATAGGGAAATCCCTGGCAATTACAGACCAGTAAGTCTCACGTCTGTCGTCTGCAAGGTATTAGAAAGGGTTCTGAGGGATAGGATTTGTAACCATCTGGAAGAGCATGGCTTGATTAAATGCAGTCAACACGGCTTTGTGAGGGGCAGGTCATGCCTCACAAACGTTATCGAGTTCTTTGAGGATGTGACTAGAAACGTTGATGAGGGTTGAGCTGTGGATGTGGTGTATATGGAGTTCAGCAAGGCATTTGATAAGGTTCCCCATGGTAGGCTCATTCAGAAGTTCAGGAGGAATGGGATACAGGGGAACTTAGCTGTCTGGATACAGAATTGGCTGGCCAACAGGAGACAGCGAGTGGTAGTAGAAGGAAAATATTCTGCCTGGAAGTCAGTGGTGAGTGGTGTTCCACAGGGCTCTGTCCTTGGGCCTCTACTGTTTGTAATTTTTATTAATGACTTGGATGAGGGGATTAAAGGATGGGTCTGCAAATTTGCAGACAACACAAAGGTTGGAAGTGTCGTTGACAGTATAGAGGGCTGTTGTAGGCTGCAGCGGGACATTGACAGGATGCAGGGATGGGCTGAGAGGTGGCAGATGGAGTTCAACCTGGATAAATATGAGGTGATGCATTTTGGAAGGTCAAATTTGAAAGCTGAGTACAGGATTAAGGATAGGACTCTTGGCAGTGTGGAGGAACAGAGGGATCTTGGTGTGCAAGTACATAGATCCCTTAAAATGGTCACCCTAGTGGACAAGGTTGTTCAGAAAGCATATGGTGCTTTGGCTTTCATTAACAGGGGATTGAGTTTAAGAGTCGTGAGATCTTGTTGCAGCTCTAAAAAACTTTGGTTAGACCGCACTTGGAATACTGTGTCCAGTTCTGCTCGCCCTATTATAGGAAAGCTGTGAGGGTTCAGAGGAGGTTTACCAGGATGCTGCCTGGACTGGAGGGCTTATCCTGTGAAGAGAGGTTGACTGAGCTCGGACTTTTTTCATTGGAGAAAAGGAGGAGGTGAGGGGACCTAATTGAGGTATACAAGATAATGAGAGGCATAGATAGAGTTGATAGCCAGAGACTATTTCCCAGGGCAGAAATGGCTAACACGAGGGGTCATAGTTTTAAGCTGGTTGGAGGAAAGTATAGAGGGAATGTCAGAGGCGGGTTCTTTACACACAGAGTTGTGAGAGCATGGAATGCGGTGCCAGCAGCAGTTGTGGAAGCAAGGTCATTGGGGACATTTAAGAGACTGCTGGATATGCATATGATCATAAAAATTTGAGGGTGCATACATGAGGATCAATGGTTGGCATAACATCGTGGGCTGAAGGGCCTGTTTTGTGCTGTACTGTTCTATGTTCTATGTTCTATTCATGTAACATAAATTGTTGCGATTGTTTGAAATTTGGCATTCTTTGTCGTGATGAGTGCAAGATGAAACATTTTGATAATGTGTCTCTCTTTGCAGCAATACTGAAGGTTAAAGCATCATCTTCCATGGCAATGATTCTTTCAAATAAAACATTCATCAACTAGTGAGAGTGTGGAAAGCCTCACTAAATCTCTTTATCTTCCAATTGGTTTTGGAAAGGTAGTTAGCAGCCTGGACTCTTCAACCACTGCACATCTCAAAAGCAATTCCCACAATGCTGAATAGTTTTGCTTTGAAAACAACAAATACTGGCAATCACAGTTGGTCAGACAGCAGCCATGGAGAGAGAGCAAGCTAATGTTTCAGCTCTGATGAAACATCTTGACTCAAAATGTTAGCTTGCTGTCTCTCCGTGGATGCTGTCTGACCCACTGTAATCTCCAGCATTTGTTGTTTTCAGTATAGATTCCAGCATCTGCAGTAATTTTGTCCTGCAATAGTGTTCCTTTTGTTAGTTTAGACGCTACGTTGGTTCATTTATGAAACTAGATTTAAAGGCTATCATTAAGTTGCATTGCATAAGTGCATTTTATCCGCCCGAATCATTACCACCAGTTTGGAAGAGGCCTTTCAAGTCAGAACACTGGTTTGTGTAAGGGGTGTCCTATGACAGTCCCATGTTTATTTTTCCACATTTGACAAGTTCTATCACAGCATGAGATTGTGCCCACACCCCTTACACATCTATTGCTGGTTTCACCATGCACTCTCCCCCACCAACTGCACCTGATTAGGTGCCTTGCTATTAAGCCTCCCAACAGACCTAACAGACAGGTTGATATTACAGCTTGGAGAGAAAGTTCCCACTGCAGCCAATGAGAAAAGTAACGTTACATTTTTAAATGCAGTCAATGACATAAACCATAGCTTCACCACTGATAGTAAAATCCTGCCAGTCTATGAGAATAGATGCATCATTAAGTCTCATTTACGGTACATACTTTTAATGTAGGCAAAGATGATGTATTAATAAGCATGGTATTTAGCAGTAATTCAGTTGGCGTAATTATTAAGTCTCCACAAGTTGTGTAATATGAATTCCTCAACAATTGATAAAGCATTAAAATCCATCTCAGGTCATGAAGTTGCTGAACTTACTCACAAGTTAACCAGTAAACCCAAAGTAAAATGATCATCCTGATGCATTCAGATATGAGTGCATTTTTAATATTGTGTTTGCTATCAATCATTCTCTTTATCCTGAAAATGTAAATTTCCAAGTATGAAATGTGATGTATTTGGAAATTAATTTCTGTCAGAGGCTTTAGAAAAAAACTCTTTTATATATCTCTTTTACCTCTTTACTTGCATCTTCTATCACCAATCATTCTTTAGAGAAGGTGGAGGTGAACTGCAAAGACAGTGACCAATAATCCAGAACCCCAGGCTATTGATCTGGGGCTAGAACACAATCCCACAAAGGACTACGATGAAGTTCAAAACAATTTAAAAATTGGAATTAAAATCTAACCTAATGGTGACTGTGTAACCACTGTCAATTATTGTAAAGCCTATCTGGTTCTCTAATGTCTTCTAGTGAAGGAAACCTGCCTGGGTTGGCCTACATGTGACACCAAATGTACAGTTCTTGGGCAATAGATGCTGGCTTAGCCGGCAATACCCACATCCTTTGAATGAATAAAAAAATCTTTATTTTGTTTTCTTCTCATATGTTAAATCCAGTAAATTAATTTTTTCTTATTTCTATTTCCTGGTTTAGACTCTTTGGGTTGAGTGTGAGTTGAAAAAACACACTTGGGTTTGGGTTGGATGAAAGGAATTAAGGTGTGAGAAATCCATTCCATGATCCCAACTCCCCCATTTCCAACCCGAGTTATATGCAGAAGGTGAGTGAGTGACAAACCCAATTCAACAAAATGGGTTGTTATTTGAAATCTGATGACAAGGGTTTGAGCCTATCATCACTGTTATTGAAATGTGACAGCTGTCTGCTATGATTCCTGAGCATCATGGAATTTGGCAGTTTCCTCGAGGCAAAGATCTGTAGGACAGGAGGTAAATTCCTTCACATGTACTTCCTGGATCCAAGTACATGGCGCAGGTGCTGATTCAGGCTACCTCTCAAAGTCTAGCCTCCTCGCCCAGCCCTGAGGGGTCCTGGCAGTCTTCCCCTGTCAGGTTTTAGATTAGATTAGATTAGATTACTTACAGTGTGGAAACAGGCCCTTCGGCCCAACAAGTCCACACCGCCCCGCCGAAGCGCAACCCACCCATACCCCTACATCTACCCCTTACCTAACACTACGGGCAATTTAGCACGGCCAATTCACCTAACCTGCATATCTTTGACTGTGGGAGGAAACCGGAGCACCCGGAGGAAACCCACGCAGACACGGGGAGAATGTGCAAACTCCATACAGTCAGTCGCCTGAGGCAGGAATTGAATCCATGTCTCTGGCGCTGTGAGGCAGCAGTGCTAACCACTGTGCCACCGTGCCGCCCCTCTCCCCCTGATCTTCAATCTCCGTCACCCAAGGTCTATGAGCTCAATCCTTACAAACATGACAATCACAGTCCGGGTACTATAGCCAACTCTACCTCTCTGTCTACAGATGGGAAATATGTTGTGCCTAAATAAGGATTAGGAATTGATGCAGTCTTGGTGGGCTGAAGAAACTTCAAGCACCGTATTGTTCTTTGCTCTTTGTCAACTCCAATTCCATTCACTTTAATTGTGTTTCTGAACCTCTTCTGTGGGACCTTATTACTCATCTCTGCTTATCAACTCTGCTAGTACTTCCCTCAAAAACCTCAATCAAGTTTGGAAAACAACTTTCCTTCCATGAAACCATGTTAATCAGACAATTATTTTCCCAAGTATTCAGTCATCTCATCCTTCATAGCAGATTCTAGTATTTTTCCTGATGACTGATAGATGTTTAAATGATATTATGTGACAACTATCAAGCATTTTATACAATAGAGCTCTTTGTTGGATTTAATCCTATTGTTTCAATATTCCTCTCCAGCTTTCAGAATCCAAGCAAGAATCAGGAAATACTTGTAGGAATTTTTTATTTGAGTCTTAAGATTCTGTAACTGTCTAAAACTGAGCACAGTGCAGTGGAATTGCAGAAATGTGAAGAAACAAGGGAATGTTCTGATTTAACTCTGATACAACATGAGATTTCAACACATGAAGGCCCAAAATCATGCTGCAGGAATTTTTTTATCCCACTGGTGTAGGTCATTGCAAGTGTAATGGTACATTAAAGCGAAACATGTTAAAGAAGCATTTACAGTGTAGGTCATGCTGTTACAATGCGCGCCATGTCAATGCAAAGTCACTGTAACGTGATTGATAAATTACGGATGCTGTTTCTACAGCACGGACTTTTAAAATGTATGTACGCGATTACAGCTCCAACACTTTAATGCTGTTTCTAAAGCACAATTTTCTTATAACGTGGTGTTGCACAGGAATGCAATCATCGTGTTATAATAGAATTGATTGTATTGACATGGAATGAAGCCTGTTGTTTATGTTAGGTTGAGAAATTATTTGTCTGTTTGCTCCTTTTTCCCAAAAGACCTCCTTCCTTCAAAACCACTCTTTTTTCCAGAAAAGGTCACTTTGACTCCTCCAGCAACCCTCCTTTACCATTGACACCAATCGATGGAGGTCCTGGCATGTTTGCTTGAGATTCCCTGTTCAGCACCCTCCCTAACCAATGCCACCTGCTGCTGATGGTTCCATTACACTACAATAAAATATGCACATGTCACCTCACCAGCAGCATAGCCCACCATCACCACATTTCACCAACTCCAGTCCCCTGACTTAATTTTAATTTTTTAGGGACTTTGTTCTGATTCAGAGATGATGAGCTTGAAGTCTCTCTTAATAGCTAGAGTTTTTATTGTGATGTTCCTGTCATTCCTGGCTATTTTTGTATCAATTTGTCTTCATCACTTTGGAATATTTTATTTGTTAAATGGTTTCAATGTGACTATTGAGTGTATTGCATAAGATGGCTGAGCAAATGGCTCATTGATAGGTCGCATTTAAAATGTTCCTTGTCAGGCTCATTTACAGACTATTTTACTTCCATGATCATGTTAGCGTCGCATAGTTTCCGATATTTACTTTTTTATTCAAGGTCACAGTACATGATGTGAACTCTGATATTCTTTTCTTTCCATCCATTAGTATGCCTTCTCTCTCTATCACAGATCAGGGGAACCAATCATCTCACAGATTTCTGCTCATCCTCCCTTGCAACTATCTGATGGTAACAACTTGGCTGTGATCATGGGTGGTTTACCTGCTGCTTTCCACCTCTTGCCCTATGGTGCCTTGCATCTCATCCAACAATCTGGCTTAAAATGCCTTACTTAACATGACAGACTTCATTAGCATGCCCTTGGTTCTCACTGCTCTGCAGTGCACAGTCTGACTACACCCACCCACTGCGTAACTTGAAAGCTGACACTGTTTGAGTGCAAAGCAGTTGGTATCCTGTAATTATTTTTAGAAACATCTTTGCCTTAGTTCTATTTACTGTTGTGTGGTGTCACTTGGCTCAATGGATCAGCATCTGTCATCTGGTCCAGAAGATGGAATCAAGCCAACCTTTGGGAATTTGGGACATTGCTTAATACAAACACTCCAGGGCAATATTCAGTCTCACAGACTTCAGGGTAGAAGCAGCACTGCTCCTGTTTTTCACACGTATTTCCACTTAATTCCTTTCCATACTACGTTTAACACAGGCATTAACTAATTCAGGATAAGTAACAGCTACACTTAAATGACACAAAGAGTTGGAAAAGACAGGCTGACTCCCATCTGGAATTTCAATCCTTGCAGTTCTCAAATGAAACATGAAAGTCACAAGACTGTGGATATTCCCAGATATCATACTAATCATTAAAATTCAAGGTCACAGGTTCTGAACCCAGATCCTCTACCATCCAGAAGACTAAGTACAGGAGAACTTTGTATCCAATTCACACAATACTGGGCAAACTATTTCTTCATCAATTCTGGGTCAAATTCCTGGAATTCCCTGCCATCCAGCTTCACTACACAGACTGCAGCGTTTTAAGAAGCCAGTTAATCACTACCATTTCTGAGCATGAAGAACGGGCAATATATATTGATGATGCCTATAATATTCATATCCCAAAAGGGTTGACTCTCTCCACTGCTCTTTGACATCCCAATATAAACATGTTGTGGATTCTGTCCTTCATCTTGTAAAGGTATAAGATATTACAGCAGATCTTTGAGCAGAGTATTACCCCTTCTCACTTCATGTCATGTGTTGAGTAACTGGTGCACAAATGTGTCCTAAATATTAAAGACACCTTGGACACTTAAGGATGAAGTTTCACTGCTGGATCAGGATCCTTAAGTCAGGATATTTCCCAGCTCTGCAATCCCCACCAGAGAGAGAGTGGCCTTGAAGTTGTTATTTTTATCTGGTCGAGTATGGATTTCCTCGGGCAAGTGTGAAGGATGGCAAGTGGGAAGATGGGCCGCCTGTGTGCAATTGCACTGTGTTCAACTTTCTTAAGAAAAGCAACAAAACAAAAACATTCCTTTGGCCCTCAACAGTCACATCCCCCACAACAGCTATACCCCATTCATGCTACTTTATGTTTCCCCTCACTCCCCAAGACCCTTGACACCCTCCATGCCAACCTTTACTCCTGTGCCCACTCCCAAGTCATCTCATACTTTCATGCCAATCCTCTCCCTCCACTACTATCTGTGGCCCATCACCTGTCCTACATAAACATATGCACCTGGATGCAACATTGAGTGTTAACTCATGCCAAACACAAATGATATTTTGGACCATTCCTCTTGATAATTCCTATTAATGTCAAGTATGTTTGTGAACATTTGACACATGTTCATGCCTACTTTTAACAATCCCAAAATCTAACCCTCTCCACAAGTGTTCTGGAACCATATTCAAAAAGGTGACTTACCTCCCTTATCCAAACTAATTCACAAAATTCAGAATGGTTCTTACCAGGGTCTAATCTGTGCAGCTTGTGTTTCAGACACCCAGATCTCCAAAGTCATGCATCGGTGAAGGCAGCTGCTGTTCTATAAGGGCATCTACTTACATAGAACACACTTGTGTGAAACATGATTTACTCCAATTCTCACCTCTATCAAAATGGTTGGTGACATGTTCAGAGAGTGGAATTTCCAGCTTCAGGGATCATTTGCCATTTTCACTATAACAGACAGTCTCATTATTATGATGAAAACCCCAACCTTAGCGACATGCAATTGCATCGAACCTTGTTCGGTTCAGTCTCACAAGTTAACGTGCACAGTGTAAGGATAGTCGACTGACATTTGCTGATTTACGATAAGCAGAAAGTCTAGTTCCCAGGTGCAAATGGGGGCTCGCTTCCAACCTATTCACATGGCATTTTCCTAGTGCTGGCAACAGAGCTACTATAACTTTGTTCACTGGCCTCACTAGGACAGATCGGCAAGTTACAGGCATCAGTTGCAGTCCCAAAGGTAGCTTACCAGACACTGGGCGAGGGGCATATTGGGAGTGAGAGAGCAGTGGCTAGAGCAGCTGTACTGTAAGATTTGTATGGAAGCCATTTCCTCCCTTGTAGTGACCTCTTAGCATCTAAAATTCTGCTCTCATTATTGGCCATTTAGTGACATTCACCAGACTCTGGTGTGAGAAATGGAATGGAGACCAGGCGGTTAAAATCTCTTCTCTCTCTGCTGCACTACAATGTAAGCTTGCTGCTTGACCCAGCCCCCACAGATCACATTGGCTGCCCCCAAGCAAGACTTATTCTCTTAACAGGAACTGACTTATTTTGTGGAGCTGATTAATGGGAGCATCATTCATATGGGTGAATTGACATTTAAATGAACACATGCCTTCACTTTGAGCATTTATTATATTTTTAAAAAATAGAATCCGTACAGTGTGGAAACATGCCATTCAGCCTAATAAGTCCACACTACCTCTCTGGAGAGCATCCAACCCAGATCCATCCTATCCTTGTATCCCTGCATATCCCAAAGCTAATACAATTATCCTTGGACACTATGGACAATTTAGCATGGCCAATCCATTTAACCTGCACATCTTTAGACTGGGGGAGGAAACCAGAGCACCCAGTGGAAACTCATGCAGACACAGGGTGAATGTGCAAACTCCACACAGAGTTTGGAACTGAACCTTAGTGTCTCGTGCTGTGTGGAAGCAAGGCTAATCTCTGAACCACTGTGCCACCCCACTTTGATTCATCAGCAAATCAAATTATTTTGCTTTAAACCAAAGCTTTATAAATGGTGGATGTCTGTTTGTGGTTCAGTTTGTATTAAACACTCTTTAAGCTGCTGCTTTACTTGCTGAATTCAGTTAACAGTGTTCGTTTTAATTTGATAACCAAACCATTAACAGGCCTCAAAACATTCTGAACCATTGACAAAATGACTAAAACTGGTTTGATGGAAAGATCTAACACTCAGAACTCAAGAATGCTGATACTTACCATTGTGATGTCTGAAAATCAATTAGCGAGCAGCCATCACTGAGGCTGTAAAACGCTGACTCAGTATAAATTAAAAGAAATTTTTGGAATGTCGGTATATTTACACAGACAGAGTTTTCTGATGAAAGCACATTGGATAGGTCACACAGTGCATGTTAAAGAATGTTGATGTTCACATGGACAGGATTCCCAAATCCAGAAGCAACTCTGAAACCACTGTACACATGCAAAGTCATTGCAGAGTCATAAATATGATTTCAAAACAACTGCACCATGAACTTGCATATAAATAATTTATTACTTGAAGAATCTGGCTGAGAATATTCCCTGAAGCCGGGGATTATAGGGGTCAGCAATGTGTAAAGCACATTATTGCCATTTGCCGATAGCTGGGAGTTCAAATTCAGTGAAAGTGAATATGGATTATTGCAAAATTCACATGGGCTGGAGTAAGTCATAGCATTGTGTTAGTACTTACTTCTCAGTTCAAAAGCTGAGTTCAAATTCTATTTGAACAGAAGTGAGAGCATAAAATCTAGGCTGATACTTCAGGGGAGTGCTGCGCTGTCAGAGATTCTACCTTTCAGACAGTCAAATGACTGAAATCCCACCTGCCCTAGCAGTGGATGTAAATGATTCTGGGCCACTATTTTCATTTAAAAGTGAGGTTAGCCTCCTGCGCCCAGTCATCTAGTCAGCAATCATCCCTTAAATCAACATGACAAGACCATTGTCCGGTCACTGTCATATTGTTGTTTCTGGCAGCTTACTGTGTGCAAATTGGTTGGAGTACTTCCTAAATCACAACACTAACTACTCTTCAACAATATTTTATTGACTGTAAAACATTTTTGGATCGCCTGAGGTTGTGAACGGTTCTATATAAATGCAAGTGTTTCTTATAAAAGATCTCATTCACCTGGAGCGTTGGACACTGAGGGGTGATTTTATAGAGGTTTATAAAATCATGAGGGGCTTAGATAAGGTGAATAGCAGGGCAGGGGAGTCTTTCTCCCAGGGTAGGGGAGTCCAAAACTACAGGGCATAGGTTAAAGGCGAGAGGGAAAAGATTTAAAAGGGACCTGGTGGGCATATATTTCACACACAGGGTGAAATATATTTATGGAATGAGCTGACAGAGGAAGTGGTAGAGGCTGGTACAATTACAACATTTAAAGATTTGGAGATGCCGGCGTTGGACTGGGGTGGACAAAGTTAAAAATCACACAACACCTGATAAAGGAGCGACGCTCCGAAAGCTAGTGTGCTTCCAATTAAACCTGTTGGACTATAACCTGGTGTTGTGTGATTTTTAACATTTAAAGACATTTGGATAGGTGCATGAATGGGAAAGATTCCGGGGGATATAGGCCAAACACAGGCAAATGGAACTAATTCAATTTAGGATACCAGGTCAGCATGGGTGACTTGGATCAAAGGATCTGTTTATGTGCTGCATGAGTCTATAACTTAATGTGCTCTAGAAATTGTAAAGACTAATTCTATTTGAAGAATTTGTTTACTGTTTCTACTGAGTTTCCTCACCCATCTACCAAATGCTGATTCTGTTTATTATTTTGTTATTCAAATAATTTTTATCGAACTCAATTTTTCTTTGTAATATCAGTTCATTTTCATCTAGATCCACAGGTATATGTTGAAACAAAGGCAAGGTGTTGCATTAAGAATTCTTTAAGGAAAACAGTCCGAGTTTGGAAACCTCAGGCATTTTTATTTTTATTTGAATTTCTCTACCTATGGGATACAGTGGTGCAGTCATTAGCTTTTGTACATCTCTGCTCCAACCCCATACAATTGTGAGGTGATGGCCTGTGGTCATATTGCTTGACTGTTAATCCAAAGAACCAGATAATGTTCTGGGGACCTAGGCTCAAATCTAGCTGTGCTGCAATTTAAATTTTAAAAAGTCTGGAATTAAGAGTGTAATGATGACCATTATTCTATTGCTGATTGTTAGGAAAAGCCCATCTAGTTCACTAATGCCCTTTAGGGAAATAAACTGCCATCCTTACCCAGCCTGGACTGCATGAGACTCCAGACCCACAGCAATATGGCTGACTCTAAACTGCCTTCTGGGAATTAGGGATGGGAAATAAATGCTGACCCAGACAGCAAAGCCCTCATCCTGTGTATGAATGTTAAAAAAAAACAGTGCAGAGACTGAATATCTTCTAATTCGGAACTGTGCATTTTCAGAAGTAGAATAGGTCATGCTTAGCAATGATGGAATGTCTTAGCAAAGAAGGAATTTATCAATAGCATTGTCTTCAGAGTCTTAAAATCCAATCGTTAAACTGATCCCCGATATGTTATTACCTAGCCAAGCAGAGAAAGGGCTTTCTACCCACATTGTCCTAATGCGCTTATCAATTTGTTCACAGACCCGAACAATGAACTCTGCATTTTCACTTGTTTCCACAAGACCATCAATGTTTCACTCTGCCTTTGTTTGCTAATTGTTCCCAAAGGACAATTATTTGAAACGTCCAACTCCTGTGTACATCTTCCAGTGAGCAATATGACATATCCAAGGAGGATAACTGCAACTCCCTGGTGAGCTAAACCTATTATTTGCAAGCTCCAACCATCACAGTTGCTGCTACAGATTTGATTTGTGAAGAACAAACTGAGGTTGACAATTGGGAGGCGTGCCAGCCAGGAACAGCTTGCCTCAAATAAAGAACAGTTTGAACCGTGTCCAATTATAGCAAACATGGATCTTCAATGTGGCCAGCCTGTGGGTTGAGATGAACTTGTTCATGTTGTACTCCAGACCACTGTCAAACATTCCTGAGCAGAAATTGGAATAAAAGTCTGAAAGGCGGTTCTCATATGAAGTTGATGTATACAATTAAAGGAAGGTATATTGGAGCATCATTGCACTGCACTAAGCACTTAGGGAAACTCAGGTTTGATTCGTTGTGCATTACTGATTGATGTACCCTTGCTGCTGTGGGGAGTATTGTGACATGCACAATTTCCAAACCAGACAGACCTGTGCAGCTTTAAGACCGTTACATAACATAATGATATATGACATTCCAGAATGCAGGTAGCCACCTCACCTTCATTTACTCTCTCTGTGTAATGGAGTCAGTCTAGTCAATCAGTTATATGCTTTGTTTGTTCAAGGCAACATGGTTAACCTTGATGAGGCCAGTATTTGCTGTGTGGCCCATACGTGTGTAATGTACATTAACATCAGTAAGCATAGTTCCCAGATTTTTTGTGTAAATCTGTAATATTGTAATCTTGTAATTAACTAGTGTTGTAAATACTTAGTGTTGGGTGACACAGTTAGCACTACTGCCTCACATTAACAGGGACCTGGGTTTGATTCCACTCTCAGGTGATTGCGTGGAGTTTGCAAATTCTCCCCGTGTCTTTGTGGGTTTCCTCCCGGTGCTCTGGTTTCCTCTCACAGATGTGCAGGTTGGGGTAGATTAGCCATACTAAAATTGCTCATAGTGTCCTGGGATGTGCAGGCTAGGTGGAGAATTCAGTGGGTGATTCACTCTGGGCTAGTACAACTCAGGTGACTGACTGTGTGGAATTTGCACATTCTCCCCGTGTCTGCATGGGTTTCCTCCGGGTGCTCCGGTTTCCTCCCACAGTCCAAAAATGTGCAGTTTAGGCGAATTGGCCATGCTAAATTGCCCGTAGTGTTAGGAGCAGGGGTAAATGTAGGGGAATGGTCTGGATGGGTTGCACTTCGGCAGGTCGGTGTGGACTTGTTGGGCCGAAGGGTCTGTTTCCACACTGTAAGTAATCTAATCTAAATCTAAAATATAATCTAATCTAAAAAAAACTCAGCTCCCTTATGTCCAAGTGACATGAACCTCTGCCATTTCTGCTACCTACAAACGGACACCACCACTAAAGATATATTTCCCTCTCCACCCCTACCCGCTTTCCCCAAAGACCGTTCCCTCTGTTACTACTTGGTCAGGTCTACGCCCCCAAATAACCCACCCTCTCCTCCTGCCCCTTTCCCTGCCACCGCAAGAATTGCAAAACCTGTGCCCACACCTCTGTCCAAGGCTCCTCTACATTGGGGAGACTGGATGCCTACTTGCAGAGCGCTTTAGGGAACATCTCCGGGACACCCGCACCAATCAACCCCACCGCCCGTGGCTGAACATTTCAACTACCCCTCCCACTCTGCCGAGGACATGCAGGTTCTGGGCCTCCTCCATCACCACTTTCTCACCACCCGACGCCTGGAGGAAGAATGCCTCAGTGCCCTGCAATCCCATGGCGTCAATGTGGACTTCACCAGTTTCCTCATTTCCCCTTACCCCAGTTCCAACCTTCCAGCTCTTCATGACCTGTCCCACCTGTCAATCTTCATTCCCACCTATCCGCTCCACCTTCCTCTCTGACCTATCACCTTCACCCCACCTCCATCCACCTATTGCACTTTCAGCTACCTTCCCCATAGTCCCACCCCCCTCCCATTTATCTTTCCACCCCTGATACTCCCAGCCTCATTCCTGATGAAAGGCTTTTGCCCACAACATTGGTTTTCCTGCTCCTCAGATGTTGCCTGAGCTGGTATGCTTTTCCAGCACCACTCTAATCTGAACATGAACTTAGCATCAACTAGTTTGGTTATTCACTGCCTGATTGGGTTTGATCACATCAAGCATTAACAACAAAAACAGAAATTGCTGGAAAAACTCAGCAGAATACTGGGAGGCCAGGATAGATGAAGAAGATGTTTCTAATTGTTGGAAAGATTAGATTACTTACGGTAGTGGAAACAGGCCCTTCGGCCCAACAAGTCCACACCGTCCCGCTGCCCACCCACTTAACACGACAGGCAATTTAGCATGGCCAATTCACCTGACATGCATATTTTTGGATTGTGGGAAGAAACCAGAGCACCCGGAGGAAACCCACGCAGACACGGGGAGAATGTGCAAACTCCACACAGAGAGTCACCGGAGGCAGGAATTGAACCCGGGTCTCTGGCGCTGTGAGGCAGCAGTGCTAACCATTGTGCGACCATGCCACCCACGGACTGGGGACACAGCCTCGGCGTGAAGGGATGACCCTTCAGAAATAAGGTGAGGTGGAGCATCTTCAGCTACAGGGTGGTGAATCTGTGGAACTCCTTGCTACAGAGGGCTGTGAAGGCCAACTCACTGAATGTATTTAAGACAGAGATAAATATATTCTTGATTAATAAAGGGATCAAAGGTTATAGGGAGAAGGTAGGAGGATGGACTTGAGAAAAATATCAGCTATGATCGAATGGTGAATGAGACTCAATGGGCCAAATGGCCTAATTCTGTTCTTATAACATGCTCTTATGGTCTTAACTCTTTTTATGCCCTCACTGATTTAATCTTGTCCATTAGATTTATCTCCTTCTCACTGAACCCTATTCCTATGAAATTGTTTTTCATGTTGGCTCCCTGGCTAGCTGATATTGTCTGCTATTCTGTCTCCTCAGATATTGCTCTTCTCTCTTTCACGGTGGTTCAGTGGTTAGCACTGCTGCCTCACAGCACCAGGGACCCGGGTTCGACTCCAGCCTTGGGCAACTATCTGTGTGGGCTTCCCCGTGTCTGTGTGGGCTTCCTTCCACAATCCAAAGGTGTGCAGGTTACGTGCATTGGCCATGCTAACTTGCCCATAGTGTCATGTGCATTAGTCAGGTGTAAATATAGCATGGGGGAATGGGTCTGGGTAGGTTACTCTCTGGAGGGTTGGTGTGGACTTGTTGGGCCGTAGGGCCTGTTTAAAATTGGGTGGCACGGTGGCTCAATGGTTAGCACTGCTGCCTCACAGCACCAAGGTCCCAGGTTTGATTCCAGCTTTGGGCAACTGTGTGGAGTTTGCACATTCTCCTCCGGGTGCTCTGGTTTCCTCCTACAGTCCAAAGCTGTGCACGTCAGGTGAATTGGCCATGTTAAATTGCCCATAATGTTAGGTGCATTAGTCAAAGGGAAATGGGTCTGGGTGGGTTACTCTTCGGAGGATCAGTGTGGACTTGTTGGGCCGAAAGGCCTGTTTCCACACTGTAGGGAATCTAATCCAATCTAATCTTATGTCATAATTCCTCTCCTCTGAAAAATATCCTTCATCTCACAACCCTCTCCCGAAATCCAACTTTCCTTTCCAGTCTCAAGCCCTTGAATTATTGTGGCACCCCAAATTTGTGCCTACCTCCTTTGGAATTCAATGTTTAAATCGCTGCAATCAGGCTTTGCCCTCACCACAGTTTTGATACAGCCCTGACCAAAGTCACAAATGGTCTCCAAATGAAACTATCCTCTCTTGTCGTTCCCCATCTGTCTTCAGCCTTTGGCACTATTAGCCATTTCGTCCTTCTCTAAAGCCTCACCATCATCATTGAAGCATTTGGGACTGCTCTCACCTGCTTCAATTCTTATCAACCTAATCTTAGCCATAGAACCTCCACCACTGGCCTCATCTCCAAACCCAGCCTACTGTTCTCCAAGGACTTGGCTCCATTGGGCCTGTACTCATTACAATTTAGAAGTATTATCTTATTGAAACATTTTCTTAGGGGACTTGATAGGGTAGAGGCAGAAAGATTGTTTCCCCTTGTGGGATACTCTAGCACCAGATGGTATAATCTCAGGATAAGGGATCACACATTTAAGACAGAGATGAGAAGGAATTTCTTCTCTCAGAGGGTAGTGAATCTGTGGAAGTCTTTAGCACGGGGGGATGTTGAGACTGAGTCATTAAGTAAGTGCAAGGGCAAGATTGGTTTTTAATCATTAAGGGAACTGAGAGTCACGGGGACAAGGCAGGGATGTGGAAATGTGGGTTATCAAATCAGCCATGGTCTCATTGAAGAGCTGAGTGGCATATTTCTGCTCCTGACCTTTCTGTTCCTGTCTCCAGGCTGCCCTGATGTCAACTGAATACAAAATGTGATGTGCACAACAATGAAGTTTGTGGCAAAATTACATGAGAGATTTTATGAGACCTTTCTCACAACATTTGGAGGAGCTCTCTCCATCTTTGGTGCATCTACTGGGCAGCAAAGCAAGTTTCTCGATAGGCATTGGCATGTTGCCAATTCAGGGTTTATTGCTTCTTAAGTACCTCATGGTACAATCTGCCTCATTAATATTCAGCCTCCAGTCTCACTAAGTGCAGCAAACGAACGGGACATCACGAATCCTCAACATGGAAGGCAGAGCAGGTACCTGGTGGCTTCAGCTCTCCTCTGGCTTCAAAGAGTCTCCATGTTTCTCAGCACCAACAGCATCTCAAGTTATACACCATAGTCAATTGGTACATGTCCCCATTGTCCAGGGACATTGGCTTCTGCCATTTGCCAACCCCTCATGATCTTCACGGCACGTCTCTGGTCTGCTTGCAGGATGTTTAGGAAGAACAGATTTACATTTCAGCGTGCACCACCATTGAAAGGCTGCTTCCAGGACACTTTACACACAAGGGCAGGCACCCAGCTCACCAACTGGCCCAGGCTGCATCTCAGAGCTGCTCCCTTTCTCCCTGAGTGCAAATTCACATAGCACCCAGCAGTGTGCCCACAGCAAACTTGCCTTGCCTTGTCTTGCTGTGCCCATTTGTGCAGTCACACAACCAGGTCGCTTGCCTCTCTGGGCCAGTCCCCAATCTTGCTGTGTGACATGGAGCTACATGAATCCCTCGCCCACAGAATGCTTCTGGAGAGTTTGTGGCAAATAAACTGCATGTGCAACAAGATGGCAGCCATGACTCAAAGTCTAAGGTGATGGTCCTCATTGAATTCCATAGAGGCACCCACCAGTCAGGTGGTCCTGGCACAGTGTGTCAAGGGTAGGATCCAAAACCAGTTCAGGGATTGGTCACGGTCAGGCATCTTGTCAGGGTGACTTCAGTTATGGGATCCACGTTGGTAGGGGAGGAGGGAAGAATGGGGGAACAAGACTCTCTCCTTGTCGGTGGTGAGGAACTTGATGTCAGGCACCCATCATGCCCTTTCTTCCCGTTTGTGAACTCTCGTCTCAAGGAATAAGGAAAGGAAAGGGATTGAGTGAAATGATAGAGGGTGGCATAGCTGTTAAAGTTGGTGCAGCTGGTCAAAAGCCAAATGGAGTCCAGAGTAAGTGGACAGAGGCCTGGTAGCACAGAGGCCTGGCAAGGTTAGTGCTGTAACAGGTTGGCTCGGGTATGAGAATGAGTGAGGGAGGATGTTCTTGGCAATAGGGAGAGTGGCAGAGCATGAGTCTTGGAGCAGCAGGTAGTGATAGAGTGAGTGTGAAGTAGCAAAGAGAAGAGGGTGGCTCTTAGCCTCAGTACAGTGGAGAAGGTCATTGACCTTATGTTACTGCTACGCATTCCTTCTCACCATGAAGACTGCATTGACCCTGGCGGTGACTTCAGACCGAGCTGCCAGGGCCTCGTGTCGTCATCTCCTCTGCTGGTCCTCCAGGAAGAGGACATCCCTGTAACCACACCACCCTGTCCGACAGGACCTCTGGGTCCCTGTGTAATAATCGTGGCTCCATCTGCCCCTTCTCTAAATCTTCGGGTTGACTGTTTGCATCCAGAAAGGCAACTTTGGAGCACCAGTGCTTCTCCGGGTGTACAGTAGGCTTTTAATGGTGACGCAGGTGGCAGGAATGTTTGCCTTTGTGCAGATATCTGGGGAGAGGCGAGCTGTTCCGTAAATGGCTGAAAATAGGATGAGGGTAGATTTAGATGAGGGGGCATCATAGGGTTGGGATAGGTAGTTAATGACGCAGGTTTGGAAGATACAGTATAAAATCTCACTGGTCCTAATCATAAAAGTCCCTCCAAAAAATGGCTCAGCGTTCTCTTAGTTAAAAAAGCATAAGATGCAGCCCAATATGCTGCTGATCATCCCCTTCCTCGATTCCTGCACTACCTCAAAATCATCAATCTATTTGTCCAACATCCAATGCTTGAACAAAATAAATTTCTTCCAACTAAACATTAAGCAGTCCTCCAGCTACTAACTCCATCCCTGGCAACTTTTTGAGATTAAGCCAGTCTCTTTGCAACCTCGGTATTATCCTTGACCCTAAATGAACTACTGGCATGATTCGGTGTTATCACTGAGGCTATTTTACTCCTTTTGTGTAACATATCCAACTCTACCCCTGTTTCAACTCACCTGCTGCTGAAACCCTTATCAATGACTTTGTTACTCCCAGGCTTGACACTTGACCATGGTCCCTCATTCTGTGCCAGTAAGCTGTAGCTCCAACTAAACTCCAAAAACTACAATCACTCTTGGTTAAATGTCACCTCTGTTTTAAAATCCTCATCTTTGTTTTAACATTGTCTCATCCCTCCTAACCCTAACGTCCTGCAAGATATCTGAGCTTTCGAGCTCACGAGTAACCCTGACTTTAAGTCATAGATTCATAGAGATGTACAGCATGGAAACAGACCCTTCAGTCCAACTCATCCACGCTGACCAGATGTCCAAACCTAATCTAGTCCCATTTGCCAGCTCTTGGCTCATATCCCTCTAAGCCCTTCCTAAATTCATATACTCGTTTTAATCTGTCCAACTGCTAAACATGAGTTCCCAGTTCATTTGACATGACCTTTTAAATGATGCTCTTGATATTACACTCACGGCTAAGGTATCTGAATATAGTGACAACCTACTCACTCCTGGGCAATCAGAGTTAAATTGACACCAGTTCTTAATCTCTCTGCTCCTCGATTGGACTCTACACCTCATGACCTCAACAAAACTTTAAAATACACGCACCAGGAAATCCTACAAATGCTGGGATAAAATGAAAAATGCACGGAAATGGTTTTCAAGGCTGCAAACATCATAGCTTAAGATGTCATTCAGGGACCCCTTGAGGTTTACTCTCTACAAGCAGTATAATTCTGACTATCTGTTCCTGTGTACAGAATGCTGTAGAGCTTCCAGGACAGGCTGAAGTGATATAGCCGTCACTGGTCAGGTCAGCATTTACTTCCAAACCTTCACTGCCCTGAGAAGGGGGAAGTGAGTCTATTTCTATAAAACAACATCAAAGGCCAGTAACATTTCAACCACCCTGTAGTGGGCCTGGAATCACAGATAATCAGATGAGTTAAAGATGACAGATTTCCCTCAGAAAGTCATTAGTTAGCATTAGTAAACCTACTGAGGTCTTTTTATATCATAAGCAAGTCACCAATACTGGGATTGGTCTGTTAATCCAAATTTATAGTTAACTGGGTTTAAAATCCCCCTGCCAGCGTGAGATTAAACACATGTGTCTGCTCTATTTGCAAAATAATATAGCTATCGAAACAAAAAAGTGAAAGAACCACAGATGTTGGAAAGCAGAAACAAAAACAGCATCTGTGGAGAGAAATCAGAGTTAATGTTGCGGGTCCAGTGACCCTTCCTCAGAATATAACCATCTGTTAGTTTACCCTTTAGTTAATGTGAGAAAGTGATGACTGCAGATGCTGGAGATCAGAGTCAAAAAGTATGATGCTGGAAAAGCACAAGAGGTCAGGCAGCAGCCGAGGAACAGGAGAATTGACATTTCGGGTGTAAACCTTTCATCAGCAATGTGAAGGGGGGGGAAGAGGGCTGAGAGATAAATTGGAGGGTGGAGTGGGGGTGGGGAAACAAAACGTCAACTCATGGAACGTTTCAGGCAGCATCTCTGGGTCACACACACCAAACAACCCAATGCCCTGTGGCTGACCACTTCAACTCCCCCTCCCACTCTGCCAAGGACATGCAGGCCCTGGGACCCCTCCACTGCCAAATCCAAGCCACCAGACGCCTGGAGGAAAAACACCTCATCTTCCACCTTGGAAACCTTCAACCTCACAGCATCAACATTGACTTCACCAGTTTCCTCATCTCCCCTCCCCCCACCTCATCCCAGAACCAACCCTCCAACTCAGCACCGCCCTATTTAACTGTCCTACGTGTCCATCTTCCTTCCCACCTGCATCTACCTATTGCCTTCCCTGCTACCTGACCCCCACCCCCACTCAACCCCCACCCACCTATTTATCTCTCAGCCTCCTTTCCCCCCTCCACATTTCTGATGAAGGGTTTATGCCCGAAATGTCGATTCTCCTGCTCCTCAGATGCTGCCTGACCTGCTGTACTTTTCGAGCACCAGATTTCAACTTTAATTAATGTCACCCAGGTATTTGACTTAAATTTAAAGTACTGACAAAAAGAAGTCTGGATTGATTCCTGGTGGATATAAAAAAGTGATCACCATAAATTAGTCCCTACAATAAACCTATAGATTGCTGGGAATTCTCTGCAAGTCAGGCAGTATGTGCGAAGAGAGAAAATGAACTGAATTATTTAAGTCAATAACCTCTCATCAGTGCTGGAGAAGTGTCACAGAACTAACAGCTTTTATGCAAGTTCAAAGGTAGAGAAAGTGA
Organism: Chiloscyllium punctatum; assembly: GCF_047496795.1. NCBI lineage: Eukaryota > Metazoa > Chordata > Chondrichthyes > Orectolobiformes > Hemiscylliidae > Chiloscyllium > Chiloscyllium punctatum. The sequence continues at coordinate 83,069,105 of NC_092753.1, read as the reverse complement.
GGAGAGGGATAAAGAACAAAATTGAAAGTATTTGGTAGAAATTGAAAACAAGAGAGATTTGATGATAAGAATGATCATGGTGCATGGCAAAAGGGAGTGATAACAGGACAAGTAAAGAAGGATGCACCAAAAGGCATCATAAATGACAATCACAATAGCAGCAGAATATCTTTGCTGTAGGTGCACCCACAATTCCGATAGGGCTGACATTCCAGGATTTTGATCCAATGACAAAGAATGGTAATATATCTCTGAGTCAGGATGATGAGTGGCTTGGAGGGGAACCTGACGGTGATGGTGTTCCCTGCCTTTCTCCTTGTTAGTAATGATCATGGGAGTGGAGGGTGGTGTTTAAGGAGCTTCGGTGAAGTTTTGCAGTGCATCTTATAGATAGTACACACTGGTGCTCCTAAACATCAGTAGTGGAGGGAATGGATGCTTGTGGATGGAGTGTCAATGAAGCGGGATGCTTTGTTATGGATGATATCAAGCTTCTTGAGGGTTGTTGGAGATGTGTTCATCCAGAGTGGCCAGACATTTTAATTGTGCCTTATAGCTGGTGGATGGGCTTTGAGGAAGAGAGTTACTTGCTGCAGTATTCCTAGTTTGTAGCCTGGATTTGTAGTCACAATATCTATATGGCTAGTCCAACTCAGTTTTAATATTATCTCCCAGAATGCTGATTGTGGGTTGTACAGTGACAGTAATACCACTGAATGTCAAGGGACAGTAGTTAGATTTTCTCTTGTTAGAGATGGTCATTGCTTGACATTTATGTGGAATGAATGTTACTTGCCACTTGTCTGGAAAAACTCAGATATTGTTCAGGGTAACGCTGCATTGGGCATAGACTACTTCAGTATGTGAGGAGGCGTGAATGGTACTGAACATTGTGCAATCATCAGTGAACATCCCCACTTTTGACCTTATGATGGAGCATTGATGATACAATAGATTTGTGAGCCTAGGACACTGCCCTGAGGAACTCCTGCAGAGATGTCCTGGAGCTGAGATGTCTAGCATCCAACAACAACAACCATCATTCTATATGTCAGTGGAGGGTTTGCACTTGATTCTCATTAATTCAATGTTCTTTGATGCCACACTTGGTTAAATCTGGGCTTGATGTCAAATGCTGTCACTCTCACCTCACCTCTGGAATTCAGCTTTGGTCATGTTTGTACCAAGGCTGTAATGAGGTCAGGAACTGAGTGGCCCTGGCAGAATCTAAACTGGGCATCACTGAGCAGGTTATTGCCACACAGATGCTGCTTGATAGCACTGTTGATGACACCTTCCATCACTTTACTAATGATCGAGAGTAGACTAATGGGGTGGTAAATGGCCGGGTTGGATTTCTACTATGGTTTGTGTGTGAGACATAGCTGAGCAATATCCCTTAATCGAGTAAGTGTTAGTGTTTTAGCTGTACTGGAACAGTTTGGTTAGGGGTACAGCAAGCACATGTCTTCAGTACTATCGATGGAATGCTGTCAGGGCCCACAGCCTTTGCAGTATCCAGTCCTTCTAGCTATTTCCTTCAATCATCTGGAGTGAATTGAATTGTTTGTCGACAAGCAACTGTCATGTTAGGGACCTCTGTAGGAGGCTCACTCAGCACTTCGAAATGAAGTGTGTTGCAAATGCTTCAGCCTCATCTTTTGCACTGGTCTTCCCATCATTGAAGATGGGAATATGTGTGAAGTCTCCTCTTCCAGTGAATTGTTTAATTGTCCACCGTCTTTCAAGACTGGATGTGGCAGGACTGCAGAGCTTTGATCTGATGTGTTGGTTGTTGAACTGCTTTGCTCTGTCTATCACTTGCTTATGCTGTTTGGCATGCAGCTAGTCCTGTTTGGTAGCTTCACCAGGTAAAAACAATGACTGCAGATGCTGGAAACCAGATTCTGGATTAGTGGTGCTGGAAAAGCACAGCAGTTTATGCAGCATCCGAGGAGCAGTAAAATTGACGTTTCAGGCAAAAGCCCTTCATCAGGAATACAGGCAGAGAGCCTGAAGTGTGGAGAGATAAATGAGAGGAGGGTGGGGGTGGGGAGAAAGTAGCATAGAGTACAATAGGTGAGTGGGGGTGGGGATGAAGGTAATAGGTCAGAGAGGAGAGTGGAGTGGATAGGTGGAAAAGAAGATAGGCAGGTAGGACAAGTCATGGGGACAGTGCTGAGCTGGAACTTTGGAACTGGGGTGAGGTGAGGGAAGGGGAAATGAGGAAACTGTTGAATGCCACATTGATGCCCTGGGGTTGAAGTGTTCCGAGGCAGAAGATGAGTCGTTCTTGCTCCAGGAGGCCCAGGACCTCCATGTCCTCAGCAGAGTCGGACGGGCAGTTGAAATGTTGGGCCACAAGGCAGTGTGGTTGATTGATGCGGGTGTTCCAGAGATGTTCCTTAAAGCGCTCTGCTAGGAGGAGTCCAGTCTCCCCAATATAGAGGAGGTGCATCGGGAGCAATGCATACAATAAATGATATTGGTGGATGTGCAGGTAAAACTTTGATGGATGTGGAAGGCTCCTTTCGGGCCTTGGATTGAGGTGAGGGAGGAGGTATGGGTGCAGGTTTTGCAATTCCTGCGGTGGCAGGGGAAGGTGCCAGGACGGGAGGGTGGGTTGTAGGGGGGCATGGACCTGACCAGGTAGTCACAGAGGGAACGGTCTTTGTGGAAGGTGGAAAGGGGTGGGGAGGGAAATATACCCCTGGTGGTGGGGTCTGTTTGGAGGTGGCAGAAATGTCGGCGGATGATTTGGTTTATGCGAAGGTTGGTGGGGTGGAAGGTGAGCACCAGGGGGGTTCTGTCCTTGTTACGGTTGGAGGGGTGGGGTCTGAGGGCGGAGGTGCGAGATGTGGATGCATTAGAGGGCATCTTTAACCGCGTGGGAAGGGAAATTGCGGTCTCTAAAGAAGGAGGCCATCTGGTGTGTTCTATGGTGGAACTGGTCCTCCTGGGAGCAGATACGGCGGAAGCGGAGGAATTGGGAATGCGGCTGACACCTCATTGGGTTTGCCCGGTGTTGCTCCTGGCAGCCCCTCCTGAACTCTCTGTTGAACCAGGGCTTAGTCCCTGGCTGGATGGTTGTGGTTGAGTGGGGGATATGCCAGGCTGTGAGGTTGCAGATTGTGTTAGAGTACAATTCTACTGTTGCTGATGGGCCACAGCATCCATGGATACCTGGTTTGGGTTGTTAAATTAGTTCAAAGTCTATCCCATCTAATGTGTTGCTAGTGCATCAACTGGATGGAGGGTATCCCCAATGTGAAAAAGGGACCCCACTTCCACAGGGACTATGTGCTGGTGACTGTTACTGATGCTGTGATACTGGCATGGACAGTAGATGCTGGAGTGGGTAATGTAACTGGGCTAGCAAAATAGTTCTGGAGGCATGGGTTCACATCCCACCATAATATGCTCAGCACTAGCAACTTAGTGGGGGAGGGAGGGCTGGAAAATATCATTAGGTTAGATTCCCTACAGTGTGGAAACAGGCCCTTTGGCCCAACAAGTGCACACCGACCCTCCGAAGAGAAACCCACCCAGACCCATTTCCCTCTGACTAATGCACCTAACACTATGGGCAATTTAGCATGGCTAATCTACCTAAGCTGCACATTTTTGGACTATGGGAGGAAACCGAAGCAAACCCACACAGACACGGGGAGAATGTACAAACTCCGCACAGACATTGCCCAAGGCTGGAATCAAACCTCCAGCCTCCAGCGCTGTCTCCAGCGCTGTGAGGCAGCAGTGCTAACCACTGAGCCACCGTGCCACTCCAAAGGAGCATTATGACTAAGCAGCCTTTAAAGAGCTACCGGAAAATGTTAACAAGTTGTGGCACTTGCCTGGCCGGTTGGAAAATTTACGCATGCATTTCCTGTTCTCTTGTTGCTTCCTGGATTTTAAAGCCAGGAAGATGACTGATAGCACCAACAATTGATGACCAGTTTCAAGATGCCCCTGTGATAATATTTTCCACAATCATTCCCATTCTATTACTTTACTAGAATAGAACACTAGATATTTATAAGCATCATTCCTAGTATTTTCATTTTGGAGAAAAATCCCTTTTATTTTAATCCTCAGAAAAGCGGGACTATTCCGTAGAATAATTAATGGGTCAATAGCAAGGCCACAGCTGGAGTATCACATGCAGTTCTAGTCACTACACAAGAGGAAGGATGTGATTACACTGAAGAGGGTGCAGAGGAGATTCACCAGGATGTTGCCTGGGATGGAACAGTTTAGCTGTGAAGAGAGGCTGAATAATCTCAGGTTGCCTTTTTTTTGCAGCTGAGAAGGCTGAAGGGGGACCTGTCAGAGGGTTCGGGTTAGGGGTGTACAAGATTATCAGGGCCATGGAGAGGGTGGAGAGAAAGCAGCTGGATCAAGCTTAGTCAATAGGTCAAGAACAAGGGCATACACTTTTCAAACGAAAGGCAGGAAGTTTTAGAGGAGATTTGAGGAACAATTGTTTTCACTCGGAGGTGGTGAGGGCCTGGACTGCTCTGTCTGTAAGGATTATTGAGATGGGAAACCTCACAACCTTTCATAAGTACTTGGATGAGCACTCAAAGTGACATAACATTTAAGGCTATGGGTCTAGTATGGGAAAGTGGGACCAGTGTAGGTCGAATATATTATTGGCAGTACAGATTCAATGGACTGAACGGCCTCATCTTTATTGTATGATTCTGTGATTCTAAAATCCTGTGCCTGAGTTATATGCTGGAAAAGAGAAGGTCAAGAGATGACTAATAGAAATCTTTTAAAATTGTGAAAGACCTTGAAAGAGGACATGATGAAAATGAATGGAGGTCTTTTATTCGTTTTTGGCCAGCATTTATTACCTATCCCGAATTGCCCAGAGAGGGTGAGGGTGAGGTCACTTCTAGAGCTGCTGTAGTCCTTGGGGTGCAGGTTCACTTCTGTGCCATGAGGAAGGGCATTCCAGGATTTTGACTCAGTTCCCATCACCTTCACAACGGAAGAATTTGCGGCCTCTGTAACTTGAAAACCAGAGGGGCAGAGGTCCCCCGGAGGTCAAGTCCGATGGAGGTAGCTTGTGGAGGTCAGGTTCTCTGCAGAACCAGGAATCAGTACCACAAGATGGTCAGTGGCCTGCTCCACTCTGCCAGGATGAGGGGCAAGCCTCAGTCTATTTTGGATCATCTCTAAATAGGTAGGTTTGCGGATATAGAGTTTGGAGCGTGTACAGCCACTAGATGGAGGGCATGGTTGTAGTTCAGTCAGAAAAGCAATTGCCTGGCATTGGGCCTGGATGATCCTATATACTAGACTTCCACGTGCCTGACATTGGTGAGTTGGTGGTTTCTGGCTTCAGTGCATTGTTCCAGCTTCCATTTGTCTCCACAGGAGAAGAGAGTTGAGAACTTCAGGGAAAGAGTATCATCTGCTGGCTGTATCCTCCTCCTTGCCCTCCAAAGGACCTAGAGAGGAAAGGCACTGCAGTTAGCTGGCTGCCAAGGAGTCATTCCATAGCTGAGAGTGAGGCTAGAACTCCTCTAGTCGAGAGTGGGGTCTTTAAGCAACAAACCTTGGGGGATGCTTGTCAAAAGTTCAACGTTGTCAGGACGTGCAAGACAATGCAAACTCTCTGACCTACTGTCAGGGATGTTGCACAGTCCTGACCTTACTCCCACTGGTGAGCCCATGGAACCGCCAGTAACTGTGACTAGAATACACTAGGAGAAGAAGGGGCATCAGAGGGTGCAGCATCACCTTCTTGTCCCACACCCTCCCACAGCTCAGATACTGACACCTCTGTGGGGTTGCACACATTGTCGAGATTCCGGATCACAACTGTGTTTGAGATTCCAGAGGATATATGTGCCCCGGGTTGGAGAGGGAGAAATCCATCCAAATCTTGCCTGCCGAGATGTCCCTCTCATCTTCATGCTGCTCTCTGATGGGTTTCTGGATAAAACACCACTTTGAAAAGATTAAGCTCTGAGTGTTCTCTACGTATTAGCCTTTGTAATGTGTAGAATGAAGACCATAAGATGTAGCAGCAGAAGTGAGCCATTCAGCCATTGGTCTGTTCCGCCATTTAATGAAATCATGGCCAATCCGATCATCCTCAACTACACTTTCCTGTTTTCTCCCTTGTGGCCTTTGATTCACTTATTGTATAAAATTATATAATACACAGTATACATTACAAATCTGAAATGCCCTGTATACACTACAAATCCAAATTGGACCTGAACAGGATACCCAGTACGCAGGATGAATCTGAACTGGACTGAACAGGATACCCTGTACACACTACAAATCCAAACTGGACTGAACAGGATATCCAGGACACGCTACAAATCCAAAAAAAGCCCACCAACTCCCACAGCTACCTTGATTACACCTCCGCCCACCCTACCTCCTGTAAAAACACCATCACTTATTCCCAATTCCTCCACATCTGCCACATCTATTCCCAGCATGACCAATTCCATCTCAGAAAGTCCCAGATGGTCTCCTTCTTCCATGATCGCAACTTCCTTTCCTACATGATTGATAATGCCCTCCAGCACATCTCCTCGACTTCATGCACTACTGCCCTTGAACCCCACCCCTCCCAATGCAACAAGGACAGAACCCCCCCCCCCCCCCCCCAGTCCTCACCTTCCACCCACCAACCTCTGAATACAACGAATCATCCTCTGCCTCTTCTGCCACCTCAAAACGGACCCCACCACCAGAGATATATTTCCCTCCCCATCCCTATCAGTGTTCCGAAGAGACCATTCCCTCTGCAACTCCCTCGTCAAGTCCACGCCCCCACACCAGCCCACACCCCACTCCTGACACTTTTCCCTGCCACCGCAGGAAGTGCAACAAATGCACCCACATCACTCCCCTTGCCTCCGTCCAAGGCCCCAAGGGATCCTTCCACATCCATCAAAATTTACCTGTACCTCTGCCAATGTCATCTACTGCATCCATTGCACCTGGTGTGGTCTCCTCTACATCAGGGAGATGGATGCCTTCTTGCGGATTGTTTCAGAAAACATCTTTGGGACACCCGCACCCACCAATCACACCGTCCTGTGGCTGAACACTTCAACTCCCCATCCCAGTCCATCAAGGACATACAGGTCCTGGGCCTCCTCCACTGCCAAACTGTTATCACCTGACACCTGGATTAAGAACGCCTGATATTCTGCCTTGAGACCCTGCAACCTCACGGGATAACTGTGGATTTCAACAGCTTCCTCACTTCCCCTCCCCCCACATTATCCCAGTCCCAAGCATCCAACTTGGCATCCTCTGGACCTGTCCATCACTTCCCCCCCCCCAACCTATCCCCTTCTCCCCCACCTTTATCCCACCTTTATCCAGCTACCTTACCCCCAACCCCAACCCTCTCCCATTTATCTCTCATTCCCGGCACACAAGCCTCATTCCTGATGAAGGGCTTATGCTGGAAACATCAATTCTCCTGTTCTTTGGATGCTGCCTCACCTGCTGTACTTTTCCAGCAACACACTCTCGACTCTGATCTCCGGCATCTGCAGTCCTCACTTTCTCCATTGTATAAAACCTGTCTATCTCAGCCTTGAATGTACCTAAAGAGCCAACTTCTGTGACCATGACTCCTACAAAAAGGAATTTCTCTTCATTTCTCTTCAAACTAGACAACTCCTTACTTTGAGATTATGCCCTCTGTTCCGAGACTCTCAATAGCTAGACTGTCAAGACCCTTAATAATCTTGTATTTTTCAATAAGCCATCTTTCATTCTTTGAAATTTCAAACAAAGTAAGCCAAACTTACTTAACATCTCCTCATAGTAAAATCCCTTCACACCAGCCTTCTCAAAACTGCTTTCAATGACAGTATATCTTTCCTTAGATAAGGGGCCTGAACTGTTCACAGTATTTCATGTGTTGCCAAATTAATGACTTGTATAGATTTAGCAAAACTTCCCTACTTTTGTATGTCATGCCCATTGAATGCAAAGCCAACATTCTATTTGCCTTCTCTATTAACTGCTGAATTTCCATGCTAGCTTTTTCTGACTTATGCATGAGGACTCCCAAATCCCTCTGTACTGTACCTTCCTTCTGTCTTTCTCCACTTATGTAATATTCAGCTTCTCAGTTGTTCCTACAACAGTGCATAACCTCACATTTTCCTGCATTATATTCTACCTGCCAATTTTTTGCTTACTTACTTGTCTATCTCCCACTGCAGAATCTTCGAGCCATCCTCAGAGCTTGCCTTCCCCTCTGAGGGTCCTTGTATCTTTGACTACATAGTCATCTCTTCCTCCTTGTCCAGATTTTCTCACTGGAGGAACCTTCACTCATATCACCAGTGCACACACAATGCAATTAGTCAGTTATAAGAGTCATTCACTCCCAACCCTTCTTCTGAAGATTACCTCCAGGATGTCTCTGCCAGGAGGATTTTATTTCTCCAAAATGCCTTTGAGCCAACATTTTTCGCCCTTTCACCTCCAATCTGAATCCTTCTGATGCTCTCACATCAATTCCTTCAGGCCTATTTAAAGCTACCAAGGCGTTTTCCCTGTCCTGCTATGTCCTGTGTTTTCCCTGTCCTGTCCTGCTATGCATTCTGTAAATCTCTTCAGGGGACAAATATTTTTAATCAACTGCTATGGACTAAGCCAGACCACTCAAAATATTCTTAAGCAGACAGTCCCAGACCATAACTTTGCAATTTGCTTCAGTAAGTTTGTGAGACACGATTTCCCTCCTAGAAAGAAATACTGACTATCCCTGATCAAACCCTTACTGCTTCAAATGCATATAAATGCTGTCTTTCCGAATCACTTCCAATAACTTATCCACCACCGAAGTTAGAGTCAAAGGTATATAGTTCCCAGGTTTATCCTTATATCCCTTCTTAAATAAAGGCAAAACATTAGCCATTCTCCAGTCATTCAGCACCTCACTTGTATTTATAGATGATACAAATATTTCTGCAAGGAGCACTGCAGTTTCCTCCCTAACTTTTCATAAAGTCCTGGGATACAGATGATCAGGTCCCAGAGATTTATCCACCTTTATATTTTCTAAGACCTCCAGCACTTCCTCTTTTGTAATGCGAACTGTTACAAAACATCAGTGTTTATTTCCCTAAGTTGTCCAATCTCCTTTTTGTTTTCTCCAGAGTAAAAAACTGATGGGAAAGTTCATTTAGTGTTTCTCCCATCTCGTGAAGTTCAACACAAAGATGATCTTTAAGAGGCCACACTCTCTCTCTCTCTCCCTCTCTCTCTAGTTGCTCTCTTGTTCTTAATTTACTTGTAGAATCTCATTGGATTATCCTTCTCTTTATTTGCCAAAGCTATGTCACAGCCCCTCATTGCCTTCCTGATCTCCCTCTTAAGAATGCCCTGCACTCTTTATACTAATCAAGAGATTAATTTGGTCCCAGTTGATAATATCTAATATATAATTCATTTTTTTTCTTGATAGAACCTCAACATCTTTGTTCATCCATTGTTCTCTAATCCTACCAGCTTTACCTTTCACTCTAACAGGAACATAACGACTCTGAATTGTTGTTATCACACTTTTGAAAGCCTCCCAATTTATCAGATGTCCCTTTATCTGCGAACAGTCTATTCCAATTAATTTTTGAAAGCACTTGTCTCATACCATTAGAAATTGCCTTACTGCAATTAAAAACTTTAATTTTTGTGAAAGGCTTATCCATTTCCATGATTATTTTAAAACAAATAAAATTATGTTCACGAGACTCAAAATGTTCCCCTATCACTTCAGTCACTTGCCCTGTTACATTAACCAAGAGAAGGTCAAGTTTTGCTCTTTCTCTAGCAGGCGCATTTATATATTGATAATTTTCTTGAACATATTTAACAAATTCTTGACCATCCAAAACTTTAACACTATGGTAGTCCCAGTCAATGTTTGGAAAAATAAAATCACCTACTATTAGAACCTTGACTTGGAGGTGCAGTGTTGGAATGGGGAGGACAAAGTTAAAAACCACACAACACCAGGTTATAGTCCAACAGGTTTATTTGGACACACTAGCTTTCGGAGCACTGCTCCTTCATCTGCTGATTGTCTTATTACAGCTTTAATATTCTTACAAATATCTGGGATCTCTCTTCATATTTATGCCCCAAATTCTCTCTGACTCTTGGGAGGTCTATTGTACAATCCCAGCAAGGAGAACATTCCCTTTTTATTTCTAATTTCAACCCATAGATTTTCACTGGACAATTTTTCAGAAATATCTTCTCTAGTTACAGCAGTAATATATTCCTTAGTCAAAAATGTCATTGCCCCTCCTCTTTTGCCTCTTTTTCTATTCTTCCTATAAAATCTGAAACCCAGAACATTGAGCTGCCAGTCCTGTCCATCCCTCAGCCAAGTTTCTGTAATAGCTATGACATCCGAATCCGATGTTATTAAACATGCCCTGAGTTCATTCGCCTTACCTGTAAGATCTCTTGCATTGAAATAAATGGCATTTAATTATTCAAAATTACATTGTTCTCTGACTTGTTCTTGTCTGTCTTTTCTAATTAACTTGTTCTTTTCAATTCAAAGATACTCTCATCTTTCTTTCTATCTATTCTGCTACTTAAGATACCTCCACCCCCTTTCTAATAGATTACAGTATCCCTTAACAGAATTAGCAAATCTTCCTGCCAGGATATTGGACCCTTTCCAGAACATCCTTTTTCGATTTGGAGATACCGGTGTTGGACTGGGGTGTACAAAGTTAAAAATCACACAACACCACGTTATAGTCCAATAGGTTTAATTGGAAGCACACTAGTTTTCGGAGCGTCGCTCCTTCATCAGGTGGTAGAGGAGGGCTCAATCCTAACACACAGAATTTATAGCAAACATTTACAGTGTGATATAACTGAAATTATACATTGAAAAAATGATTGTGTGTTAAGTCTTTCATCTGTTTGAATACCATGATAGTTTCATTTCTTTCATGTGTAAATCACAAAACCTTTTTTTAAAAAGTTGCATTCTTGGGTTAGCTGTCAACAATGGTGATAGCTAGACAATATGTTGAAGGTGTTGGCCCCCTGTGTTCTCTGTCTATGCCATGATGTTTAGATTGATTCTAATCTAAAAAGTGAGATAACAGAGTTCTACATGAATTTATGCAGTTTTTGAGCAAAGTACAATGTAACTCTGCAAGTACAAATTCACCCCACAAAATATATGTGTGTGTGTCTGTCTGTCTGTCTGTGTGTGTCTGTCAGGGTTGGGGGTTGTGAGTGTGAGAAAGTCTATATGTGTATGTAGTGAGTGTAAAGTGTCTTAAGTCTGTGAGGGGGTGCATGTGTGAGTGTGAGTGTGGGAGTGTGGGTGTCTGCGTGCGCTTCTGTGTGTATGTGTGTATAGGAGTGCCTGTGTGTGTGTGAGTGTGTGTGTGTGTGTGTGTGTGTCGGAGTGCCTGTGTGTGTGTATAGTGCAATGGTGGTCACCTGTAATGTGACATGAACCCAAGGTCCTGGTTGAGGCCCTCCCTATGGGTACCAAACTTAGCTATCAGCCTCTGCTCGGCCACTTTTCACTACTGCCTGTCCCGAAGTCCGCCTTGGAAGATGGTCACCCGAAGGTCTGAGGCTGAATGCCCTGGACCACTGAAGTGTTCCCCAACTGGGCAGAGCAGTAGATGTGATCTATATGGACTTCAGTAAGGTGTTCAACGAGGTTCCCTATGGGAGACTGATTAGCAAGGTTAGATCTCATGGAATACAGGGAGAACTAGCCATTTGGATACAGAACTGGCTTAAAGGTAGAAGACAGAGGGTGGTGGTGGAGGGTTGTTTTTTAGACTGGAGGCCTGTGACCAGTGGAGTGCCACAAGGATCAGTGCTGAGTCCTCTACTTTTTGTCATTTACATAAATGATTTGCATGCGAGCATAAGAGGTACAGTTAGTAAGTTTGCAGATGACACCAAAATTGGAGGGGTAGTGGACAGCGAAGAGAGTTACCTCAGATTACAACAGGATCTGGACCAGATGGGTCAATGGGCTGAGAAGTGGCAAATAGAGTTTAATTCAGATAAATGCGAGGTGCTGCATTTTGGGAAAGCAAATCTTAGCAGGATTATACACTTAATGGTAATGCCCTAAGGAGAGTTGCTGAATAAAGAGATCTTGGATTGCAGGTTCATAGCTCCTTGAAAGTGGAGTCGCAGGTAGATAGGATAGTGAAGAAGGCGTTTGGTATGCTTTCCTTTATTGGTCAGAGTACTGAGTACAGGAGTTGGGAGGTCATGTTGCGGCTGTACAGGACATTGGTTAGGCCACTGTTGGAATATTGCATGCAATTCTGGTCTCCTTCCTATCGGAAGAATGCTGTGAAACTTGAAAGGGTTCAGAAAAGATTTACAAGGATGTTGCCAGGGGTTGGAGGATTTGTGCTATAGGGAGAGGCTGAATAGGCTGGGGTTGTTTTCCCTGGAACGTCGGAGGCTGAGGGATGACCTTATAGAGGTTTACAAAATTATGAGGGGCATGGATAGGATAAATAGGCAAAGTCTTTTCCCTGGGATCAGGGAGTCCAGAACTAGAGGGCATAGGTTTAGGGTGAGAGGGGCAAGATATAAAAGAGACCTAAGGGGCAATGTTTTCACGCAGAGGGTGGTATGTCTATGGAAAGAGCTGCCAGAGGAAGCTGTGGAGGCTGGTACAATTGCAACATTTAAGAGGCATTTGGATGGGTCTATGAATAGGAAGGGTTTGGAGGGATATGGGCCGGGTGTTGGCAGGTGGGACTAGATTGGGTTGGGATATCTGGTCGGCGTGGACCGGTTGGACCAAAGGGTCTGTTTCCGTGCTGTACATCTCTATGACTCTATGAACTGGTGAGGAGTTCAACAGGGAGTTGTGTGGAAACTCTCTCTCTTTCCTGCCCTTCAACTTCAACCTGTAAGCATGTGTTCCATTTATACTGGTTTTGAAAGGGAGTTTGCTTATTGGGGCTGTTGTGTATATTCAGAACAGCATAACTAAGTCTAGTTGGATAGGTTGCAATCTTTAGGGGTTCTTTATTCTGTTCTTTGTGTTTCAATGTGTAGTTTTGTGAATACATTTTTGTCTGTTTTAAAATCTAGTTGTCAACCTAGCTAACTTAATCTGGATAATTTTCACTGTGCATTTACCAAAACAAATTGCAAAGTTATCGTCTGAGCTGCCTGCCTAAGAATATTTTGAGTTGTCTGGCTTAGTCCATAACAATAATGTCAATGGCAGAACCTTAGAAGCATTAACACACAGAGATGTTGAGGTATATATGTCCACAGTTCCCTGAAAGTGGCAACACAAGTGGATAATGTGGTCAAGAAGGCATATAGCATGTTTGCCTTCATTGTTTGGGGAATAGAGCAAAAATATTTGGCAAGTCATTTGCAGATATGCAGAACTTTAGTTAGCCAACATTTAGAATATTGTGTACAGTTGTGCAACCACACTACCAGAAGAATGTGGAGGCTTTGAAGAGCATACAGAAATGTTGCACCAGGATGTTGCTTGGTTTGGAGGTTAATTGTTATGAGGAGAGATTGGACAAACGTGCTTTGTTTTCACTCGAATCTCAGACACTGAGGGGTGACCTGATAGGTGTTTACAAAATTATGAGAGGCATAGATAGAACGGATAGTTGGAGTCTTTTTCCCAGGGTGGAAATGTCAATACTAGGGGATATAGATTTAGGGTAAAAGAGGGAATGAGAGGCAAGGTTTTTGCACAGAGGATGGTAAATGCATGAAATGCACTCCCAGAGGTGACAGAACTGGATACAACAACAACATTGAAGAGGCATCTTGACAGTTATATGAATAGCCAGGGAATACAGGGGTATGAACTGCACAGAGGCAAAAGGTTTTTAGTTTAGAAAGGCATCATGTGTCAAGGTAGACTTGATGGGCCAAAGGGCTAGTTCTCTGTTCTTGTTTTTTGTTTAATCTGTCCATTTTCACATCAGTTGGAGGAACTGTTGAGATCCTACAGCCCATCTCCTTCACCCAGATCAGAACAATCTCATGCAAATGCTAGATCTGAAGTAAAAACAGGTTTGGCAGCATATGTGGAGAAAAAAAACAGAGTTAATTTTGTGAGTCTTCTTCAGAAATGACCCATTACTAAATGCAGGTTTATTGCCAAAATGATTTCAGTCCCAAATAGCTCTGATCAATAGCCAGAGAAACCAGCCAGCATTCATTATTTTTAATAACAAAGACAAGTATCCGGGATTCCTTGAACTGATTGCTTTCCTACATCCAGAATATAGGAGCTAGGGTTCTTGCTCCTGAGCACATTCCAATACCAGGACAATCATTCAGTCTTTGCATTCCCCAACAACAATCAATCTTCCCAGAATCCTGCTTCTAATCACTGTCTTATAAGCAAGAAAATAACCATCAAAGTTTTTCCTGGGAGTGTCACTTCCCTTAGAGACTGAAATCCTGTGAGGCTAATAACGTAACTTTCCACACAGTATTACAGAAACCGTGATCTCACTGGGTCAAATGGCCATTTATATCTTGTTTCTTTTTTTTTACATTGTTCTGTTGCAAAACTTTTCATGTTTGCTGGTTCATTGCTTATGAATGAGCGACACTGGCATCTTTCCAGCCAGCGACACAATCTATTGGTGTAAACATAACAATATGTTACAACAGGAAATGTCCCTGAACTCGTGCGTATTACTTAAAGAGAGGCATTTTATTTACATATGCCTTTCATGTCTTCAGGACATCCCAAAACAGAACTACTTTTGAAGTATATTTCTCAAGTTCGCTCACACCCTGTCCCGTGACCTGCATCATTGGCATAGACAAGTGAAGCATTGTCGTGGGAACATCCAAACACTTTTCTAAGTGCCATACATTCCTGATTTAGACCTATGTCTCTATTCATTCATCATTATTGGCTCAGTGTTCTGAAATTATGTGAAACCAAAATGAGTTGGGAGAACGTCAGCTGCAACAGGACTGCAGAAAATTAACTCTTATGACAATTGGGGGTGGCCAGTCAGTGAGGCCTTACTGACATCGTCCAAACAGGAAGAGAATAGACAATGCAGTTTGTAGAAAAACCACAGAATATTCTTTTTGCACACACCAGGGTCTCATAAAAAGCAAATGATACATGCATTAGGCAGTTTGGGTACCACTGTTAAAGGAAGAGGAGGAGATGTTGTTATGACAATGCTTCAGGAGATCCAGCCTTTGATGTTGATTGGCTGTAAACATGCTGCACTAGCTGAGCCACTGGATTCCTTGAGCATGAATGTCAATGCTTCTGGGCACAGGAGCATTGAAGTTGGAGAAATGTGGGCATTAAAGCAACACCACTAATTGGCACGTGCAGTTGAGACTCCGTAGGAGAGACCAAAAACCTTTCTTCCAGAAATGGGGAAGGGTTTTATTGCAACACCTTCGATTCTTAACTATAAATTATGTTCATCAGATGATGTGATATGATGTTAATGTACTTCTAGCTGGCTGCAGAGCCCCCTGCCCAGTGGCAGTATGAGCACCCTGACTAAACCTTAATGAAAAGGAAAATCAGGTTGGGTACCTGTCAGTCTAAGACTGATATTTATTCCATTGGCTTAACATCAGTGGAAACGATGCAGTATAAATCAGATGTGACAGTACCATAGGACCAGCATTCACTCTAGTAGCTTCATCTATTCTGCAACATGAGTGAAATTATCCTGACACTTCACATTAGTGCCTGGGCATCACATTGAAAAGAAAGAACATACAGTTCTACCTTGATAAGGGGCAATTTCACACAAGATGAGTTGTTCCTGGAGAGTCAGAGCAGACACAATAGGATGAATAGCCTCCTTCTTTGCTGTAACCATTTTTCATGATTGTACAATTTTACAGCTTATTGAAATGTCCCAAGAATCCAGATCATCATTACCATCTCAAGAAGGAATGCCCAGGGTAACACGGCAACCATTTTCCACCTAGCTTAGCTGTGCCTCAAAAGCAGGATTTTTTTTCTTGTGATCGCCAATTGACACATGTATTTTGTTGGAAGTGAAGAATTCAATATTCCTTTAGCACCTTATGACTGAGCATAAGTCAGATGTAAACATATGCAAAGTGTATGGCATTAAACTAACTTTGTGTACCAACAAAGCCACATAGCTTGCCTTTGTCAAGTTCAGATCATGAGCATTTTCTGATCCCATTTCCAAGGTTGAGTGGTTTCCCCTGGCAATGGGCTAATGAACCGCACCTTGGTGGGGAGATGGGAAGGTGAGAAGGGGAGTGGGGGAGGGGGGGGGCGGTGGTGGTGTGTGGGTGGGGGGGGGGTAGGCGGTGGCAGTGATTGGGTTGGGAGAGTGGGAGAATGTCAGATGGAAAGCTAATTACTCTTGTAAGCCTCAGAGGTGCTTTGGAGGAGAAATTTTAAAACTCTGAAGTTAGCAGAATGACGATGTATTTCTGTTGACATCAATCTTTGACCAACATTTAGCAATGCTGTCTTCTGCCCCCAGCTGGACAACAATGTTGATTTGGCAATATAACTTGATGTGTACTCAGCATGTGAATGCCTTTGAACTTGTACTGGTCTCAAAGCTGTTGTGTAACAATCATTATAGTTCAGTCATTTCACTTGACCAAACGTTATTCTTCCAGATGAAAAAGAGGACATGTCAAAGTCACAGAGGGTGGGGCTCCTGTGGCAGCAACAATTCTGGACCACTCCATGGGCACCAGAATGTATTCCTTCTCTGAAATATTTATAATTTTATGTTTGATAGGTTTATTCTACTTGATTAGGAGAAAGTGAGGACTGCAGATACTGGAGATCAGAGCTTAAAAATCTGTTGCTGGAAAAGTGCAGCAGGTCAGGCAGCATCAAAGGAACAGGAGAATCGATGTTTCTTCAGGTTTCCTGAAGAAGGGCTTATGCCCGAAATGTTGATTCTCCTGTTCCTTTGATGCTGCCTGACCTGTTGCGCTTTTTCAGCAACACATTTTTAAGCTTATTCTACTTGATTACCCATGTGACTGTCTGAGCCTGACCAAAAAGTCAATCGGAGTGTATTCATGTCATAGCACACTATCTTCTTATCAGACCCATCACCTGAAACAGGCAACTGCCTTGGGCGCCCAGAGGAGGACCCCATTAATATGGCAATGGCTTTAAAATGGAAGCAGTAGCCGACCATTATCTTCAAGTGAATGGGTAATAGCCAACCTCAATTTGCACTAAATAATTCAGGACATAGCGACTTAGCTAAATAGTTTGAGAGCCTAGATGTAAGGTCATGTGCAGAAGAAGTAAGGGCGTTATGAGGTTTATGTTTTTCACACATGAGTAGTTAGGGTCTAGAATACATTGCCTGGAAATGCGATGGTGGGAGGTTCCACTGAGACAGTCAAGAGGGGTATTGGATCTTTATTGGGATAGAAATTGTGTACAGAGAGATGGGGGGGAAAGGTGGGAGATTAGCACTAGGTAATAAAACCAAAGCAGGCATGTTGGGCCAAATGGGCTCCTTCTGTAACTATTCTGTGATTCTGTGATTTTTATGGTGCCAAACTGATTCACCAAAATCCAATGTTGATATTCATCAGCGCTCAGTCCAGAACCAGGAAAACCAATATGGTGATGTAACTCAGCTCACTGTTGGAGTAATGCTAGTATGATCCTTTCGCTGTTCTACATCACACTTCCCTTGAAAAACACAGGGTGGCAGATGGCAGGGAAAAGCAGAAGCAGCTGCATCTCACTTTCGCAGGTAGTACATCAACTGTTCTCTGAGAAAAAGACACAAAAAAATGAACCTCTCTACTTCCAAGGATATCAGTACTAATTGTAGAACATCTTGAAGTGGTTAGAACATGGATCTCACTCCTATTTAGAGTGATTGAAATGAATAATACCGATGCAATTAAAAAGAAGTTAGCTATATGAATGAAAGAGGAAGGGTAGAAGGTGTTAATGAGGTGAGATGATGTAAGTTGAGGGAACAATCATGTGAAGCATGAACCTGGCTTAGAGCTATTTGGCCAAATGGCCAAGTTCTACACTGTAAACTTGCTTTAATGATGCATGGTGACTTACTGACACCCATGTAGGAATGAAAATTGAACACTCAGTCCAGCTGTACGAGGCATTGGTGAAGCTACATTTGGAGTACTGTGGACAGTTCTGGTCACCCTACTATAGGAAGGATGTCATTTAACTGGAAAGGTGCAAAAAAAAATTTACAAGGACGTTACCAAAACTGGAAGGGTTGAGTTATAAGGAGAGGCTGGATAGTCTGGGAGTTTGTTCGCTGGAGCGTTGGAGGCTGAGGGGTGACTTGATACAGGCTTATAAAATCATGAGGGTGACTTGATACAGCCTTATAAAATCATGAGGGGCATAGATAAAGTGATTAGCCAACATCTTTTCCCCAGGGTAGGGAGTCCAAAACTAGAGGGCACTTAAGATGAGAGGAGAAAGATGAAAAAAAGGACAACATTTTTACATAGTATATGGAATGAGCTGCCAGGGAATGGTAGAGGTGAGTACAATTGTAATTTTTAAAAGAAATATGGACAGATATACGGAGAGGAAAAGTTTAGAGGGATATAGGCCAAATGTGGACAAATGGGACTAGTTCAGTTTAGGAAACTTGGTCGGCGTGGATGAGTTGGGCAAAGGACCTGTTTCCATTCTACATAACTCTGTGACTCTGTGACTCCGTGTAAACTTGCTTTGTAAGCTTCTAGCCTCATACACTTCTTCTGCTTGGCACCATTGTGGACTTTCAGCAATCGTAGACATCCCACCTGGAGAAGGAAAGCTGGCTGCACCACACCAACACAGTGCAGATCCTTCTTAGCCTGTGACAACATTTGATCTAACAGATTTACAGTGAATTAGTAATATGCAAGTCTTCATCCCCCTTTGGTAACTTTGATACTAAACCATTCATCATGATATAAATTCATCATTATTTAAAATTCCAGTATAAGTGTTATTTATGTTAAAATCCCTTCTGCTGTTTCTCAATGGATTTGCCAAATTAAATACGATCTTGAGCAGAGGGGCCTGTTTCCATGCTGCATGATTCTATGACTCTATGATATGAATCTTATAGTGGAGACGGGATAGGGCATTAAGCCCATCGTGTCAAATTGGAATACTGTTCATACAAAAGGAACCAGCAGTTTTACAACATGACAAGGAAGAATACTGTAAGCCAATCAAGTTATTTGCTGTGTTTTTACTTTAAGCAGCAAAGTGTCTTAATCATTTTCTATTCGCCAGTTTAATAAGTAATGAGTCATGTAATGAGTTATCTTCATCCCATAGTTGACCTTGTTTATCTGAGTTATCACTGTTTCCAGTATTTTGAACTGAATTCAAGAACAAATATTTCATGGCTGAATACTTTAGTAATAATATTGTGTCAGCAGATGAGTGCAGTCTTGTTCTTGGCATAACTACAGTTCATAGGCTGTCACTCAACTTCTGGATGCAGATACATATCAACAACCAATTTGGCATCTTAAGAAAGGTAATTAATTCAAGAAATTGGCCTGTTACAGGTCTGAAGTATAACAGTCTTTTTATTTAAAATATTTGGACTGTAGACAGCAAAATTGTCAATTCCCCCTCTCTGGCTAATGAATTACAAAATGAAGAGAATTTAATGAAGAGAATTGTACCTCCTACTCCACCCTATATCAAAGATATCTTGAAAATATTGTGTGCACATTGTGCGAAAGAAAGAAAGAAAGAACTTGCCCTTACGCAACATTCTTCACAATCTCATGACGTCCCAGAATGCTTTACAGAGAATTAAATACCTTTTATAGTCGGTCACTTTTGAAATGTGGGAAACACAGCTGCCAGTTCATGCAGAGGAATGGCAATGTGACTATGGCCAGGTAAGCTGTTCCAGTTTTCTTGTCTGAGAGGATGATATTGACGAAGGTATTGAGTTGAGATATTTCATGTATTGTCTGAGTATATTACCCCGTAGCCACCAGTGCCAAATATACATCCAAAACACACAGAAACAGAAATTTTTGGAGAAACTGAGCAGTTCTGGCAGCACCTGTGGTGAGAAGACAGAATTAGCATTTTGAGTCCAGTAACCATTCTTCAGAACTGATAGCAGCAATGGAAAGGTATTAATGCTGATGATATGGAGAGTGTTGATGGGGGAAGAGGAGTGAGTGGATAGTTGGAAAGGGAGCCCAGAAAGAGAGAGATAAAAGGTTAGATAAATAAACAGATTGTTGATAGTAAGTTAAAGGAAAAAAGAAGCTTGATCGGTGATAATGGGTCTATGAGAAGTTGAAAAATGGGTAGGTTGTGCTGAAAGCAACCCATGTCATGACAGGGCCTGGGGTGTGGAGTGGGTAATAGATGTAGAAGGACATGTTCATGCTCTAAAATTAATTAACTCAGTATTGAGTCCTGCTAGCTGTAATGTTCCCAAGTGGAAGATGTGATGTTGCTCTTCCAGTTTGCGATGAGCTTCACTGGAGCACTGTAACAGGCCTGAGACAGAAAGGTTTGTCAGAGAACATGGTGGTGTGTTGAAGTGACAGGCAACTGGAAGCTTCGGGTAATTTCTATGAAGAGCGCATAGGTATTTTGCAAAGCAGTCACCCAGTCTGCGTTTTGCCTCCCAGTGTAGAGGAGACCATTTTGTAATTGCTGCCAGTCTGTCTCTTTTCTTATTCCTTCTTAATCTAGTCTTTTCTCTCTATTTATCATTCTGCACTTTATCTCTAATTTGAGATTATATTTTATATTTTATTATATTTTATTATGTGTTCTGAGTTCTAGCACAGTTAATTTAACTAATCTTCAATCTGATTTGTAAAGGAGATACACTGTCATATACCCTTGCTCCCTGATTACAACATTATCTCTGTGTGCATTCAGAAATTTGTCATGGGAAATTTAGACAATCTTCAAAGACAGCTTCCTTAACAACAGATACCCTTAGATGCCCTGCTACAGAAAATCATGGACCAATTACTGTCTGCAAAGAGTTACAGATTTTTTCAGTTCATTAGCTTCCTTAGCTCACTTTATATCTTAAAAAACCATTGAGTAAGAGTTCAATCATTATTTTACGCCTAAGTTATTCATTATTCATAATGTGGTATGGCCTGAAGTCCTAATTACAGCAATGAAGATGCTGCAGACCTCAAAACTTGAAAGGGACGTGACAGCATGAAATAGCGTTGATGGAAGTTTGTATGATTTTTACTCCTTCATTCACAGATTCATTGTGATGCCATTTCTTTCATTCTTCGTTCAATGTTGAGCATATGATTTAAATCTTAACAAGAAACAGGCAAAGTTTGATGCAAGTTAGCAGCAGTGAGATTGTGGGTTTAAGCACCATTTGAGCAGAAAATTCTAGGCTCACAAACTAGAATGATACTAAATGAATGCTGTTGACGTGCTTTCTTTCAGTTGAGATGTACTGTCCGCCTTCTTTTATGGATGTAAAAACTCCACTGTCACTGTTTTGAAGCAGAGTAAGGAGATTCTCCAAAGATGCCAAGGCGAGGAAAGAATGGGAATTGAAAGTAAAACAAATGGATTGTTCCAATTCCAGACAAGAGCAGGAAGCAGCATTGATGATAATGTCAATGTACTTGGGTGGGGGGAGGGGGGGGGGGGGGTGGGGGGAGAGTGTGACAGGAACAAAGAATGATCCATGTACCCCACAAAGAGATAACGGGGCCCATGTGAGCACCCGTAGTGACATCTTTGACTTGGAGAAAGTGAAATAAGTCAAAAGGAAAGCTCAGCCAAGTGAAGGGGGTTGGTGGTGGATGGGGTCTGTTCAGGCCTCCTTTTAAGGAAGAAGCAGACAGCCTTCAGACATCTTGATGGAGGAATGGATGTCTAGATGGATTGTAAATTGATGGTGAAGAGGAGATGGCTGGAGCCAGAAAACTGAAAATTGTGGAGTCAATGAGAAGAATCACAACTGTGAGTGGGGAGAGACTAAGCAAGCAGGAGAAAAAATAGAGTCAACATAGTTCAGTGGGTCAGAAACACTCTTTATAACGTAAGGATTTTATGCTGTAGTAAGGATGCATGCATTAGTGGATCCATATCATGCATACAATGTGCAGTTTTGGTCTCCTTATTTAAAGAAGGTTGTAAATGGAGGTATTTCAGGGGAGGTTTACTGGACACATAAATGGAATGAACACATTGCTTTAAGAGGATAGTTTGGACAAGCTGGGTTCATTTTCTGTGGAATTTAAAAGACAAAGTGGTGGTTTGTTTGAAGTTTATAAGACGATAAATTGTTGTTGACAAGGTGGATGTGGAAAGGATGCTTTGTCTCGTGAATGAGTTCCGTATTGAGTGATTTGTTTTAAATCAGGGGTTGCCCTTTCAGGACAGAGATGAGGGGAAGTTTTTTTTCTGACGGTTGTGTGACTTTTGGAACTCACTGCGTCAGAAGGTGGTGAAGGGCAGGGTCATTTAATATTGTTAAGGTAGTGATAGATGGACTCTTGTCAGGTAACCCACAGGTTACACGCAGTGATGATATCATAAACATGCAGCATTCAAGAAGCACTCGGACGAATATATAAAAAGGAAGGGAGCAGAGGGATATGAATCCTGTCAGTGAAGATGGTTTTAGTCTGGAAGGGCAAAATATGTTGGCGCAGACTTGGAGGGCTGAATGGCCTGTTCCTGTGCTGTATTGTTCTTTGTTTTTTGTATGTCTCTTAAAGGTATACTGTCATAGCAGTCTCTTAAAGAAATGGTGATCTACTGATTAGGAGACATGAGCTCAACACAGGAGGCTATAAGCTTTTGTGAGAGTTAGGCTGTTCATGAATGTTGTCGGGAAGCACTTCTTCAGAGAAAGTGTACACCTAGAGTACATTTGCGACAAATGCTGTTCAGTCTGGAAACCAGTTGAAAATTTTAGAACTAAATAATATTAAAGACCATAGAGTTATGGTAGGTAGCTTATGATGCATATACATATAATTAAACAGTGGAGTAGATTGAATGACCCAAACATGTATTGGTATTCTTAAATTAATTTCTATTAGATACACCCGAATGACAATTATTAAGAAAATGATCACATTTAAAATACAAGGGTCATATCTGTGTCTAATCTCCTCTTGAAACGCTGGGGCAGATGATATAACAGACTTTGTTAAAGCGCATTGTGATAAAAGACAGTGATATTTCTTTGCTATACAGTCTCTTATGTTTAAAGGTATATCTGAGTTAATCTATCCTTGGCTGAGTTTATAATACTGTAGAATAAAATTTAATGAAACTCAAGGCTTCATAGTTTACTGGTCAGGGTCATATCTCACAAAGTAATTTTACTTCTTTCCTGATCCAGTAACTGTTTCCTTCTAAAGCTTTCAAACAAATAGTAGATTTCTGGCTGGTCATCAAAAAATATATCTTGCTGATGACAACTGACAATTCCTACCTCCTGGATGTGAAATAAAGCTCACTTAAATGGAAAACCGATCTCTTTTTAGTCTTCACAAATAATGAATTCCTCTGTACAGCAAATAGCCATTTTCTCTGTATTTAGGTCAAGATATTGGTGATTGAGCCAGAGGCCTGTAGCTCACATTGAAATTAGACCTCGATTCCATCCAGCTGGTGAGTTGTGGACGCCAGTCGGAAATCAAGATGAAATTGACCAGCCAAGGCCCTATTTGCAAAGGCAGCCAGCCAGGATTCTGAGCTGGATGGGAAATAGATATTGGAAGTGGAGGTGAGTAGGTCAGTGGGAGGTGGCAACAACATCGATGAGGTAAAAACAATGACTGCAGATGCTGGAAACCAGATTCTGGATTAGTGGTGCTGGAAGAGCACAGCAGTTCAGGCAGCATCCAAGGAGCTTCGAAATCGAAGTTTCGGGCTGGCAGTAGCACACAGCAATGTTCTGAAATGAAAGCAGAATGTGGCAGAGGAACTCAACCAATCTGACATCATCTTTAGAGAAAGTTAACATTTCAAGTTAAATGACTTGTAAATTGGAACTGAAAGGGGCTGGAGACTGATGGTTTTTGTGTTGTTGACAAAGGGGGAGAGGAGGAGGAGTGAGTAAGACAGATGATGAAAGTGTCCAAAGCTAAGGACAAATGAGTTTTAATCACTGGAAAGGAGTTATTGAGATGGAAAATCGATGTGTTAATGATCGATATCAATAGGGAAAAAAGCATTGCTTAACTCTGCTGAATGCAAAGCTCAAAATAATCCTATTGGCACTTGCAACCTCCTTTAGTCCTGAAGAAAGTATTGCAGAACTGGTACAAAGCTGCTTTTGTGATGAGAGACGAGTGTCCATTGGCACACCACATGAACTGGAGCAGGGTTCCTTATTGTTTGTGATATATATAAACAATGTAGATGAGAGTGTAGGGGGGATGATAAGTGTGTTTTTGAATGACCCAAAGATTAGTTGGGTGGTTAACTGTGAAAAAGAAGGTCTTAGAAAGTTTTTAGCTTAATGGAGGATATAAACAGATTGGTGAGATGGGTAGATAAATGATACATGAAATTTGATCCTGATAGGTGTGAGATGATGTACTTTGGAAGAAGTTTCAAGACAAGGGCGTACTCAATGAATGAGGTAAAAACAATGACTGCAGATGCTGAAAACCAAATACTGGATTAGTGGTGCTGGAAGAGCACAGCAGTTCAGGCAGCATCCAACGAGCAGCGAAATCGATGTTTCGGGCAAAAGCCCTTCATCAGGAATAAAGGCAGTGAGCCTGAAGCGTGGAGAGATAAGCTTTCGCCCACCTCCAACACACTGCATCCACCTGGACACCCCGCGCTGGCCTATTACCTGCCCTCGACCTCTTCATTTCCAACTGCCGTCGGGACATTAACCGCCTCAACCTGTCGTCCCCCCTCCCCCACTCCAACCTCTCACCCTCACAAAGCGCAACCCTCCAATCCCTCTGCTCCAATCCCAACCTCACCATTAAGCCAGCGGATAAAGGGGGCGCAGTGGTAGTCTGGCGCACTGACCTCTACACCGCTGAAGCCAAACGCCAACTCGAGGACACCTCTTCCTCCTGCTCTCTCGACCATGACCCCACCCCCCATCACCAAACCATCATCTCCCAGACCATATAGAACCTCATCACCTCAGGAGATCCCCCACCCACAGCTTCCAACCTCATAGTCCGGAAACCCCGCACTGCCCGGTTCTACCTCCTTCCCAAGATCCACAAGCCTGACCACCCTGGCCGACCTATTGTCTCAGCATGCTCCTGCCCCACTGAACTCATCTCTACCTGCCTTGACACTGTCCTATCCCCCCTAGTCCAGGAACTCCCCACATACGTTCGAGACACCACCCACGCCCTCCACCTCCTTCAAGACTTCCGTTTCCCTGGCCCCCAACGCCTTATCTTCACCATGGATATCCAATCCCTCTACACCTCCATTCGCCATGACCAGGGCCTCCAAGCCCTCCGTTTTTTCCTCTCCAGACGTCCCCAACAGTACCCTTCCACCGACACTCTCATTCATTTAGCTGAACTGGTCCTCACCCTTAACAATTTCTCCTTTGAATCCTCCCACTTCCTCCAGACCAAAGGCATAGCCATGGGCACACGTATGGGCCCCAGCTATGCCTGTCTCTTTGTTGGCTATGTAGAACAGTTGATCTTCCGTAATTACACCGGCATCACTCCCCACCTCTTCCTCCGCTACATTGATGACTGCATTGGCGCCACCTCGTGCTCCCGCGAGGAGGTTGAGCAATTCATCAACTTCACCAACACATTCCACCCTGACCTTAAAATTAAAAGGCTTATCTCTCCAGGCTTCAGGCTCACTGTCTTTATTCCTGATGAAGGGCTTTTGCCCGAAACGTCGATTTCGCTGCTCGTTGGATGCTGCCTGAACTGCTGTGCTCTTCCAGCACCACTAATCCCGTACTCAATGAATGGCAGGACACTAGGAAGCTCAGAAGAATAGAGGGATGTCGGGGTGTTTGTCCACAAATTCCTGAAGGCAGCAGGAAAGCTTAATAGGGTAGTTAAACCATATGGAATATTCATCTGTCAAGGCATGGATTATAACTGCGGGGAAGTTATGTTGGAGCTGTGCAAAACCTTGTTTAGGCCACAGCTGGAGTATTGTGTGCAATTCTGGTTCCTTCACCTTAAGGAGAATGTGGTTGCATTGGAATGAGTGCAGGGGAGAGTCACCAGGCTGATACCAAGAATTTTAGCCAGTATATGTTTGTGTTGTTTTCTCTGGAGCAGAGAAGGTTGAGGGACGTTCTGATAAAGGTAACCAGGGGGTTATAGATTCAAGCTAAGTGGCAGAAGGATTAGAGGGATGTAAGGAAAACCTTTTCCACGCAGGGAGTGATGGGTGTCTGGAATTCACTGTGTGAGTTGTTGGTGGAGGAAGAGACTCTAAACGCTTTCAAAATGTACCTGGCTCTGCACCTTCAATGATGTAAGCTGTAGGGCTATGGACTGTGTGCAGGGCAATGGGATTTGGAAGGGCATTTGGGTGTCTTTGGTTAGCATGGACAAGGTGGGCCAAATTGGCCCCTTCTGTGGAGTGTCATTTCTTTTGGCCTATGGTGTATAAGATTATGATGGATAATGGGCAAAATAGATATGCATTGCCTTTAGTTGAAGGGTCAATAACAAGAAGGTATAATTTTAAAATGAAAGGCAGAAGGTGTAGAGAGGAGTCATAAATTTCCAACTTTGTATTACCAAAGCAAGAGGATATGGCAGACATCAAACAAACTCAGCCCCTGAGTCCTCATTCAATGTCCACCGAATGGGAATGACATGGGCCAAATTTTCCTCAAAATCCTATCTCCACTGCAATGATTGTAATGAGGTCAGCTAGGTAGACCTCATGGAAGGAGAAAGTGAGATGCTGGAGATCAGAGCTGAAAAATGTGCTGCTGGAAAAGCACAGCAGGTCAGGCAGCATCCAAGGAGCAGGAGAATCGATGTTTCAGGCAAAAGCCCTTCTTAAGGAGTTCCCTGACTGGGGCTGTTATTCTGGTCCGATCATGGAGCCCTGGCTGACAAACATAAATAGGAGTGTCAGAGGTTCTGTTCACTCTGAGAACTGGCTCTGAGGAACTTGGACCAGGGTCAAGTACTATGAACATTGAAATAAAGAGTGACTTGGTGACAGGATACCAGCTTGTGTGGAGTTATTTCACCTCCTCCTCCTCCCTCCCCTGTGTGATACAATTGAGGGAAATTCACATTTAATTCTTTGATCTCCTTCACTTCAGACATTACATGTTGTAGATTAGCTCATTAACCTGAAATTCCAAGAACAGTCGTACCATATTTGAAACATTAAATCAGTTTTTCTCTCCACAGATATTGCCAGACCTGCTGAGTTTCTCCAGCACTCTGTTTTTTATTTAAGATCATCTTGAGCAATCTCTACTCTTTGAGCTGAAGGATTTTAGAGCTCTAGTGCACGTTCCAGAAGGACTTTAGAGTTGGAAGATTTTCCCTATGGACAGACATCGTTGGGAATATAGTTATCTGGTGCAATTCTGGTCACCTTCCTATAGGAAAGATATTGTGAAACTTGAAAGGGTTCAGAAAAGATTACAAGGATGTTGCCAGGGTTGGAGGATTTGAACTATAAGGAGAGGTTGAATAGGCTGGGACTGTTTTTCCTGGAGCATCGGAGGCTGAGGGGTGACCTTATAGAGGTTTGCAAAATTATGAAGGGCATGGATAGGGTAAATAGACAAAGTCTTTTCCCTGGGGTCGGGGAGTCCAGAACTAGAGGGAATAGGTTTAGGGTGAGAGGGGAAAGATATAAAAGAGACCTAAGGGGCAATGTTTTCACACAGAGGGTGGTACATGTATGGAATGAGCTGCCACAGGATATGGTGGAGGCTGGTACAATTGCAACATTTAAAAGGCATTTGAATGGGTATATGAATAGGAAGCATTGGAGGGATATTGGCCGGGTGCTGGCAGGTGGGACTAGATTGGTCAGTATGGACGGGTTGGACCGAAGGGTCTGTTTCCATGCTGTACATCTCTATGACTCTATGACTCTATCTGTTGAAGCTGAGGGCAGTTTGATGCAGAGTGAATCTCTCCTTATTCCTTTACAGCCCCAGAAGACCTCTCCCTCTTGAATAAAGTATTTTGTTATTTTTTTCTAGCAGCGAGATGACCAACTGATGACAAAAAAAAATTGGCAATTACAGCGTTACATTTACCAGTAATTTGATGGACACTGTCCAAAAGTATTTTTTTAAACTTTGGCCATTATAAATCCAGTCAGAAAAGAATTTTATCCAAAGAATCTGGGCCACATTTCAACTCAGGTTCTGGAATTGAAAAAAAAGTGTTGGGCCCATTAAACCACCTACTCTCTTTTTTCCATGCTTTTGGTTTTATTGTTGTTCTATCTTTTATTAGAGGAGCGATATGCTGGGAGTTGCAATGTCATTAACAGAGGTCACTTATTCTTTAAAGGTATCTTGATGTAATGAATTAATCAGTCCGAGAACACTGCTGTCTGCCAATCAATTTAGGATTCAGAATACCCATCTTGGATGAACTGCCAATTACTCCAGATAAAAGCAGAATTTGCTGGAAAAACCCAGCGGGTCTGGCAGCATCTGTGGAGAGAAATCAGAGTTAATGTTTCAGCTTAAGCCAAAACGTTAACTCTGATCTCTCTCCACAGATGCTGCCAGACCTGCTGAGATTTTCCAGCAAATTCTGTTTTTGTTTCGAATTTACGGCATTAGTTTACAGCACAGTTCTTTCAGCTTTTACTCCAGATAAATGTTTGGAGATCATTAACAACTCAGATTTTGCATTTGTGGCAATACCAAAATTGTCAGTGTCATCATTATTCTGTGAAAATAAGAGTTCCCTCCGGAATTGGCAGCTACACAGTGATCGCTGGATGTTGCTGTTCGTAATTCCCCATTTTTGCATTGGGTGTGGCCCTTTATGATACAGTGGTAGTGTTCCCACCTCTGGGCCAGGTGGCCTGAATTCAAGTTCAACTTGATATAACATCTCTGAAAAGATTCATTGGAAAGGGTCTACACTGTTGCAGGATTTGCTGGGAAAATTCATTATTTCAGAACTTCCATATTTAACTCCAAGCTTCAGAATTTCCTTCTTTAACCTTGCTACCTTTCTACCTAGTCTTTCCCCTTTAAACCTATCCTTTGGATGAAGCTTGTGGCCATTGGTTTACTATCGCCTTATGTGGCTCACTGTCATATTTTGTTTTATAATGCTTTTGTGGAAGGCCTTAACATTTTATTGTGTCAAATGTGCCACATAAATACAAGTCATTGTTTTTATATTAATTGTGTTATAGCAGACCTTGAAAGGGTTATGTCTTTGTAAATGTGGTAAAGGAATGGTGGCACAGTTCCAAGGTTGCATGGTGAGTTACTTGCAGGAGAACTTTCAAGGGGTGTTGTTCTCATGTATCTGCTAGGAGAAAGTGAGGTCTGCAGTTGCTGGAGATCAGTGTGGAAGAGTATGGTGCTGGAAAAGCACAGCTGGTCAGGCAGAATCCAAGGAACAGAAGAATCGAAGTTTTGAATGATTCCCGATGAAGAGCTTATGCTCGAAACATTGATTCTCCTGCTTGTTGGATGTTACTTGACCAGTTGTGCTTTTCCATGTATCTGCTACCCTTGCTCTTCTGGTTGATAGAGTCATGGCTCAGCAGGTGATACAAAAGGAGCCTTGTAAAGTTGCTGGTGTGCCTCTTGTAGACAGGACCTGTTGCCCATTTACAGAGCTGGAGAACAAGTCCAAGTTACAAGGTAAAGGATGGGATGTAGATCAAGTGGCCTGCTTTGTCTTGAACGGTGTTAAATGCTTCCCATGTTGGAGGAGCCTGCACTTATCCGAGGACTGTCTTTAAGCTAGAACTTTGTTTTTCCCTTATTCTTAAATTATTCAAATTGGCACCGGATCATGGCAACAAATGAAAGCTTTTCACTGTATTCTTCCTGGAAAATGCACGTGATAATAAAATCAGTCAAATCATTCAAATGTTCAACTGGAGAGAGTGCCTGGCCTTCAGGCAGTGCACTGCCCCTTGCTTTCTGCCTGACTGTGCATATGGTCAAAACCAACGTAGAAATGACTCCACACCCCCTTTACCACAGGCGTGCCATGGCTATGTTTACTGGCTTTTCTCCAAACGTTGCTGAGAAGGTGGCTTCACCTTCGAGTACTCGGCTGTTTGTCCTCTCCTCTTTATGTTCTTTCCACTTTACCATCCAGCCAACTGTTCCTCTCAAGTTTGAAGGTCTCTGATGGGTGTTCCAGTTTCAACAGCCTGCTGTGCTTCCCTTAACTGGTTAGGGAACATGGTCGAAATATGAAAGAGTGACTGAAACCCTTTGGGGCGGGACGGGAAGTGGAACGAAATTCTGCCCTTGAAGAGCGTTTTCCTGTGCTGTGGGCCCATATTCAATCATCTTCTGAATTGCAAGTCTCACTAGGCACTTCTCGCAGCTCCTGCTGCCGGAGTGGGCTACCCCTTTAACAGGCACAATTTGGCTCTAAACAGGACAGCTCTCTCACAAACTGGGTCGCCTGACATTTGCTTGTTGCCAGCATTGGATAGAAAGATTACAATTTAATCCAGCAGCATGTGATGATGCTGCTCCTTTAACCAGGTTATGTCGTCCTTGTTTCTTTTTAAAAGTATTAGGCAAGGCAGAGATGCCGAGAGGCCTGGCTTGGATACGGTTTAAGGCCAATTTGATTATAGCTAACAGATACTGCCTCAGGCAAAAGGCTTTCAAGGTTTAGAAAGAAACTTGTACAATGAAAGGGAAGTGGCCAGTTCTCCCAGCTCAGCTTTTCTCTAGTTTGGTTTTAGCAGTCTGGCTTATTTAATTTAAACTGGTCAAAGAAACAGTCAAATGGAAGCTGGTGTTCCATCCTGAATCTCTCTGACATCTGTCCTGTAAGCCCCTGTGTTTGATTTTACCTTTTGTGCCAAGGGGTGTTTATGAGGATTGTTGCAGGAATTTGGAACAGCAGCATTAAGTTGGGATAATCTGACTAAGTTAAATTATTCTATATTCTGTTCTCTGTTGTTTGTGTTTCATTTAGTGATTCAGCAAATAAATTCTGTTTCATTTGAAACTAAATGGTTGGGCCAACTGCATCACTCCTGGAATATCCACTCTATACCTGCTTAAAACAAGTTGAAAAGTTAAGTTCCAGGCTACTTCCTTGAAATGTTTTGAGGGGGTTGGCCTGGTTCATAACAGATTGAAGGCTCTTTGTTGGATTTGTCTTATAGTTACGATTTGGGGTTAGAGTTGTTGGATTCGAAGGCAGTGAGTGGTAGGTGTTAGTGTGTTTTGTTCCAGGTGTTAAATTCGGTTGGTTTTAAACAGGGCTTGGGATAGCAATGGCTCTTTCAGTCACCAATAGTTTTCTGGGAGGTGGAAGAAGTGACTTTGGGAGTTTTACAAAAGGTGATTAAGGCCAAGTTGCTGGAATTAGCAGACAAGCTGGAGTTGCCTCCTTCCATGAGGAAAAGAGAGAGAATTGCATCAATAGCTCAGCATTTAAATTTAGTGGAAACACCATCAGAATCTTTGGAGATGGCTAAAATTCAATTGAAAATGAAGCAACTTGAGTTAGAGGCACAAGACAAGGAAAGGGAAACAGAAATGAAACAGTTTGAATTATGACTAAAAGCAGAGGAAAGAGAGAGAGAAGAGAGAGAAAAGGAGAGAGAGGAAAGGAAGAAAGAGAAAGAATTTGAAGTTACGACTTTGACAGGAGTTCAAAAATTCATTTCCTGAAGTAATGAGAACTCATGTAGAAGATCAGAGAGTTAAAACGGCAAGATCAGCAGCTGAAATGGCTGATGATTATGAGTTGGTCCGTGAAACAAAGTTTGGCTTCCAACATCAATTTCAATGCATGAGGGATAGAAATTGGGGAAAAGAGAAATGCTCATATGGAAAGGAACAGGTAGGTCTTGGTGAAGATCATAAGGATAACTTACGACAGGGTAAAAAGGAAACCCTTGACGGGGAAAGAGAAGTTGAAAAGCTCCGGTGTTTTCACTACAATGAAGGGGGCCACATGAAATCACAGTGTTGGTGGGTTAGGGAAAGCGCTGGGAAGCCAGA
This sequence comes from Chiloscyllium punctatum, assembly GCF_047496795.1. Classification (NCBI taxonomy): domain Eukaryota; kingdom Metazoa; phylum Chordata; class Chondrichthyes; order Orectolobiformes; family Hemiscylliidae; genus Chiloscyllium; species Chiloscyllium punctatum. Next base: position 83,036,940 of record NC_092753.1, on the reverse strand, counting down.
TGTAGGAAAACAGGATAATTTAGTTGTAGTGGTAATGGAAGCACAGTGGAGGCTAGAAAGCTGCACCAGAATGTACAAGCCGGTCAGACGTTGGTTAAGGAGGAAGTGCCAAATCTTCTTAAACCATAAACTTGCGAAGACAAACTTTACTCGCATAGGTCAGGAGCAGCAGGTAAAGAGCTTACAATCCTAAAAGATACAGGATCCTCTCAATCTTTGATGTTGAAAGACGAGGAGATATATACCTCTGAAGGACTATTGCCAAAAAAGGTACAAGTAACAGGAATTCACAGTGAGATGAAAAGCACTCAGTTATGTAAAGTGAGGTTAGAGTGTCCAGTGAACAATGGAGAAGTCATGGTAGGAGTACTGGACAAACTCTCAGCTCCAAGAATACAATTTGTCCTTGATAACTATATAGCTGGTTCACAGGTAGGAGTACCGCCAATTGTGTTTGAAAGGCCAGTGGAAATGCAGGAAACTGAACAATTGCAGGACATATATCCTGGAATGTTTTCCTGAATGTGTGGTAACGAGGTTACAAAGTCACCAGCTGAAACACTATTGCAAAGTCAATGCAGTTATAAAGACTGATGCATATCCGATTCCCTGCTTGAAAGACTGTGTTGAGAAGATGGGACATGCAACTTATATTTCTAAATTGAACTTGATCAGAGGACACTGGCAGGTACCTTTGTTGAAAAGAGCGAAGACAGTTTTGGCTTTTGTAATGTGAAGTGTACTGTATCAGCTTAAAGCCAAAAAGTGCAGTGCTGGAAAAGCACAGCCAGTTAGGCAGCATCCGAGGAGCAGGAGAGTCGACCTTTCAAGCATAAGCTTTTCATCAGGAATGTGGAGGGGGTGTGGGGGAGGAGAGTGGTGGTGGAGGTGGGGAAGGGGGCTGAGAGATAAATGGGAGGGGGTAGGGCTGTGTGGGAGGGTAGCTGGGAGGGTGATGGGAAGATGAAGATGGGGTGTGATGATGATAAGTCAGAACAGAGGGAGATGTGGATAGGTGGGAAAGAAGATGGACAGGTAGGACAGTTCAAGAGGGTGATGTCAAGGTGGAGGGGTGGATTTGGTTTAAGGGTGGAGGGAGGAGAGATGAGGAAACTGGTGAAATCAACGTTTTTTCCATGTAGTTGGAAGTTCCTAAGGCGGTAGATGACTGTTCTTCCTCCAGGCATCGGGTGGCTTGGATTTGGAGTTGGAGGAGGCCCAGGACCTACATGTCCTTGATGGAGTGGGAGCAGGAGTCGAAATGATCAGCCACAGGGTGTTGGGTTTGTTTGGTGCGGGTGTCCCAGAAATGTTCTCTGAAATGTTCCGCAAGTTGGCCTTCTGTCTCCCCAGTGTAGAGGAGACCACATCAAGAGCAATGTACATAGTAGGTGAGGTGTTTGGATGTGCTGGGAAATCTCTGTTAGATGTGGAAGGATCCTTTGGGGCCTTGGATGGAGGTGAGGGGGGGAGGTGTGAAAGCAGGTTTTACATCTTTTGCAGTGGCAAGGGAAGGTGCTGGAAGTGGAGGGTGGATTGGTGGGGGGGGGGTGGGTGGTGAACCTAATGAGGGCATCGCGGAGGGAATGCTGTCTGCGAAATGCTGATGGAGTGGGAAGAGAAATATATCTCTGGGGATGGGGTCTGACTGTAGGTGGTGGAAATATCAGAGGATGATGCATTGCCACACATGGAATGAACATTTGCAACATTTATCAGAATTGTTCGATTGACTTTGAAAGGCAGGCTTGGTGGTAAACCTAGCTAAAAGTGAATTTGCCAATGTTCAAGTCACCTTCCTGAGGCACGTTATCATACACGGACAAATGGCCACATGGACTGCAAAAACAAAGGCAGTTGGGGAGTTTCCCATACCGTTGACAAAAAGCTTCCTGAGATTGAATGGATTTTATCGAAAGTTCGTACCAAATTTTAGCAGTGTGGCAGCTCCACTCACTGAATTGCTAAAGAAAGACAAGAAGTTTCAGCGGACAGCCAGAAGGCATTAGATTAGATCCACTACAGTATGGAAACAGGCCCTTCAGCCCAACAAGTCCACACCAACCCTCCGAAGAGCAACCCAGACCCATTCCCTTACACCTAACACTATAGCCAATTTGACATGGCCAATCCACCTAAACTGCATGTTTTTTTCTGGACTGTGGCAGGAAACTGGAGCACCCAGAGGAAACCCACGCAGACACAGGGAGAATGTGCAAACTCCACACAGACAGTTGCCTGAGGCAGGAATTGAACCTGGGTCTCTGGCAGTGTGAGGCAGCAGTGCTAACCACTGTGCCACCATGCCACCCCACACATTTAGATTAGATTACTTACAGTGTGAAAACAGGCCCTTCAGCCCAATCATTTGACAGTCTGAAAGTGGTGTTAGCTACTGCCCCAGTATTAGCCTCACCTAATTATATAAAGCCATTCAAGGTGGCTGTTAATCAAGTGATGTAGGTGTCAGTGCTGTACTCTTACAGGAAGATGACAAGAAGATCGAAAGGTTTATTGGGTATTTGGAATGTGAAATTAATCTGTCAATAAAGGGACAGGCTTTTCCTGTTTTTTAAATGTTCATGTGAAATAAAATATCCATGATGATAGGTGAGTTTATAGGAAAAGATGCGTATGAGATGAAAAGATTCTGACCAGATTTACTGGTAAAAGAGAATGTACATTCCAGTCAGACTGGTGAGGAATGAATGGAATTTCTGTTTCTACATTTATGAATGATACCAAATAATATGTTATTATTGTCTTTTTACTTTTTTGATATGGATCAAAGGTCAATACATGTCAGCATACCTGATCCTGCTGTTGCTTCACATGAATGAGATACATTCTGGAAATTATTTTTTAATGAAATGATGTGTAGTTTTCTTTAAAGACATATTCTCAAATGACTCATGAATGCTATCAGTTGCAGCTAGTCATTAAGTGAAAATTAACTGCAATTAAATATTATCCAGAGTGTGGTTAATTGTTAAGTTCTCAACAATTCTCGAGCATCTGTATCATTAATGTGTTATACTCCTTATGGCAATTCCAGCACATTAAGCTGCATACCACAGCTTGGTCTCAGCATTCCAACAAAAAATCCAGGTACAGACTTCAGTGAGTAAAGGTATGTAGGGTTAGCAGCTGATGAAAACACTTAATCAGCAGATCAGAAAAGACGTCAATAATAATCAGATTTACAAAGATCATAGCCTTAATATCACAGACGCCACATTCTCAATTTGCAATTCTAAGGATTACCCATCCTGAGACAGCCAGGCTTCCCTTTAAAATTCTGAAAAATTTTAATTGCAAACTTCCATCCTGTGTCGGGAATCAGCTTCTTGGCCTGTCGTGTAACTAAATTCCCATACCCGCTTTGATTCTCACTTCTGAGGGAAGCTCAAGATTATGCCCATGGCAACAGAACAATCAGGACTGGGAATAAGCATTGCAGTCTACAAAATATTAAGAAATGATAGAAAAGGAAAACAAGGAGATTGAATATCTGAACTTACTTGGGATAACATAATGGCAGTAGATAAAGTAGTGCAGCTATCAGCAAGTCCAAACTAGAATCCAAATGGATATTACTATGCAAACAATAACACATTTATGTAGCATTTTTTATTGCAATGAAATGTTTCAAGGTGCTCACTGGAACCTTATAAAACAATGGATGGCCACAAGTCAATTAGTGGGTATTAGGTCACCTCTGGGGGCTCCATTTTCTTCCCACAATCCAAAGATGTGCAGGTTGGGTGGATTGGCCATGCTAAATTATCCATATTGTGCAAGGACATGTAGGTTAGGCACATTGGCCATGGGAAACGTAGGGTTATGGGGTTAGGGTAGGGGGTTGAATCTGGATTAAATGCTCTTCGAAGGGTCAGTGTGGACTTGTTGGACCAAATGGCCTGTTTCCATGCTATAGGGATTCAAAGTCAGCTTGCTAAAAATAGTAGATTCTAAGGAGCATTTTATAGAGAAAAGTGAGGTAATGGGATGAACAGATGTAAGGAGTTATTCCAGAGCTTGAAGCCAAAGCAATTAAAGGCACATGCTCCACTGGTGGGGCAAATAAAATGTGGAATACGCAACATACCAGAATTAGAGATGGGCAGATATCTCAGAGAGATGTGGTGTTGCATTACACAGATAGAGAGGGGCATGACCAGATAGTGTCTGAAAGCAAGGATGAGACTCTGCTTGACTGAGAGACAATGTTGGTCAATGAACACAGAAGCGATGGGGGATATGGGGTTTTTATTTCACAGAATATTGTTATGGACTAGGCTAGACCACTCAAAAAATTCTTAAGCAGGCAACCCCAGACCATAACTTTGCTATTTGTTTCAGTAACTGTACCGTGAAAATTACCCAGAATAAGTTAGCTAGGTTGACTACCAGGTTTTAAAACAGACAAAACTTTATTCAAAAAATTACACAATGAAACAAAAAGAACAGAATAAAGAACTCCTGCAGAACTCAGTCTATCCAAGCTAGACTTAATTTTGCTGTTCCGAATGTACACAACAGTCCCAATAAGCAAACGCCCTTAAAAAAACAGTAAAAATGGAACAAATGCTCACAGGTTGATGTTAGAAGGGCAGAAGAAGAGAGAGAGCCTGTTTCCACACAGCTCACTGTTGAACTCCTAACTAGTTCTGGACTGAACTGCTCAGCTAGAGAGCTGACCACTTCCTTTCATTATACAGGTCAGTTCTAAAACATGACCACTTTGACCTGAAGTCTCATGATATAAACAAAAGGTCTTTCAAAATCCTTTTTCATCTCTGTACCAAACTAATCTAATTGGAGCTGGGAGGGTTTTATGACCCTTCTGAAAGAAACCAAGGACGTAGTTCTCAAGTTCCTTGAGGAAAAGAACAGCGTTTAGAAAAAAGGGACTAGCTTTGTGACAATATTTAAAGTGGTCAGTGAGCCAATCAAATGAATGTTGTCAGAGCTGTATTCATCCAGGCAAGAGAAGAATAAGCCTTCAAAGTCCTGACTTTCACCTTTTTATGATGGACAGGCTTTGGGGAGACAGCAGGTTAATTACTTGCCACTGTATTCCTAGCCTCTCACCTCCACCTGAAGCCCTGTATTGATGTGGCTGGTCCAAGTTCAGTTTCAGATCAATGGTAACCCCAGAATGTTAAGTGTGGATTCAGTGATGGTAATACTATCAGATGACATGGTATAGTAATTAGATTCTCTCTTGTTGGAGATAATTATTGCCTGGTACTTTTGTGGCACAAATATCAAAATGCCACTTTGCAACATAAACCTGGATATTTTCCAGCTCTTGCTGTTTATGGGCATGAGCTGCTTCAGAGTCAGGAGTAATGCTGAATATTTTGCAATCATCAACGAACATTCCCAATTCTGACCTTATGATGAATTGAAGATCATTGATGATGCAGCTGAAGATGGTTGGGCCTAGGACACCACCCTGAGGATCTCCTGGAGGGATGTCCTGGAGCTAACCACGGATGTAATGAGGTCAGGACCAAAGTGGTCCTGTTAGGAATCAAAGTGGCCTACAGTGAGCAGGTTGTAGCAAAACAAATACCAGTTCATCCACTGTTAACAACCTTTTCCATTACTTTGCTGGTGATCAAGAGTAGAGTGATGGAACAGTAATGGACAAGATGGATTTGTGCTGTTTTTTCCAGACAGACCAGTAATAATAATGGTAATTTTCCATATTGTTGAGTAGATGCCAATGTTGTAGCTAAACTGAAACTGGATTAGTGGTGCTGGAAGAGCACAGCACTTCAGGCAGCATCCAACGAGCAGCGAAATCGACGTTTCGGGCAAAAGCCCTTCATCACGTCGATTTCGCTGCTCGTTGGATGCTGCCTGAACTGCTGTGCTCTTCCAGCACCACTAATCCAGTATTTGCTTTCCAGCATCTGCAGTCATTGTTTTTACTTGCTAAACTGAAACTGACTGGCTAGGGTCATGTTCTGAAGCACAATTCTTCAGTATCATTCATAGAATGTGTGGAGGAGATCATGCCTTACCAACTTATTAGAGTTCTTTGAGGAACTGGCCAAGTTGATAGATAAAGAAAGGGCTGTAGATGTCATATACATCGACTTTAGTAAGGCATTTGATAAGGTTCCCCATGGTAAACTAATGAAGAAAGTAAAGTCACATGGTGTGCAGGGTGTTCTAGCTTGGAGGATAAAGAACTGGTTAAGCAACAGGAGACAGAGAGTAGTAGTTGAAGAGAGTTTCATGAAATGGAGAAAGGTGACCAGTGGAGTTCCACAGGGGTCAGTATTGGGGCCACTGTTGTTTGTGATATACATAAATGATCTGGAAGAGGGCACTGTTGGTATGATCAGCAAGTTTGCGGATGACACGAAGATTGGTGGAGTAGCAGAAAGCATAGGGGACTGTCAAAGAATACAGGAGAATGTAGATAGACTGGAGAGTTGGGTGGAGAGGTGACAGATGGAGTTCAATCCAGACAAATGTGTGACGGTGCATTTTGGGAAGTCTAATTCTAAAGCGAATTATACAGTAAACAGAAGAGCCTTGGGAAAAGTTGATGAGCAGAGAGATCTGGGAGTTCAGGTCCATTGTACCCTGAAGGTTGCTGCACAGGTGGATAGAGTGGTCAAGAAGGCATATGGTATGCTTGCCTTCATTGGATCGAGTATTGAGTATAAGAGCTGGCAGGTCGTGTTAAAATTGTACAAGACATTGGTTTGGCCGCATTTCGAATACTGTGTACAGTTCCGGTCACCACATTACCAAAAGGATGTGGATGCTTTGGAGACGCTGCAGAGAAGGTTTACGAGGATGTTGCCTGGTGTGGAAGGTGCTAGTTATGAAGAGAGGTTGAGTAGGTTAGGATTGTTTTCATTAGAAAAAAGGAGATTGAAGGGGGACCTGATTGAGGTTTACAAAATCATGAAGGGTATAGACAGGGTAGATAGAGATAAGCTTTTTCCCAGGGTGAAGGATTCACTAACAAGAGGTCACACTTTCAAGGTGAGAGGGGAAAAGTTTAAGGGGGATACATGTAGCAAGTACTTTACACAGAGGGTGGTAGGTGCCTGGAACGCGTTACCAGCAGAGGTAGTAGAGGCAGGCACAGTAGATTCATTTAAGATGGTTCTGGACAGATGCAGGAGTAGGTGGGGAGCAGACGGAGACAGATGGTTAGGAATTGGGCAACAGGTTTAGACAGTGGATTTGGATTGGCTCAGACTTGGATGGCCGAGGGGCCTATTCCTGGGTTGTAGAAGTAAATAAACAGATAGATAAATAAAAAGAGAATGTTGTCAGGATCCATAATTTTGGATCACATCAAGTTTATTAAAAGGCATATGTGGATGACCAACCAGAGTACATTGGGATAATTGAGTCTCAGGAAAAAGAATGATGTGAATCAGGTCACAGCAGATGAGCCAAGGCAGGGATGAGGTTAAGTGATATTACAGAGTTGGGAATAGGCAGCCTTAGTGATTGTGCAAATATAAAAGTTAATTCAGGATCCATTATAGATATAGTTGTCTACAGAGCACCTAATCATAGAGAAGATGTAGATGAAGGATTATGCAGACAAAGTAGAGGCTTGTGTAGAAAAACATAAATAATAATCATAGGGGATATCAAATGCCCTGTTACTAACTGGACAGGAAAGAAAAAAAGGGGAAAAAAGAAAAGAGTTGTTACAATAAATCAGAGTTGCTAACTTACACAATATGTGTAAAACTCAGCAAGACAAGGTTTGCTGTAGGAACTGGTATTGGATAAAGAATCAATGCCAATTAGGAACAGGGGAACATTGAGACAGACAGTAACCGTAATGCAATATGCAGTAAGTTAGTAATAGCAATGGATATAAATAAGACAGAGGCCAAGATGATGTTAGAGGAAAGCAGATTTTGAGGATCTGAGAATAGAGACTGGCTTAAGAAAATGAATAACTGTACTGACAAACAATGACATGGAGCAACAATGAAAAACATTTAAAATGCCGTTCAATATTTAAAACACAAACCTAGTGCTAGACTTTACTTATAAAGGGATAATGAAAAAGCAGCGAACTAAAAGTAAATCTGTAACAAATCTAGGTTGCACCGCACACATGTTGTCTGATCACCTTATTATAAAAAGAATATTGAGGCACTGGAAACTCTGCTGACAGGGTTTGAAAGAGTGAGAGTTGGTTTAGCTCAGTTGATTGGTTGGCAATGCAGAGTGATACTAACAGTACAGAGTCATAGAGTCATAGAGACGTGCAGCACAGAAACAGACCCTTCAGCTCAACTCGTCGATGCCGACTAGATATCCTAAATTAATCCAGTCTCATTTGCCAGCACTTGGCACATATCCTACTAAAGGTTTCCTATTCATATAGGATAAAAGCAAATTACTGCGGATGCTGGAATCTGAAACCAAAAGAGAAAATGCTGGAAAATCTCAGCAGGTCTGACAGCATCTGTAAGGAGAGAAAACAGCTGACGTTTCGAGTCTAACTGACCCTTAGAAGACTCAAAAAGTCAGCTCTTTTGTCTCCTTACAGATGCTGTCAGACCTGCTGAGGTTTTCCAGCATTTTCTCTTTTAGTTCCTATTCATATACCCATTCAGATGACTAGGAAAGGTTTAGAGGCATATGGGCCAAGTGCTGGCAAATGGGGGCGAGATTAATTTCAGATATCTGGTCAGCATGGATGAGTTGCGCTGGAGTTGCGCTGTTTCTGTGCTGTAGATCTCTATGACTCTAAGGTGTCTATCCTCAGTCTATTTCCTTCAGTGTTGAAAGTGGAGGAGTAGCGCATTAATCCTACCATATTTTCTGCACAGTTTAAGTTACAGCTCTTCTTCAGGTTGTAAGTTTGCTCGCTGAGATAGAAGATTTGTTTTCAGACATTTCATCACCATGCTTGGGAAAATCATCAGTGAGCCTTCGGTGAAGCGCTGGTGTTCTGTCCCACTTTCTATTTATGTGTCTATTTCTGGTCTGTTAAGGTGGGTGATATCATTTCCAGTTCTTTTTCTCAGAGGTTGGTAAATGGGATCCAACCCAATGTGTTTGTTGATGGAGTTCCAGTTTGAATGCCCGGCCTCTAGGAATTCCTGTGAGTATCTTTGTTTAGCCTGTCTCAGAATGGATGCATTGTCCCAGTTGAACTGGTGTCCCTCATCAACTCTGTGGAAGGATACTAGTGATAGTTGGTCATGTCTTTTGGTGGCTAGTTTGTACTCATGTATCTTGGTGGCTAGCTTCCTGCTAGTCTATCTGATGTAACATTTGCTACAGTTCTTGCAGGATATTTTGTATATGACATTTGTTCTGCTTGTTGTTGGTACAGGGTCCATTAGTTTCATCAAAAGATGCTTCAGTGTGTTGATAGGTTTGTTGGCTACCATGATGCCAAGGGGCCAGAGTTGTCTGGTCATCATCTCCGAGATGTCTTTGATGTATGGCAGGGTGGCTAGGGTCTGTGGGCATGTTGTGCCTTCTTGCTTATGTTCGTTGAGTAAGAATCAGCGGACTGTGCTTATCAGGTACTTGTTCTTGAATACATTGTATAGCTGTTTTTCTTCAGCATTTCGTAGTTCCTGGGTGCTGCAGCTCCGTTTGTGGCTGTAGTCATGATTGCTCCCATAGTTAAGTATCTGGTCAGTGTGGGTTGCTTTCCTGTAGATGCCAGTCTGCAGCTCTCTGTAGGCTTTTCGTTCTACTATGACACTCTAGGAAAGGGAGTCTTGTTGTTCTCTTCCTCTTTGGTGAACTGTTTGTGTGTTTCTTTTAATTTGTTCCATTTCATGATGACAAAGGTGTAATCCACATAGCAATCTTCCCAATATTAGTGATAACAGCAATGATCTGTTGAACCCAAGTCCCTCATTGCCTCACCGAAACACAAACATATCAGCAAGTGAACAGAGAGTTCCCTCTCACTCGGGTCCTCGCAGAATTATAAACTATTTTTAGATAAAATGTCCTCAAGTTCAGTTAGACATTCTAGAAGATTCCATTCTCCATTGTGTATGATTGCAGTGTAAAATTGAAACCAATTTCCAAGCAGTCATTTATGAAGGAGATCAAAAATGATCCAACAGTCGCATGACCAAGACTGTCACTCTAAGCACAAACTCTTCCTGTTACTGATAAATTCACAAGATTGGGTGGAACTAATCCAATTAGATATAAACTCCACGTGAGATCAAGTTTAACATAAAGAAAAAGAGCAACAGAACAAATTAGAGGCGGAGAAGTCAAATGTGGAAATGTGGCTCAAATTCCATCAACTTCAAAGCTTTTGCCGCTGGCAATTTCACTGTCAGGGAGGAGTTACGTATCAAAGCAAAATCATGAACCATATTGATACATTTCGCACTTTCCTCCTTCCTAAACATATAAATTGAAATGATTCAAGCAAGCTGCACCATAGCAGTTAACAACCACTTCTTCCACATTCTTCCCTCACCTTCCCCTCCATCATCACTACCACCATCCAACAATATCTCTTTATTAGCGAGTTTGGAGAAACTCCAGTACCTCATTATATTTGCATTCCCTGGTCTTGAGATGATAGATGAGTCCTGTCTTGATTGTAATGAAGGTTAGTGAGGTCTACAGAGCAAATGTACGTCATTACTGTCTTGTAGGTTGTAGCTGAGCAATTGACACTTTAATTTGATTGCTTCAGTTGATATAGCTATGAGACAGTTGAGCTGCAATTTGATGGGATCATTTTAAACAGTTGTTTATCTGCTTAGGAGAATATCTGATAAAGGGAGAGAGTCAAGCTGTCTTTTAGATGGGTCATTAAATCAAGGTCTGTCTGCCCTGTCAGGCCCTTGCACAAATACTATTTTGATGAAGATCGGGGCGTTCTCCCTGAATTCTGAGCAAGATTTCTTTCTCAATCAAAAGAATCAAAAATGGCTAAAACACAAAATGAGACCATTTCTTCCATTACATCAGTTCACACTTCTCTGTATTAGATTTCATCTGCCACTCATCCAGCCATTCCACCATCCTGTCTGTGTCCTTCTGAAGCTTCATGCTTTCATAGAGTCATTAAAATGTACAGCACAGAAACTGACTCTTGGTCCAACTTAGCTGTGCCAAAAAGATATTCTAAATTAATCTGGTCCCATTTGCCAGCATTTGGCCTATATCCCTTCCTGTTCATGTATCCATCCATGCCTTTTAAATGCCGGAACTGTACAAGCCTCCATCACTTCTTTGGTAGCTTATTCCATACACGCACCACCCTCTGCATAAAAATATTGCCCCTTAGGTCCCCTTTATATCTTTCCCCTATCAACTTAAACTTCCCTACCCTGGTAAAAAGACTATGGCTGTTCACCATTTCCTTGCACCTCATGGTTTTCTAAACCTCTATAAGGTCACATCTCAACCTTTGTTGCTCCAGGCAAAGTAGCCCCAACTTATTCAGCCTCTTCCTATAGCTCAAACACTCCAACACTGGCAACATCCTTGTGAATATTTTCTGCACCCTGTCAAGTTTAACAACATCTTTCCTATAGCAAGGAGACCAGAATTGCATTCAGCATTCCAAAAGTGGCCGAATCAATGTCCTGTACATGCCCTTCCAACACCAATACTCAATGCACTGACCAAGAAAGGCAAGTGTACCAAATGCTTTTTTCACTACCCTGTCTACCTGTGACTCAAGGAACTATAAACCTGGATTCCAAGGTCTCTTTGTTCGACAACACTCCCAAGGATCCTGCCATTAAGTGTATCGATCCTGCCCTGATTTGCCTTACCAAAGGCAACACTTCACATTTACCCAGATTAAACTCCATCTGACTCTCCTTAGCCCATCGGCACACAGTTCACACAGTATTCTCCTCACAGTTCGCAGTACTCTCAATTGCATGTCCTCTCCAATGTCTTAAAAATTGTGCCTAAATTCTGGGCCATTAAGAAAAACAGAGGTCTTAACAATGAGCCTTGAAGAATTCCACTATGAGCTTTCCTCCAGTCTGTACAACAACCATTCATCACTACCTTTTGTTTCCTATCACTTCACCGAGTTGTATCCATGCTACAACTCTCCCTTCCTTTCCAAGGGATACCATTTTCCTGGCACGTCTATTTGTGATGCTTTACTAAGTGACTTTTGGAAATCCATATGTCTCACATCAACTGCAAAGTAGTCATTAACCATTTCTATCAGCCCATCAAAAAAATACAATTTGCCTTTAATAGATTCACATTGGCTTTTCTTAATTAATGCTTGTCCCTATGATTGTTAAGTTTGCACTTAGTTTCATCAAAAAAAGTTTTTCCGTCACTGAAATTAAAATTATTAATATATAACTATAAAAATTAGGAGCAGAAGTATGTTCCCAGGCTCTTTCAGCTTCTCTACCATTCTAGATGATCATGACCGAACTGATAATTCCACATTTCCACCTATCCCCAATGACTATCATTTCCTCCCACTCCAGTCTGTAGTTGCTGGTTTAACTTTACACCTCTCTTTGAACAAGAATGTAGCGTATGCAATTTTTCAGTCATTCACCACCATCCTAAAGCTAAGGAAGATTGGAAGATTACAGTCAGAATCTTCGCAATTTTCCTTCCTTCCTAATTTCCTGCCTTCCTTCCCTCAGCACCCTCAGATGCAACCCATTCAGTCCTGCTGTATTGCTTAAGTAATATATAACCAGCCTTTTTAATACTCATTATTTATTATTTTTTGGCCATCCAATAACTCAATTGCCTCCTTTTTCATATTACTTGAGCAATTTTTTCTTCCTTGAATATTATTGAAAAAAAGACATGATCTGAAAACTTTTAATTCAGACTCATCAGGATCAAATAGTAAAAAAGCCAATTTTTTTACTAATGGTAAAAAAAGAGTTCTGAGGGAGGTGGCTGAGGAAATAGCGGAGGCGTCGGTTGAGATCTTTCAAAAGTCACTGGAGTCAGGAAAAATCCAGGATGATTGGAAGATCGCTGTTGTAACCCCCTTGGACAAGAAAGAATCAAGACAAAAGATGGAAAATTATAGGCCAATTAGCCTAACCTCGGTTGTTGGTAAAATTCTAGAATCCATTGTTAAGGATGAGGTTTCTAAATTCTTGGAAGAGCAGGGTTGGATTAGAACAAGTCAACATGGATTTAGTAGGGGGAGGTTGTGCCTGACAAACCTGTTAGAATTCTTTGAAGAGGTGACAAGTAGGTTAGACCAGGGAAACCCAGTGGATGTGGTCTATCTAGACTTCCAAAAGGCCACATGATAAGGTGCCACATGGGAAGCTGCTGAGTAAGGTGAGGACCCATGGTGTTTGAGGTGAGCTACTGGCATGGATTAAGGATTGGCTGTCTGACAAAAGGCAGAGAGTTGGGATAAAAGGTTCTTTTTCGGAATGGCAGCCGGTAACAAGTGGTGTCCCACAGGGTTCAGTGTTGGGGCCGCAGCTGTTCATGTTATATATTAATGATCTGGGTGAAGGAACTGGGGGCATTCTAGCGAAGTTTGCCGATGATACAAAGTTAGGTGGACAGGCAGGTTGTACTGAGGAAGTGGGGAGGCTGCAGAAGGATCTAGACAGTTTGGGAGAGTGGTCCAGGGAATGGCTGATGAAATTCAACGTGAGCAAATGTGAGGTCTTGCACTTCGGAAAAAAGAATACAAGCAAGGACTACTTTCTAAACGGTGAGAAAATTCATAAAGCCAAAGTACAAAGGGATCTGGGAGTGATAGTTGAGGATTCTCTAAAGGTAAACATGCAGGCTGAATCCGTGATTAAGAAAGCGAGTTGTCATTTATCTCAAGAGGGTTGGAATATAAAAGCAGCTATGTGCTACTGAGACTTTATAAAGCTCTGGTTAGGCCCCATTTGGAGTATTGTATCCAGTTTTGGGCCCCACACCTCAGGAGGGACATACTGGCACTGGAATGTGTCCAGTGGAGATTCACACGGATGATCCCTGGAATGGCAGGTCTAACATACGAGGAACGGCTGAGGATCCTGGGATTGTATTCATTGGAGTTTAGAAGGTTAAGGGGAGATCTAATAGAAACTTACAAGATAATACATGGCTTGGAAAGGGTGGACGCTAAGAAATTGTTTCCGTTACGTGAGGAGACTAGGACCCATGGGCACAGCCTTAGAATTAGAGGGGGTCAATTCAGTACAGAAATACGGAGACATTTCTTCGGCCAGAGAGTGGTGAGCCTGCGGAATTCATTGCCGCGGAGTGCAGTGGAGGCTGGGACGCTAAATGGCTTCAAGGCAGAGATTGATAAATTCTTGATGTCACAAGGAATTAAGGGCTACGGGGAGAATGCTGATAAGTGGAGTTGAAATGCCCATCAGCCATGATTAAATGGCGGAGTGGACTCGATGGGCTGAATGGCCTTACTTCTACTCCTATGTCTTATGGTCTTATAAATGCTAGGGGAATAACAATTAATAGAGCATGAGAATGTGGTGTTGATTGGTTGGCAAGTGGACTATGTTGTATGGAAACATTACCAAGGAGAATGCACAAGAGAACAGTTACCCCAAAGCTTTTATTTAAATCCAAGCTAACAAGTTTACTCTTATTATTTGAGCTATCACCATGAGGAATGCACCGTGGAACAGCTGCCTCTAAGATACTCTTTAGTTGATGAAGGTTTAACTTTGGTAATGTTCATACTGTTTGCAATGATTAGGGTCCAGTTTGTGATTATGGGTAGCTTCTAGCAAAAACAAGTGAACCACAAAAACAGAAATTGCCGGTAAACTTTAGCAGGTCTGGCAGCATCTGTGAACAGAAATCAGAGTTAAAGTTTCGGGTCCGGTAATCCTTCCTCAGATCCGAGATTAGAGTGGTGCTGGAAAGGCACAGCAGATCAGGCAGCATCCAAGGAGCAGGAAAATCGACATTTCAGACAAAAACCCTTTCCTGATAAAGGGCTTTTGTCTGAAACATCGATTTTCCTGCTCCTTGGATGCTGCTGTGCTTTTCCAGCACCACTCTAATCTTGACTCTGATCTCCAGCATCTGCAGTCCACCCTTTCACCTTCCTTAGATCCGACTAAGCCTCACAAGTGAGTCATACTGTGAGCCTACTTAACAATCTTAAACTGGTTGTTAGCATAATCCTTAGCACAAATGCAATCACAAAAAACATGCTTTATAAAATCATGGAATCACATCTAATGTTGGATGCTATGTTTTGCATTCAATAGGCACAAGCTGGTTGTTATGCATAGCTAATTGATGTGTCTTTTTAATAAGACCTGCCAGCCACACGAAAGCACATCCTAGGTATTACACCAACTCGTATAATATACCACATTTATTGTGGGACGTTAAGCGTCTTTTTGGCTTGACAGCAGTATCATGTCGATAGAGCATATCACTCGCATTGCTCCTCCACAGTAGCAGTGTGAAACAGTTAGCTTTACCTTTTTCTCAAACCTTTGTGATATTTCCCTAATTTGAGGTAGACTGGCACTTTTCAGGACTGAAAGTAATGGACTAATGCCCATTTATTATTTTGTATATACTATTATCAATGATGTGTTTGGGGTAGGAGAAAGTGAGGACTCCAGATGCTGGAGATCAGAGTGGAAATTGTGGTGCTGGAAAAGCGCAGCAGGTCAGGCAACATCTGAGGAGCAGGAGAATCAGCGTTTCAGGCAAGAGCCCCTAATCAATCCCTCAGATTACCCTGATTTACCAATCAGGCCTTGTCAACATCTAGATTTACCTATAGCTTCTCCCTCTTTGGTTCTGGTTGTTGTACCAGTCATAGCCACAACTTGATCTGGTGCTGCTGAGAGTACAGAGTAAAAGGATTGGCTGCAGCTCTTAAGGGCAGGATGTTACCCCAATGTGGGATAAATTTTCCCTGAGCCAATAAAGAAGGGGCAGCCACTTTTCTCAAAAGTAGACTCCAGATCGAATGTGTTAGTTAAGTGTGGGGAACATCACGAAGGGCAGCAGATACATGGGAACACCCCCACCTGCAGGTTCCATTCCAAGCCACTCACCATCCCAACTTGGAAATATATTGCCATTCCTTCGCCATCACTCAGTCAAAATCCTGGAATTCCCTCCCTTTGGCATTGTGGGCCAACCTACAGCAGATGGACTGCAGCATTTCAAGAAGGCAGCTCACCACCACCTTCTTAAGAGCAACGAGGAAAAGACAATAAAATGCTGACCCAGTCAGCAATGCCCACATCCCACAAGTGAATAAAGAAAAACAGCAGCCTGTAAAACCTAGACTGTGTTGGCACTTCCAGAGCTTTTGAACACCATCTGCTGGCAAAACCACTCAATGTTTCAGTTTAAACTTTACCTGTATCTTTCCCTTTTCTTTCCAAACACCATTCGACCTTCAAAATATTCTTGATTTACATCCCTAAATCATGGGAACCAATATAAATGCTATTTCTACCTCCAGGCAAGCCAGTCAACACTCTCTTTGTAGGAACAAATTACTGCAGATGCTAGAATCTGTACGGAAAACAACAAATGCTGGAGATCACAGCTGACTTTTTAACAGAGTTGAAGTGGTATGGAGGGGGCAGCATTTATGCTATAATTGGGGATGGGACAGTTGTGGGGGTGTAGGGTGCTAGTGGAGAAAATATGTTAACTGTTCAGATCAAGTGACCAGAATGTGGACTTAATATTGGACTTAGTGTTGAGTTCAACACCTTCAAATTGTGTACCAACTCCCATTTCTTCCCTTTCCTTTGGCTTCAATTGTTACATTCTCTGTCACTATGTCCTCTCTCTCCTCCCCCCACTGCAATGGGACTGTCTTCTCTTTCAGGTCTGGCAGTTAGACATACCATTGTTCTGCCATTCTCACATTCCAATCAGTTAATCTGAACTATCAACATCTTTCTTCCCCCAGCACTCTCCACCTCACTAGCCCCACACAACTCCCCCCAACTATAGCATTAATGCTGCCCCCTCCACACTTCACTTCTGAAGAGCCATCTAGACTTGAAACATTAGCTTGCTCTCTCTCCATGGATGCTGTCAATACTCTACTTGATGGATTTTTTTCCTCTATCTGCCATAAATGTCAACTGCTCCAAATTCGTGTGACACATATTCAACTGTGCTCTCGCTGACTTTCCTCAATACCTTAGAATTAAAATCCTCATCCCCACCTTTCAGTTCATAAGTAGCCTCAAAGACTCTCTGTAATTTTCCACCCACCTTCACAGATACTCTGTTTTAGTCATAGAGATATACAGTACAGAAACAGACCCTTTGGTCCAAACCATCCATGCCGACCAGATATCCTTAATTAATCTAATCCCATTTGCCAACATTTGGCCCATATCCCTCTAAACCATTCCTATTCGTATACCCTATTAAATGCTGTAATTGTACCAGCCTCCACCACTTCCTCTGACAGCTCATTCCAAACATGCACTATCCTCTGCATGAAAAAGTTGACCTTTTTCAAATCTTTCCTCTTTCACCTTAAACCTATGCCCTCCTGTTCTGGACTCCCCCACCTCAGGGAAAAGACCTAGTCAATGTATCCTACCCATGCCCTTTATGAGTTTATAAACCTCTATAAGGTCACCATCAGCCTCTGACACTTCAGGGAAAACTGCTGTGCCTTGAGAATGAACCCTCCTCTCTGGGCCACCATTAGTGTCAAAGCCTTCCGTCACCTGGGTCCCAAAAAATTCCTTTTTATAAACCTTTCTGTTGATCCACCTCCCTTTTTGCTTTGACCAAGAGTAAAATCTTACAAAGATCAGAACAAAATGAGTTGTGGTGAGATTTATGGTAGAACCTGATGAGATGTCCAGTGGTACCAATTGTGACATTGTGATGCATCTTTTATGCTTTTGTTAGCAATGAGACGAGTTTCTCATTTGGTAGCAATGAGTTGCCAATCAAGAGGCACTATAGCTTGTTTATTATGCCTAATTAATGTTGCAAACCACAACTATTATCGCATTAAAAACATTGAACAATTTAGTATTCAGCTTCCCATTTTACTGAAGTTGCTCAGCAAGCACAATATTGAGAACTCTTTGACATGGATATCAGAGTGGGAACTTCTGCTCGCCATTGGCTCAAAAGGATCTTCATGCTGGATACTGGGCACCAACATCTCAGGCCATGTGCACCACGCTCTTCCCACAACCATTGACATTGGCATTTGACAAGTGCCAGCCTCTTAACAGTCCTTGTACCATATCTCTGATCTCCTTCTGCACTTTGATGCTGCAATTGGGACAAAATGGCAAAATTATATGGGTGTGCTACTGGCTTTGAAAGGTAACACAAAAGCAACAGATGCTATTTTTTCAGTGGATATCCATGGAGTGATGAGATCTTCTACGACCAACGTGTAGTAAGATGGGTCTAGAATTGGACATGGGAGTCACCATAGGGGTGGGCTATTTAGTCAATCAGGTGAATTTAGTAAGATATAGAGGTGGAACAAGTGGATAGTGTCAAGTTCCTGGGAGTGGTCATCCACAACAAACTTCCTTGTACTCTTCATGTGGACGCACTGGTTACAAAGGCCCAACAAGATCTCTTCTTCCTCAGGCAGCTGAGGAAATTTGGCATGATGGTGAATACCCTTGGCAACTTTTATAGGTGTGCCATCGAGAGCATTCTGTCTGTCTGTCTGTATCACTGCCTGGTATGGCAACTGTACCATTCAAGATCAAAGACGGTTACAGAGAGCGGTGAACTCGACCCCGGCAATTGCAAAGGAAAGCCTCTCATCTATAGAATCCATCTACCAGGCCCACTGTCAAGGAAAAGCCGCCAGCATTCTCAAAGATCCATCCCACCCTGGCAATGTTTTTCCAGAACCTCTACCATCAGGGAGAAGGTACAGAAGCCTGAACACACGCAGCAGCTGGTTTTGTAATAGTTTCTACCCTACTGTTGTTAGAATACTGAATGGACTCACAAACTCTTAACATTCACCTGTACCTGTGTTTTTGTTTTGCTGCTGTTCACCTATTATTTACTTATCTATGTTACTTAACTCTGTGATCTGCCTGTATTGCTCGCAAGACAAAGCTTTTCACTGTGCCTCGGTACAAGTGACAATAAATTCAATTCAATTCAATTCATTAGAGTGTGAAAACTCGTTCAGCGACATGGCAAGAATCGCTCTAAAAATCTCAAAGTAACTCACACTTAGCTAAAAAGACATAAGATTAAGCCTGCATGTCCTCATAATTGACAGTTTCCTAATTAGCTCATCGTTGAAGCAACTTGAGGTGAAATAGCGTTGCTTCAACGATGAGCTAATTAGGAAACTGTCAATTATGAGGACATGCAGGCTTAATCTTATGTCTTTTTAGCTAAGTGTGAGTTACTTTGAGATTTTTAGAGCGATTCTTGCCATGTCGCTGAACGAGTTTTCACACTACATTGAATTGAATTGAATTGAATTGAATTTGTTGTCACTTGTACCGAGGCACAGTGAAAAGCTTTGTCTTGCGAACAATACAGGCAGATCGCAGATCACAGAGTTAAGTAACATAGCTAAGTAAATAATAGGTGAACAGCGGCAAAACAAAAACACAGGTACAGGCGAATGTTAAGAGTTTGTGGGTCCATTCAGTATTCTAACAACATTAGGAAAGGCATCATCAACCTCATCTACAAGCAGAAGGGGGAGAGGGAGGAACTCAAAAATTGGAGACCAATCTCACTGTTGAATGCAGATTACAAAATTCTGTCAAAGGTAATCGCCAACCGGGTCAGGTCTGCTCTGGGGTTGGTGATTCACCCTGACCAAACCTGTGCTGTGCCGGGCAGGAAGATCACTGAGAGTCTCGCACTCCTCAGGGATACGATCGCCTACGTGCAGGACAGAGGGTTGGACACCTGCCTGATCAGCCTGGACCAGGAGAAAGCCTTTGACAGGATATCACACAGGTATATGAGAGATGTTCTCTCCAAAATGGGCTTTGGGGAGGGAGTCTGCAATTGGATCAGACTGATCTACACCAACATTGTCAGTGCAGTCTCAATCAATGGGTGGAAATCAGATAGCTTCCCAGTCAGATCTGGAGTCAGGCAGGGCTGCCCTCTCTCTCCTGCCTTGTCGGTGTGCTGCATAGAGCCATTTGCCGAGTCCATCAGGAAGGATGCGAGCCTGAGAGGGGTGACTATTCCTGGCAGCGGGGCCTGCAGGTTAAGGCCTCCCTGTACATGGATGACGTCGCCATTTTCTGCTCGGATCCGCTGTCCGTGTGCATACTCATGTGCATATGTGACCAGTTCGAACGGGCCTCGGGGGCCAAGGTAAACCGAGGCAAGAGCGAGGCCATGCTCTTCGGGAACTGGGCCGACCAATCCTCGATCCCCTTCACCGTCAGGACCGACCACCTGAAGGTGCTGGGTATTTGGTTTGGGGGGCTGGGGCGTGCGCCAAGTCTTGGGAGGAGCAGATCAGCAAAGTGAGGAAGAAACTGGGCAGTTGGAAGCTACGGTCGCTCTCCATCGCGGGAAAAAAACCTGGTCATCAGGTGTGAGGCACTGTCATTACTATTATACGTGGCGCAGGCCTGGCCTATTCCCAGAACCTGTGCCGCTGCAGTCAACCAGGGCCATCTTCCAGTTTATATGGAAGTCAAAGATGGACCGGGTCTGAAGGGACTCGCTGTACAAAGATCTGGGCAACGGGGGAAAAAATACACCCAATGCCACCCTCACCCTGATGGCCACCTTTGTGTGTGGCTGCATCAAGCTGTGCGTGGATCCCCGGTACGGAAGCACCACGTGTCACTACGTACTGAGGTTCTACCTGTCCCCGGTGTTGCAAAGGATGGGCCTGGCCTCGCTGCCGTGGAACGCTCCAAGTAGTTGGACCGTTCCGTGTCACCTGTCCTTCGTGGAGAAGTTTATGAAGAAAAACACCTTTGACCACAAGTCCATCAGGAAATGGTCAGCACATAGTGTCCTTGAGACCCTTCGGGAAAAGGAGAGGATGGATCCTATCGAGCGGTTCCCTGAGCATACTGTCAAAGCCATTTGGCAGAATGCCTCATCGCCAGAACTTTCCAACAAGCACCAAGACATGGCTTGGCTGGTGGTGAGAAGGGCTCTGCCTGTGAGATCCTTTATGCACGCCCGGACTCTCAGCCGCACCGCACGCTGCCCTCGAAGCGGCTGCGGGGGGGACGAGACTGTCACACACCTCCTTCTGGAATGTGCCTATGCAGAAGAAGTCTGGAGAGGAATGCAGTGGCTTTTGTTGAGGTTCATCCCGAGCAGCGCCGTGACACGGGACTCCGTGCTCTACGGCCTGTTCTCCGGGACGCACACCGAGACGAACATCAACTGTGCCTGGAGGATCATCAACTCGGTGAAGGACGCTCTCTGGGCGGTCCGAAACCTGTTGATCTTCCAGCTGAAGGAGTTGACCCCGACCGAGTGTTGCAGACTGGCACATTCCAAGGTCCAGGACTACGTGTTGTAAGGACGCGCTGAAGCTTGGGGCAGCTGCCGCCAAGGCACGGTGGGGAAAGACCACTGTGTAACATCTGCCTGCGTAAAGAAGAACAGGGGGCCTGCGCAGTCATTTGGGTTCTGCTGACGCCTCAGCTAAAAATGTAATCGTACAGACCTGTAAATAGGAATGATTACTCTGTTTTCGGTATGCAAACAAATGGCATGGTGTAATGGCCTAACTCTGTTTGTCTTGGGGCAAGAGTAGGTCCTGATCTCCAAGTCCTGCCTTCAAAACAGGGTGCCAGTTTTCCCCTGTCCACCATGTCTAGCACAAATGCCAGGAGCAATGCAGGGCAGCTCCAGAATGGGAGTCATTGAGTCATAGAGCCATGGAAGCTGTACAGCATGCAGACTCTTCAGACCAACTCGTCTCTGCCAACCAGATATTCAAAATTAATCTCATCCCATTTGCCAGCATTTGACCCATAATCCCTCTAAACCCTTCCTATTCATTTACCCATCCAGATGCCTTTTAAATGCTGTAATTGTGCCAGCTTCCACCACCTCCTTGGCAGGTCATAGAGGCACCATCCTTTGCATGAAAAGGTTGCCACTTAAATTTCCTTTAAATCTTTCCCTTCTCACCTTAAACCTATGCCCTCTAGCTTTGGACTCCCTTAGTCTGGGGAAAAGACCTTGTTTATTTACCCTATCCATGCCCCTCATGATCTTATAAACCTCTTTAAGATCAGCCTGTGATGCTCAAGGAAAAACATGCCCCAGCCTACTCAGTCTCTCCTATAGCTCAAACCCTCCAACACTGGCAACATCCTTATAAATCATTTCTGAAACCTTTCAAGTTTCACAACATCCTTCCTAAAGCAGGGAGACCAGAATTGAATGCGTATTCCAAAAGTGGCTAAACCAATGTTCTGCACAGCCACAATATGATGTCCCAACTCCTGTACTCAATGCTCTGACCAATAAAGGAAAGCATACCAAACGCCTTCTTCACTATCCCATCTACCTGCGACTCCACTTTCAAGGAACTATGAACCTGCATCCCAAGGTCTCTTTGTTCAGCAACACTCCCCAGGACCTTGCCATTTAGTGTATAAGCCCTGCCCTGATTTGCCTTTCCAAAATGCAGCACCTCACATTTATCTAAATTAAACTTCATCTGCCATTCCTCGGCCCATTTGCCCATCTGATTAAGGTTCCATTGTAATCTGAGGTAACCTTCGCTCTCCACAACACCACCAATTTTGGTGTCATCTGTAAACTTACTAACCATGCTTCCCATATGCACATCCAAATCATTTATACACATAACAAAAAAAATGGACCCAGCATCGATACTTGCAGCTAGTCACAAGCTTCCAGTCTGAAAACAACCCTCCACCACCAGCCTCTATCTCCAACCTTTGAGTCAATTTTGTATCCAGGATGAGGCAGCCATGACTGTCAAGGAAAGTTAGGGACAGCATCAATGTAAATGAAAGGCATACAATGTCTTGAAGATTAGAGGGAAACCAGAGATTTGAGAAGCATCTAAAAAAAACACCAGAAGATAAATAAAAAGGCAATAAGGGGGTGAGAAGATGAAATATGAGGGTCACCGAGCGAGTAACATAAAAGACGACTGCAAGAGTTTTATTAGATATCTAAAAGGTAAGAGAGAGGCAAGTATGGACATTCGACCACTGGAAAACGAGGCTGGAGAAGTAGTAATGGGGAACAAAGAAATGGTAAAGGAACTGAATGAGTATTTTGCATCAGTTTTTACAGTGGAAAACACCAGCAGCACATCAGAACTTCAAGAGATTAACGGCCAGAGATGAGTGTAGTGGCCATCACTGAGGAAACGTTGCTGGCAAAGCTAAAAGTCCTGAAGGTGGATAAATCACCTGGACCAGGTGGACTATACCCCAGGGTTATGAAGGAGATAGCTGAGGAGATTGTAGAGGCATTGGTGATGACCTTTCAGGAAACACTGGAGTCAGGGAGAGTCTAAGAGGACAGGAAAATGGCTAGTATACCTTCCTGTTTAAAAAGGAAGGGAGTCAGAAGATAGAAAACCATAGACCAATTAGTCTGACCTCACTTGTAGGTAATACATTAGAGCCCACTGTTAAGGGTGAAACTGGGGAGTAATTGGAAGTTCATGGTAAAATAGGGTTGGGTCAGAACAGCTTCATCAAAGGAAGTTCTTGTCTGACAAACCTTGTTAGAATTCTTTGAGGAGGTAAAGAACAAGTTATAAAAAGAAGAGCCAGTGAGTGTGATTTATTTGGATTTCCCTCAGGCCTTTGACATGGTGCCATTCAGGAGACTGCTAAATAAGATAAGAATCCATGGTGTTAGGGGCAAGGTATTAGCATGGATAGAGGATTGGCTGACTGGCAGAAAGCAGAGACTGGGATAAAAGGGGTCTTTTTCACTAGCCAATGACTAGTAGAGTTCCACAGGGGGCAATGCTGGATCCATAACTATTAAGGTTAAACATTAACAGACTGGACAAAGAAACTGAGGGCATTGTTGCAAATTTTGCAGACGTCACATAGTTAGGTGCATGGAGAGGTAGTGTTGAGGAGATGGTGAGGCTGCAGAAGGACAAGCCTGGAGAATGGGCAAAGATGTGTCAGGTGGAATGCAATGTGGGAATTTGTGAGCCTGTGCACTACAGTAGGAAGAATAGATGGATAGACTATTTTCTAAACTGTGAAAGGCTTTGGAAATCTGAAGCACAAAGGGATTTGAGAGTTCTAGTTCAGGATTCTCTTAAGATAAAGGAATGCAGGTTCAGCTGACAGTTCAGAAAGAAAGTGCAACATTAGCATGCATGTTGAGAGGGCGAGAATATGAGAGCAAGGATGTACTACTGAGGCTGCATAAGGCTCTGGTCAGACTGCATTTCGAATCTTGTAAGCAGTTTTAAGATATACAAGAATGATCCTGGGAATGAAGAGCTTGTCACATAAGGAATGGTTGAGTATTCTAGGTTAATGGAGTTTAGAAGGGTGAGGGGGATCTGACTGAAGCTTACAGAATACTGAAAGACCTGATTAGAGTAGACATTGAGACAATGTTTCTAGTAATAGGAGAGACTAGGACCAGAGGCCACAGCTTCAGAGTGAAGGTACAACACTTTAGAACTGAGATGAGGTGGAATTTCTTCAGCCAGAAGGTGATGAATCTGTGGAGCTCACTGTCACAGAAGGGGGTGGAGGCTAAGTCATTGAGACAGAAAGGTGCTTCATTAGTAAGGGGATCAAAGATCACAGGGAGAAGGCAGGAGAAACATCAGCCATGATCGAATGGTGGAGCAGACTTGATGGGCCAAATGGCCTAAATCCTTTGTTATATCTTATGGTCTCATGGATAGTGCTTGGTTGGGTGCACAACTGGTTTTTATAGATGGTGCAAAAGTAAGAGATGCCAGTGTTCCAGCAGATATCCACTGAGTTGTTCCGAAAAGTGTATAGCAAAATGGATCTAGAACTGGACATAAGTGAGGTGAGTTTGGTAAGAGACAGTGAGATAATCTGTATGGCCAGAATCACTCCATCAATGTCGATGTAAGTGGCACTTAGCCAAAAAGATGCAAGATTCTGCCCCATGTTTTTCATTATCTTCTTTATCTATTCCTTTGTAAAGTTAAAAATCACACAACCTCAGGTTATAGTCCAACAGGTTTATTTGGAGGTACTAGCTTTCAGACTGCTGCTCCTTCATCAGGTGACAGCTACCTGATGAATTAGCAGTGGTCAGAAAGCTCGTGCTTCCAAATAAACCTGGTGTTGTGAGATTTTTGACTTTGTCCACCCCAGTTCAACACCTGCACCTCCACATCATTCCTTTGTAGTTAGTCATCTTTGAAACAACTTGGGATTGTTTTTACAATCAAGAAGCATGAATTAAATGAATTAATTATTGTTGCTGCTTCCATTGAGTACACACAGGCTAACAAAAAAAATGTCGCCTTGAGTTAAAGAAATTGCAAGGCGTAGCTTGTGCAAATATATATTTTACAATGGTTAGTCTCAAAGTACAGTCAAATCAATTCTCTTGCTTGGGTAGTTCAGGTTTGTTTCATTGGAGCTTTATAGAATTTAATGCCCTGGTTGACGTCACTGTGACTCTGGAATGTGTGAAGATAGAAAATGATTAAAGGAAGAAACAAATACTGTTGTTGTTACTCTCAGCTGCAATACTGAATATATAGTCTGCAAGGCAAATAAGTTTGTCTTTTTCAGAACATAATGCTCCCAATTATGAAACACCTCAGCTAAACCCACCAAACTGGTGTATACAAACAATGAACAGGATTGGCAAAAGAATCAAAGGCGATAATGAGGCAGTTCTTTTGTGTGGTGAGCAGTTAGGATCTGGAATGCACTGCTTGAGTGTGTGTTGGAGGCAGCTTTTAATTGGATGAGGATCTGAGGGGAAACAAATTGCCTGGATAAAGGAAAGGTTCGGTGAGTGGGACTAGCTTAATTGCTCCTGCAAAGAATCGGCACAAGGCCTGAATGGTTCCTTTCATTGTGTGATCCTATGGTAACACTTTGCATGTATACACAGAGGAGAGCTACATTAATCACTGTGCAAATACTCACTGTGCACACACTTATGTGAGTAATATTTACCAACAGCTCACTGTCTCCTGTACCAAGGTTGATGTTTTTCTGTAAGTATTAAAATGGCATTGATGTGAATTAAATTGTAGAATGCTCCTGGACATTAAACTAGCACTGACACAATGTCTGTACCCCTTGATCAGATGGCTGTGTACATCACAATGAAAAGTTAGCAATTCAAGTTATGATGTGTAGAACAACACTTCTGTCCGAAATGACGTGAATGTAACAGCTAAAAACAAGAAACTTGACAAAGGAGGCAGAAAATTTGAGATGAATAATTGTCAATAAAATTCATAATAAACTTTACCGAGTATTTAAAAGCCACATAAACTGAATAGTTAATTTAATGTGAATGTTGCAAAATGTGGACCTTGTACAGTAAAGTTAATAAAGATTCTGACAGTAAAATATTGACAGACCAGACTACAGGGAGGCTAATCAAAGATCTTAGAACTTCAGATCATGAGTTCATATTGTTTAAGTCAGTTGCTAAGAAGTTATTTTGCCCGTGTGAACCACTTGATACTCCTCTCCTTTCAACCAAAAACTTCACTTGACTGGATTTGTCACGTGTGCCATCGTCAGATTATTCCCTCTGTGAAAGCATTATAATTTTGCCCAGCCGAAGTCATTGCTAGGTCACCTGAAAGAGGGCTGGTTCCATCCATGCAATCCTCAGAAGGTGCAACATTTGCCCATTCATCTCCTACCTCCTGACTGTCCAAGGTCCCAAATATGTGAAGCAGCATTTCACTTGTACTTCGTTCAATCTAGTCTCCTATATTCACTGCTCACATTACAGTCACTTTACACTTGCCAGACTAAATGAAGACCAGGTGATTACTTCCACTCGGTCCACAGGAATGACCCTGACCTCCCAGTTCATTATAACAAGTCACCTCACTCTCATTCTAACATTTTTGTCCAGGCTCACCTCAATATTCCAACAAACGTGAAACAAGCTTGAGGAACAACACCTCATTTTCTGCTTAAGCAGTTTACAGTCTCAAGATCTCAACATTGAATTCCATAACTTCAGAAAATGTTTGCACGATGCCTGTTTTCTATTTTTCTTAAGTTCCATAAGAACAAAAAAGCCCATGACGTTGTGATGAACGTGACATCAAATTAAACTAATCATGTATTCCTGCCCTTGGTCCATATGCCTCCATTCCTTGCATATTCATGTGCTTATCTAAGAGTGCTTTAAATGCCCCTATCCTATTTGCCTCTACCACCACCCCTGGCAGCGTGTTCCAGACTCCTACCACTCTCTGTGTAAACCATTTGCCCCTCACATTTCCATTGAATTTGCCCCCTCTCACCTTAAATGCATGCCCCCTTGAATTAGACATTTCAGATCTGGGAAAAAGATTCTAACCGTCAGCCCTATCTGTGCATCTCATAATTTTATCGACTTCTATCAAGTGTCCCCACAGCCTCCACCACTCAAGAGGAAAAAACTTAAGTTTTTCTAGCCCCTCCTTATAGCTCATACCCTCTAATCCAGGCAACATCCTGGTAAACCTCTTCTGCACCTTCTCCAAAGCCTCCTCATCCTTCATGTAATGTGGTGGCCAGAATTGAACGCAATACTCTAAGTACGGCCTAATCAAAGTCTCATAAATCTGCAGCATGACATCCTGACTCTTATACTCAATTCCCTGACCAATAAAGTCAAGCATGCCGTATGCCTTCTTTACCACCCTATCTACTTCCGTGGCCACTTTCAGGGAGCTATGGACTTGAACCCCCTGTTCTCAACCCCACCATCCCCATCTCTCACAATCTTGTCTTCTAAGGGATTGGAGGACTATGAACAGGGAGGCTGTCTGAGGGAGATCAGGTGAATACTAGTTGTGGACACAATGGTTTGGTGTTCAATGGTGGGGTCATGTTCCAGGGGGAGATAGGTGGATGTGTCCCAAAGCTGACGCTCAGTCTTCAGAATATAAATGTCAGTATACCAAGCAACAACAATCCCACTTTTGTCGACATGCTTGATTATAAAGTCAGGGTTGCATTCAAGAGCATGGAGATAGGCTGGAATGGGTGAGAGGGGAAGAAAAATTGATATGAGGAACGTCAAATTGACAATTCTTAATGAACAAGTTGAGAGCAGGTAAAAGGCCAGAGGGAGGGTCCAGGTGGAGGGAGTGTTGGAAGTGGGTGAAGCTGTCTGTGGGACGAGGGGTGGGGGGGCACTCCCATCCAAGGAACCAGGCACGGGGGTAGGGAGTGAAGGCAATGGTGAATAATCCTGTCACGACATAACTGTCATTTCAACACAGCCAATCCATTGTGTCTGACTCAGCTCTCAATATCACTTATTCAGCTTCTCTTCTATCCTGCTCTATCTTTCCCCCACAACCCCCAGCTCATCTTCAGCATAAATAGCACTTTTTCCAAGATGTTGTCAGTTTTGATGAAGAGTAGCTGGACTCAAAAGATTAACTCTGCTTTCTCCCCCCAAATGCTGCCCAATCTGCTGAGTTTCACCAGCAATTTCAGTTCTTTACCATATACTACTCTTCTGTGATTATTGAATGCCTGTTCACGAAACGAAAGGTTTGAGATTCTTCAAGGATGACATCTTGGATGACTCTTTGAGCTGTCCGGCATTGTAGTCAGCATGATTGGCAGTTGTGACGTTTTGTGGCCAGAGGCTTCATTTTTAAATGGACAAGGCAGTGAAATTTGATTTAAACAGCTCTCTTTGTTTTCTTGCATGTCTTATCGACATGACAGACCCCTTTGTGAAATAGTCAATGTCTAACTTGCTCATTCTTTTCTTTACAATTTATTTTTTCATGGGACGTAGGCATTTTTGATAAGGCCAGAATGTTTTGCTCATCCCCAACTGCCCTGGAACTGTGGCATGCTGAGTCATATCAGAGGACAATTGAAAGTCAACCATATTGGCACTGGAGTCATATGCCATCCATGTAAGGATAGCAGATTTCATTCCCCAACAGAGGTTAGTGAACCAGAGGTATTTAATTTTAACAATGATTGATGATATTTTCATGGTTACCATTATTGAAACTAGATTTCTGTTCCAGATCTATTAATTGGACTTAAATTTCACCAACTGTTGTGGTGTGATTTAAGTCTGTGTCTCCCAAGCATATATCTGGGCTTGTCTGATAAATCGTTATGGAAATAATCAGGAATTAAGCTAAGAAAATGCTATTTCCAGGGATTTCTATTCCACTGAACTTTCAACACTTACAATGCTACGACACGTAAGGCTACTTAGCAAGATAAGAGCCCATGGTGTTGGAGGTAATACATGCATAGACAACTAACTAACAGGATTTGGGATGAAAGGGGCATTTTTCAGGATGGCAAACATGCTAACTTGCCTACAGTTTCAGGGGATGTGGAGGCTAGGTGGGTGAGCCATGGAAATGAAGGGTTACAGGGATGGGGTGGGTCTGGGTGGGATGCTGTTCAGAGAGTCAGAGTGGACTCGATGGGCCAAATGGCCTACTTCTATACTGTAGGGATTTTATTATTCTATGATTGGGGATGACTGGCACCATGTGGCTTATGAATGTCCATAGGAGTTGGACTTGGATGGCACAGGAGAATGAAGAACACGGGGCATTGGTTTGCAGAAATGGAGATACAAAGTGATGGTTGTGAAGGGGTGAGAGCAGGAGGCATGTTTTCAGTTTTAATGTTTATTTTTAAGTTTTGAATACCGTGCCAGAGTTCTCAGGCAGGCTCTGTATTAAAACGACAAGCCCTAAGGCATTGAGTGTTAATATGCGCAAGCGTTCACAATTAGTCATGCAAATAGAAATAAAAGGATATGATACAGTTGGGATTATGAGATTATAGCGATTGCTGGGTGGCCAGCAGCATTCAATTCTTCGGAAGGACAGCAAAAAAGGAAAAGGCGGTGGGGTAGCATTGCTCGTCATAGGGGTAAATCACACCATAGTGAGGAAGGATTCGAGCTCCAGTAAAGTGGAATCTGTATGGACAGAGTATAGCAACAATCAAGGGACAGAAAATGACAGTAGGTGTTGGATATAGATCTCAAACTGTGGTGATAATGTTGGGGAAGGCATTAGTCAGGAAATTAAAGATGCAAGAATAAAGTTTAACTGTAATTTTAGGCAACTTTAATCTGCATATAAATTGGGCAAAGCAAATCAGTGGTAATGCTGTAGAGGAGGAATTTCTGGAGTGTATGGAATGGATCAATATATTGAGGAATCAACTAGAAAGCAAACCATCCTAGACTGGGTACTATGTAATGAGAAAGGAATAATCTAATGTGCAAAGGCCCTTTGGGGAAGAGTGACCATAATATAATAAAATTCTTCATTAAGATGGAAAGTGATGTAGTTAATTCTCAGACTAGGGTCCTGAATCTAAACAAAGGAACTACAATGGTATGAGTCATGAACTGGTGATGATAAACTATGGAACATTACTTAAAGGGATTGCAGTGGATAGGCAATGGCAAAAATATATGAAGAGTTCATGAATGAAGCGTCACAATTGTTCACTCCTGTCCAGCATAAAATTAAAAGTCAAAGGTGCCCTGACTATGGCTAGGAAGGGTAATTAGGGATAGTATTAGATCCAAGGAAGGGACATACAAATTGGCCAAAAAAACAGCAGCAGACCCGTGAACTGGGAGCAGTTTAGATTTCAGCAAACAAAGACATAAGATTTGATTGCAGGAGAGAGGGAAATAGAGGAGAGTAAGCTTGTGGGAAACGTAATTCTAAAAACATCTGAAAGCTCATGAAGAAACAATGATTAGTGGAGAGAAATGGGGGTCCCTTCCAATCAGAAACAGGGGAAGTTAAAATGGGGAACTAAGAGTTGACAGACCAATTAAAAGCAACATTTAGTCTTCACAAAGGACTACACAAAAAAGTCCCAAAAATATTGGGCGACAGAGGACAATGTTGTGGTCAGAATGAGGAACTGAAGGAAATCAGTATGAATTAAGGAAATTGGACATTAAAGGCCAATAAATTCCCAATAAGATACACCTCAGAGTACTTAAGAAAGTGGTCTTGTTGCCATTATTTAAGAAAGATGGTAAGGAAAAGCCAGGGAACTATAGACCGGTGAGCCTGACATCATTGGTGCATATGTTGTTGGAGGGTATCCTGAGGGACAGGTGTTCACGTATTTGGAAAGGTAAGGACTGAATGAGGATAGTCAACGAGGCTTCTGTGCATGGGAAATCATGTCTCAAGTACTTGATTGAGTTTGTGGAAGAAGGAATGAAGAGGATTGATGAGGGTCGAGCGGTGGATGTGATCTATATGGACTTTAGTAAGGCATTTAGCAATGTTCCTCATGGGAGACTGATTAGCAAGGTTAGATCTCATGGAATACAGGGAGAACTAGCCATTTGGATACAGAATGGCTTGAAGGTAGAAGAGAAAGGGTGATGGTGGAGAGGTGCTTTTCAGACTGGAGGCCTGTGACCAGTGGGGTGCCACAAGGATCATTGCTGAGTCCACTACTTTTTGTCATTTATACAAATATTTGGATGTGAACATAGGGAGTATAGTTAATAAGTTTGCAGATGACACCAACATTGGTCCAGAACTTGAGGGCATAGGCTTAGGGTGAGAGGGGAAAGATATAAGGGAGACCTAAGGGGCAACTTAGGAGTGAGTTGTCCAGAGGAAGCGGTGGAGCTGGTACAATTACAACATTTAAAAGGCATCTGGATGGATATATGAATAGGAATGGTTTGGAGGGATATGGGCTAAGTGCTGGGAAATGGAACTAGATTAGGTTCTGATATTGAGTTGGCATGGACGAGTTGGACTGAAGGGTCTGTTTCCGTGCTGTACCTCTCCATGACTCTATGACTCTAATTTCCTGTTCCCCAGTGGGGTCTCCCACAAGCTGCTCCAAAATGCCATCTCATAGACATTCCATAAATTCCTTTTTGAGAGATCCACTAGCAACTTAATTTTCCCAGTCCACCATTATATTGAAGTCCCCCATGATTATTACACTGTCCCTTTTTTCTTACCATTTCTACCTCCTGACTTATTTTCTTTCCCACATGCTGAGTATTGCTAGGAGCTGGGGACACATCTTCCATTAGGGTCTTTTTCCCTTTGCACTTCCGCAGCTCTTTCCACGTAGATTCTTTGCCTTCTGACTCTATATCACTTCTTGCTATTGATTTAATTTTGTTTCTTACTAACAACGCAACGCTATCTTCTCAGCCCATTTACCTGCTCTTTCGATAAGACATGTATCCTTGAATATTTAGTTCCCAGCCCTGATCCCCTTGAAGCCACATCTCTGTAATACAGGTACCACAATCCTTTGTCCGAAATTCCAAAATCCGAAAAGCTCCAAAGTACGAAGTTTTCTTCATGAAGATTTTTTCTGTATAACGAGGTTGTTTGGTGAGCGAACAGGTGACCCAACTCCACACCCACTCAACTCACGTCACTCAGGTGTGATGTGGGAGCGTGGCCCAGCACTGACAGGCATCAATTATGTCCCAGTGCTCATGCTATTCACACGTGGGTTTGCTGTTCGGTAATTTTTTTTATATAAATGTCATTTATTCTGAAATTAGAAAAATTCTGAAATCCAAAAAACAACTGGGTCCAAGGATTTCAGATAAAGGATTGTGTGTCTGTACTTACAATATCACTCTGTTATCTCATTTTTTAGATTAGAATCAGTCGAAACATCATGGCACAGACAACAGCACACGGGCGCTAACACCTTCAATACATTATCTGGGCTGACACCAATTGTTACAGTTAACCTGAGAATGTAACTTTTTAAAATGGTTTTGTGATTTACATATGAAAGAAGTGAAACTAACATTGTCATTCTAACAGATGAGACACTTAACAAACAATCAAGGTATTTTTCAATGTATAATTTCAGTTACATCACACTGTAAACTTTTGCTACAAATTCTGTGCCTTACAATTGTGTCCTCCACAACCACCTGATGAAGGAGCGACACTCCGAAAGCTAGTGCTTCCAATTAAACCTGTTGGACTATAACCTGGTGTTGTGTGATTTTTAACTTTGTACACCCCAGTCCAACACCGGCATCTCCAAATCAGGATCAAGGATGTCTCAAAGAGGTGCAGAATGTTCTCAAAGTGGAGTACTTCAATCTGTACTCCAAGCTTATATACCTTGTTCAATATACTGCATGCATTTAAATGCAACACACTCAGTCCTGGAAAAGCACAGCAGGTCTGGCAGCATCCGAGGGGCAGGGAAATCGACATTTCATCAAGAAGGGCTTTTGCCCAAAACGTCGATTTTCCTGCTCCTCGGATGTATCCTGACCTGCTGTGCTTTTCCAGCACCACCCTAATCTAGACTTTGATCTCCAACATCTGCAGTCCTCACTTTTGCCTACACTCAGTCCTGTGTTGACTGACCCCTTCACATTATTGTCCCCTTAACTGCTGTGCCTGAAGTTAGGTTCTTGACCCTTTCCATCCTCTGTTTTATTACTTGTTCTGGAAATGTTAATTATCTCTGCTGAGCCCTCTCCCACTTTATCTTTTTGCATACAACTGAATCCCTATCCCCACGATTGAGTTGAAAGCCCTAGCCACAGCCCGAGTTGTGCAGTTCATCAGGACTCTGGTCCCAACATGATTCAGGTGGAGAGCGTTCCATCGGAACAGCTCCCTCCTTTCCCTGTAATGATGCCAGAGTCCCTCCAGATCAAATCTGTTTCTCCCACACCAATCTTTGAGCCACATGTTTATCTCTTTAACCTTATGATACTGTGCCAATTAGCTCATGGCTCAGGCAGTAATCCAAAAGTCAGGACCTTTTTGGATCTGCTTTTTCATTTAGCTCCTAGCTGCTCATATTCCCTCAACAGAACCTCATTCCTCTTTCGACCTATATCGTTGGTACCTACGTGGACCAAGACAACTGAATCTTTCCCCTCCCACTCCAAGTTCCTCTGTAGCCCAGATGAGATTTCCTGAACCTGGCCACCAAGCAGGTAATGCAGCCTTCAGGCCTCTTGATCCTGGCCACAGAGAACAATGCCTATTCCCCTGACTATACTATCTCTGATTGCAACAATATTTCTCTTTACTTCCCCCTCTTGAATGGCTCCCTGTACCATGGTGCTACGGTCAGTTTGCTCAGCCTCCATATAGCCCCCACTCTCATCCACAAAGGGAACAAGAACCTCAAACCTGTTAGACAAGCTGAAGGGCTGAGCCTCCTTCAACAGTACCTCCTGGATCTCTCTACCTGCCTCAGAGTTTCACAAGAAATACTGGCATTAAGGAGCATTGTTATAATCTCAGCTGATGATAATACTGGACAAGTCAGATCTTAGAATGAAATCTGGCTTGATAGATCATGTTCTGTTTTTGCAGTTTGGTTACCCTTGTAGTCAGTTACCGAACATATTCACGACATGCCATTAGAACACTTTTAAACAGAAGGTTTTATTTTCTTTGTTCATAGATATGGGTGTCACTGGCTAGGCCATCATTTATTGCTAATTCTTAATTTCCCAGAAGGCAGTTAAGAATCAATCATATTGCTGTGGACCCGGAGTCACATGTCGGCCAGACCGGGTAAAGATGATAGATTTCCTTCCCTGAAGGACTTTAGTGATCCACATAAGTTTTTACAACAGTCAACAATGATTACATAGTCTCCATTAGGCTCGATTTTAATTCCAGATTTTTACTGAATTTGAATATCACCATCTACCACTGTGGAATTTAGCACCTGTCCACAGACTGGGTTCTGAATTACAAGTCCAGTGACAAGAGAGAAAAAAAATGATAAATTAGAAAGATCTTAACATAAACAAAACAGCAAAGAGAATGGTTCAATCCTTTTCCCAACAATATCCTTTACAGTCACTCAATCCTAGTAAACTCTTTAATTAACTCTTTAATTCCTTGCTCAAATAACATTTCCTAATCCTTCTCATTGAACTGCTGGAATAATTTAAAACTTTGTTCTGGTTCGGATGGCCTGGATACTTCTTTTGAATTCAGACAGACATGAAGATTTCTACCAACTCTTACAGACTGGAGTCTTACTAAAAAGGAAAAACTGCTGTTTTGCTTGACTGACTTCTCTTCTTCTGAACTCAAACTGTAATACTTTATCAAAGTGACTTTCTGATCTAAGTCAAAAGATCTGAAAGCTGAAACGAGAAAAAAGCCAGTTTTTCTCCATGTTGAATCAGTCCTTAAATAATGATGTGATATTACAAACCTACATCACAGTGCCTTGAATGATCACAGAGCGTTAGCACAGTGATGAAATTAGGGAAGAAGTTCCAGACCTTAAAACCTATGTAGCTGGAGGCCTGGTAGAGGAATGAACAAAATGTGGTTGATCAAGAAGGCCCAGAACTGGAATGTAGAGAACTCAAGGCAGTGTAAGGCTGGAGGAAGCTTTTCTTAGGTAAGGAAGGGTGAGATTGTGGGAGGGATTTAAATGCAAATACGAGAATTTTATATTTGAGGCGATGTGCACTAGCAAAGTAGTTCAAGTGTAAGGGGATGGATAAGACTCAGGAGAATCTTGAAATTTAAAGAGAATTGAGAAACTGTAAATATTCCACCTAATGATCAGCAGTTTGGTTAGGCTGTTATAGCAAGTTGATGACATGTTAGATTTCCATTCAAAGTATCTATCTAACAATCATAGAAGCCCTACAGTATGGAAGCAGGTCATTCAGCTCATTGAGTCCACACCAAACCTTTGAAGAACACCACACCCAGACTCACCCCCTACCCTATATCTAACCTTTCATTTCCCATGGCTAATCCACAAAGTCTGCACATCTCTGGATACTGTGGGCAATTTAGGATGGCCAACCCACCTAACCTGCACATCTTTGGACTGTGGAAGGAAACCGGAGCACCCAGAAGAAACCGACACAGACATGGGAGAATGTGCAAACCCCACACAGACTATCACCCACGGATGGATTCAAACCCGGTCCCTGGTCCCTGAGGCAACAGTGCTAATCACTGAGCTTCAACATAAAATATTGGCATCAAAGCATAAGATATTATAACAGGAAGCTGTGCAAGAAGTGCGTGTATGGACATTTGAAATAATAATCTAATCAATTTGTTATGAAGTTGCACACCATGGGCAATATTGAATAAATGGGGTAGTCTTCAGATTAAATATGGGGTCAAATTCAGCCAGAAATCTATTCCTTCAATTTTTTAAGGACTTCTAATTTTTTAAGTGTTTCATTTTATCCAAATTTTCACACGATGAGGGTATTGTTAGATATGCCAGCATTTACTGCCTTCACCTAGTTGCCCTTGAGAAGGTGGCTGGGAGTAGCCTTCTTGAACCACCACAGTGCATGTGCTGTAGGTCCACCCAAAGTGATACTAGGCAAGGAGTTTCAAGAGTTTGACCCAGCGACGCTAAAGGAATATTAGCAAAGTTCCAAATCAGGATGTGGGGGCTTGGAGGGGACCTCTCAGGTTTTTTAGTTCTCATGCATCTTTTGCATTTGGCTTTCCAGGTGGTAGAGGTCATGATTGTGAAGCTGTGTTGGACAGTTGCTGTGATGCATATTGTCGATGGTACACAGAACTGTCATTATGCATAAGTTGCGAAGTAACTTCATATTGAAGGTGATAAGTGGCTGCATATCAAATGGGCTGCTTTGTCCTGAATGGTGTCAAGCTTCTTTGAGTGTAGTTGGAGCTGCACCCATTAAGACAAGTGGGGAGTATTCCATCACACTCCTGACTTGTGCCTTGTAGGATAGAGGGAAAGTTTGTGGAATAGGAGGTCAATCACTTGATACGGAGTTTTTAGTCGCTTCTCAGAGGAGAGGTTTTATGATTCAGTTCAGAGCAAACCAACAGAGAACAGGAGAATGCCACTCAGACTTCCAAAAGCGTGTCACTTCACCTGTGTAAATTTGGTGAGTATATCAGTATGATACATGTCATTCAGATATTTGAAGTTTTGGGAAGCAGATGCAAAAGCAAGATACTTTTGGAATATTGCGTGCAATTCTGGTCTCCATCCTATTGGAAGGATGTTGTGAAACTTGAAAGGGTATAGAAAAGATTTACAAGGATGTTGCTGGGGTTGGAGGATTTGAGCTTGAGGGAGAGGTTGAGTAGGCTGGGGCTGTTTTCCTTGGAGCGTTAGAGACTGAGGGGTGGCCTTACAGAGGTTTACAAAACCTCATAAATAGACAATGTCTTTTCCCTGGGGTGGGGGAGTCCAGAACTTGAGTGCATAGGTTTAGGGTGAGAGGGGAATGATATAAAAGAGACCTAACGGGCAACTTTTTTGCACAGAGGGTGGTGTGTCTGTGTGTGGAATGGGCTGCCAGAGGAAGTGGTGGAGGCTGGTATAATTGCAACATTTAAAAGGCACCTGAATGGGTTTATGAATAGGAAGGGTTTGGAGGGATATAGGCCGGGTGCTGGCAGGTGGGACTAGATTGATTTGGGATATCTGGTCGGCATAAACGAGTTGGACTGAAGGGTCTGTTTCTGTGCTGTACACCTCTGACGTGCTTCTGCAGTCACAGTATTTCTATGGCTGGTGCAGTTCAGTTCCAAGTCAATGGTAATCTGGAGGATTCTGATAGTGAAAGAGGGAGTTCGGTGATGGTAACATCATTAAATGGCAAGGGGACATGGTTGGAATCTCTCTTGTTGGAGAGATTCTTCTGTCATTTTCATGCTTGAGTCAGAATACTGTCCGGGTCTTGTTGCATTTGAACATAGACTGCTTCAGTGCCTAAGAAGGCATAAATAGTGCTGAACGTAGTGCAATAATTTCTAATACTATAATGTTGCGTAAGGGTTTAGGGCACTGGAGGTACACCAACAGAAGACCATTCAGTAAGAACTATCCATTCCGGGCATACAGTGAGGTTTAACTAAATCTCTGATGTAACAGAAGCCAGCAGAAAAAAAACACTCACAGTTTTATCACAGATGTTTGAAAACCTTATCATACAATTTCTTTACCTACTTATTGTCACAGATAAATCATGTCAAAGACTTGGAGACAGGTAGAAGAGTGAAGGAACAAAATGTACAATAAGTGTTGTAAGACAATTAATCTAGTAACACATTTGGGGATGTGTTTAAATGTTAATCACTGTTTGATGGGAAGATGAAGCTTAGGGAGCAGTGTTGTGTAAATGCTTTAGGACTGTAGAACAAACTTGTAAAGATACCATGGAGGTGTTCCCCACTGGGCATAAATAGCAGAGTGGGTGGAGTCAGATAGAAAATGGAAGACAGATAGATTTCAAAGAATAATCTCTTCATTTTATAAAAAGATGATTAAAGACTGATATGTGTTAGTTTAGTATTAACATGCAATAACTAGAATTCTAAAGAATAGTATTTTGCACTAAGGTGGTAAGATCACCAGTCATTGAGGATGGGGAATATTGTGTAATAGTTAGCTTGTGTTCAGTTAATTGTTTACTTGTCCACCAACATTCACAACTGTCCGTGGCAGGACTGCAGAACTTAGATATGATCACTTGATTGTGGAATTGCTCAGCTCTGTCTATAGCATGCTACTTCTATTACTAGGAGAAAGTGAGGGCTGCAGATGCTGGAGATCAGAGCTGAAAATGTGTTGCTGGAAAAGTGCAGCTGGTCAGGCAGCATCCAAGGAGCAGGAGAATTGACATTTCGGGCATGAGCCCTTCTTCAGGAATCTGTAGAGGGAGGAAGAGAGCTTCTTCAAGGAAGGCATCCTTGTAAGAGGATTTGCAGTAGGTTAAAATCTTGTAGGAGAAAGGGAGGACTGCAGATGCTGGAGATCAGAGCTGAAAATGTGTTGCTAGAAAAGCGCAGCTGGTCAGGCAGCATCCAAGGAGCAGGAGAATCGATGTTTCGGGCATGAGCCCTTCTTCAGGAATCTGTAGAGGGAGGAAGAGAGCTTCTTCAAGGAAGGCATCCTTGTAAGAGGATTTGCAGTAGGTTAAAATCTTGTAGGAGAAAGGGAGGACTGCAGAAGAAGGGCTCATGCCCGAAACGTCGATTCTCCTGCTCCTTGGATGCTGCCTGACCTGCTGCGCTTTTCCAGCAACACATTTTCAGCTCTACTTCTATTACTGTTCAGCATGTAAGTTGTCCTGTGTTGTTGCATCATCACTAGTTTGACACTTCATCTGTTACACATGCCTGATGCTTCTCCTGGCATGCCCACTTGCAACCATCATTTAACCAAAACTGAAGATAATGGTAGAGTTGGGGGACATGCAAGAAGATGTGGTTACAGATTGTGGTTGAATACAATTCTGCTGCTGCTGATAGCTCATCGATGAATAGCTGTGAATTGGTTGATCTGTTCGAAAGTGATCCCATTCAATCTAGTGGTAGAGCCATACACAATGAAGTAGGATGACCTCAATGGGAAGATTGTTTTCTGTATCCAAAAGAACTGGGTGGTGGTCACTCCTACCAATACTGTCATCTGCAGCTGGTAAATTGGTGAGGATGAGATGAAGTAATTTTTTCCCTCTTGTTGGTTACCTCACCATTTTTCAATCAGCAAGGTTGAACAAATTGATTTTCTTTGGTTGTACTGATTAAGGAGTAAAAGTGTTAACACCATTGGAGGACCAGAAATACAGCATAACAACTTTATACTGCATAGGAAAGTTAAAGCAAAAAAAGAGACTACTTGATTTTATTTTCTCTTTTGGAGCAACATAGCGTGTCCCATTCTCTACCTTTCCCCATGGCGCTGCAGACAATGTCTCTTCAGGTTAGTATCCAACCCTCCTTTGAAGGTCACACATGCACCTGCCTCCCTCACAATGCCAGACAGTACATTCCAAATCCTAACCACAAGCTGTGTAATAAAATTATTCCTCATAATGTCTTGGGTTTGTTTGCGGCTCTGATTCTGGACACTTCCACCAATGGGAACAGTTTCTCCTTGCCTACTCTTCACAACCTCTCATGATTTTGAATCCCTCTATTAAATTTCCTCTCAGTCTTCTCTTCTGTAGGGAGAGTAGTAGCAACCTCTCAAAACTACAGGCATTTCCAAAGTTCTTCATTTCTGGAAACATTCTCATTCATCTTTTCTGCTTTCTTCAAGAAGTGTGGTGCTCACAACTCCCCATTTGAAATGGATTGATTGTGTTCTAAAGGTTCATCATAACTTTATTGATCTTGTGTCTATTTATGAAGTCTTATCAATAGCTTTCTTAACTAGTCTTGCCCCTTCAATGGTTTGTGTAGATATTCCCCAGGTTCCAATACTCAGGCACCCAGTTTAGAATTGTATCCTTTAATTCATATTGCTTCTTCTTGTCCTTCTTCCCAAAAGTAATCACTTTACACCTCTTTTTATTAAAATTTAGCTGATGTTTGTCTATCCATTTCCCAGCACCTCTATCTTCTCTTTAAGTCTATCACTGACCTCTCAACTTGCAAAAGTTTTCAAATTTTGTGTTGTTGGCAAATATTGAAACTGTACAATAATTCCATTATAAGAGTAACAATATCAGCCTGCATTTACAAAGCTTGCTTGCAAACATAAGAACATGAATAGGCCATTCAGCCCATCAATCCTACTCCAATATCTGATTATATCATGGCTGATTATCTACATCACCACATTTCAGCACTATATCCTTTGCTGTCCTTAGTGTCCATAAGTGTATTGACCTCCATCTTGTTTGAGTGAATACCGGCCTCTGGATTGGATTCCAAGATTTACCACCCTCTGAGTGAAGAAATTCCTCCTCATCTCAGTCTTACATGACCCACTTCTTCTTCAGAGCTAAGCGTAATGAAGGTTTTCATGAGCTTTACAGGATCATAATGAGACAAATTCTGATGTCAATTGTGACGATACTGTGGCTTGAAGAGATGTATTTTGTTCTGGTTTCTTTTAGAGAAAGACTGGGGACAGATGTTGAGCAGTCTATGAGAAGATAAACAACTTGTGAAGCCTTGTTTTTTTTTAAAAGTTGGAATAATAGAAGCAGCCTGAATGGGTGTGGTCAAGATCCCATCCACAAAACAGGATTTCAGCAGTTGTCACCGGAGTCTCAGGAGGGTTGAAACACAGTGAAGCTCCCTTAGCTGCTATACTCTTTCTCTGAGTTTTCATTGGATGTTTATCCTCCTGGGCTGCTGGCATTGTATATGAGACAATTCTGTTTTCTGAATTTACCTTTTGCCAAGAGTGTGTTTATGGGATATTACTATATTGGAACAGTTACTATTTAGTAGTAAAATAATTTCTTATACTGTGAAGTATTTCAATAGAATTAAGTTATTCCAAGTTCCTCTTTCTTTTGTTGTATTTTAACTGTAGTATTTGAATAAATTATGTTTGCTTAACATTGAGTAGCTTGACCAATCAAATTGCATCTGAAACACAGGACCTCACATTTACCTTTAATTAAGAAAAGGTTAGGGTCTAGTTAACTTCGTAATATAATTTGAGGGGTTCTGGTCTGGTCTATAACACAAGCCACATGAGGAGAAATTAGGACAGAATACCTAAAGCTTGCTCGTAGTGTGGGAATTTAGACCGTGAATCCCTGAGCTTAGTGCTCGGCAAATGTAGAGATGACCAATGGTGGAGCAATTTGGAATTCACGATCAGATAATTTGACACATCAGTCTTACTGGAATTGCACCCAAATATAACAGTCGAGAAATTGTGACTGTGAGGGAAACACTTCATGTGTCTGCCTCACACTTTGCTCCTTTTAATGTGTTTACCTTTGGGTTTCAATGGAGGGCCTCCCACCTGCGTGCGTGTGTGTTTTCACCTCTTGCCCTGAGGAGGCGATATGTCTCCAATGACATTGCTAACCTTTTCAAGTTGACAGGAGAGGTGGCAACACAGCATCATTAGATGTTCTATGTGCGGTGTTGTGTTATATAAAGTTAATAACATTTTATCAGTTTGGTT
Organism: Chiloscyllium punctatum; assembly: GCF_047496795.1. Classification (NCBI taxonomy): domain Eukaryota; kingdom Metazoa; phylum Chordata; class Chondrichthyes; order Orectolobiformes; family Hemiscylliidae; genus Chiloscyllium; species Chiloscyllium punctatum. The sequence goes on along the minus strand of NC_092753.1, from coordinate 82,994,941 downwards.
TTTTAACTACATTATAATTACACATAAGGTTGGCATTTGCTCGCAACCGACTAAAATTAACTTACCTGAAAATAAAAGATCTTTTTTATAAAAAGATGTGTTCTCTGTGTTTGAACAAAAAATACATTTGCAAACAAATGATTTTCCAGTTAATTCTGAGCTTTAGGTAAATGTCATTCTAATAGTAAATCAGGAATTAAATACATTTTATCTAATGTAGTTTATTTCTAATGCTTTCGTTCTCTCTGACCTGACAGCATTAGGTGACACTTCCAATTTCTCATGAAAGCAAAGTATTGTGGATGCTGGAGCTTAGAAGAAGTCATATTGAACCTGAAATGTTAACTTCATTACTGCCCCCATAGACACTACCCATTCTGCTGAGTTTCCTCAATACTTTCTATTTTTACTTCCAAAGAATTTTTATTTATCTGCCATGATTTATTTAGTCTCATTCTACTCTCTGACTTTGAAGATCAAACACTCAATCCCTAATCCACACGTAATCAGGACGGTCATTAATTTACAAGGCGGTTTTTCAGATTCTCGACAGTAACTTGGCCAAAATCCAAAATCTATTTTGTCAGTGTTTCTATGGTGTTATGATCTCCATAGAGATCAATACTTTTAAAGAGAATTTAATCATCCAGTTAAAAGCCAAGAAAATGACGTCAAAATTTTGTGATTTAAAATTGTAGGAAATAATAAAAAGCACTATTGACTTATTACGATTTTATTTTTCTCAACAACCAGTGAGGACCTTTGCCCTTTTATACATAAAACACATCATTCTCTCCATGGAATTACTGTCCTTACAAGAAATGACCCACAGTTACTCTTAGCTTTCAATGGATTTCCTATTCCCTGTCACATTGAGCACTAACTTCAAGAGACAGTCTCCAGGCATTTTCCTCAGTTTTCAGGGAGCTCCTTTAATCCATTACCAGCAGTAAAGCCTGTTCTAAAATAATTAACTTCCTTCAGCACAACAGAACAAATCTCACAGAATCCTTAGAGGTTGTGGGATGTCTCCCTTTGATAAGAGACCATGCGCAGAATCTTTTAGGGCTTTGAACGAGGTGGGTTATGGTGAGATTTGTGCAGAATCAGATGGGAAGTTCAGAAAAGTCTATTTCAATGTTGGGAGCATCTCGCTGCATCTTTTATGCATGCATTGCTGAGTGATGAGGGTTTCTCACTAGGCAGCAGTGAATTGCTAATTAAGGGGGATTATTGCTTGTTATGCGCCTTGTCGATGGTAGACAAGCAGGAGGCTAGAAGAACACAGCAAGCCAGGCAGCATTGGGAGGTGGAGAAGCCAACACTTCATCAGGGTTGTTGTCTGGCTTGCTGTGTTCTTCCAGCCTCCTGCTTGTCTACCTTGGACTCCAGCATCTGCACTTTTTTTGTTTCATGCGCCTTGTTGATGGACCAATTCATTAATATTTAACTTTATCTCTTACCAAATTGGCTAGACATCAAAAATAATTGACATGGAAATCAGAGCAGGTACCTGGTGACTCCAAATCATTGCTGTTGTGAGGTATCTTCATATTGGATTCTGGGACCAACAACTACATGGATACCAGCCACAGATGACCACAGGTATTGACATCCAACATGTACCAGCCCCTACAAACCTTAATGGCATATCTTTGATCCACTTATAGGATGTTTCTGCACTTCACTGCAGCACCTACACCTGCATGGGCAACTATCATGGGAGTTGATATTGTCATTGTGTAACACTACTGAACGGACACTTTATGCTCAATGACGCACACCCATTTCATGCATTGGACCAGGCTCTATTTCTTGCTTGCTTAACACAGACACAGAGCCAGGAAGCCTGTCATGGCTGTGGACATGGTTCAGTCTAGTCCAGGGAGATAGTCCTTAGGTATCCTGACACAAGTCAATGCCAATTTCCAATTGCAGTCCAAGGGCTTGGACGTGGGCAGTCAGCTGTTCAAGGTGGTTAAACTCAGACTGCCCTCTACATAAGGGGTGAGGAGCTGAATGTTGGGCAGCCTACCACCCAACTTGAGACTTTTTGTCTTTTTGTGTGCTGTTTTCTTTTTGAAATGAGGGAGGGGAAGGTATTAAGGGAGATGAAAATGGGTGGCACAACTGTTAATTTTAGTTCGGGTCGGTAGGAATCCTGGGTGAGTGAGCAGGCAATGCAGAAGGTATGCAGCGTTATTGGTGTCAGAGGTTAGGGTGGGTGAGGGCGACCTTGGAAGATGTTGTAGGCAATAATGAGAAGGTAGAGCATAAGCCTTGGTGGGAAATGGATATCGAGAAAGAGTAAGTGTTAGGTTTCAGAGAGAAGATGGTTGCACTTACATTGGCAGAGTGGAGAAGATTACTGACCTTCTTCCTACAACACTGTACATTCCTTCATATTGCTGAGATTCTACTGACCTGGGTGGCAGCCTCTGACCAGGCTGGCACAGTCTGATGTCATGACGTCCACTGTTGCCCCGAGGGAAAGAGGACATCCTCCAGGTCCCTATCTATAAAGCAGTGCTCCAACGTTCCCTGTCTCTCATGTTGGGCTGATGTCAGAGACCACATAGGACAGCTCTATACTTACAGTCCTAGACCAGGTCCTCAATGGGCTTTCAATGATGGCAGATGCACAGGGAATACCAGTCTTCCTATGGTTCTCTGCTGAGAGTTTTGCTGAGATCTGCTGAGTTGTTCTGGGAATGGCAGAAGGTAAGATAGAGATAGAATTAGTCAAGACAGACACCATAGGGTGGGTAGTTAATGAGGTGGGTTTGGTAACATATTCAAGAAATCTTGTCAAACTTTGGGGTGTAAATCCCTCTGAAAAACCCAATGCAAGTTGCACTTAGCCAAGCAAAGTAAAGGTCCAGCCCTATATACCTCTTGCTTTTGGCTGTTGTAGCTCACAAAGCCAAGAAGCTTTTTGTGTCTGCTGATCACACAGAACATCTGCTTTCTGTCCATGATATTCATTGATTTGTATGCAAGCATGAAACCTGATCTCAAAAGTGGCTTCCTCTGTTCTCTTCTCTATGCCAAGGTGAAACATGTTATCCTTGACCCTCAATTCACTTTCATCTCAGACATTTTATATCACAGCTGCTTACAACCTGATATATACAAAGCCTATCTGAGACTTTAGAAGATTCAGAGTATACTCCTTGCAAATTTGGAGACTGGACTGGTGCTGTTGTCTCCAAGCGTAAACACATCGCACCTTCTCCCTGTTAAAGCAATCTAAATCTTCCTTTGATATCCAACAATCAAACCACCCAGGCTTACTGTCAGGAAGACTGGAGTATAGATCTCAATGGATCTTTGGGAAAAAAGTTACAGCACACAATCAGAATTATCTCTTTTGGGGGGGTTATTTCATGTCTCTTGCAGCATGTTAACTGTTTCATTGACATCCAAAATTATGGTATTGGCAGGATCAAAATAGGTCACCTAGTTCACTGGTCACTTGGGTCCTGCTTGTTACAATAATGAGAGCAGGGATTTTGATGTGGAAGAAGGCCATTCAGCCCATCAAATCCACACCAACATTTTGAACAGCATCTCACCCAGACTCACTCCATGACCTATCCCTGAATTTCCCATGGCTAATCCACCCAGTCTGCACATCCCTGGATACTATGGGCAATTTAGAATGTCCACTCCACCCAGCCTGCACCTCTTTGGACTATGGGAGGAAACCGGAGCAAACCCATGCAAACAAGGGGTGAATATGCAAACTCCAGGTCCCTGGTGCTGTAAGGTAGCTGGGCTAGCCAATGAGCCACCATTGAACTGGCCAGCCAAAGATTCCACTTGAAATAGACAGAAATCCACTTGAATAAATTAAGATCTAATACCTCAGAACCATGAACAGTGCAAGTCAGGAGCTAAGAAATTAATAAAATGGTGCAAGTCAGGAAAAGGTAAAGGTATTGGGATTACAAGTTAGTGAGTGAACAAACCATGGGTGGTGCAGTCATGAGGTGTTTAATGCAAAATGGTACAATTAATGAGTTGGAGATGCAGGAGTGGGGGTGGGAGGGGTTGGTGTGTGTGTGTGGATGGAGAATCAAACCACACAAAAATAAAGGTTAGGAAGTGATAAACCAATGGTGATACAACATTGATAAATCTCCTCTCTGAGGTCCTGAAACTCTTCCAATCAGTGAACCGTCAAAAAGGAACATTTCCAAATAGTAACTTACCAATTGCAACTGGACCTAACCAAGAAAATGGCATGTATACCTATGAATGTCACTGTAGGATACAGTATGGATCTTGCCCTTGCGTCTAGTCATTGCTCAAAGTTCATCCTTCAATCATGTAATGTTAGCACAGTATATAATCTCTCCACTCAATATGATATCTCTACTGTACATAATATCTCTACATAATCTACTAAATGACAATAGTCTAAAATAACACATTAATAATGCTACAATATATGGCATTTGATACCCAGAGACTGAATTTCAGCTTCCTGTTCACCCCAAGGCTTGTGTTCGTATTGTAATGCATGGTTTCTACTCTTTTTTGAGACCACTCCATTTAAGGTACAATCTACTGGATGACAGAGAAGGATTTTGTCTTCCTTTCTGCCTTCTCAGTGTGTCCTTATCACTGAGCATCAGCAGGTGAGTGAGTGTTCAGATGTACCACACAGCAATAAATGTCAACTGCAGAGATTTTTATACTGGGATTCAGGTGTCAAAAAAGCAACAGATGTTTTTCTTCTTCAAAGTACTGTCCTGCTTAGTTAAGTGTGTTTAAAAACGTCATTATTAAAATACGTCAGTTAAAAAACAAAAGCACAGTTTGTGCATTGATTGGGAGAATAGAATAGAATAGTACAGCCTCTATTGTCACATATACTCAATGAGTATAGTGAAAAGTTTATACATCGCCAATTACAGCACTGACTTAGATGCAAAAGTAGCTAGCCACAGCTTTTTTTTAGTTACAAGAATTTAGACAATACAGTAATAAAATATCCAACAGTATAGAAATAACAGTATGGCACCTAGATTCCAGTCCACACTAGGCCCTGGCTCTACACTGTACCTGGAGCCTGGGGGTCGCCATGCCAGCATCAGGAGGCTACTGGAGGAGGCTGGGACATTGCCATGCCAATGCTGGGAGGCAGTTACGGGAGGCCAGGAGGTCGCCACACCCATGCAAGGAGGCCACTATGCCAGGTGAGGAGTTCTCATTGGAGGCTGGCAATCATTGGTCACCAGAGGCCAGGAATCATCACCGGAGGCCCGAAGTCGAAGAAAGAAAGAAAGAAGAAGAAGACAAAGAAGAACAAAAAGCACTGTGGAAAGAAAAAGGAAGAAAAAGGGAAGAAAAGAAGAAGAAGAATGGGTGGAGTAGATGAGCTCCAGTTGGAGCGTACTACTCTGCTGCCATCTTGCAACTACTCCATCTCCACTGAGACAGAGACTCCTTATTTCATGTCTCCTTTGCTTCACTGTGATATCACCAAGGATGAAGATCCAGCTAAAAAGGATTTAGCCAATTTATTAAAAGGGGAAATCATAAGTTCAAAGTGTTAAGGGAGCTAGTCCAAAATAAAGTGGATCAGGGGAATTTTGCTAATTACTGGTGAATATTCTTACTTTCAAACCTAATTAAAGAAGTTATCATGGTATTATGATAATATATTATTTGTGTTCCATGATGCATAGAATCACAGAAGCAAGTACTTCAAGCCATTAAATCCAAGCCAATGACTTCTTCCCATAAATGAACTCATGTAATCTCAGTATCCTTCTTCCTCCCTCACTTCCATTCATATTCCTCCTTTTTGAATGCCAACCTAACTTATTTTAAACAGAGTTTTTAATCTTGCTTAAATATCATGGTGAGATATCCATCTTAACCATTCCCTGTATGAGGGTATTTTCCTTACTTTTTAAAAAATAATCATTTTAAATCTGTGCTTTCACTTTACTATCTCACCAACCAGCTGAAACAACTCCATCCAAATCTTCCTTAACTGGAACAAAATCCTGAAGCTTGCCTGACCTCTCCACGAAAGGTTAGCATACATCTCCTAACGATGTCCTGGGCCGGATGAAGGGACCTGCTACCTTTCCAAAAGGCTACCCTGGTAAACGTGTTTTCATGATTAAGCATGCTTTCTGAATGTTGTGAAATTTGCATCACACTTAATTAATTTGACCTGTATACCTCTAAATTTTTCCTATTCATGAATCTGTCCAAATACCTTTTAAATGTTGTACCTGCACCTCCCGCTTTGTCTGGCAATTCATTCCACATATGAGCCACCCTTTGTGGGAAAAAGTTCCACGCAGGTCCCTTTTAAATTTTTCTCCTCTCATCTTAAAGTATGCCCTCTAGTTTTGAACTCTCCAACCTTAGTGAAAATACACCTGCCATTCACTTTATATATATCCCTCATGATTTTATAAACCTCTATAAGGTCACCCGTCAACCTCCTATGCTCCAGTGAAAAAAGTTCCAGCTTATCTAGCTTCTCCTAATAACTCAAGCCCTCCAGTCCTGGCAACATCCTGGTAAATCTTTTCTGAACCCTTTCCAACTTAGTAATATCCTTCCTACAGCAGGGCGCCCAGAACTGTACACAGTACTCCGTAGTGGCCTCACTAATATCCTATACACTGTAACATGATGTCCCAACTTGGATACTCAATGGTCTGAGCAATGAAGGCTAGCACACTAAATACCTTCTTTACCACTCTGTCTAACTGTGATGCAATTTTCAAGCAACTATGTACCTGAATCCCTGAGTCTCCCTGTTCTATTACACTTCCTAGGGCCCTACCATTAACTGTCTGAGGCACAAGTGAGGACTGCAGATGCTGGAAATTAGAGTCGAGAGTGTGGTGCTGGAAAAGTACAGCAGCTCAGGCAGCATCTGAGGAGCAGGAAAATCAACATTTCAGGCATAACCCCTTTGGCTTTTGCCCAAAACATTGACTCACCTGCTCCTCGGATGTTGCCTGACCTGCTGTGCTTTTCCAGCACCACACTCTCGAATCATTAACTGTATGAGTCCTGCCCTTGGTCATCTTACCAAAATGCAACACCTTGCATTTATCTAATTTAAACTCCACTTGCTACTCCTTGGCTTATTGGCCCAACTGACCAAGATCTCTTTGTAATCTTAGATAACACCTCTGAGTTGACTTTCAATCCAGCCCACCCCCATGAACAGATAATGGGAAGTTTGTACAGTCATTTTTAAAGTTTGTGAAGCTGAGGACTCTCCTACATAGACCCTGGGAAGCAAATCAGAGACAATCTGCTTTTTCTTTGGGGATTACATCTTGTCCCAGCAGTGGCCAATGTTCCTCGTGGCATTGCTGGGATTGGTTAGCTCTGGTCATCTGTTTGGGCCTGGATGGTGCTGAAAGTATGGTCTCAAGTGAATTAATGGCCCAATGATTGTCAAAGAGCTGATGGCTAACTTGCAATCTGGCCAAGCAGAGGCAGATTCAAGGCCTGAATTTAGGCCTGTGGCTGAAAGAATGATAGTAACATGAGGTTATTGCTATTGGGTAAAATTCCAGAAAACATCTCCTTGATATTTTGTTATATCTTTATACACAGAAAAAAAAAATCCCATTTTACTTTTCAAACCATATCTACTTTCATTTCCATCTTTGATGTTCTATTTTCTGTACACCAAGATTCCTTTGCTACTCAACTAATTTCCTTCCTCTATTCTTATTCCTGAATGTTGCTAGCTTAAACTGCATATACCATCAGTTTGACCACTCTGCAGACAGTATGCTGTCTTTCATTTTGTTGTCTCATTGGAGATGTGTACAAATGGCAAAACGTCATGCTGGACTCAGTTCAATTCCTGAGTTCTGCTTCATGGTCTTATTTTACTCTGCAGACCCTCCCCTTCTTCCTGAGCTGAGAATGAAGAAACATCAACAATTGCACTTTTAACCTCAATACTGGCCAAGATGGTGAGAGTTGAGGTGAAAGTTCCACAAATACAAAAAGGAAGGCTGTAAAATAATTCGCTTAACATCTTTATTAATTAAGCAAGCAAACAAACTTGCTATGAAATGGTTAACGCTAATACCATACAGTGTAATTTTGACTCTGTCCAATGATATACCTATAGAGCCTGCAAGCACAGCAATGTGCCATACAGTGTGCGATAAATTTGCCTGGTTGTGATATCTCAATTTCCTGGGTTGAGACGTTGAGATTAAATCGTTGGCGTGTTTGTGGCATGCTGAAGCTCATATTGGTGTGTGGTGGAGATTCATAATATAGTTGCATACCATGAATAGTTATTAGCATAAAGTGTTTTGAAAATTTCATCTTTCTTTCAAGGTAAAGATTAGATTAGATTACTTACAATGTGGAAACAGGCCCTTCGGCCCAACAAGTCCACACCGCCCCGCCGAAGCGTAACCCACCCATACCCCTGCATCTATATCTACCCCTTACCTAACACTACGGGCAATTTAGCATGGCCAATTCACCTGACCTGCACATCTTTGGAGTGTGGGAGGAAACCAGAGCACCCGGAGGAAACCCACGCAGACACAGGGAGAACGTGCAAACTCCACACAGTCAGTCGCCTGAGGTGGGAATTGAACCCGGGTCTCTGACGCTGTGAGGCAGCAGTGCTAACCACTGTGCCAACGTGCCGCCCATACATTAGAATCTCCTAGCACCAGGTTCACATTTGTTTAGAAATGGCACACACTGAGTGGTTTTGTTGTCTCTGAGGTCAGTGTGGTTTTCCTCTTGAACTTGATGGTGCAAGGGAGGGGAACAGAAGAATGTCAGGTTTCAGAGAGACTCAGGACTGGCAAGAGCGAGTCAGTGATGAGTGTGGGAGTAAGTTGATGTGGGTCTCGAAGGAGTGGAAGAGGGATCTAGGAGAGAACAGAGCCAGGGCTGGGGGGGTGACTTTGGATTGATGTCGAAAAGCCTGGCCATCAGGGTGTGTAGAGGATGGGAATGGTTGGTGAAGCTAAGAAAATGAGAGGGCCTAAAGCACAGTGTTAGTACTATTCAGTTGTCCATCTCAGGATAACAACTTGGCTGAGCCCTTACGCAGGTTTGAAGTCAGCAACAGTGTAATCAATGCTGCTGAAAATGATCTCAGACAGTACCTTTTATAATGGGTAAAAGGGAGGGCCAGCTGAGCTTGCAAGGTCAGTCCAATACCATAGAATGATTTGCACAATGCTGGACACAAACATGAGTGTTCAAGAAAGAGCAAACAAAAAAAAAATCACAGCCTTATTTCTTAATCATTCAGGGGATGTGGCCTTTGCTGGCTAGGACAGTATTTGTGGTTGATCCCTAATTTCCCTGGAGAAGATGATATTGAGCTGTTTTCTTGAACCACAGCAATCCTTGAGATATAGGGACGTCCACAGTTCTGATAGAAAGGAAGTTCCAGAATTTTGACCTTGTGACAGTAAAGGAAGAATTATGTAGTTCCATGAAAGGGTGGTGTGTGGCTTGAGGATGAATGTTTAGATGGTTGTGTTTTCATGTATCTGCATCAGAAAATGGCTGGGTCCAGGACACTACCCTAAGGAATTCTTGCAGAGATGTCCTCAAGCTGAGATTACTGACCTCCAACAACCATGATCATCTTTCTACGTGCTAGGAATAACTCCAACCGGAGAGAGTATTCCCCTGATTCCTATTGACTCAGTTTTGCTCAGGCTCCTTGGTTAGATGTGGCCCTGATGCCAAGGCCTGTCACTCTCACCTCCCCTCTGGAATTCAGCTCTTTTGTCCATGTTTGAACCAAGGCTGTAATGAGGTCAGGAGCTGAGTGACCTGGGGGAACCCAAACTGGACATCACTGAGCAGGTTATTGCTGAGCAGCTGCTGCTTGATAGCACTGTTGGTGACCACTTCCATCATTTTATTGATAATGGAGAGTAGACTGATGGGATGGTAATTGGCTAGGTTGGATTTGCACTGCTTTTTGTGTACAGGGCATACCTGGGCAATTTTCCAAAGTGTCAGATTGATGCCAGTGTTGTAGCTGTCCAGGAACAGCTTGGTTATAAGTACAGGAAGTTCGAGAGCACAGATCCCCAACACTAGTGCTGGAATGCTGTCAGGGCCCATACTTTTGTAGTATCCTGTGCCTTCCATCATTTCTTGATATCATTTGAAGTGAATCAAATTGGCTGAAGACTGGCATTCAAGATGCTGAGAACTACTAGAGGAGACTGAGGTGGATCACCCACTCAGTATTTCTGCCTAAAGTGTATTGCAATTACTTCATCCTTATTTTTTGCACTGATATGTTGTGCTCCCTATTCTTGGACATGGAGATGTTTTGGAGCCTTCTCCTTCAGTGAGATGTTTAATTGTCTACTACCATTCACAATTGGATGTGGAAGAGCTGAGATCTACTGTTTTAATCAGGTCAGGAATTGTGTGAACCAGACAGAACCCAAAATCAGCATCAATGAGCAAGTGGTACTTGATGGCACTGTTGACTACATTTTCTATCACTTAGATAATGATTAAGAGAAGACTGTGAGGTTAGTAATTGATTGGTTTGTATTTTTACTGCTTACTTGCACAGGACATTGTTGAACAATTTTCTTTCCTGAGTGGATAGCAGTGTTGAAAGTGTACTGGAATAGCTTGGCTAGTTGTGTAGCTAGTTCTTGAGCATAAATTTTCAGAACTATTGTCGGAATATTGTCAAGATATACCTTTTCGGTATATAGTGTCCTCAGTTTCTTTTTTCGATTAGATTACTTGCAGTGTGGAAACAGGCCCTTCGGCCCAACAAGTCCACACCGACCCACTGAAGCGCAACCCACCTCACGCTGTGAGGCAGCAGTGCTAACCACTGTGCCGCCCCAGTTTCTTCTTGATATCAATGTGGCTGAATTAAAATGGTTGAAGACTGATAATGCTGTGGACCTCAAGATGAGACTGGGGTGGTTCATCCACTTGATACTTCTGGCTAAAGTTGGATGCAGATGCTTCAGCCTGATCTTTTGAACTTTCACAACAAAGGAATGTCCCTAATTCCCATGCCATTGTCATGCATGCCAGCCATGAAACAAGCAAACACATTTCGCTCTGACTAAGCTATAATGAATAAAATGAGCTAATGTAATGTGAAATACTGACATGAGATTTAAATTTATAAAACCACCCATGCCATCTTTATGCTGTTCATAGTTTTTCTGTTAATGGGAATGGAGTGGTGGCCAGATGGAGAGCCTCCCTGTTTAACTTGTTGCGAAGGTATTCTCAGGTCACAGCACGCTTTACTGAAAATCTTTTGTTGCCACCTGGTTACGAGTTTCTCATGCACACAACCGTGACTTTACATTTTGATTTAAATCACGAGGGAAACAGCAAGACAAAAGGGAATGGAAATTGTGCACACTTCCAGTTATACCATCATGAATGATTCACTGTTGACAAAATCCACTCCCAACATATTAACTCTGAAATTCTATGGGGATCTGCTACCCTCCCGTTGGAGTTACTGGAGGAAAGGGATGTTAACTGCATGGAACCTCAGGGCATTTATACAAAGTGAAAATATTTCAAGGACAGATGCATAACTGAGCCATTAAAAAAAATACATGCTGCTGCCAACCTAATTAAATTCATTGGCTGGCATGTGACAGAGTGCAACAATCCTAGCGTGAAGCATAATAGTTTCCTATTGTGGAACGTTCCTCCAGAACAAAACCATTAGAATATCTGACATTTCAAAAAGGCTGTGTGCAGGGAGGTATTGACTTTCTATAGTTATATAAAATGGCAATTGCATCACTCTAAATCTTTCCCAATAATTTTCCCAACATAAAAAAAAACCCAGAAGTAATTTAAACTAGGTTGCAAGTTTGTTATTTTCTGTTTTCTGCTATCAAGACAACATTAATCCCCAGGGTGGGGAGGGATGGGGAGGTGTCTTGGGATGGGGCAGGGTGGGGTGGTGTGTGACATTCCTCATTGCACAGGTAAAAATGTCAAAATGTTCTGTGAGTTGTGGTGCTGACTTTTACATCAGTCTCTATATTTGCACTATGTTCATCAGCTGGATACATTTTAATGTCAAACAGAAGCAAATGGGATGCTGAGGTCTCCAGTGACATTAAATGGTGCATTTGAAAATGCTTCCATGTCATTTTATGCAGCGGTGGTCTGAAACTCACATATGAACAAACAAACAAGGGACAATTGTAGGCCACGCGTCTCTCTGAGCTGGCGCTCCCATACAATAAGACCATGGCTAATCTGAGCAGAACCTCAGCTCCACTTTCCCACATATTCCTGACAACTATTTTTCACTCACTCATTGCTGGACAACCGGCATTTATTGTCCGTCCCTAGTTGCCTTTGAGAAGGTAATAATGAGCTGCTTTCTTGAACTGCTGCAGCCCATGTCCTGTATTTAGGCCCACTATGCCGTTAGGGAGGGAATTCCAGCATTTTGACTCAACAACAGGAAAGGAACAGTGATACATTTCCAAGTCAGGGTGTTGAGTGGCTTGGAGAGAAATTTGCAGATGATGTTCTACCCATGTATTTGCTGCCCTTGTCCTTCCAAATGGAAGTAGTCATAGATTTGAAAAGTGCTGTCTAAGGTCTTTGGGTTTCTGTTGTGCACCTTGTAGATAGTACATACTGCTGCTAGGGAAGTGAGTTACTCACCTGCAATATTCCTAGCCACTGAGCTGTACTTATATGGCAAGTTTAATTGAGCTTCTGATCAATGGTAAGCCCCAGGATATTGATAGTGGGGGATTCAGTAATGGCAACACCATTGAATGTTAAGGGGTGGTGGTTAAATAATCTCTTATTTGAGATGGTTATTGCTTGGCATTTGTTATTTGCTCAGCCTTGATGTCAAGGGCTGTCACTCTCGCCTCACCTCTGGAACTCAGCTCTTCTGTCCATGTTTGATTCAACGCTGAAATGAGGTCAGGAGCTGAGTGGCCCTGGTGGAAACCAAACTGGGCGTGAATGAGCAGGTTATTGCTGAGCAGGTGCTGCTCAATGGCACAGTTGATGAGACCTTCCATCATTTTGTTGATGATCGAGAGCAGATTGATGGGGCAGTAATTGGCCAAGCTGGATTTGTTCTGCTTTTTGCTTCGAGGAGATACCTGGGCAATTTTTCATAATGTTGCAGCAGATGTCATTGTTTGTACTGGAATAGCTTGGCTAGGGGTGGGCATGTTCTGCAGCACAAGTCTTCAGTACCAATGCTGGAATGTTGTCAGGGCCTGTAGCCTTTGCACTATCCAGTGCCTCCAACTGTGTCCTAACATCATGTGAAGTGAATCAGCAGAGTATGATGCTGGGACCATTGGATGAGACTGTGATGGATAATTCACTTGGCACTTCTGGCTGGAGATTGCTGCGAAAACTTCAGACTTATCTTTTACACTGATATGCTGGACTCTTCCATCATTGAGGGTGTGGATATTGTGGAGCTTTGTCCGCCAGTGAGTTGCTGAATTGTCCACCAACATTCACGACTGGATGTGGCACTTCTGCAGAGCTTAGATCTGATCCATTGGTTCTGGGATTGGTAAAATCACTTGCTGCTGATGCTGTTTGGTATGCAAGTGTCCTGCCTGGTAGCTTTATTTCACTTTTAGGTGTGCCTGGTGCTGCTCAGGGCCTGAGTGGATAAAGTGTAGAGCTGGAAAAAAACATAGCAGGTCAAGCAGCATCAGAGGAGAATAGGAGTTAATGTTTCAGGTCAGAACCTTTCATCAGGACGTCCTTCTACACTCTCAACTGAACCGGGGTTGATCCCTTGGCTAGATGGGAATGGTTCAGTGGGGGCTATGCTGGTCCATGAGGTTGTGAATTGTGCTGGAGTACAATCCTGCTGCTACTGATGGCCCACAGCACTTCATGGATTGAGCTGCTAGATCTGTTTGAAGTCACTTCCCATTCAGCCCAGTGATAGTTCCATACAACACAATGGAGGTTATTCTCACTGTGAAAGCAGCACTTTGTCTCCACAAGGACTTTGTGGTTGTCACTCTTACCAACAATATCATGGATAGCTGTGTCTGCAGCTGGCAGGTTAGTAAAGATGAGGTCAAAGTTTGTATTTCCCTCTTGTTGGTGCCCTAAACACCAGCCGCAGACCCAGTCCAGCAGCTGTATCCTTTAGGATCAGACCAGTTTGATCAGGAGTGGACATTAAAATGACTGCGTGAATCCACCCAGTGCACATTTTGTGTCGTTGCCACCCTAAGTGCTTCCTCTCAGAGTTGTTTAATATACAGCAGTACTGATTCATCAGCCCAGGGAGGATTGTTTATGGTAATTATCAGGAAGTTTCGTCCCCTTAGTCACAAAGAATCTATCTACTTCTGCCCTGAAATTATTAAAGCATTCTGCTTCCACTGCTTTTAAGGAAGGGAATTGCAAAGACTCTCAATCTTTTGTGAGAAAAAGTATTTCCTCATCTGTTTTCAGTGGGCTGAAAATGTGTTGCTGGAAAAGCGCAGAAGGTCAGGCAGCATCCAAGGAGCAGGAGAATCGACGTTTCGGGCATGAGCCCTTCTTCAGGAATGAGGAAAGTGTGTCCAGCAGGCTAAGATAAAAGGTAGGGAGGAGGGACTTGAGGGATGGGCGTTTGAAATGCGATAGGTGGAAGGAGGTTAAGGTGAGGGTGATAGGCCGGAGTGAGGGTGGGGGCGGAGAGGTCAGGAAGAAGATTGCAGGTTAGGAAGGTGCTGCTGAGTTCGAGGGTTGGGACTGAGACAAGGTGAGGGGAGGGGAAATGAGGAAACTGGAGAAATCTGAGTTCATCCCTTGTGGTTAGAGGGTTCCTAGGCAGAAGATGAGGCGCTCTTCCTCCAACCGTCATGTTGCTATGATCTGGCGATGGAGGAGTCCAAGGACCTGCATGTCCTTGGTGGAGTGGGAGGGGGAGTTGAAGTGTTGAGCCATGGGGTGGTTGGGTTGGTTGGTCCAGGTGTCCCGAAACGTCGATTCTCCTGCTTCTTGGATGCTGCCTGATCTGCTGCGCTTTTCCAACAACACATTTTCAGCTCTGATCTCCAGCATCTGCAGTCCTCACTTTCTCCTGTCTTAAGTGGGCACCCACTTATATTTAAACTTGGATCCCTCGTTCTAGACTCCCCCAAGAGCAAACATCATGTTAACAGCCAGCTGACCGAGCCTCCCAGGATTAACCTGATGAAATATGAGAATATCTGCAAGAATCTCAGACCTCTGTTTGCAAATTACTTTAATAGTGAAGCGAGAAAAGAGCCTTACATTATATAAAGCACTTTATACCATCTCACAAGTTTTAAAGTGACTTACAGTCAATGAAATATTTTGGGATTGTCGACATAGCTGAAGAGTAGGAATGCAAACGCCATTGTTGCACACATTAACGTTCTAAGCATAGGTCAGGGACTAATGACGGGGTAATTTAGTTTTGGTGTTAGTCAAGGGGCACTTGTCAGCATGCCAACAAAGCAATTTCTCCTGTTCTTCATTAAAGTCGTGCCTAAGAATTTTTCTTTGCAGCAGCCTGGAAGGGCAGTCAGGGAAGGGGTTTAATGCCTCAGTTGAAAGACAGCAGCTGTGAGAGTGCAGCCCTCACTCAGAACTGCACTGGAATAAGAGGTGAGATTTTGTGCTCATCTCTGGAACAGGACTGGAACCAACCGCTGTCACTTGCAGAGATGAGAGATTGACCAATGAGCTCAGCTCAACACCAATTTCTGGTCTACTAAGTCAATGCAAGATAAATCAAACCTTTTCACAGAAAAAATAAAAACAAAGCAACTGATGACCACTTTGCAACCCTGATTTCCTTTGTTAAAAATCACACAACTCCAGGTTATAGCCCAACAGGTTTAATTGGAAGCACTAGCTTTCGGAGCGACGCTCCTTCATCAGGTAGTTGTGGAGTATAAGATTGTAAGACACAGAATTTATAGCAAAAACTTACAGTGTGATGTAACTGAAATTATACATTGAAAAATACCTTGATTGTTAAGTCTCTCATCTGTTAGAATGACCATGTTAGTTTCACTTCTTTCATATGTAAATCACAAAACCTTTTATTAAAAGTTCACTTGAGAATGTAACTTTAATAAAAAGTTTTGCGATTTACATATGAAAGAAGTGAAACTAACTTGGTCATTCTAACAGATGACAGACTTAACAATCAAGGTATTTTTCAATGTATAATTTCAGTTACATCACACTGTAAACTTTTGCTATAAATTCTGCGTCTTACAATCTGATACTCCACAACCACCTGATGAAGGAGCGGTGCACCAAAAGCTAGTGCTTCCAATTAAACCTGTTGGACTATAATCTGGTCTTGTGTGATTTTTAACTTTGTACACCCCAGTCCAACACCGGCATCTCCATATCTTGATTTCCTTTCTCTTACACATTAGATGGTTTAATTTGGATCAATCACTCAGTCCATTAATGGCCATAACCTTGATCTCTTGGAGGTTGTGAGGTAGTGGTGAGAAAAGCCATTTATTTAAGTGAGGCAGTAGCAGACCTGATTCCTTCCGACTTCCTATCTCTGGTAGAATTATATTTGGGCAGGTGTGTCAATGGTTGATGTAGTTGGAGGGATGTGGTTGGCTGGGGTGGGGGGGTGCTACAATAGCTCTGTAGCTGACAGCCAAGGCCAGCGATGAACGATTCCACCAACTGGATGTCCTTTATTTATGCTACATTTGTGAACTCTAAAATATGTGAGTTCATTTTTTAAAACAACTATTGGTAGGTTTGAACAGGTAAGATCCAGTAAATAGTCAATGGCCTAATTACAGATACAGGTGATGACAAAACCATCAGACACCAAGCAGCAACCTTTTAACACTGTGTTCTCCTTAGACCTCAATCACCTTCATTTGATGCTTTCTATCATTACATCAACATAATGCCACTTGTTGCTGCTAAGTGTCTACCCTCCAGCTTTCAAAATGCCTGATCGTTTCTCACCAAGATGTGGAATAATGATCATGTTCACCTTCTCTTTAAAAGCATTTTACAGCATATCCCCTGAAGTGGCAATCGATGTGTAACCAAAAACCCCATTGGACCTGGAAATAATGTGATTGACACTTTGTTTCTTCAGGAGGTGTGGTAACTCACAACTTTAATGTGCTTTGCAAAATAACTTTAATTACTGAAGTTCCCTCAAGACAGTAAAGCAATGGCAAACATTTATCATATTTATGACAGATTTCCAGCAATCAATACATGAGAGGCTTTAACTCTAGATTCTATGGCTTTATTTCAGTGGCAGTGTGGGAGGAGGGGGCGGTGGGAAGAGGAGTCAGTTGAAGGATAAATTTGAACTCAGTTTGGCAAGTAACCTTGAGATTTAATGGTGTATGGTAGTTCACTGATTAACACGATTGCATAAAATTCTTTAGTGGCCTATTTATGCAGCCAATAACCTGTTTGAAATAAACAAAAGCATGAAAAAAATTGAGAACACAGTCACCACAACGCTGCCAAAGTTAACTATATTGTCAGCACACTGCAACAGAGGAATCTGTCTATTGTACTGACATCTTTGAATTTGTACAATGTTTCTATAACATTCGATGTAACGTATCACCAGAGAAAGTAACCTATTTTGTTCTGTTTATCAGCTGTACCTCTCCTGGACTCTGCTTTTGGCTCAGAAACATAAATACCAGACCCATGCTAGGCAAGGCAGTTTTGTAGTGTCAATATCATTGATCTAGTAAACTGGGCATAAGTTGGAACCCACCACAGTAGCGTATGGACTTTAAATTTGAGGGCTTTGTGGCATAGAAGTGGTATCCTTTCTTCACAGCCAGAGGGGCTGGATTCAAGTCCAACCTGCCCGAGAGGTGTGGCACATCCACACTACGAAGAATCTTTCCATTGGCCTAGTACTCTGCTTTCCTGTTATTCTTTCCAAAGTGCATCGCCTCACATTTATCTGCATTGAACTCCATTTGCCACATCTCAGCCCAATTCTGCAGTTTATCCAAGTCCCCCTGCAACCTGTAACATTCTTCCAAACTGTCCGATACTCCACCGACTTTAGTGTCATCTGCAAATTTACTAACCCATCTACCTATGCCTGCGTCTAAGTCATTTATAAAAATGACAAACAGCAGTGGTCCCAAAACAGATCCTTGTGGCACACCACTAGTAACTGGACTCCAGACTGAGTATTTCCCATCAACCACCACACGGTGCCTTCTTTCAGAAAGCCAGTTTCATACGCAAACTGCTAAATCACTCTCACTTCCATGTCTCTGCATTTTCTCCATCAGCCTCCCATGTGGAACCTTATCGAAGGCTTTACTGAAGTCCATGTACACCACGTCAACTGCCCTACCCTCATCTACATGCTTGGTCACCTTCTCAAAAAACTCAATGAGGTTTGTGAGACATGACCTGTCCTTGACGAAACCATGTTGACTATCTGAAATCAAATTGTTGCTTGCTAGAAAATATATGTAAGAGCCAGGCTGCCATTCAGTGCTGTAATGAGCGGGTGCTACCTTTCAAACTAGACATTAAACTGAGGCCCTGGGAAGAATTTTCTTTTCTCAAGTCTACGTCTGGCATCATGGATCTATTGGGTATGAAAATGGTGCTCACTTCCATTTGGGAGTGTGGGGCAAGTTTTCTCTTTTGATCCCATGATTCTCAGCTCATTCTTTTATGCACTTACAAAGAGAATGGCAAGGGGCCCCCACCACCACCAGTGACCTTCAACACTGAAGATCCGGGCACCATTAAGGGCAGTTGACCAGCCAAATCTCGCACAAATATGTAGACAAATCTCTGATTGCAAATGGCAATAATTGCAGAAAAGCAAACTTTACCAAGTTCAGAGATGATCAGGCAAAAGTGGACCAGTTACAGCAACTTGAAGGAAAGCCTGTGACAAGTCAGTGGGAGACATTCAAAAGTGAGGTTCCATCGGCACAGTGTAGACTGGTTCCCACAAACAGAAAGGGTAGCTCTGCCAAATCTCGAGTCTGTCAGGGGGAGCTGCTAAATATCATGCTCAAAGTAAAATAAAGGTTGGAGGAGTCTGTCCAAGTTTGTGTTGTAAATCAGTGGATGAGCATTCAGCTGACTCCATGGAGAGGGTGGTGAGCACCTTGGAGACCTAGGTCCAACAGAAGCCACAGTGGCAGCAGGGTATGAGCTCAGATCTGCACTCTAACGATGTACCCATGAGTACAGTGCATCAACAGCAATGTGGGAGGGGGAACAAGGGGTACAACCAGGCAAGCTTCATCTGAGGATTTCTAAGGGAGCCCTGTCTGGCTTGTAGTAGTTTGTCTTGCCACCAGGTACCGACATGGTTGGAATTGATGCATTAAAAACCTCTGCTAGTTGTGAGTGTGTGAGAATGTAGGTTCACAGAGGCTGTCTGAATAGTGTGACAAACCAGATGGATTTTGTCTGCTGAGATCTCATGTCAAGTATATATTAAAGACTGCTAGCTGATCCTGAAAATTCTAATAGGAACATGTCTGCAATCTATAGTCCCTTAGTGGGTGGCACGGTGGCTAGCACTGCTGCCTCACAGTACTAGAGACCCGGGTTCAATTCCCACCTCAGGCAATTGTCTGTGTGGAGTTTGCACATTCTCCCCGTGTCTGTGTGAGTTTGCTCCAGTTTCCTCCCACAGTCCAAAAATGTGCAGGTTAGGTGAATTGGCCAAGCTGAATTGCCCATAGAGTTAGGTGAAGGGGTAAAAGTAGGGCATTGCTTTTGGGTTCTTGTGCTCACAGATTCTCATTCAACAGTTGGCACATAAAGGAAACTACTTGCTGGGACTCCCCACCCACCCCCCACCACACACAGACACACACACACACACACAAACACTCACATTGTCTCTTGGTCAACTAAAGGTGGTTGCTGTGCATCCTCTAATGCTCAAAATCAGGCCAACACTCATCATAATCATGATCTCTGGTTACCCAGATCCTGTGCCCATAAGTTAGTTTAATGACACTCAGTTTGAGTTCACCCAGAGTCCATATACAATAATTCTGTTATGGGCTCTTTTCCCACATCCACTTATTGATCCCAACATCTGGAAACATGTTTATTTCCACACCTTCTTAAAAATATAAACATCATTGTAGCTCAATCCCATTCTCCTTTAATCCTGCTTCTCAGGGTCCTTTTAAAAGGTGCCAATTAGCTCTCAGTTAATGAGGTCTAGGTTTTATCGTTGATTTTGTGTTATTGTTAAAATGCATCGCAGTGAACTGGTTGCCTTCAGATGTCATCCCATTTTTATTTACATTAACTTTAACGGTAAAAATCAATTCGCAATTCACTATGACCTATTTTAGACTATCTCATTAAGTAAAAATCTGTTCTTTTATTAGCTCTCCTGTAAAATTTCCTAATTTCTGTCTTCCAGTCCAAAGTTAATTATCCACATTTAATAGTTTTCTTACTGCTGTCATTTCCAAAGCTCTCAGTATATGGTTCAAGTTTGCCTCATCATATGCATTTCAACAATTTCCAATTATAACATTGCTATCAAGCAATAACATACTTGCAGGGAAAGCTAGATAAGTGAGAAAAGAATAGGAGGATATGCAGATTGAATTAGATGAAGGAGAGTCATGTAGAGCACAAACACTAGACTGGGCCAACTGGGTAAAATGACCAGTGTTTTTGCTGTAGATTCAATGTAATCCTGGGATTGATCAGAACAAAACAAAACTGCAAACATAATTCACCAGACTAGAGGCGGTAAAAGTTAGCATTCAGTATTGGGTACAGCCCAAAAGTGGTTCCATTTGAAATAAGTGGCAGCTGTTCCCGAATTCCACTACAGTGCGTAAAAATCTCATGAAACGTTGACCAGGAAATAATGCAACAATGGTTGACCCCAAACTTGAGTTGTCATCCCCTGCCCGCAGGTTTTCATTTTTCAAAGTCCTCTTAACAATGGACCACCATCCTGAACTGGATTCCGAATTGGCCAAGTATCAAGGTCTCGCCATAAACAAGATGTAACAATGAGAACAATCGCTATCCGGTGCATGATATCATGTTGCTGATAACATATAATCTGCGCTCAGTAATAGCTTTGTGTGAAATAATTAGGCTAAGCTTGCTATCACTTTACAAAAAATCTACAGAAGGGTCTATTGAGGCAGATAATGCAGAGGTAAAACAGAAAAGCATGAAAGGAGAAATGTTGACACAGATATCCCAATGGCCAGAGAGTGGCTGAGGTCATGGGTAAGGGTCAGGGGGAATCCCAGTGCAGCAACACCATGCTCAGGGAACTCTGGTGAGCAATTCTGCTGGGCCTAGAATCCTCCTCCAATTCATTAATGTCACAGAATTCAGAGGAGTCTGAACAATTTAAAGCTTGATAATTGAGCAGGATAAATTAGAGGATTAAAAACCCACTCTAGTTGGTGAGGCTACACCTTGAATACTGTGTACAGCTTTGGCCCCAGTATTTAAACAAGAATATACTGGCATTAGAGGCACTTAAAAAGAGTTGAAGGGATTGATTTATCAAGAACAGCAACACAAGTTAGTCTTTTACTCATTCAAGTTTAGAAGAGTTGAAATATACAAGATGCTGAGGGGCCTTGATGGGGGGAGATATCTAAAAAAATGAAAAAAAGAACCGTGGATGCTGGAAATCAGAAACAAAAACAAACTGCTGAAAAAAACTCCGCAGGTCTGGTAGCATCTGTGCGGAGGCAAAACAGAGTTAACATTTTGGGTCCTGTGACCCTTCTTCTGAACTGATTGTAACTAGGAAAAGGTTAGTACATGTGCTAGAGAAGGGGTGGGGGTTGGGAGGAGGAAACAATAGGTGGAGATGGAGTCCAGAGAGATATAAACACATTTGGGCAGACAAAGAAATGGGTCAAGGTTGGCCTAGGAGAATGACTCGCTGCTAATGGACGTTGTTAGTGGCTGACATTGGTAGCAACCCACATGATGACAAGGCCTGGTGTATGGGGGACATGGAAAAAAGTGCTCAGGCCCTATAATTATTAAACTCAATATTGAGTCCTAACTGGAAAATGAGATGCTGCTCTTCCAGCTTGCACTGAGCTTTGCGAGAGGGCTACAGAATGCTGAGACAGAGATGTTGGCTAGGGAACGGGCTGGTGTGCTGAAGTGACAGGCCACTGGAAGGTCAGGATCGTTTTTGTGGACAGGACGTAGGTGTTTGTAAAACAATTGTCCAGTCTGCACTTCATCTCTCCAGTGTAGAGGTTACCACAGTGTGAGCAGCGAATGCAGTAGACTAGATTGAGTGAAGTGCAGATTAAGTGCTGCTTCACCTGAAAGGTGTGTTTGAGGTCTTGGATAATGAGGAGGGAGGAAGTAAACAAGCAGGTGCTACACCTTCTGTGATTGCATGGAAAAGTGCCAGGAGGGTGTGGAGTGGAGGAGGCGTGAATCAAGGTGTCCCAGTGGGAATAATTCTTGCAGACGTCTGACAAGGGACCCACAGGAGATGGTGGAAATGGTGGTTAATGATTCTCTGGATGTGGATGCTGATAGGATAGTAGGTGAGGACAAGGGGACCCTACTGGTGTTATGGGAGGCAAGATAAAGGGTGAGGGCCAATAGGTCAGACATGGCTGAGGGTCCTGAGAGGGTCCTATGAGGAACTGGCACAGCATAGGAGCTGAGGTCTGGAACAGATCAGTTATGATCTTGTTGAAGAGGTGGACAGATTTGAAGGGGCAAATGGCTTACTTCTGCTCCTATTTGTTTGGTTCTTATGCTTTAATTTCTGTCTATTATCAAACTGAATTCCCAACTCATCACTGAACCCTACTCCCAAATATACCAATGGATTTCTGAAACACTACAGACTTGACAGCACGCCGTCTAGATGTGAACTTGTAGCCTCTCCCCCTCACCATACCTGGCAACTCCTCCCAGGTCCTGATCTGACTCAAAACAACCCTCACTTTGACTAGACAACACCCACCCACCTGTAGACCTGCTCTCCCGACTTGACCTAATTCCTCTCATGTCTAACCCAGCATGCTCACTTTAGATTAAAGCATTCATCCACTCACTTGGCACATTGGCATCTGATTCACCTGGCATAGTACCAACGTTGAATCCTACTCATTTTATTCATCTAACATTCTAAACACCTTACCCACCTTGTACCCTTGTACCTCACTTATGTGTACCCTACCCACCCTCACCCATCTCCCACTAAAATAGCTTAACAGAGGCCAGTCACCCTTTATTTACACGTGGAGAGTCCTTGACGCTGATCCAGCTCCCTCAGAGCCAGCTCTCAGAGTGAACAGAACCTCTGACGCTTTATATCTGTCAGCCAGGGTTCCCTGATTGGATTAGATTAATGGTCCCAATGAGGGAACTCATATTCTATGACATCCAGCTGGCTGACCTCATTAAAATCACTACATCCCTCTGCCTCTGAGGCCAACGACATATGCCTTTTATTTTGAAGCCCATCCTGGGGTTTTTTAGCACTGGGTCAGCTTCCTCCAACTCTTCCTCACATACAAGTGGTGTGTAAAATACAGAAGTTCATGTCTTATAACAGGACCGTCTCAAGAAATTCACTCTCCTCTTCAGGTGGCAAAAGCATAGACAATATCTGCAGTGTCCATCTCAGATTCCAAAGTTTCTTCAACACGGGGAGAACCCATGGGTTCAGCCAACCTTCCTGACTGTTTTGAGGAACCAGGCATGTTTTTGTTCCTGGCTCATTTGGGGGTTCGCAGCTTTCCTGTGGTCCACTTGTTTGTTCAGGAATGTCATATCTGCCCGAACTTTATATGTCACTGGACCTGACTTTATGTCAACCTTGCCTCTTACCCATGCTGGGGGCCATTTCCATGGTTTCTACATAAACTTCATCTTCTGAAGTAAACTCTCTCTCTCTCTTATAGCACAGTCTTCCATTTGGCATTGGCATTCCTGATGCTGTTTCTCCCTCCCCACACCCGCAGATCTGGGAAGATCAGATTTAACTTTGTGTGGAGTCATCTCATTTAGCAATTAGCTGGGGCTATCTTTATAGTTGCATGAGGGATAGTCTTATAATTGAATGGGAACTGGGACAGTTTGGTATCAAGAGAAACTGCAGGCTGTTTCTTTAAGCCTACCTTCAAAGTTTGGACTGCTCTTTCTGCCAGATGATAGATGGTATGGAGCTGTCCTATTATGACAAATACCATTTGACTTTAGAAAATATTCAAATTCCCTGCTCCTAAATAAAGGCCCATTATCTATGAGCACCACTTTCAGGAGTCCAATATTGCAAAAAGATACATGCAGTTTTCTATAATTGTCCCTGTGTTTGACAAATGGATTCTGTGCACATCAAGCCCTTTAAGTGGGTGTCCACAATGACTAAGAACATTGAGCCCATGAAAGTAGCTGCACAGACGACTTGTATCTGAGTCCAGGAAAAATGGCTATTCTCATGAAATTGAGGGAGCTGCTGCTAGTAATTTCAGTCCTTATTGGCCCACTGGGTACTGTTCCATCAACGCAGATATGTCTGAATCCAGTCCAGACAGAACGTCTCACCAGCTTCTTCATTTTGGAAACCTCTGGATGACCCTGGTGGAGTTCAGCCAATATCCGGTGGAGACCTTTGCGTAGAACAATTACTCTTGCTTCCCGTAATATTATGTCTTCCTCTATTGAGATCTGGTCTCTCAGAGTCCAAAACAGTTCCAATTCTGGTTGTGATGGCCCTTTGGTTTCCCTCATCACCACTAACTTCACACGGATGATCCCTGGAATCCCTGGAATGACAGGTCTAGCATATGAGGAACGGCTGAGGATACTGGGATTGTATTCATTGGAGTTTAGAAGATTAAGGGGAGATCTAATAGAGACGTACAAAATAATACATGGCTTTGAAAAGGTGGATGCTAGAAAATTGTTTCTGTTAGGCGAGGAGACTAGGACCCGTGGACACAGCCTTAGAATTAGAGGGGGTCATTTCAGAACAGAAATGCGGAGACATTTCTTCAGCCAGAGAGTGGTGGGCCTGTGGAATTCATTGCCACGGAGTGCAGTGGAAGCCGGGACGCTAAATGTCTTCAAGGCCGAGATTGATAGGTTCTTGTTGTCTAGAGGAATTAAGGGCTACGGGGAGAACGCTGGCAAGTGGAGCTGAAATGCGCATCAGCCATGATTGAATGGTGGAGTGGACTCGATGGGCCGAATGGCCTTACTTCCACTCCTATGTCTTATGGTCTTATGGTCTTATGGTCTAACTCTTCCAGTTTTCCCAGGACTGGATCTTTCAGAGTCCAAATCTGATATTGTTAGCTGTGGCTGAACGTGCATCCAGAAAATTAAAAACCATTGCAAACACTTCTAATGGCAGTACCACTTGCTAATGGGAGCCAGCTCAATATATTTG
Organism: Chiloscyllium punctatum; assembly: GCF_047496795.1. Classification (NCBI taxonomy): domain Eukaryota; kingdom Metazoa; phylum Chordata; class Chondrichthyes; order Orectolobiformes; family Hemiscylliidae; genus Chiloscyllium; species Chiloscyllium punctatum. Next base: position 82,969,524 of record NC_092753.1, on the reverse strand, counting down.
CATTTGCTACTTGGCCTCTTGGAAGGTATTCCAATTTGTAATGATCTTCAATTGGTATTAGAGCCCATCGCTGAATTCTGCCTGAAGCTGTGGGTGGTACTGCTTTGCCCTCTTTAAATAGACCTAGCAGGGGTTTTTGGTCCATTACATTTACAAATTTACGTCTGTAAAGGTATTGATGGAACTTTCACAGTCTAAATATGGTCGCCAAATCTTCCTTCTCTCTCTGGACATATTTATGCTCCACATTAGCCAAACTCTCTCTATTGGGCCACCTATATACTGATACTGCCCTGATGTCATACAGGAAAGTATTGCACATCATACTTTGTCAACATCTTAGAGGATGATAGCTATTTCTCCACTTGCCTTAAAGCTATGGCTTGGCTACATGACCAATTTTCAAGGCTGACCCTTTTTTAAGTGCTGATGCAAAGGTGCCAGGATGGAGGCTAAGTTATGTATAAACTTTCTGTATAATTCACCAAAGTGCAGTACAGATATGGGAGGCGGGTCATCTTGATCACTGTCACTATATCTTCCAATGGGTAGAAACCAATCTTGTTGACTCTGCAGACCAAGGAGGTCACTTGGACTGCCAAAAGCACACACGTTTCCCTTCTAAGGCATACGTCCGCCTGGGAGAAATATCTAAAGACTATCTCCAAATTGTCAAAGTGCTCCTTATTGGTCTTGCCTGTTATTAGGATGTCATCCTGATAAACGACAGGATGGGGTAGACCTTGTAAAATGTCCTCCATCGTCCGCTGAAAAATTGCACAGGCTGATGATACCCCAAATGGAAGTCTTGTATATTGGTACAAACTCTTATGGATATTAACTGCAGCATGACTTCTGGGAATCCTCCTCTAACAGCAATTGCAAGTACGCATGGCTCATGTCCAGCTTCGTGACAGACTACCCTGCCAACTTTATGTATATATCCTCTATGTGAGGGATTGGGTATTTATCCAGCTGTGAAAAGCAGTTTACCATTTGGTTAAAATCCTCACAAAGGCGACTTGACCTTTCAAGCACTATGGCTGTGACAGGTACTGCCCATTCCATACACTGCACTAGTTTGATGTTTCCTTCCCTTTCCAGCCTCCTTATTTCTGCCTCTATTTTTGACTATAAGGCAAAGGGCAGTGGGTGAGCCTTACAGAACCGTAGAATTGTTAACATGCAACCTGGCCTTGGCTCTTTTGATTGTCCCTCGATATTCTTGAAACACTTCCAGATATTTAATTAGGACCATGCAGCTTTTTTCTAATTGAAAAATGTTGAACCAATCCAGCTTAATCTTTCTCAATCATTTCCACCCCATCAGGCTTGGGCCTAAGCTTTTTACTATAATCAGTGGGAACTGAACCAGCTGCTTCACACAAGAGACCTGAACCAAAGTTGTACCCTTAATCTGTAAAGGTTCCCCAGTACAGGTTCTCAGTCCAGCTGAGGTCTTGCACAAACTTAATGGTTGGAATTCAGAGTGAAATTTTGTTCCAGACTAGTTCCACAATCATTGAATCAGGCACACTGGGATCAATCTCCACTACTTGCTGCATTTTCCACTGATAAAACCAGTTGTAGTGTATGTTGAAGTCCAGTTGGGCATCAGCTAATAGGCGCTTTTGCAATTACATCATTAATCCCACAAATCAAACAGTCTCTCAGCATCTCAATAAGGGTTAAACCAAAGTCACATGCCCCTTGCCAGTCATCTTAACTTTGTCAAAAATCCCAGTGCGAATTCCCCAGGTTCTCGAATTGCTGAGTAAAACTGATCAGCATTCAAAATTCGAGAAGGCTTGGGCATCATAATATTTCTTAACAAAATCCACCAACTCTTGTAAGGTTTTAATATCTGGTGCCTCTGGGAAAGTTAGGCTCCTAATAACTGAAAAAGGTGTGGGTCTACAAGCTGTCTGGAGAATTACTCATTTTTTTACAGCTGCACCGATGTCATTTGCTGATAGATTTCAATGCCAACTTCCCACACTATCCCCAATCCCTTGATGTCAGCAGCGATATCCTTTAGGTTATCTCTTGTAGATACAGGCAATATCCAGGCTGGAGTTGAAGGTGACAAATAACATTTGCAGCACACAAATGCCAGGCATGGACAATCTCCATTAAGAGACAATTCAAGCATCGCCCATTGACATTCAAAAGTATTACCATAATTGAATTTCCCCACTATCAATATATTAGGAGTTACCATTGACAAGAAACTTATCTGGTCACGCCATATACATTCTCCAAAGTTTGTTCGATAGCTCCTTGCATTTTGACCACTTCCATCTGGAAGGACAAGGGTAGCAGATACATTGGAACACAACCACCTGCAAGTTCCCTTCCAAGCCAGTGATTTGGAAATAAATTGCCATTCCTTCACTGTTGCTAGGCCAAAATACTTGAATTCCCACCTTAACAACATTGTGGGTATATACCTACAGCATATGGAACATAGCAGTACAAGAAGGCAGTTCACTGTCACCTTGTCAAGGGCAATTAACTGTGGGCAATAAATGCTGGCCCAGCCAGCGATGCTCACATCCCATGAGTGAATTAAAAAAACTTTACTGAAACAAAGATGTTCATATTTTGGTGCTAATCACAATCAGACACAGGCTGGGACCTGGCATGGAAAGTGGAAAAAACAACACATACAATCAGTAACATTCCTCTAAGGTTTATGTTGAGGGACATGGTGACATATCTCATGATTCACACATAAGCCACTAACTACCCTAACTTGGATGTGTACACCATTCTTTCAGAATTCCTAACACAATAGCCCTGACAGAAGACCATGAGTACAACACAGAATCTCCACCTTCTCAGAGTAACTTGAGATGGGCAATCAAAGTGGCCTTGCCATCCATTGTCTCAATCATTTTGGGTCTAAATCAATATGTAAAAAAAACCAAAATTATACCTCTTTGGTAGTTATAAGCAGCAACATGGCAAATATATTTGGAAAAAATTCCACTCGTCAACATTTCCATATGACACCATTAACATATTTCCCCACAACTGCCTTTGATTTTGTATAAAATATGAGTATAACTACAGACGCTGAGAATTTCCTCAGAGATGTTCCAAGGTTCATTGAAAGTGATTCAGAGACCATGCCTACCCAATTTCACAACTGCATGAGATGTGCTTGACAATAGCACGAGCACTGACAGTATAATATTCTGCACTTTGAGCAACATATCTTAGAATTAGAATTCATACAGTGTATAACAGACCCTTTGACCCAACAAGTCCACACCGACCTTCTGAAAAGTATCCCACCCATACACATTCCCCATTACCCCTGACTAATTCCCCTAACCTACGTATTCCTGAACACTATAGGCAATTCAGCATGGCCAATTCACCTGGCCTGTACATCTTTGGATTGAGGGAGGAAACCCTTATTTTATGTTAGGGAAGCATAAAAAAACTCATCAATCTCAGGTGAGAATAGGAATCCACAGGATTGGTTTTGCAACTTGCTTCTTCTGTTACAGCTGCTATGTTACTTAACTACGCACTAAAACAATGCAGTATAATGTGTACAGCAACCTGGAAGTTCTTTATAATGCTGTGTTGTTTACCATCTGAACTGCATGTGGATTGCAAAGGTGTAATTTCATCAAATGCAGCTTTTTATGACACAATAAGTAATTGTTATAGCTCACCTGCTTGATGCAACATTCTGAGCCTCCAGTTAAAAAATAGCCCTGAGGACAAGCACAATCAAAACCACTGTCTCTAAAAATTGTGAAATTCAACACGTATTCTAGTTTTCTCTGGATTAGCCTTGTAGCTGACAGGATCACAGCACTAATTGAATCTAATTCTAGATACAGCTATTATTATGGTTCTGTTCACCAAGCTGGGAATTTGTGTTGCAGACGTTTCGTCTCCTGTCTAGGTGACATCCTCAGTGCTTGGGAGCCTCCTGTGAAGCGCTTCTGTGATGTTTCCTCCGGCATATATAGTGGTTTGTCTCTGCTGCTTCCGGTTGTCAGTTCCAGCTGTCCATTGCAGTGGTTGGTATATTGGGTCCAGGTCGATGTGCTGATTGATTTGAATCTGTGGATGAGTGCTATGCCTCTAGGAATTCCCTGGCTGTTCTCTGTTTGGCTTGTCCTATAATAGTAGTGTTGTCCCAGTCGAACTCATGTTGCTTGTCATCTGCGTGTGTGGCTACTAAGGAGAGCTGGTTGTGTCGTTTCGTGGCTAGTTGGTGTTCATAGATGTGGATCGTTAGCTGTCTTCCTGTTTGTCCTATGTAGTGTACATGAGCAAAACCAATGTAGTGTACAAAATCCCATGCAAGGACTGTACAAAACACTATATAGGACAAACAGGAAGACAGCTAATGATCCGCATCCATGAACACCAAATAGCCACGAAACGACACGACCAGCTCTCCTTAGTAGCCACACACGCAGATGACAAGCAACATGAGTTCGACTGGGACAACACTACTATTATAGGACAAGCCAAACAGAGAACAGCCAGGGAATTCCTAGAGGCATGGCACTCATCCACAGATTCAATCAATAAGCACATCGACCTGGACCCAATATACCAACCACTGCAATGGACAGCTGGAACTGACAACCGGAAGCGGCAGAGACAAACCACTATAAATGCCAGAGGAAACAACACAGAAGCGCTTCACAGGAGGCTCCCAAGCACTGAGGATGTCACCTAGACAGGGGACGAAATGTCTGCAACACAAATTCCCAGCTCGGTGAACAGAACCACAACAACGAGCACCTGAGCTACAAATCTTCTCACAAACTTTGAATACAGCTATTATCATCATGACATGGGTCATTGGATTAAGTTACATGGGCATTTTGTTTCTACATATTTATATATAGATGTTCGGGTTGTTCCCTTTTCATTTAACCTCAGATTCCACATATGCCCAATAATATCGACTCTGTGTAATTCTTGACCCCTCTACAGTGTTTGATTAGTCAGGCTGCTTGACTGATATTCAAGGTTGGATGAGCAGAAATTCCCCCCACTTAAATAGGAGGAAGACATGAAAGCATTGTCTTCAGACCCCATGACAAAATCTTTTCCACTAACAATAACTCTATCCTCCCTGCGAACCCCTGATTGATGATAAATTTGACTCTTCATAAACTTGACTCGTATTTGAGTCTTACCTGAGTTTCCAAGCCCAAAACTTTGCCATTGCCAAGAGCATCTATTTCCCTGTTCAATTTCCATCTCAGATTGTGCCTCAGCTCATCTGCCATTGGTGCCTTCATCCATTGCCTTTGTTACTTTGAGACACAACTATTCTCCATCTCCCATGGATGGACTGAAAAGAAGGAACACTGTAAATGAGCAATGGGAACCCTTCAATGGTTCAGGTGCAAACCAGGCATATTCTCTTCATTGAACCAGGACCACTCAATGTCTCGATGGTAATGGTGGGGTGGAGGATATGCCAGGTCGTGAGATTGCATCCTGTGTTGGATTACAATTCTATTGCTGATGGCCCACATGGATGCCTAATGTTGAGTTACCAGCTCTGTTCAAAGTGTATTCCATCTAGCAACAGTGATAATGCCACAGAACACAAAGGAGAAAGTGAGAACTGCAGATGCTGGAGATCAGATTCGACCATGAGGTGCTGGAAAAGCACAACAGGTCAGGCAGCCTCGGAGGAGCAGGAGAACCAACCTTTCAGAAAGGGCTGATGAAGGGCTTATGCCTGAAACGTCGATTCTCCTGCTCCTCGGAGGCTGCCTGACCTGCTGTGCTTTTCCAGCACCGCACTCCAACACAGAACACAAAGAAGGGCATCCTCAATGAGAAATTGGCACTCCATCACCACAACAGCAGTGTGGAGCTCACTCCTACTGCCATGGACTGATGCATCTGTGGAAAGCAGATTGGTGAGAATGGGTATGAAAACCACAATAGCTGGGCTGCTAATGTGAAGGGTCAGCACTTCCACTGGATGGTCCTAGTTCTGGCACAGTGGCTATGTTGAGTGCAGCAGAGATGTCCCTAGCTGGATGGCTCACTGGCCCACCTTTCCCTTTCTTGATTTTCCACAAAGGGACCTTCTCCATTCATGAACCATGTATCCATCTCAGCTTGAAGCATGGTGCATGACCCCAGTAGGCACTTTGATGGACCTAACTGACTACTCACGACTTGCTGATAGATAGCCAATACTTCCCAAATCCTGCCTGCATGAAAAGTGCCCAGTAATAAATTCACAGTGGGAGACCAGCTGCCAGTCAGTAAGTCAGGGTACAACGTGGGCCTACATGTGTCTAATTCCATGAAATGACTCAACAGAAGCAGATATCTTGTCACCAAGCCATTCTTTATTTCCACATGGAGAGTCTTTGACACTAATCCAGCTTCATCAGAGTCAGCTGTCAGAGTAAACAGTACATCTAACGCTCGTGCTTGCTTTTTTTTATTAAACAATTCACAGTTTACAAAACAATTAACATTTACAGCTTTATACAGAGAAACAGCAATTTTACAAGGGAAAGGAACGGCAAAGCCAGGCCCAAGCCCTACCGTTCAACCAGTTTTCAGGGAAATGAGGAACTCTCAAATTCCAGTTTCAATCATTATAAGACAGTAACAATAACATTTGTACATACAAGACCGTCCAATTACATAAGAAACAGTGCATACCATACAGACCCCCAGAAACCCAGCAAGACCGCTGACCCTCCCACCTTCCAGCCACTCTAAGGCAGCGCGCCCCTATACACCTTCCGGCTCTCGGTCCACCCCATGCCCCTTCCAGTTCTCGGTCTGCCCTGACACACCTTTTGACCACCTCTAGGACAGCTCGCCCCGGTACCCGCCCGGGCTGACAGCGGTCAGGACGGCCTACCTGCCTTCCAGCTTCCCTAACCGCCCTCAGCACCTTCCTATCACCTCTAGGACAGCCTACCCGGTAATACTTGTGCTTGTATCTGTCAGCACGGGCTCCCTGATTGGACTTGGTTTACAGCTCCAAACAAGAAACTCAGATTCCATGAGGTTCATCTGGCTGACCTTATTACAATCACTACACACCTCCCCCTCTGAGTCCAAACACATAGGCCGGTTCCTATTTTGTAGCTCCTACTGGGATCAGTGCCTCCAACTCTGCCTCTGATAGGGCGGCATGTAACACACAGTAGCTTGCCTCTTACCCCAGAGCATCTCAGATGAAATTCATTCTCCACTTCAGGCAGCAAAGGCGTTGAGGGAGCGACATCCGTTATGTCCATCTCAGATTCCGAGGCATCTTCAATGTGTGACAGAGAAGGAGAACCTACTTCTAGAACAGTTGACAAGACAGTGGAGAAGTCAAGGAAGTTTTGCGAATTTGTAGCTTTCATATGATCCATGTGTTAGTTCAGGGCTGTTGCACCTGCACGAACTTTCTACATCATAGGACCTGAGCTTGCATAGATCCTGCCACTTAGCTATGCAGGACCATTCCAGTGATCCCTACAGCAATCTTCACCCCCTGAAGAAAACTGTCTCTCTCACTTAGCAGAGTCTTGTGTCCAGCATTGACATTCCAGATGTCACTTCACCCCCACCCCCACAGGTCGAGGAAGATTTACAGACCCCCGGGGGGACCAGATTTAACCTGGTGCAGGGTATTTACCCCATTAGTAGCTCTGCTGGAGCTATCCCTGTTGTATGAAGGGTGGTCCTATCATCAAATAGGAACCGGAACAGTCTGGCTTCGAGTGAAGCTATAGGTTGCTCCTTTAAGCCTGCTTTCAAAGTTTGGACTGCTCTTTCTGCCAGACCATTGGACGATGGATGTTATGGAGCTGTCATTAATGAAGAATATCATTGACATTGTTAATATTTGAATTGCCTGCTGGTAAATGATGGCCTGTTGTCTGTGACTAACACTTCCAGGAGTTCATGTACTGTAAAAGATACATGCAGATTTTCTATTGTCGTCCCTAGTTTGATGAGTGAACTGTATGCACATTCAAGCACTTTGAGTGGCCGTCCACAATGATTAAGAACATTAAGCCCGTGAAAATGCCTGCATTGATAATATGTAACGGAGTTCAGAGTTTATCTGGCCATTGCCACGAATGTGGGAGATCTGCTGACAAAACTTTTTGTCCTTGTTGGCACTCTGTGCACTGCCCCACCAACACAGCTATGTCTACATACAACCCTGGCTACCAGGCATAGCTTCTCACCAACATCTTCATTTTGGACACCCCTGGATGATCTTGGTGGAGTACAGCCAGTATCTGGTGGCAACCTTTACTTGGGACAATCACTCTTGCTCCCCATAATAATATACCATCCTCCACTGTGATCTGGTCTCTCCAGGACCAAAAAAATTTCAATCCTGGTTGTGACTGCCCTTTGGTTTCTCTCATTGCCACCAGCTGTTTCAGTTTAGGTTGGACCAGACCTTTCTGCGTTCAAAGTCTGATATTATCAGCCGTGACTGGAAGTGTGTCCAGAAAATTTAAAATCTAGCCTAGATCTTGCACAAACTTCACGGTTAGAGTCCGGAATGAATTTTATTAAAATCGGTTCTGCGATCACTAAATTGACTGCACTGGTATCGACATTCATTAGAACTGGATGACCATTTAACCATTTGTTTATTTTGATTGCTTCTGATTTTAATGCTGCTAAGCAATTTAACTGTTCCAAACCAGTCAGAGGTCTGGAGAGTGCAGACCAGTGCACTCTCCTGGGTAGCAGCCTATGAGTTCTTTCTCTCAATTCAGGCCTAGTGGAACTCTTGTTGTCTTGAGTCTCCATACCAGCAGCAACTACAATGTCTTGCTGGCCCAGATCCTAAAGAAAATGTCCAATATTTGGACAAGACTTGGCTTTGTTTTGGGGTTTTGCTGTTGTCTGACCTCAAATGCCTTTGTTCGGCATATATCCTGAGTGAGGCTATGCAATTCCCCAAGCTCAGTTGGACTGGTGACGGTGTCCAGTTCCATCAGAATACCCTGCAACTTATGTGCTCCACTTGCTGCATTTTCCAATGATAAAGCCAGTTTTAGTGCCTGTTTGAAAAACAGTTGGGCTTCAGCTAATAGGTGCTTTTGGACGGTTATATCACTAATCCCACATACCAAATGGAGACTCAGCAGCTCATTAAGGGTTAAAACCAAAGTCACATGTCTTTCGCAGTTGTCTTAACCTAGTCAAAAATCCAGATGTGGATTTCCCCGGTTGTCGAACTACAGAGTAAAACTGATAGCGTCTCAGATTTAGAGGAGGCTTGGGGTCATAATTTTCCTCAACTAACTCTGTCAACTCTTGAAAGGTTTGACTATCTGTTGCAGCAGGGAAAATTAGGCTCCCAATAACCAACATAGCTGCGGGTCCACAAGCTGTCAGGAGAATTACTCATTGGTTTTCATCTGCCTTAATGTCATTTGCCTGGAAAGAGAAAAATAACAAAATCTTTCCAAATACTGGGCCCAGTTTTCGATGGCAGGATTGAATGAGTCAAGCTTCCCAAATAGGGCATGATGCTAAAAATGCTTACCCCAACTCAAAGACAACTGTTGCAAGTGAATTTCAACAGGACCATGCTTATCACTGAAATAATTCCACAGAGATCAGTATCCTGTCGCCACTTCACTCTGTATTTGCACATGGAGAGTCCTTCACACTGATCCAGCCTCCTCAGCTCTCTGACACTTCTGTTTATATCTGACAGCTAGGGCTCCCTGATTGGGCCAGGTTAACAGCCCCAATCAGAGAATTCATACTCTGTGAGGTCTACCTTGCTGACCTCATTACAATCACTACATTCAACTTCCACAGATGAATGAAAAATCAACCTGATCCTCTTTCATTTATGACCCAATCTCTTAAAGATTATCCTTCAGATCATGTTAGCCCATTTTCCTGTCTGGCCTGATAGCTTGCCATCATTAAATTTTGAAGCTCATCCTCGGGCCTCATCTACTTCTTCCAGCATTTTTCTATCTCTCCCCTCTCTATATTTTCTTCCTTGGTACAGAATTTATCAATTTTTAATCAAGAGTTCATTTGAAAGAAAACCCTGCAAAAGCTGAGAACATAAAATCAGAATGTGCAGATCAATAATGTCGAGAGACATATGGGTTCTGAACCCATTTTGATGAAAACCTATATCTTTCTCTTCACACCAATTGCTTTCTTCTGCAATTCATTATTCTTAATAGGGGTCAAGATCAGTTGGTAGCACTCTAATCTCTGTGTCAGGAGGTTGTGTGTAAAAGGCATCCTGAGATTTCATCACAAAGACCTTGGCTGGCACTCCATTGCAGTGCTGAGGGGGTGCTGCACTGTTGAAAGTGCTATAATGTGGATGAGATATTAAAATAAGGTGCCCATCTACCATCTCAGATGGAAGTAAAATGTCTCCTTGCCTACTTTGAAGAAGAAAAAGGATGTCTTCTGTTCTGTGAAACCTTTATAAGACAGTTATGCTTTCAAATGTCTCTGCTAATTGAAGATGATATAGGAGAATGGTAATCTCTGCCTGGAGACAGACTAATATGAATTGTAAGTAAAACCTACGAAATATTCATTGACAAGCTTCACTCCCTGTGACAATAGGGGCATGGTCAGTTTTATAGTATGACATATAGGTTCATAATGTCTTTTAGGGAAGGGATCTGCCGTCCTTACTTGGCTTACATATGACTAGAGAGCCACAGCAATGTGGTTGACTCTGAACTGCCCTCTGGGCAATTAGGGATGGGCAATATGGGATGGGCAATAAATGCTGGCCTAGCCAGAGACACCCTCATCCTGTGAATGAGTATAAAATAAAACCTCAGAGACATTGTGACATGGAGAAGGAGTCAGAAATTGATGATGGTGTAAAAGGCAATGGAAAAGACCTTTGCATTCCCTGGAATGTATGAGGTCGATCGTCCAGACCTTTACAAAATCATGAGGGCATAGATAAGGTAAATAGCCAAGGTCTTTTCCCTGGGATTGAGGAATCTGAAACTAGAGGGCATAGGTTTAAGGTGAGAGGGCAAAGATTTAAAAAGGATCTGAGGGGCAACTTGTCCACACAGAGCATAGTGTGTGTATGGAATGAGCTGCCAGAGGAATGATGTGGGCTTAAAAGACGTTTGGGGATTTGCATATAATGAACTGAAACTTGCATTCTAAAAAATGAAAGACTTAATTCAGACTTGTTCAACATATCACTGTATGACACTGTAATCTTTTGGTATAAATCCTGTGTCTTTATGGTCTTATACTCCACAGCCACCTGATGAAGAAGCAGTGCTCCGAAAGCTAGTGCTTCCAAATAAACCTATTGACCTATAACCTGGTGTTTTGTGATTTGCAACTCTGCCAGAAGAAGTGGTGGAGGCTAGCACAATTACAACATTTAAAAAGCATCTGGATGGGTATATGAATAGGAAGATTTAGAGGCATATGTGCCAAATGCTGGCAAATGGGACTAGTTCAGTTTAGGAAACTTGATTGGCAAGGACAAATTGGACTGAAGGGTCTATTTCCATGCTATATGACTCAATGACTCTATAACAAACTGACAGGATATTGGTGAAAACTGTTAAGTAATGTTTAATCAATCTTGATTTTAATTTGCTTGTTGAAACATTTCTTAAAAAGTAAAATCTTGTCCTGCAACTCTTTCTGTCAGTCCCTGAGAAATTAGTTTCTATTCTTGAAAGTCCAACGTTAATCCCTCAACTAACAAACAGATTTTCTGGCTGTGACCACATCACTAACTGTGGGAGATTATTGTGTAAATTTAGTTCCCATGTTTTCTACATTATAGCAGTGAGAGCTCTTCAGAAGTACTTAATTTTCTGTGAAGTGATTTGGCATATCCTGAGGTTGTAAAATGCAAAATATAAATGCAAGTATTTATCAAATGGTGATTACCCAGTTGGGGTTGGTTTTGCTCAGTTGGCTGGATGGTTGGTTTGCTAAGCAATGTAAACAGCATGAGTTCGATTACTGCACTGGCTGAGGTTACCAAAAAGGACTCTCTTTCTCAACCTCTCCCTTCACCTGAGGTAAGGTGGCGTTCAGGTTAAATCACCAGCAGTTATCCCTCTCTAATGAGAGAGCAGTCCCTTTGACTTGATTACCTCATGCCAATTTTGGATCAGATAATTTCTTTAGCTACCTGAGTTGTCCAGAAAACTGAACGTGTAAACTAGCTACAAAACTGCAGAATCAGAAACAAGTCACTTCGGTTTGCTGGGTTGTGAATTTTATTGAAGTTTCCATTAAACTTCTTTTTGATTAGATTAGATTAGATTACTTACAGTGTGGAAACAGGCCCTTCGGCCCAACAAGTCCACACTGACCCGCCGAAGCGCAACCCACCCATACCCCTACATTTACCCCTTTTTACCTAACACTACGGGCAATTTAGCATGGCCAATTCACCTGACCTGCACATCTTTTGGACTGTGGGAGGAAACCGGAGCACCCGGAGGAAACCCACGCAGACACGGGGAGAATGTGCAAACTCCACACAGTCGCCTGAGTCGGGAATCAAACCCAGGTCTCTGGCACTGTGAGGCAGCAGTGCTAACCAATGGCAATGTAAACTTCAGAACCTCCATTTTATCGACACCGCTCATCATCACTCCCTCCTCGCAACCCCATTCAATTATATTTTGGGCAACAATAAGTGGGAACTTGATTTCCATCAGATTTTCCCTGACTGTTGATTGACTGCTTTGCACTTCTGTTCCTTGAGAAGTTTCCAGAAAGTTCCAGCTCGGATAACTGCAATGTCCCGAGCAGGCTGAACGGGCTGGACAGGTTTCCAAACATTGTGTTCAAATGGCAATCCTCAAATTGCGGCAGTTTAGTCACTCTCCTTTCGAGCAGCCTCACAATAACAATTAGCACAGCGAAAGCTGCCATCCACATCGAGCCAGATGTGAAGATCATTTTGCAGAAACCAGCTCAGAGCTGAACTGAGGCTACAAACATGAGTTAGGCCAGTGGTGGGAGGGAAGTTTTGGCTATTTTAGGTCCGTGGAGATTGGACTTGCTTGGCAAGTCGAACGATTAAAATCTGCAGATTAATGACATTTCTCTTTCTTTTTGTGACCAAAAACTCACCCCGAAGCACTAAAACATTGTTTTAAAGAGTGTCTTGAATGAAGGAAGATTCACATTGAGGCACCTGGAAGAAGGGTAGATTACAGAGTACCTTCATCTTGGAAGTTAGGAACTGTGTGAAAAAGCATGTTATGTTCGCAAACCACAATTAGTGATTATCTCTTTGAATGAGCGGCAGTTGACAAATCTGCAATAATGGGTGTGGAATACTTTCAACTGCTGCAAATTTCCCCATTGCAGACGTTTTGCAAAAATGGCTCTATTATAGGCTTTCCCACTTTCTCATTTTTAAATTGTGTGTGGTGGAGTTTTTTTTTATGGTGTTTGAGTACGGTTACAGTGACGCTTGAAAGCTTAGCCTCCTCTCTTGTTCGTTGAAAAGTAATTGAATATCCCAGACTAGTACCCTGCTCTGCATCACCGCTCCCTCCCAAAAAGACACTGTATAAAGGTTCAATCAGTGGACATGGGAATCTGCAAAGGGATACAAGTAGGTTAGATGTATGAGAAAAATGTTGGCAGATAAAAGACAGCATAATGTAGGTAAATGTAAACTTTTCATGTTTGACAGGGTATCTACTAAATCAGAACATTAGTTAAATGGAGAGAGTCTGTAGGATTTGAGGTAACTTTGGTCACAATAAATAGTCATGCACTTGATCTGATGTCCTGGTTCATAATTCACAAGTGATGAAGAAAACCAGTGGATGTTGTCATTTATTATAAGGGGAATAGAATATGAAGATTGGAAAGTTGTAGCAATTTTGTGATTCTGGGTCTCCCTTTACCCACTCATGCAAACAGCTTAAAATAACATTGTAAAATGGAATCACAACGGATAATTTCCTCCAGCCATTTTATATATTTTCCTTACCATTCAGAGATATTATGGCACACCTTCAGAACAGGTGGGATTTGAACTCAGAACTTCTGTCTCATGATATAGGGATACTATCATTGCCCTACAAAAGCCTCTATTTTAATTATTGTATTCTAACTGGACTAGGCAGAGCTGACATCTGACCTTTTGTGTCTTCCTCCAATCAACTTTTAACAGCAGCAGTGAACTCATTTGCAGGATTGCATGCCATTTTTCACTAGTTGTCAACAAATAGAATCCTCATCAATCACTTACAATCAATCAAATACAGGGAGAGGTAGCAACCTAATGGTATTTGAAATAAATGCACGAAGGCCAGTAACCCGTCACCAACATATATAACACTGACCCAGCTAGCTCAGAGCCTATTTCCAGGGTGAACAGAACCCTTGACACTCATGCTTATAACTATTAGCCAGGACTCCCTGGTTGGACCAGGTTAACAGCCCCCATTAGGGAACTCCTGTTCTATGAGATCCGCCTGGCTGGCCTAGTTACGATTACTACAGTTTTGTTACTTGACTGTTAATACAAAGATCACCGAGTGTTCTGAGGGCCCAGGTTCAGATCCTGCTATGGCAGATGGTGACATTTGAATTCAATCAGGATCTGGAATTAGGTATCCACTATTGACTATAAAATTGTTGCTGATTACTGGGGTGAGGGCTACACATCTGGCTTGTTAATATTATTTATGGAAGGAAACTGCCATCAATACCTGGTCTGGCGTCTCCAGATCCACAGCAATATTGTTAATTCTTAATAGTTTAACCTATTTTCTAATCAAACCATTCAGAGATGTTATTACACACGTATGGAACAGGTGGGAATTGAACTCAGGCCTATCAGTCCAGGAGTAGGGACACTACCGCTGCACTAGAAGAAAGGCCATGGTTGGTTCTGAAACAAACACGGGCAATTAGGGATGGGCAATAAATGCTGGAACCTAGCCAGCAACATTCATATCCTGTCAATGAATAAAAAGAAACTTTGCTCAACACGTGAGCAGAGCAGTCCCATCAGACCAGTCTGTCCAGATTATTGAATGTTGTAATCCACAGACCAGAAATGCAAACTGTGAACTCAATAACACTCAGAACAGGAAATTTCACCCATTCCTCTGCTCATTGCAACAACAACATCTTACATCGTGTCGCAATTTTAACATTATAAAACACATGGTGTTATCAGTCAGAATTTGGTATTGAGCCATCCATGGGGACATTATGATCTCTCAGTAAAAGAGGGAGGTTTTATGTGTCAGTGACAATTAGAGCCCAGTCATCTGATGATATGACTATCATTGGTGGACTCATGGAAATAGGCACTGCGGAAGAAAGCAGATTGGAAGGGATTACAGAGCTAGTGAGGGGTGAGTCCATGGCAGGGCTAGAAAACAAGGGTGAGAAAGATAAAATCAGACTGGGACCCAAGACAATGAATATAGGGTTGATGGATATTAGTTAGGATATCGGCAGGAGAAAAAGCTAAGTTTAAGAAAGGTGAAAGATGGGAACTTGGCCAGCACAGTACTGGAGTAATCAAATCGGACAAAAGTTAACCAAGTTTGCCCAAGATTGACAGTAGCAGAACATAGCAAAGGGGCAGTTATTGCACAGGCCTAAGGTTGTGCAACAGATCTTACCAAACTTTAGTTAACAAGGGTTCCTGCTCGAAAAGCCGGAACTTGGCAAAGGAACAAGGAGAGGCTGGGATGTTAGAAAGCAGAAGTGGCAGTTTATCAAAATCTCAGCTTCTAAACACGATATCAATGCTGCATAGTGAGTTTTCTAAAAACGTCATGTTATTATTGTGCAAGGCACACAGAAACCCAATATCTACCTGTAACGTAAGCTAAGTGGGCGGCACGGTGGCACAGTGGTTAGCACTGCTGCCTCACAGTGCCAGAGACCCGGGTTCAATTCCCGCCTCAGGCGACTGACTGTGTGGAGTTTGCACGTTCTCCCCGTGTCTGCGTGGGTTTCCAAAGATGTGCAGGTCAGGTGAATTGGCCATGCTAAATTGCCCGTAGTGTTAGGTAAGGGGTAGATGTAGATGTAGGGGTATGGGTGGGTTACGCTTCGGCGGGGCGTTGTGGACTTGTTGGGCCAAAGGGCCTGTTTCCACACTGTAAGTAATCTAATCTAACTTAAATCAACTCCGAAATGAGCCACAAGATTTATATATCCTCCATTTCAGTCTCATCAGTCAAGCTCAGAATATTCCAGGGCCTAAGAATTTTTCTTCCTTCTCACAATCAGTAAGCTGCAGTGGACCCACAGCTGGACTTCTACATTCAACAGAGACTGAAATGATTCAGGCCTACTGGCATTGGCTACAGGTTGGTTGTCAATGCACTTCTTTCAGATGGGTTCAAAATAGCCACTGTGAGTTAAAATCACACTGTGGCCAGTTGCAAACCAAATCAAATAAATCTTGCATCTAGGAATATTATAAAGGCCACATGGGGCTCATTATTTGACCTAAATGCAACATGAGGTCTACACAATGTTATTGATTCTTAGTGTTCTAGCAAGTAGCCTAACAGAGCCCATTTGGCTTATAGACTGTTTTAAGCAGAAGATCTACAACTATCTTCTCCAAAGAAATGCATCAAATTTCCTGGCAGCACTGCCAATACTCTAATGATCAATGATCATACAGAAACCTAAGGTTGGTTGACTACTGATTGCCAATCGAGGTGTGCGTGTGTGAGGGTGTATAAGTACATACTAAAATTATTACAATGACTTTTCCATTTTGTTACTGATCAAATGATAGAAGAATGCCTGGAAAGGATGTGATCAACTATAGTCAAACAACACACATTTTATAATATGCAAGCTGTGACATGTGCAAACCAATGTAGACTTTCAGTGCCAAATAGAATATAATACAATGGAGAATTAGGTTTCAACATTCACTTTCCTAGGAAGAATCAAAGGCAAGCTATTATTTCAATGGATACAGACAGATTCCAAAACAGAAGTGCAGCATAGAGGGATCTGGGTGCCCTTGTGCTTGAAACACAAAGAGTTGTATCTTACACACATCTCCCTCAGAAGTCTCCCCTGTACAACACACAGAGAGGGTTAGTTTGTTAAGGATTGGTAGCACGCAGATTTCTGTCCTGTATGATGAATGGGCCTGTGTGTTGAGTTCCTACCCTCACTTGGGTGGCTCTTGCAGTCCCCTCCCTCACAGGTTGAGACACTGATCCCACCCACTGTGGGTGTGCTCCCAGTTTTTTATTTCCACATTCCATAGTTTGGATTTCTTTCACAATGAAAGTGACAGTGGTTTCCAGCCTGCACTGTACATGTCAGTGAGGCCCCACACATTCAGATCTTCTTCCTGATCATTCTTTCTGTGAGGCCATGGGTTTCACATCTCTCCAGGTTTTCACACAATCCATCTACAGGAGGCTGGATCTGTCCATCTTTCCTCCTAGCCCCTGGCATATGGCGAGACCACACCTAGTTTGGTCACCCAATGTCCTCCCCTTGAAGCCAGGGTGCTCATGAATGTGTAAGCAAGTCCGTCATGTATCACAACAGTCTCTCAACATCTCTTTCAGAGTTAACCCAAAATTACATGCCTCTGCTTTAACCTCATCAAAAATCCCAATACAGATTCCCCTGGTCCTTGGACTGCCAAATAAAATCAATATTATCTCAGAATTAGAGGAGACTTGGGGTCATAATATTCCTTAATCAAATCTATCAACTCTTGAAAGATTTTAGGATTGGGTGCCTTAGGGAAGGTTAGGCTCCTAATAATTGAAAATGCTGTGGGTCCGCAAGCATTGCTCAATGCTTTTCCTCTGCCAATGCCAATTGCCCGGAAAAAAATTGCATTCTTTCCACATACTAGGCCCTGCCTTCAACTGCAGGATTGAATGAATCAAGCTTCCCAAAGGAAGGCATGATGCCAGAAAAACCTGCTTCAATTCGAAGATGACTATTGTGAGCAACCTTTCTTCAGGAGCGCACTGCTTTCTACTGTCACCACTGAAATACTTGCATAAGACATAGGAGTATAGAGGCTAGTATCCCATCACCAAATCACTGTTTATTTACACAAGCACAGTACATGGACTCTGACTTGCTAGCTCAGTGGCAGTCCCTATATCTGTCAGCCAGGGCTCCCTGGCTCATCATACTCAATGAGATCTACCTGACTAGCCTCATTCCGATCACTGCATTGAATGGCAGGGCACGTCTGATGGGACAAATGTCTTCCTCCTGCTCCTATTTCTTATGTTTAATTATGCCTGGAGATTACAGTATCAGTATCAACTAACACTATGCATTGAATCCATTCAGATGGGCTAAGTGAAAGCCTAATTTAAATTAGAAATGTGTTTACAAGGACAAATGATGAATGATTACAAGTGGAACATTTGGCTGGAGGCAAAGCAATGAAATCAGAAAAACATAACATTTTGTGATTAAATAATACAAATTTTAATGTTAAGCCAGTATTATATTCAATGGAAACAAATCAGGGAGAGTTTTGTTTCGTCAGTTTAAACCTAAAACCTTCTGATTTAGAAATGTGAGTATTACTAACTGCGCATTTGATACTTTTTTAGTTTTATTGTTATGAAAATGATATTTTCATATGATAGCAAAGCCACCATACATAAGTGTCAAAAACTGCCTACATAAAAGTTTATATCTAATCTGTACTCTAAGAGTATGTTTTAATATTAACATTATCCTTTGTTGTGTCTTTCAAGTATGCAAAATATTTCTATTTAGTGTCTTGATAAACTTCATTGAGCCATGCACAAAGTTGATTCACAAGGTTGATACTAGCACAGTTATAATAACAGAGGAACATCGCTCAGGTTGGTATCACTAGAAAAGAAAAGGTTTGTTGAAAATGTTGGAAGAGTAACTATTGAATGTTAATTGTTGATGAATCAGTGACAAGGCGCCATAAGAAATTCCAATTGTTGTCAAAGTAAGACTGGAAGGGTTATTAAAATGTGAAAGATGGTATCAGAACATTGAACACTATTGAATATTGTGAATGTTCCCTCACAATTATTAAAATGTGTAGGGAAAGTGTGAAAAAATAAAAAGAGGTGGCAGTGTCATAAAACTAAAACCAGAATGGTCAAGTGATCTTTTATTGTCTTGACATTTCTCTTTTATTCACTGGATGTGGGTGCCATTGGTCACACAGCAGATAAGAGTCAATTAAATTTCAGCTGTTCTGGAGTCACATACAAGCCAGACCAGGTAAGCACATTGGTTTCTTTCTCTGAAGGACTTTAGAGAATCAGATGTGCTTTTATTTTACCCCAAAAATGGTTTCAAGATCATCATTAGACTCTTAATTCCTGATTTTTAAAAAAATTGAATTCAAATTCTATCATCTGCTACGATGTGATTCAAACTCATGTCTCTGGGTCTTTGGACAAATAGTCTAGTCATAGCATAACAAGGTCCTTTCTGGTTCTCATTTATTACCTGTCCATAATACCGTTTTTCCTTATGGTCAAATTGTGGTAAAAATGTAGGCAGTTGCAGGCTAGAAACTATTTGAAGATGTATTCTGAAAGAACTGATAGATCCCTAATAGCATTACTCCCGTGAATAAGACGCTTTCTCGAGTGTAGAAGTGTGAGGGAAAGCATGCTTCCATGAAAAGAATTGGCAAGAATATTTTTAAGCAATCCCTTCGAAAACTCAAGGAAGTAAGAATTTTTTGATGACTAGTGTGATCAACAGATTATTTTACTGACCTTGTTTATGTAGATAATTAATTATATTTCATATTACATGAGCAGACAGGGTGAAGTAACTCATTATGATTTATGATTATCAGGTGACAGTACAAGTTTTTATAGTCAGGGCCAGTAAATATATAAATCAGAAAGAAAAATCCAACTAATCGCAACAGCAGTTGTGTTTATATACAAAATCAAAATACCACAGTTGCTGGATATCTAAATAAATACGGAAGGTGCCAAAAATTTGCAGCAAGTCAGGGAGCATATGCAGTTAAAGCAATAATGTTAACATTTCAGATCAATGGCTTACGCTAAAACAGTTTTGGTGAAAAACTTTATATGCTAAATGTTGGGTTGAAATTTCCTGGCCACATGAAGATGGGAATGGGAGTGGAGTTTGGGTAATTGGAAAATAGGGTGAGTCAACTCAGATTGGTTCTTGATGTACTCCTGCTTTTGGGTAACTTTTCCAGGGGTTGTCTGCAAAGCAGATCAGCTCCATCTCCATGGAGGCATGTAACAATTGAAACTACTGAGGGCCCAAGTCATTTTTTTTTGCAATTGGGACTGAAGAAGCCCCAGCATCATGTATGAGTGTACCACTCACGGCAGCCTCCCAGCAACAGGATGCATAGCAATCACAGCTAGAGTCTCCATCGCTCAATAACAAAGGGACAGATCTCAAATGTTATGAGAGCATCTGAAAACAATTATGCAGTTTCCATTCCATCTTAACAGCTGTACTGACTTCAGCCTCATTACTTGAAGACATCAGCATTGTAGGTAATTGAAAGTGCCTGCAAATTAATATAACTTCACACTCACTTGCCAGCCTTCACAGCTCTGCTCACCTCTTCTGGGAGGCCTGCCAAGTTGATATTGACACCAGTCCACCTGATCGGGTGGCACTGGCATGCCAATATGGCCTCACATTGGAAATGAGGCACCCCCAAGAAATTCCAGTCCTTTAACTCTTGCTTCTCTCTTCATAGATACTATGAGACCTATCGGGTATTTCCAACATTTTGTGTTTTGATTTCACTTGTCGAACATTTTTAATGGTGTGAAACATCCCAAGATGTTTCACAAGCATATCATTACACATTTGTCAAATAGTCACATCAGGAAATGTTAGGATAACTGATATAAATTTTAATTTACTTAAGCACATAACAAAATAGAAAGACAAAAAGGAAAACCATGTGAAAACCTCTGAGTATTGAATACCATTTTCTATGTATGTGGTGTATTATAAACAATGCTGGAAAATATGCATTGTTTTTCCTGTAAAATATCAATGCACAAAGTTGAAACATTCTTGATTTACATTTACTTTACTTCTTTACAAAATAGTTGTTAAAGCCAAGCATTTTATGCCATCACTGCAAGATCATATATTTAAAAACTGCGTTCAATTTTCCCAACTACGTGAAGATGGGAATGAAAGTGGAGTTTGGGTAATTGGAAAATGGGAAGAGTCAGCTCAGAATGGTTCTTAATGTACTCTTGCTTTCAGGTGACTTTTTCAAGGGTTAGCTGTAAAGCAGGTCAGTTCTTTCTCCGTGTAACAATTTCCAGGGGTTGTCTGCAAAGCAGATCAGCTCCATCTCCATGGAGGCATGTAACAATTGAAGCTACTGAGGGCCCAAGTCTTTTTGTTTTGCAATTGGGACTGAAGAAGCCCCAGCATCATGTATGAGTGTACCACTCACGGCATCTAACAACTGAAGGAACAATAGAATATTTAGGTATCTGATATTGGGGGAGAGATAGGCAGTACAAATTATAGAGGTTAATAAAACCTTGAGAAGTATCAATAAGGTAAACAGCCAAGGTCTTTTCTCCAGGATATGGGAGTCCAAAACTAGAGGGCATAGGTTTAACGGAAGAGAGAAAAGATTTAAAAGGGACCTGAGGGGCAACTTTTTCACACAGAGGGTGGTGCATGTGTAGAACAAGGAACTAGTAGAGGTGGAGACAGTTACAATATTTAAAAGACATTTGGACAGGTACAGGGATTTGAAAGGTTTATAGGAAAATGGGCCAAACACAGACAAATGAGACAAGTTCAATTTAGGGAACCTGGTTGGTATGGATAAGTTGGGCAGAAGGATTTGTTTCCATGCTTCATGATCCTATGACTCTATAAATAGTAAGTCCTGGCACCTTCTGTGGATTGTCAGCTTTGCTGTCTTACCAGAAAATCATTTTGAAACAAAAGCAAAGATATGAGAGAGAGAGATAAAAACCCACTTCAATCTTTTCAACTGAGAGCAGTAACTCTGCCAGGCCCCAACATTTTAAAGCGGTTTTTGCAAGCCACAGGCCACTGATGAAAAATGTAGTAAAATCCAATTAAAATGTGCAACATGCCACATTACTGGACATTGAAGTGTTTTAATGCTGTTCTTTTGATCTTTAATTTACAAAATATTTCAAACCTGTCAGATAGTGATAGTTCAATATTGCAACTGAAAAGATTTAATAAGCATAATTGAAAAATTTCTAATATTTCCCTTTGCCTCATTGGTTGGTTTCATAAATATTTTAATACATTTAATTTGGAAGCTTTTAGACTGACTTTAATTTGGGATAATACATATTTCTTCAGTTATAATTTATTGCTAAGTATAAGACAGTGACACGATGTCAAACTCTACCAGCTAATGTACTTGACAATTGGTAGAAAATTTTTACTTATAGGCATGTAGGCCATTCAGTCATTCAGGCTTGCTCCATCATTCAACAAGATACATTTCCAAATTTCATCCACCCACATAGACTCCATGTCCCTTAATGTCTTGACTAGCAAAATCTTAGCACTCGTTAATTTACAATCAGGCAGAACCTAATTGTCTGCCTTCTGGAAGACCCTATAAAATAAACCATATGCATATCTCTGTCAAAAAAATTCAATCTTGTTTCTGAATTACCTACTCTTTGAAAGTCCATATTGAATCTTTAATCAGCTTAAACTTCTCTGTGCCCAGTCTCTCTATCCTCAATGCCAGAATTTGATAACAGCCCTACAACAAGTGTTAGATTAACAGATCTATAATTTCATTATTTGTCCTTCTCAGCTTTCTTAAATAATGAAGTCAATTCACAATTTTCCAACCTAGGGCCAGTTGTTGAATTGAGAACATTTGGCAGGTCATGACTGAAGTATCTTTAATATTGCCATCTAAATCCTTTGACTTCTGAGATGGTAAAAATCATGTCCTTTGTGGCAATACTTAGTGCCGCTTTAATATTTCATAACTGGGTTTTGCTCAAGTTAACTTTGGTGAATTGCAGCCTTTGATCCCCTGGAATATCAGACATTCGATTCTATTTGAAAGCCACCATAAAATAATTAACCAATTAACCAATCTGTCATTTCCTTACACTGTAGTCAGTTGCAAATTTACTCACATCTTTTTGAAATGGCCAGCAGAATATTTTGTCATGGTACTTATTTGACATCCAACATTGGATGTGCAAATATTTCTTCCCGCTAAATATGGGGAGATTGAAGCCATGTTTCCATCCACAAACACTATTCCTTGCCCATTGATTGTAAGATTTTTTAATGGAATATTTTTGTAATCAACCCATTCAGAGATGTTATTACACACCTTTGGAGCAGGTGAGGCTTGAAACCAGGTCTCTTGATCCAGAGGTAGGGACACTACCACTGCACCACATAAGGGCCCCTTGCCTGCTGATTCTATATCTCACTGTCAATTGTCTGAAGCTGAACCAGGCTGTTTCCAATTGGTTTTGTACTTGAACCTGAGCTGAGTTTCCAACCACATATGCACTTCATCATTCAGACTGCTATTTCCACTTCCATAGCATTGCACATCTGGCTTATTACCCATTACTAAATCTAATTCAGACAGCCCCCTTGTTGATTTTCTTTATTAACAGATTTTTTTTTCTGGAGTCACTCAAAAATTAGAATAGAATGGTAATTTATATAGGTGAAATAGTTCTGCACAGCAAAACTCATTGAAGAGACAATTTCAACTGAGTGACAACACCAAACATCATCCTAACAAAAGACAAAATTCTATTAAAATGCAAACTGTGTCTGAACCTAGTTAGGAGTGTTAGTTTGCAAAAAAATCTCCTCTTACAGGTGGGTGACATTGATAGTAATGTTATATTCAATGTGAAAGATGTCTGTTAACAGAATACATTATTTCCTCTTTTTAAATGACTGACAGGCAAATGGAACTATGCCTAGACTTAGCAGCTTGGGCCGCACAGTTAACAATGGGCCAATCTAATCTTGTTTGCCTGCAATCATTCCTGCGGGCACTACAGAAATCAAGAATGTGTCAGATTTCTTGATGCTACGCATGGTTAATTTTTCATTGGCACAGTCTTTACACTAAGGTCATTATTGACTTTTGGTAAAAGCATAAGACATCAGAAAAACTGTCAAGATGTTAAAGAGAACCTTTGTGTCTAAACTAAAAGAGGTCAACTAAAGGTGTTATAATTTATCTACATGATTGGAGCAATTTATCTTGAGGCAATAAACAATAACTCCATGGGTTTGGCTCATTCATCTAACATTGTAACATTACTGCTAATGTGATATCTGCCCTGGCTATTCACCTACAGTTAAAATTAGCTGAAATATGGATTGTAGTTGGATCTAATTGTTAAGTAGCAACCAATTCTGAAATACTGGCCAAATTAAGAGCCTTTTTTTAAGAAAATGTATCAGTTATGAAAATGTAAAAATTTGCTTTGTAGTGATTTTAGCAGAGACATAGAGTCATACAGCACTGAAACAGATTATTGGGCCCAACTGGTCCATCCTGACCAGGTTTCCTGAACTAATTTGCCTGCAGTTGGCCCACAACCCTCCTAACGTTTCCTATCTATGTACCTGTCTAAATGACTTTTAGATGTTACAATGGTACCCAACACATCTATCCCTTCCTCTGGCAGCTCAGTCCATAGACACACCACCCTCTGAGTGAAAATGTTGCCTCTCAGGTCCGTTTTAAATCTTCCCCTTCTCACCTTAAACTTATGTCCTCTAGTTTTGGACTCTCCTACCTTGGGGAAAAGACCTTAGCTATTCAAGTTATCCATGCCCCTCATGATTTTATAAACCTATATAAGGTCCCTCCTCAGTCTTCGACACTCCAGGTAAAAAAAGTCACAATTTGTCCAACCTCTGTATAACTCAAACCTTCCAATCTTGCTAACATCCTTGTAAATACTTTTTGCACCCTTTCTATAGCAGGATGGAAGTGTAAAGAATGCATGTGTAATAACAAAAATTAATAGGTAATGGATTTATTTGTGGACTAAGGATTACTGAAATATTTATATTGGCCTTAATACAGGAAAAGATCTGCCATCAGAATTACAGACAATAATTGATGTTATGGAGAAAGTGAGGACTGCAGATGCTGGAGATCAGAGCTGAAAATGTGTTGCTGGAAAAGCGCAGCAGGTCAGGCAGCATCCAAGGAACAGGAGAATCGATGTTTCAGGCATAAGTCGATTCTCCTGTTCCTTGGATGCTGCCTGACCTGCTGCACTTTTCCAGCAACACATTTTCAGCAATAATTGATGTTATGCCAAAAACAGCATTATAGACTTGCATTTTCATGAAGTTGAGGTGCTATGGGAATCCATCAAAAATGGCGATGGATTTCAGTTTCAGTATAATAGTATCCCCAACCTATTCATTGGCTTTCCAACTTTCAGGAGGTGTTTTAAGGGTATGGGATGATTGAATTTCTATTGCAGAGATAGACATTGACAGACTGTCCAACTCGAGGACACTTCTTCCTACTGCCCCCTCGACCATGACCCCACCCCCCATCACCAAACCATCATCTCCCAGACCATAGAGAACCTCATCACCTCAGGAGATCTCCCACCCACAGCTTCCAACCGCATAGTCCGGGAATCCCGCACTGCTTAGTTCTACCTCCTTCCCAAGATCCACAAGCCTGACCACCCGGGCCGACCCATTATCTCAGCATGCTCCTGCCCCACTGAACTCATCTCTACCTACCTCGACACTGTCCTATCCCCCCTCATCCAGGAACTCCCCACATACGTTTGAGACATCATCCACGCCCTCCACCTCCTCCAAGACTTCCGTTTCCCTGGCCCCCAACGCCTCATCTTCACCATGGATATCCAATCCCTCTACACCTCCATCCGCCATGATCAGGGCCTCCAAGCCCTCTGTTTCTTCCTCTCCAGACATCCCCAACAGTACCCTTCCATCGACACTCTCATTCGTTTGGCCGAACTCGTCCTCACCCTTAACAATTTCTCCTTTGAATCCTTCCACTTCCTCCAGACCAAAGGGGTAGCCATGGCACACGTATGGGTCCCAGCTATGCCTGTCTCTTTGTTGGCTACGTAGAGCAGTTGATCTGCCGTAATTACACCGGCACCACTCCCCACCTCTTCCCCCGCTACATTGATGACTGCATTGGCGCCACCTCGAGCTCCCGCGAGGAGGTTGAGCAATTCATCAACTTCACCAACACATTCCACCCTGACCTTAAATTTACCTGGACCATCTCTGACACCTCCCTCCCCTTCCTGGACCTCTCCATCTCCATTAATGATGACCGACTTGACACTGACATTTTTTACAAACCAACCGACTCCCAAGCTACCTGGATTACACCTCTTCCCACCCTACCTCTTGCAAAAATGCCATCCCGTATTCCCAATTCCTCCGCCTCTGCCGGATCTGCTCCCAGGAGGACCAGTTCCACCACAGAACACACCAGATGGCCTCCTTCTTTAGAGACCGCAATTTCCCTTCCCATGTGGTTAAAGATGCCCTCCAACGCATCTCGTCTACATCCCGCACCTCCGTCCTCAGACCCCACCCCTCCAACTGTAACAAGGACAGAACGTCCCTGGTGCTCACCTTCCACCCTACCAACCTTCACATAAACCAAATCATCCGCCGACATTTCCGCCACCTCCCAACAGACCCCACTACCAGGGATATATTTCCCTCCCCACCCCTTTCCGCCTTCCGCAAAGACCGTTCCCTCTGTGACTACCTGGTCAGGTCCACGCCCCCCTACAACCCACCCTCCAATCCTGGCACTTTCCCCTGCCACTGCAGGAACTGTAAAACCTGTGCCCACACCTCCTCCCTCACCTCTATCCAAGGCCCTAAAGGAGCCTTCCACATCCATCAAAGTTTTACTTGCACATCCACTCATATCATTTATTGTATCCGTTGCTCTTGATGCGGTCTCCTCTACATTGGGGAGACTGGGCGCCTCCTAGCAGAGCGCTTTAGGGAACATCTCCAGGACACCCGCACCAATCAACCACACCGGCCCGTGGCCCAACATTTCAACTCCACCTCCCACTCTGCCGAGGACATGGAGGTCGTGGGCCTCCTTCACCACCGCTACCTCACCACCAGATGCCTGGAGGAAGAATGCCTCATCTTCCGCCTCGGAACACTTCAACCCCAAGGCATCAATGTGGACTTCAACAGTTTCCTCATTTCCCCTTCCCCCACCTCACCCTAGTTCTAAACTTCCAGCTCAGTAACTGTCCCCATGACTTGTCCAGACTTGTCCTACCTGCCTATCTTCTTTTCCACCTATCCACTCCACCCTCTCCTCCTTGACCTATTACCTTCATCCCCTCCCCCACTCACCCATTGTAATCTATGCTACTTTCTCCCCACCCCCACCCTCCTCTAGCTTATCTCTCCACGCTTAAGGCTCACTGCCTTTATTCCTGATGAAGGGCTTTTGCCCGAAACGTCGATTTCGAAGCTACTTGGATGCTGCCTGAACTGCTGTGCTCTTCCAGCACCACTAATCCAGAATCTGGTTTCCAGTATCTGCAGTCATTGTTTTTACCCAATTTACATCAGTCAGACCAGTTTTTTAACAAGTCATGATTCACAACACCCCAGAGGTGTCATGAACCACGGTCTGTGTCAGGTCATTGAGATGTACAGCATGGAAAAGATCCTTTGGTCCAACTAATCCATGCCAACCTGGTATCCAAAATAAATCTAGTCCCATTTGTCAGCATTTGGCCCATATCCCTCTAAAACTTTCCTATTCATTTTCCCATCCAGATGTCTTTTAAGTGTTGTAATTGTACCAGCCTCCACCATTCCTCTGGCAACTCATTCTATATTCAAAGTTTGTGAGAAGATTTGTAGCTCGGGTGCGCGTTGTTGTGGTTCTGTTCGCCGAGCTGGGAATTTGTGTTGCAGATGTTTCGTCCCCTGTCCAGGTGACATCCTCAGTGCTTGGGATTATAGCCCTATTTATAGCCCTAAATGCTGGAGGAAACAACACAGAAGCGCTTCACAGGAGGCTCCCAAGCACTGAGAATGTCACCTAGACAGGGGACGAAACGTCTGCAACACAAATTCCCAGCTCGGCGAATAGAACCACAATAACTCATTCTAAATATGCACCACCCTCTATGTGAAAAAAAATTGCCCCTTAGGTCCCTTTTAAATCTTTACCCTCTCACCTTAATCCTCTTATTTTGGAATCCCCCACTCCAGGGAAAAGATCTTGTCTATTTATCATATCCATGCCCCTCATGATTTTATAAACCTCTAAAAGGTTGATAAAACCTCAGCATCCAATGTTCCAGGGAAAACAGTCCCAGCCTATTCAACCTCCCTCTCGAGCTCAAATCCTCCAAACCTGGCAACAATCTTGTTAATCTTTCCTGAACCCTTTATAGTTTCACAACATCCTTCCTATAGCAGGGAGACCAAAATTGAACACAGTATTCCAATAGTGGCTTAACCAATGTCCTGTACAGCCACAACATGCGCTCCCAGCTCCTACATTCGGGAATGTTTTGAAAGGGGAATTCAAGATGTCCTCCTCATCCTCCTGCAATGCTGGGCTAGGATCCCCTAGTCTTTCATGCCACAGTTATGCCACTGCCATGGCCATTGATTCACAATACAATGTATAGATCCAGTGACAACAGTACATAGTCGGATCCTGACCATGCTGGTACTGGTAAAGGATTCCCTTGAAACAACAATTTATATTTTCCTTTCAATTACTGAGTAACTTGCTGTATACATTCAGCATTTCCATTTCTAATTTATGATTTTTAGGATGTGGGCTTCATTTAATCCTTAAAAGCTATTTATGGAAATGGAAATTTGGAAATGGGTACCACATTAAAGGGAGATTTGGCAGATGCCTTGCGTGCTGTAAACCATATTGGAGTGGAATTTCCTGAACATTTCACCCCTGTTTTTCAGAGTTTATGAACAATGTGTTGCATGAGAGTAGATGTGATGCCATATGCGTGAGATTAAGAGGCCCTGGGGCCAGCTCTGAACAAAGTTGCGAGGCTAATTGAACTTGAATGATTCAAACTTTATCCATCATAAGCGTTATGTATATATGTTGTTGTTCATGTAACTAGGTGCAGCTAAACTCAATATCAGGCTGTATGTTATTAAATGACACTCTAACCTTGCAATGGCTTCTTACTAATGCTTCAATTATAGATGAGCCCAGAATTATTCTAAAACCTCCTGGCATGGACTTATGCTGAACTTTTATTTATGACTCTTTCAAGTCTGTAACATATACTTAAGTATTCTGTACCTAGATACCCTGTACCTAAGATGGTACCAAACTGGCGACATTACAAACTTTTCACTGCACTCATTCGAGTGTATGTGACAATAAATGCTAGTTCAATTCAATTAGAGGATCCTTCTTGATGTTCTAATATTCCTAACCACTGACTATATCTCATTCCCTGACAACTGTCCATGTCTTACCCAGAATGTTTGCAATATTGGTGTCATACTAGACCCTGATCTGAGTTTCCAAGCTCAAGACCTTGTATTATCACCCCCTAACATCAGCTTTTTGTGTTCATGCATCAACTCAGACTTTGCTTAAATCCTCCTCCATGTCTTTGTCACCTTATTCCTGGACTATTGCAATACTCTATTGGCCCCCCCTCCCACTTTGCATCCTCTGTTAATTTGAATTTATCCAAATCCCACCTGATATCCTAACTCAGACCTGTTTTAACCTAACTTGGTTCCAGTCTGGCAATGCCTAAGTTTTAAAGTTCTCATTCGTATTTTCAAATTCTTTCATGGCTCTGCCCCCCTCTGTTGTCTCCTCCAATGCTAGAGACCGCCAAGGTGCATACATATCTCTGATTTTCAATTCTCTACCAGTGGTGTCTGTGTCTTCAGACGACTGAGCTGATATTCCTTCCCTAACCCTTTCTGGCTCTCTCCCTCCGCTCCTATTAGACATTCCCTCATATCTTTATTTGTGAGCAAGATTTTAGAAATGTAACCTAGCTTTTGTGGTGCAAATTCAACATCCCTATGAAGTGCCTTGGGATGTTTCACCATATTAAAAGTGCTAAACAAATTTATGTTTCTGTTGATGTTCGAACAGGATGGTCTATTTTTGTTATTAAACGAATGGCTGCATATGTAGAACTAAAGTGTCAACAACTTCAGAAAGGGAGAAGGGGAGTATTGTAAAAGGATGAGGCAAATTAAC
Organism: Chiloscyllium punctatum; assembly: GCF_047496795.1. Lineage (NCBI taxonomy): Eukaryota > Metazoa > Chordata > Chondrichthyes > Orectolobiformes > Hemiscylliidae > Chiloscyllium > Chiloscyllium punctatum. Next base: position 82,939,253 of record NC_092753.1, on the reverse strand, counting down.
AAGATAAAAAGAAAGCTCCATGGGAAAAGTAACTGGAATGGATCAAAAAGATTGCAAAACAATGAATGGATCCAGATTGTCTCAAACAGCATGAAAGTGAAACTGAAATGAGTCTTAAAAGTGATTGGGATAGGAACAGGATTTAAAATGATATGGATATTTGTAAAAACAACCACAACGATTACTTGCTTCTCAGAAGTTCCAGTTGATCCAGGGACATGGATAGAGTGAATAGTCCAGGTCTTTTTCCCCAGGGTAGGGAAGTCCAAAACTTGAGAGCATAGGTTTAAGGTGAGAGCGGAAAGATATAAAAGGGACCTTCGGGGCACCTTTTTCACACAGAGGATGGTGCATTTATGGAATGAGCTGCCAGAAAAAGTGGTGGAGGCTGGTACAATTAGAGCATTTAAAAGATCTCTGGATGGGTATGGCATGGTGGCTCAGTGGTTAGCACTGCTGTCTCACAGTGCCTGGGACCCAGGTTCAATTCCTGCCTCTGGGTGACTGTGTGGAGTTTGCACATTCTCCCCGTTTGTGCGTGGATTTTCTCTGGGTGCTCCAGTTTCCTCCCACTCACCTGTGCAGTCCAGATGAATTAGGTGTTAGGTGTTAGTGTTAGGTGCATTAATCAGGTGTAAATATAGGGTAGAGGAATGGGTCTGGGTGGGTTACTCTTCGAAGGGTTGGTGTGGATTTGTTGGGCTGAAGGGCCTATTTCCACACCCTAGGGAATCTAAACTGTCCAGGGTGTATGAAAAGGAAGGGTTTAGAAGGATATGGGGCAAATGGGACTAGATTAATTTAGGATATCTAGTAAGCATGGACGAGTTGGACAAAAGGTCTGTTTCTATGCTATACAGCTCTATGACTCTATGATTATCACTGGGGCAAGAAGCAATTTTGTAGAGATTTTACTAACACTGCAAGCCAAATTTGCATCCTAGAAGGAGATTCAGCTAAATATCCTTCTCTCATTCCATGATTTATCACATGGCACTTTCTTTAACCTCCTGTCCTCTAATAAGTATCACCGTGGGCGGCACCGTGGGCCAGTGGTTAGCACTGCTGCCTCACAGCGCCTGAGACCCGGGTTCAATTCCCACCTCAGGCGACTGACTGTATGGAGTTTGCACGTTCTCCCCGTGTCTGCATGGGTTTCCTCCGGGTGCTCCGGTTTCCTCCCACAGTCCAAAGATGTGCAGGCCAGGTGAATTGGCCATGCTAAATTGCCCGTAGTGTTAGGTAAGGGGTAAATGTAGATGTAGGGGTATGGGTGGGTTACGCTTCGGCGGGGCGGTGTGGACTTGTTGGGCCGAAGGGCCTGTTTCCACACTGTAAGTAATCTAATCTAATCTAATCTATCCAGTCAACATGAGATTCACTATCAGATGAGGCAAAAAGAAATCTTGCAGATGACTCAATTTATTAGTCTGGACAATGTGAAAAGTACTTAAAATTTATTGTATGACAAAAGTGTTAACGCAAGATGGACAAGTCATGGCATTGTAATATTAATTGTATTTCTTGCTTATTGTTTTCATGTTTAAAGACAAAACAATTAAGAAGCATATTGCACTAATGTCATGGAATGATCATTCTATTCTCTTCTTCTCTACTACTCATGTTGCATCTTTCATTGGATTTTTCAAAATGCTTTCCAGCCAGGGAGGTATATTTGAAGTGTAGTCATTGTTGTAATACAGACAAACATTTTACAGAGACTGTACAAAGGTCCCACAAAAAAAATCAATTAATTAATTGGAAATAAGATAAATTTATACAACATCCATGGAAAGTTTGAACATTGGCATTGGGAATTTGTTTTTATTATTATCATGATAGTGGATCACAGTGACACAGGATTAAACTAATAAAACATACACATATTGCTTCTGCCTCCAAAAAATGGCCTGACATGGAGATAAAAAGTATTTGAATAAAACAATAAAATGCTGGAAAAACTTTGTTATTTGCTGTAAAGACTAGTTCAGTATCTGGGAAAATTGGATTGTCTAGATAAGTAAGTCAAGAGCACAAGATTGTGTTAATTTTAATTGATCTACTCAGATATGTTACAATATACCTCCAGAACAGATAGGATTGAACCCAGAACTCCTGGGCCAAGGGTAGGAGCACAACCACTGCACCTAAAGGTCCCATCACAGGACCATAAGCCTATAATGGGTCTCACCTCATTACCCATCCATTTAGCAGAATGGGCAGAAATTGGGCAGGAATCCTTCAAGTGTGTCACGCCGCTCCAAATCTCTGTTATTTCCATCTTGCATGATGGAAGTCATATTTATTGACCCTTGTGAACTCAGAATAAATAAGCTCCAATAAAAACCAGGGAGGAAAATAAGTTGCATCTATATAGGATGTCATAAAGATTGTGCAACAAATGAAGTGTTTTTGATATATTGTTACTGATATAGTGTGGGGAAATAGGAGGTCAATTAGCTCAATTGGCCTGACAGCCAGTTTGCACTGGAGTGTAATGCCAACAGTTTGGGCTTGATAGCTACAACAGCTAAGGTTACCATAAAGAACTCTTTACAGCACGGAAAAAGATCTTTCAGCCTGCTGTGTCTGCATCTGTCTATCCTAATCCTATTTTCCAGCACTTGGTCCATATAATGTTTCAAGTGTTCATCAAAATAATTCTTGAATATTAGGTCCCAGGTTCGACTCCAACCTCGGGTGACTGTCTGTGTGGAGTTTGCACATTCTCCTCGCATCTGCGTGAGTTTCCTTCGGGTGCCTTGGTTTCCTCCCATAGTCCAAAGATGTGCAGGTCAGGTGAATTGGCCATGCTAAATTGCTCATAGCATAAGCCAGAGGGAAGTGGGTCTGGGTGGGTTACTCTTCAGAGGGTTGGTGTGGACAGGTTAGGCCGAAGGGCCTGTTTCCACACTGTAGGGAATCTAATCTAATCTAATCTAATATCTTGAGGGTTCCTGCCTCTGGCCACTCTTGCAGGCAGTGGGTTCCAGATACCCACTACTGACTATGTGAAAACATTTTTTTTCCCTTAAAACCCTCTCTAACTTAGTTAAAAATCACACACCAGCAGGTTATAGTCCAACAGGTTTAATTGGAAGCATACTAGCTTTTGAAGCGTCGCTCCTTCATTAGGTGATAGTGGAGGGTTCAAACCTAACACACAGAATTTATAGCAAAAATTTACAGTGTGATGTAACTGAAATTATACATTGAAAAATTAATTGTCTGTTAAGTCTTTCGTCTGTTTGAATACCATGATAGTTTCACTTCTTTTATGTGTAAATTACAAAAACATTTTTTTTTTTAAATTGCATTCTCAGGTTAGCTGTTTACAATGGTGATAGCTAGACAATATGTTGAAGGTATTAGCCCCCTGTGTTCTCTGTCTATGCCATGATGTTTAGATTGATTCTAATCTAAAAAGTGAGATAATGGAGTTTTACATGAATTCATGCAGTTTTTGAGCTCAGAGTTCTACATGAATGCATGCAGTTTTTGAGCAAAGTACAATGTTACCCTACAAGTACAAATTCACCCCACAAAATATATGTGTGCATGTGGGTCTTTGTCTATCTGTGTGTGTCTGTCTGTCTGTCTGGGTTGGGGGTTGTGAGTGTGAGAAAGTCTATGTGTGTGTGTAGTGAGTGTAGAGTGTCTTAGGTTTGTGAGGGGGTGCATGTGTGAGTGTGGGAGTGTGCGTGTCTGTAAGGGTGTGTGTGGGTGTCTGTGTGCGCGTCAGTGTATATGTGTGCCTGTGTGTATAGGAGTGCCTGTGTGTGCGTGTGTGTGTGTGTAGAAGTGTCTGTGTGTGTATAGTGCAATGGTGGTCACCTGTAATGTGACATGAACCCAAGGTCCCAGTTGAGGCCCTCCCTATGGGTACCGAACTTAGCTATCAGCCTCTGCTCGGCCACTTACTGCTGCTGCCTGTCCCAAAGTCCGCCTTGGAGGATGGTCACCCGAAGGTCCAAAGTCAAATGTCCTGGACCACTGAAGTGTTCCCCAACTGGAAGGGAACACTCCTGTCTGTTGATTGTTGTGCGGTGCCCATTCATCCGTTGTCGTAACCTTTGCTTGATTTCCCCAATGTACCATGCCTCCGGGCATCCTTGCCTGCAACGTATAAGATAGACAATGTTGGCTGAGTCACATGAGTACCTGCCATGTACAAGGTGAGAGGTGTCCCCACGCGTAATGGTGGTATCTATGCCCACACTCTGACACGTCTTGCATGTCTTGCACTCTGACACGTGATGGTGGACATAGATACCACCATTACTTGCAGGGTTACATTGCACTTTGCTCAAAAACTGCATGCAGTCACGTAGAACTCTGAGCTCAAAAACTGCATGAATTCATGTAAAACTCCATTATCTCACTTTTTAGGTTAGAATCAATCTAAACATCATGGCATAGACAGAGAACACAGGGGGCCAACACCTTCAACATATTGTCTAGCTATCACCATCGTTAACAGCTAACCTAAGAATGCAACTTTTTAAAAAAGGTTTTGTGATTTACACATGAAGGAAGTGAAACTATCATGGTATTCAAACAGACGACAGGCTTAACAGAGAATCAATTTTTTCAATGTATAATTTCAGTTACATCACACTGTAAATTTTTGCTATAAATTCTGTGTTAGGACTGAGCCCTCCACTATCACATGATGAAGGAGCAACACTCCGAAAGCTAGTGTGCTTCCAATTAAACTTGTTGTTCTATAGCCTGGTGTTGTGTGATTTGTACCTTTGTACACCCCAGTCCAACACCGGCATCTCCAAATCATGACTCTCTAACTTAAGATCCTTGTCCTAAAACCACATCCTCCTGATTATTGATCCATTCACTAAGGGGAAATGTTTCTCCCTGTCTATGCCTCTCAATTTAGGACACATTAATCAAATTCTCTCCTCCCCACCTATCCTTCCTCAGCTCTGAGGAAAATGATCACAGCCTATCTAGTCTTTCTTCAAGGTCAAACCAGATGTCTCTTATTGTTCCAAATTAAAAATAATTAATTACAGGCAGATTAAAATCCATTCAGATTCATTTGGGCAGGACAGTTTCAATATTAGACCATCATTAAATGAATCACTTCTTGGATTCTGCTTAGACTAAAATAATCTATAACCAAGTTAAGCTGAACTGGTAGAAGTTAATCCTCTGTTAAATTGATTTTATTTTAGTTACAAAAACTGCTTAGTATTAAGGTTAATTGGAATGATTTTCTACACTGAAAGATGATAAACCTGATCATTATTTCAAAGTTATCAAATCTGGTGAGGACAGGTGTGAGATCAGAGCTTCTTACCTGCAGGGCCATATCAGCAGGTGAAATTCACTGTCTAGTCTTACACATGGAGATGTGACAGTAACCAGAAGCTGTGGAAATATGACCCAGCAGACCTTCAGGCAAAGAAGGGAGTAATACAGAAAGATAAAGTAATTTTTGTGCAGATGGCTTCTTACCTTAGCCATTGGATCAGGTGGAAGGCCAATGGAAAAAAACTTATTCCATATTGCTGCCAGACACAGCTCCTGAATAAAACACATCAGATGCTGTGACATGAATATCAGGTCAGATTGGTTGTGACCCATAAAGTCAAACCAGATATAACCTATTGTTCCACAAAAAATAATAAATTACAGGCAGACTAATATCCATTCAGATTCATTTTTCCAGGCCACTTTCAATATTAAGCCACCATTAGATATACCACTTCCTGAATTCTGCTTAATCTGCAATAATCTGTAACCAAATTAAGATTTATTTTTTTAATTACAAATTTCCTTAGTGTTAACTTTAATAGGAATGACTTTCGACACTGGAGGATCTCCATGACAGTAATAACTAACATTAATCATAGGTGACAACGACAGTGGCGACTGCCCTTGACTTGAGGGTGAATCCTATTCAGGTGCTGAGTTTCTGCCGGGAGTTTTCATGTGACTGACCAGGCCAATTTTTGACTCAGGTTAATGGGTCACTGGGGGCGCAAGGTATCTCACATGGCAGTGGGATCTGGAGTGCAGGAATTCTTTTTCCTTTTTCTTCCTTCTCTGATGATGTCTGCTTCATTTAGACTCAAACCATGATGTAGCTTGATGGACAATTTGTCACTATTTTGAACAATCAGTAGTGAGCTCCTCCTAGTCATTAATGTAATGATATCATGTTTGAAGCAGAGTGTCTTTGTAGTGCTGTCTTTGTTCTTCCTGAACTGAAGACTTGCGACCAGTGATGCTCCTCAGGGATCAGTGCTGGGACTCCTGTTGTTTGGAATATATGTAAATGATTTGGAGGAGAATGTAGGTAGCCTGATTAGGAGGTTTGTGGATGACACAAAGACTGGGTGAACTAGGAATAGTGAGGAGAATTGCCAGAGGATACAGCAGGATAGTGAAAGGCTGGAGGCTTGGGTGGAGAAATAGCAGAGGTCAGACACGTCAGCAGTGTTTACATCGGACTTGTCCTGATGACAATGATGCTTTAACCAATGGTGTAGGCATGGATGTGTATTACAACTAACTTTGATGTTACTGTGCCTCAATACTGGGGACATTACCATGGGAGAGGACAGTCACGTTAGTACATTTGCCCTGCCAGTGGATTTTCAGGACTTTGCAAAGGCAATGCTGGGATAATTCTCCAGGTATGTGAAGTGTCTGCTGTACATCACCAACTGCTTCTGATGTGTATAGGAGGATGGGGACCATGGCTGCTGCATAGACCATGAGCTTACTGCTGAGTTTGAGATCTCAGATTCTGTTTCTCAGGGGTCCAAAAGTCAGCACTGGAGTCAGTATTGGATTTAATTGTCAATATCTGTTTGAGAGAGTAGGCTCCTGAGGTATGGGAAATGATCCATGTTGTCCAGGGATTCGTCATAGATTTTAATGGTCAGATGGCAGTGTTGTGTGATAGGAACAGGTGAGAAGCAAAACATGAAAATGAAACCCTAGCAGCTTTGGTTCGAAAATTACAAGCATTTTGAATCAACTCTGTTTGCTGCTTGTCATTTCTGACTTCCAAGCACCCAATGTTATTTCAGATATTACTGATTTCTTGCTATATATACATCTTCTTATTTATAGATCACCTGGCCATTGTGACACAACTGATAAAGGTTTGAATCAGCAACTCTGGAAGAAAAACCCTCTGGTCATTTGGAACTTTAAGCAATCATTTCCCTCTCCTCTGGGTCCATCTTTTGATTCCTGCTCTGTCCTATTGTCATCTCATTTTGACGTCAACTGTTCTCCTGCTTGCCATAATCACTTAATAAAAACCGGAAGAACTGAGGATGAAAGAATTCAGAAATAAAAACAGAAATTGCTGGAAAAGCTCAGTAGGTCTGGCAGCAACTGTGGAGAGAAATCAGAGTTATTGTTTTAGGTCCAGTGATACTTCCTCAGAACCGACCACAACACTTCCTCTTTGTTCTTACTTACACAACTGAATCTTTAATAAAAGCAGCATTCTGCAAATGTAGCAGACCTGAGACAATATTAAAAATTTCTGGAGGAACTCAGAAGATCTGGCAGCATCTGTAGAGAGAGAAAATCAGTGTTAACATTTCAAGTCCAGTATGGCTCTTCATTGGAACATGTCTTCAACTGAAGAGTCAAATTGGATTTTTTAAGTTGATTTCTCCACAAAGGCCACTGAGTTTCTCCAGTACTTTCAGTTTTTATAACTAATCCTTTTCTCAGACTATATTTCATCTAAAAATTTCTGGTTTTGATGGCCATTTACCTGTGCTGCTGAATATTTCCAGCTTTTTTCTTCAGATTTCCAGCATCTTACTTTTGTTTCTATTTTAGAAAATATTGGCAGAGGACTGTGTTTGCCTAATTTGGGACCACCTCTGAGCAATCTTTGGCGTTCCAAGTTAGGAGAAAGTTCAGTTGGAACAACTTGATATATAGATGATGTTTGTATACCTGAAAGTTGCCAAAACAATGAAGAGAATTATGAGCATTCAATGTAATCGAAATTCATTTGTCATGTTTGATGTATGTATTAATGATCTGGACGTAGATATGTGGCTAATTTAAAATACTAAACGTTGTAAACAGAAAAGGAACAGACTTCAGGAAGAAATTGAATGATTGGCAGACTTTTGGCAGACTAAATTGAATGCAGCAAACCGTGATGTGATTTGTTCTTGTAGGAATGAGAAGAGACACATGTAAACAAACTCAAACTATTCTAAAGGAGTGGCGTATGGTGGATGGAAACAAGTCTTCAAAAGTTGTAAGAGAACTAAAACATCGATTAAAAAGGGATTTGAGATCCCCGTTTTGGTAATAGTGGTCTGGAGTACAAAAGCTTAACTTTATAAAGCACTAGATTGATCCAGGAATATAATCTATTCAGTTTCCTGTGTCCTACTTGAGGTGCACAATCCCAGTGAGGGCACAGATGAATTTGTCATGAATGGTACCAGGCATGAAAGGATGCTAGTGAAATGTTGATACAAAGAACAAAGAACGAACAAAGAACAATACAGCATAGGAACAGGCCCTTAGGTGTCCAAGTCTATGCTGCCACATTTTGCCCTTCCATATTAAAACTGTCTTCACTTACAGGATCCATTTTCTTCAATTCCCTTCTTATTCATGTATTTGTCCAGGTGTTTCTTAGACAGTCATAGAGTCATAGAGATGTACAGCATGGAAACAGACCCTTCAGTCCAACCCGTCCATGCCGACCAGATATCCCAACCCAATCTACTCCCACCTGCCAGCACCCGGCCCATATCCCTCCAACCCCTTCCTATTCATAGACCCATCCAAATGCCCCTTAAATGTTGTAATTGTACCAGCCTCCACCACATCCTCTGGCAGCTCATTTCATACATGCACCACCTTCTGCGTGAAAAAGTTGCCCCTTAGGTCTCTTTTATATCTTTCCCCTCTCACCCTAAATCTATGCCCTCTAGTTATGGACTTCCTGACCCCAGGGAAAAGACTTTGTCTATTTATCCTATCTATACCCCTCATCATTTTGTAAACCTCTATAAGGTCACCCCTCAGTCTTCAACGTTCAGGGAAAACAGGCCCAGCCTGTTCAGCCTCTTCCTATAGTTTAGATCCTCCAACCCTGGCAACATCCTTGTAAATCTTTTCTGAACCCTTTCAAGTTTCACAACATCTTTCCGATAGGAAGGAGACCAGAATTGCACACAATATTCCAACAGTGGCCTAACCAATGTCCTGTACAGCCGCAACATTACCTCCCAATTCCTGTACCCAATACTCTGACCAATAAAGGAAAGCATACCAAATGCCTTCTTCACTATCCTATCTACCTGCGACTCCACTTTCAAGGAGCTATGAACCTGCACTCCAAGGTCTCTTTGTTCAGCAACACTCCCTAGGACCTTACCATTAAGTGTATAAGTCCTGCTAAGATTTGCTTCCCCAAAATGCAGCACCTCGCATTTATCTGAATTAAAGTCCATTTGCCACTTCTTAGCCCATTGGCCCATTTGGTCCAGATGCTGTTGTAATCTGAGGTAACCCTCTTCGCTGTCCACTACACCTCCAATTTTGGTGTCATCTGCAACTTACTAACTGTACCTTTTATGCTCGCATCCAAATCATTTATGTAAATTACAAAAAGTAGAGGGCCCAGCACCGATCCTTGTGGCCCTCCACCATCACCCTCTGTCTTCTATCTTTGAGCAGGTTCTATATCCAAATGGCTAGCTCTCCCTGTATTCCATGAGATCTAACCTTGCTAATCAGTCTCCCATGGGGAACCTTGTCGAACGCCTTACTGAAGTCCATATAGATCACATCTATTGCTCTGCCTTCATCAATCTTCTTTGTTACTTCTTCAAAAAACTCAATCAAGTTTGTGAGACATGATTTCCCATGCACAAAGCTATGTTGACTATCCCGAATCAGTCCTTGCCTTTCCAAATACATGGACATCCTGTCCCTCAGGATCCCCTCCAACAACTTGCCCACCACCACAGAAAATGTTTACCAGCATGTTGCGTTGTATGGGGAATTTTACCTCTGAAGAAAGGTTGGATAGACTGGGCATGTTTTCATTGGAATGCAAGAGGTTGAGGGGCAACCTGAAACAAGTTTATAAGATTGTGAATAGTATAGATAGAGTGGAAAGCATGAGGCTTTTTCCCAGGGTGCAGGGGTCAATTACTAGGGGACACAAGTACAAAGTGTGAGGGGGAAAGTTTAAGAGAGATGTGAGAGCCATGTTTTTCACACAAAGGGTGGTGAGGGCCTGGAATGCGCTGAGAGGACGTGGTGGAAACAGACACAATAGTAGATTTCAAGACCTCCCTGCCCTCCCCTTCACTGATTGATCACACAGCATTGCCCTTTGATGTGAAGGGCACTGCTTGTCACTGGCCACTCGGGTATTTCCTTTCTTCCTGGTGGTGGAAATTTGGATAAAGTTTTGTGCGCCTTGTGTCTTTCACTGTGTCTCACACCTGCACACATACAATATGGGTGCTGGGGAAAAAATAAGCACTGCCGCCTAACTGCGGTAGTGTGGGGGAAAAAAAGAAAAAAAAACCAACACGTTTTGCTGGTCAGCCTCCTGAGGTCACAGGAAGGTCATGCAGCTTCCACTTAAGTCCTAAGCCACAGGTGGGTTGATGAATAATAGGAGATTGATGGATAACAGGTGTCAATTAGCTCATAATTGAGCCTAATTGCGTCTTGCTCCCAGAGGCCTTTTTACGCTTTGTTAGCACATCGGTTAGGCCACTATTGGAATATTGCGTGCAATTATGGTCTCCTTCCTATCAGAAAGATGTTGTGAAACTTGAAAGGGTTCAAAAAAGATTTACAAGGATGTTGCCAGGCTGGGAGGATTTGAGCTATAGGGCAACGCTGAACAGGCTGGGGCTGTTATCCCTGGAGCGTCAGAGGCTGAGAGGTGACCTTATAGAGGTTTACAAAATTGTGAGGGACATGGATAAGGTAAATAGACAAAGTCTTTTCCCTAGGGTTGAGGAGTCCAGAACTAGAGGGCATAGGCTTAGGGTGAGAGGGGAAAGATATAAAAGAGACCTAAGGGTCAACTTTTTCACACAGAGGGTATGGAATGAGCTGCCAGAGGAAGTGGTGGAGGCTGGTACAATTGTAACATTTAAGAGGCATTTGCATGGGTATATGAATAAGAAGGGTTTAGAGGGATATGGGCTGGGTGCTGGCAGGTGGGACTAGATTGGGTTGGGATATCTGGTCAGCATGGACGGGTTGGACCGAAGGGTCTGTTTCCATGCTGTACATCTCTATGACTCTGTTTCAGTCGGGGAGTTTTTGTGCTGCTGGCAGGCAGATGTCGCCCATCTCCCATGATGAAGTGGGCCTTGTTGGCATGTTTTCTGCCATGACACACTTCATTAAATACAGCCCATATGTGAGTTATTTTGAGACAATGTGTTAAATGTGGTATGTTTTCGAGGAACCGGGCACAGCGCATCTAGGATTCTCAAATTTCCTTAATGCATGCCTGATTAATTCATAACTAATTGAAAGACACGGATTTTCCATTATTAGTCATCATTGCAGCAATTGGTGTATCATGTGACTACAACAACATCGACAATTTAATGAGAAGTCCCAAGCTGCTTCACAGGAGCATTGTTAGACAAAATCTGACACCATGACACCTAAGACGAATTTATAGCAGTCAACCAAAATCTTGGACACAAAGGTCGATATCTGAAAGGAGGAATGCAGGAAAGACAGGTGGAGAAGCATGACTAGGGGACTTGAGCTTGAGGTGTTGAGAACTAAAGGCATAGCCACAATGGCGGAGTGATCAAAACTAGATATGGGCAAGAATCCACAATTACACAACCATAGAAAACTCTCAGAGTTGTGGGGCAGTAGAAAAACCTGTTGTGGTAGGTGCAGGAGAGAGGGGAGGACTAAGACTCAAACTATGGAGGGATTTCAAAATAATGAGGAGAACTTTAATGTCATGATATTAGCTTTAAATCAATCAGCAGTCTTCTTTCATGTCTTGGCTTTCCCTTAAAAAATTGATATTCTTGCAAATTGTTGAGTGCAAGAGTTAGGTCTAAAGATATCAAGTGGTATGGGGTGAAAGCAGGAACAGGGCATATTGAATGGCAGAACAGGCTTCAAGGACTGATTGGCCATTCCCTGCTCCTATTTACTATCTTTCTAAAACATAAAGCTTCAAAGTTAAAAATCACATAACACCAGGTTATAGTCCAACAGGTTTATTTGGAAGTATTAACTTTTGGAGCGCTGCTAATTCATCAGGTAATGAGAGGGGCAGGAGCCATGGTCACCTGATGAAGGAGCAGCGCTCTGAAAGCTTGTACTTCCAAACAAACCTGTTGGGCTATAAACCTGGTGCTGTGTGATTTTTAACTTTGTCCACCCCAATCCAACACCGGCACCTCCACATCATAAAGCTTCAACACAGTGTGTTTCAGCAATATATAATATTGAGATGTTGCTTCATTGTAAGATATTATAGGTCAATGAGCATGAGGGAATAGGTAAACTGAGCTTAGTGCAGTTAGAGTCATGGCTGGCATCATCATTGGTAGTCCCTCACAGATGAGGATGACTCTCTTCCACTCTCGGGGTGAGTGCCCGTACACTTGGAGTGGGTGGTGGTCATGGGAATGGGTGGGTGGGGCATTGGTCTGGCAGCAGGCACCTTTCACTGTTTTCACATGGTTTTGAATATTTTCCAACGCCAAGTCTCGAGCTGTTCAACACCTTCCCGGATGCTCCTTTTCCACTTTGAACAATCTTGGGACAGTGATTCCCAGGTGTCTGTGGGAATGCCACACTTCCCCAGTGAGGCCTTGAGGGCATCCCTGAAACACTTCCTCTGTCCGCCTAGGGCTTGCCTCTGTTTCGGAAGCTGAGAGTAGAGCACCTGCTTGGGGAGTCTCATGACGGTCATTTGGACAACTCACTGAGCCCATCATATTCGATCAATGATGGTCAGTCCCTTGATGCTGGGGATGTTGGCCTGATCAATGACACTGGTGTTGGTGCATCTGTCTTCCCAGCGCATTCACAGGATTTTCCACAGGCAGCATTGGTGGGCCTGCTCCAGCACCTTGAGGTGTCTGTAGACAGTCCACGTCTCAGAACCATGCAGGAGGGCGGGAACCACCACAGCTCTGTAAACCACGAATCTGATATTGTTGTCGTGGCTAGCAGAGTTGCTAGCAAAAACACGACTGAAGGTGTCAGCCGCAGACAAGCTGGTACAGAGGCCATCAAAATGGCTTCAGGTAAACTGGAGGAAATGTCTTTTCCATCTACCCCCATGCCCCATACTGAATATAAATAAAGAGTTGAAAAGCTGGAAGTAAATGAAATGTAGAAAATACTGGAAATGCTCTTTAGGTCAGTTTATGTAGGGAAAGAGAAACACCAAGTTAACGTGTCAGACTTTTATCACAAACTGAAAGAGTAATGTGCCTATTCTGTCTACCCATACTTGCTGAGTATATTCGGCACTTTCTGCTTTTGAAACAACTAAGGAAAGGTGAAGGTGACGCAGACTGGAAACAGCCCAAAGGCAGTCATTTGAGTTTTATGATTTCTACAGCTGTACTTGCTGACTGAAGGATTTCTTAGCAGAACACAATGGAGCAGTAACAATCCATAAGGTAAGCTTCGGCAGGAAAGAACTGCAATCTTGGACACTACTGACAGCCTCATAGTCTCCCAGTCTGCAGGAATGCTGATGGAGGAAATGGAAACTGAACTGAGGTTGCATAATAGCTGCTGATTTAAGAGACCAGGGACATTTCTGTGGCAAGAATACTGGGAGCTTTCTGCTGTGTTTGGTCTGGGATACACCAGACCTGAATTAGCCCCTAAAGTGGCACAAATTGTCCATTCTCCAGCACTGCGAAGTTAAGGTAAATATAGATACATAAGTATTGCTTATCACCCATCATTAGGAGTAAGTTATCAAGAAAAAAGTAAATTACAAGTTAAAAAAAAGTTTTAATGTTGTTTACAATTTCCCTGAAGCATTGGAAAACATTCAAATTGAGGTATGCTGTGATTTAATAATTTTGAAAGCAGAATGGAATATTTCAGAATTCTCATGATTTAAGATGTGGGTTTTTTTTCTGAAAAAAAATGTGGAATAATATTTAAGACAGTTAACCCTTTATTCTGTTGAATAATATTCACTAAACATCCTGCATTGACCCTAAAGTCAAGAGTATTTTGTTTTTAGGTGGTCAAATGTGACCTTCCTTATCTAAGTTGTTGCTGTGATTTTAAAGTTTTTTTAAAAATAATGCTTCTAATAAATCATTATTAGGGGTTGAAAAAAAACTACCAAAGCTAAAACGTATTTTCAACCTTTCGGCCTGTGTCAATAATGTCAAAATTCACAGTCACATTCTGATAAAAATAGTGTTATTAAGATTTTAAAAGGACCTAAGGGGCAACTTTTTCATGCAGAGAGTGGTGCATGTGTGGAATGAGGTGCCAGAAGAAGTGGTGGAGGCTGGTACAGTTACAGCATTTAAAAGGTATCCAGACGGGTATATGAATAGGAAAGATTTAGAGGGATATGGGCCAAATGCTGGCAAATGGGATTAGATTTATTTAGGATATTTGGTTGACATGGACAAGTTGGACTGAGGGGCCTGTTTCTGTGCTGTATATCTCGATGACTCTATCTTCCTGTTTGGCACAAGCTCTGTTCCAAAACTGCCAAAACATAGCAGTAAAATAAGTTTATTCTTATTGCTAAAAATTCACATCGTCTTCCTGGAGTATAAACTTGTGTCAAAATTTTAAAAAGAGCTAAAATGATTTAAAAGAATCCTCCATTGATTTTATTCATGTATTTTTTTTTGTTTTTATCAACTGTGTGTGTTCACGCGTGTCTCTCTCCCCTACTTAAAAACAATTCTGCCAGTTTTCCACAACTCTTTTCCGCATACTTTCTGACTCTGCTGCTTCTGAAGGGAGGGGGTGGCAGTATGCAGGAGGCTCAAGGTGAAGATTGAAATGTTAAAAGTGTTAAATGATATAGCGAGCAACGGGGGCTGGCTGGACGTCGTTGAGTGTTCGATTCCACCAAAGTTCAGCCAACCGTGGCAGTAACTTTTTTTGGGGGGGGGGGTTGACAAAAATGTTTCTTAATAGTTCAGTGACATCACTGGGAGAGGAGGGGGTGCATTTAATAAAAGCTCCTTATCGTTCCTCACCCCTCCATGCCTCTCTCAGCAGGTAGGAACCATCCAGGCACTGACTTATTTTCTCCACCTCTCCCCCCCCCCCCCAGCTCCAGATTCTTGCCCCGTGTCTGGTGTTGGATCGCCCCGGTTTACAGTGAGCCTATCGCCGCCTCATAGTGCACCGCAGCCCCGGCACAATGACCCTCTGATTCCCTTCTCTCTCAAGGTAAGCAATTCTCTTCAATTCATTTCTAGAGAAAGCCCGCGCGTCCTTTCCCTCACCCAAGCACTGTTTTTTTTCTTACAATGAACTTTTAAAAAACAAAATTTGAAAGAAAATTAAACAAAAAGATTATAGTCCTGTTTACTCGTTTTTAATGTGTTTAATTTCCTACAACCTTTGATCTGCACCGAAACATGTATTTTCAAACTATTTGCATGTTGCAACATTTTATTCTTGCTGATTTTAAAAATTATATAATTCGGCTTTCCTTTCAGACTTTTATGCTAAAGTCAGAATGTAGCGATCTTTTTTTTCCCTCTCTGAAAATTTATTAATAAATCATTCTGAGAGACTAACCTCCTCTGATGACGAGTTGCTGGAGTTTGGCACGTTAGTTGTCGATTTTGATTTGTTTACGTCCTGTTCAAGGATTGGAGTAAAAAAAGATGTGACTACAATGCAATGACTTCCTCCCTCCCCATCCCCCTTTCCTCGTACGGCCAGCGTGAGAATCAAATTGAATAAGGAGGAATTTTGTGGACAGTACCTCCTGCAGAAATTTCCTGACCTGAAGGTGTAAGATTTGAAGTTTTGAACTTCGCTAAGCAGAGTTCATGTGAAAGTCCAGGCAGTTTGGCAAGGTGTGGAAACAAGTTAAATATTACTATCAAGACTATAGATTAAAAAAAACGTTTAACCCCTTCTCTATCATTAAGTTTGAAATTATAATTTAAAAAATAACATTCATGATCTCTTTGTTTTCAGTTTTGCAAACAAAATTGTACAAATGGACCAAACACCTGCTCCCATCTCCCACCCCCACTCAAAAAAAATGAAAGACCTGACTTTCTCAGCAACAAAATCAGAATTTGCTGGAGGAACTCAGCAAGTTGGGCAGCAACTGTGGAGAGAAAGCAGAGCTTCTCCAGCAATTTCTGATTTTGTTCCAAATTGGCTTCATTGACCATTGTTTTAATCCTTGACTTTCTATAGGTGTTTCACGGTGCTGCACAGTACTCTAGAGCTAATGAAGTAATTTGGAAGTGTGGCATTGTATGGAATTGCAGCAGCCAATTTGGACACAGCAAGATCCCACAAATAGCAATGTGATAACGGAAAGGAAAATACAAACTTTCACTTGCATTGCGTGCTTCATGGCTGAGTCTCAACCATGTCAATTAAATACTTTTGAAGTGTAGTTGGCAATACAGGATTCACTCAGCCAACTCTTCAAAATAGCATTGTGATAATGACTGCATTACCTGTCTTTGTGAAATCATTGAAGTGATAAATATTGGCCAGAACCTTTGAATTACCTCCTACTCTACATGGAAAGAGCTGAATATGATCTTTCACATACATCTGATGGGACCTCGGTTTAGCCTGGCTCTTTGTGCCTTTAGTCCTGGAGTGCAAGTGAACTCAAAGCCTTGTGTCTCAGTGGTGAGACAGCTGCCAACTGAGCCACAGCTGATGCTAGAAAGACCTGATGATCTGCTTTTAGTAATGGTGATTGAAAGATAAACGTTGATATAATGCCAAAAGTGATGCTGTGATAAAGAGCAAGGAAGCTGAGGGATAACCTAATAGAGATTTATAAAATCATGAGGACCCTGAATAGAGTAAATTGTCAAGGTCCTTTCCCCAGGCTCGGGGAGTCCAAAACTAGAGGGCATGGGTTTAAGGTGAGAGGGGAAAGATTTAAGAGGGACCTGAGAGGTAACATTTTCACGCAGAGGGTAATGCATGTACGGAATGAGCTGGCAGAGGAAGTGGTGGAAGCTGGTACAATTACAGCATTTAAAAGGCATCAGAATGGGTATATGAATAGGAATGGTTTATAGGAATATAGGCCAAATGCTGGCAAATGGGATAAGATTTATTTAGGATATCTGGTCAGTATGGCAAGTTGGACGGAAGGGTCTGTTTCCATGCTGTACATCTCTGTGACTTGATGGCTCTACAAGGTGTATGGGAATCAAAGTAAAAGTCAAGACTTCTTTTAACAAGGAGCAAGACAGTCAGGTCGAGAGTGAGAGAATAAGGGACCAAGAAATGGAAATTTAGTAATAACAATACCCAAATTTTAAAAAGGATGGGAAAAGTACATTTTGTGTTTTAAAATTATTTTGAATGATTACCAGATTGATCAGTTAATGTGACTGGCCCTGATGTATTTATTTAGACTTTGTTTAATTATCCTATTCTGGGAGTGGTAAACTTTAAATACAATGTTAAAAATCACACAACACCAGGTAATAGTCCAACAGGTTTAATTGGAAGCACACTAGCTTTCGGAGCGCCGCTCCTTCATCAGGTGATTGTGATTTAAATACAATGGTTGCCCCAGGAGCTCAAAATTCCTTGAATATGCTAAAAACCTACACATTCCATTTAAAAAGCAAACATTGCATTAAGAGCTCAAGCTCATTGTTGATGAGGAGAAACAATTTGCATTAGCTGCTCCAAAAGCAGTTCTGACCTTTTTGAAGTCAGCTTTTGAGCATAGTTTTTTAAAGACTGGCCTGGAACGAGAGAACTGCAAATAAACCAAACTGCTGAAGACAGTATTTACTGGAAGTTTACCTTTTGAGACACAATTATCCAGGGGACTTTGATTAGGTTGTTTTACCCTTTACACTGTCATGACAGAGTATACCGGAAACTCTCATTGCGAAAATTAAACTTAGTGTACAAAGGTACTGCAAGGGTTAAAATGCCATCAGTTTTGTAACAGTTGTTGCACAAAGAAGTTATGGGAAGCAGGATATAATACAAAAGTGTACAAGGATGTTTTCATGACATTTTGCCCATATTTTTATAAGCTATGATGGATGTTGTGCCACTCAAATGGGCTGCCTTTTCCTGGATTGTATCAAGCTTTTTCAATGTTGCATTGCACCCATCCAGCCAAATAGAGAATAATCCATCACAATTCTACCTTGTGCCTTGCAGATGGTGGACAGGTTTTGGGGAGTCAGGAGGTGAGCTCAATTAGATTAGATTCCCTACAGTGTGGAAAACAGGCCCTTCGGCCTAACCAGTCCACACTAACCCTTCAAAGAGTAACCCACCCAGACCCACTTCCCTCTGACTAATGTAACTAACACTACGGGCAATTTAGCATGGCCAATTCATCTAACCTGCACGTCTTTGGACTGTGGGAGGAAACCGGAGCACCCGGAGAAAACCCACACAGTCACAGGGAGAATGTGCAAACTCCACACAGACAGTTGCCCAAGGCTGGAATTGAACCTGGGATCCTGGTGCTGTGAGGCAGCAGTGCTAACCACTGAGCCACCATGCCATTACTCACAGCAAAATTCTTGTCCTTGAAGCTGTTCTTGTAGCTACAGTATATATATATGACTGGCCCAGTTCACTTTCTGATCAACAGTAAATCTCCAGGATGGTGAAAGCAGGTGGTTCAACAATGGTAATGCCAGTGAATTCCAAGCAGCTGTAGTTGGGTTCTCCCATTGTAGGAGATGATCATTTAAAACCAAACTACTGCAGATGCTGAAAATCTGAAATAAAGACAGAACATATTGGTCTTGCAGTATCCATGGAGAGAGAAACTTTTGAATCCAATGTGACGTCTTCAGAACCTCTTTTTCATAAATGTAAGTGGAAAGGAACTGAACAAGGGGGGCAGAGGGATTGTCAAATCAAGGTAAAGAGAAATAATTTCAGTGGGGCAGGAATAGTCTGAAATGATGGAACTGCCAGGGTAGTCCTGTTGGTGGACTTTAGGAAAAAGGTGGAAATGACTGTGTGAGTAGGGGCACTCTGAGGTGAGAAGCTGTGGATGGGAGATCTCCAGAGGAGATGAAGTCAGTGACAGTCCTGGAATGTTCAGTAGCAGGTTCATGATTCTGAAGGATACAGACTGAAGTGTCTGAAAGCTCAGCTTCTGCAAGTCATAGACCACCATGATAGATGACAGCAGCACCACCCTTATTAGCAAGTGATTGCCTGACACTTGCAATCCAAATGTTACTTGGCACTTACCAGGTCAAGCATGGATACTGTCCACATTGTGTGTGGCCAACATTTTGAGTACTGTGCCTAGTTTTAAACTCCTTATTTATGAAAGGATTTAATTACAGAAACAGTTCAGAGAAATTTGAGGGACTGAGTTATAAGGAGACGTTGGGCAAGCTTGGACTTTTTTCTTTAGAGAGTAGGAGGCTGAGGGGGTATCTTACAGAAGTGTATAAGATCATGAGATGCATAGATAGGATGAATGCACTCCATGGTTTTCCCAGGGTTGGGGAATCGAGAACTAGAGGGTATCAGTTTAAAGTAAGAGGGGAAAGAATAAATGGGAACTGGAGGGGCAACTTTTTTATGGAATGCTCTGCCAGTAGAAGTCATAGAATCATAGGGGTGTACAGCATGAAAACAGACCCTTCAGTCCAACTCATCTATGCCGACCAATATCCCAACCTAATCTCGTCCCACCTGCCAGCACCCGACCCATATCTCTCTAAACCCTTCCTATTCATATACGCATCCAGATGCCTTTTAAATGCTGCAGTAGTACTCACCTCCACCACTTCCTCTGGCAGCCCATTCTGGACACAAACCACCCTCTGCATGAAAAAGATACCCCTTATGTCTCTTTTATATCTTTCCCCTCTCACCCTAAACCTATGCCCTCTAGTTCTAGACTCCCCGACCCCAGGGAAAAAGATTTTGTCTATTTATCCTATCCATGCCCCTCATAATTTTATAAACCTCTATAAAGTCATCCCTCAGCCTCTGATGTTCCAGGGAAAACAACCCGAGCCGATTCAACCCCTCCCTATAGCTCAAATCCTCCAACCCTGGCCAACATCCTTGTAAATCTTTTCTGAACCCTTTCAGGTTTCACAACCTTCTTTCTGATAGGAAGGAGACCGGAATTGCATGCAATATTCCGAAAGTAGCCTTAGCAATGACCTGTACAGCTGCAACATGACCTCCCAACTCCTGTATTCAATACTCTGACCAATAAAGGAAAGCATACCAAACGCCTTCTTCACTAAGGTAAAAACAATGACTGCAGATGCTGGAAACCAGATTCTGGATTAGTGGTGCTGGAAGAGCACAGCAGTTCAGGCAGCATCCAAGTAGCTTCGAAATCGACGTTTCGGGCAAAAGCCTGATGAAGGGTTTTTGCCCGAAACGTCGATTTCGAAGCCAGTTGGATGCTGCCTGAACTGCTGTGCTCTTCCAGCACCACTAATCCAGAGCCTTCT
Source organism: Chiloscyllium punctatum (assembly GCF_047496795.1). Lineage (NCBI taxonomy): Eukaryota > Metazoa > Chordata > Chondrichthyes > Orectolobiformes > Hemiscylliidae > Chiloscyllium > Chiloscyllium punctatum. The sequence goes on along the minus strand of NC_092753.1, from coordinate 82,918,587 downwards.
TCACTATCCCATCTACCTGTGACTCTACTTTCAAGGAGCTATGAACTTGCACTCCAAGGTCTCTTTGTTCAGCAACAATCCCTAGGACGTTATCATTAAGTGTATAAGTCCTGTTAAGATTTGCATTCCCAAAATGCAAAAGCTAAATTAAACTCCAACTGCCACTTCTCAGCCCATTAGCCCATCTGATCAAGATCCTGTTGTATTCTGAGGTAACCTCCTTCGCTGTCCACTGCATCTCCAGGTTTGGTGTCATCTGCAAACTTACTAATTATATCTCTTATGCTTATATCCAAAACATTTATATAAATGACAAAAAATAGTGGACCCAGCACCAATCCTTGTGGCACTCCACTGGTCACAGGCCTCAGGTCTGAAAAACACCCCTCCACCACCACCCTCTGTCTTCTACCTTTGAGCCAGTTCTGTATCCAAATGGCTAGTTCTCCCTGTATTCTATGAGATCTAACCTTACTAACCAGTCTCCCATGGGGAACCTTGGTGAACGCCTTACTGAAGTCCATGTAGATCTGTCCTCACCAATCCTCTTTGTTACTTCTTCAAAAACTTCAATCAAGTCTGTGAGACATGATTTCCTCCACACAAAGCCCTGTTGACTATCCTTAATCAGTCCTTGCCTTTCCAAATACATGTACATCCTGTCCCTCAGGATTCCCTCCAACAACATGCCCATCACCGACGTAAGGTTCATCGGTCTATATTTCCCTGGCTTCTCCTTACCACCTTTCTTAAATAGTCGCACCACGTTAGCCAACCTCGCTTCTTTTATCAACTGTACCAGCCTCAGATTGATCGCTTTCATCACTATCTCCCTGGATTCCAACCCACACCCCCCTCCCCCCCAACCTTACTAGTTTAAATCCTCCCAAGCAGCTCGAGCAAGTCTCCCTTTCAGTATATTTGTCCTCTTCCAATTCAGGTGCAATCCATCCTTCTTGTACAGGTCGCTTCTACCCCAGAAGAAATTCCAGTGATCCAAAAATGTGAATCTTTCTCCCTTACACCAGTTCCTCAGCTGTGCATTCATCTGTCTATATCTTCCCTTCAGAATCTCATCCTTTTCCCTTCCTATGTGGTCAGTTCCAATGTGTAAAATGACCTCTTGCTCGGCCCTCTCCCACTTTGAGAACATTCTGCACCTCTTTGAGACATCCTTGATCCTGATTTGGAGATACCGGTGTTGGACTGGGGTGTACAAAGTTAAAAATCACACAACACCAGGTTATAGTCCAACAGGTTTAATTGGAAGCACACTAGCTTTCGGAGCGACGCTCCTTCATCAGGTGGTTGTGGAGGACACAATTGTAAGGCACAGAATTTGTAGCAAAAGTTTACAGTGATGTAACTGAAATTATACGTTGAAAAATACCTTGATTGTCTGTTCAGTCTTTCATCTGTTCGAATACCATGAAAGAAGTGGAACTATCAACCGACAATCAAGGTATTTTTCAATGTATAATTTCAGTTACATCACACTGTAAACGTTTGCTATAAGTTCTGTGCCTTACAAGTGTGTCCTCCACAACCACCTGACGAAGGAGCAGTGCTCAGAAAGCTAGTGTGCTTCCTATTAAACCTATTGGACTGTAACTTGGTGTTGTGTGATTTTTATCCTTGATCCTGGCTGCAGAAACCTCTGTCTGTACCTTGGACTCGAGAGTCCCTGAACACAATCGATCTCTTGGAACCCGAATTACGCCTCATTGCATTAGAGCCAGTCTCAATATCAGAAACTTGACTGTTCATTTTACATTCCACTGAGAATCCATCACCACTACATTTTCCAAAACAGCATACTTGTCTGAAATAGGGATAGCCACAGAAGATTCCTGCACTTGTGATTGAGGCAGGTGGGTTAACAACATTTAAAAGGCATTTGGAGAAATGGACTAGAAGGGTATGTGCCAAGTGCAGGGAAATGGCGTTACTGTGGATAGACATTTTGGTCGGCATGGACCAGTCTGTGCTATAGGACACTATGACTCTAATATTCACGGAAGTGATTTCTGGCACTCGGAAAGGTTGCATAGGTTAAGCCATAGGTCCATTGGAGCATAGAACAATGAAAATTAATCTTTTTGGAACATATAAGATCTGAAGGTCTTTAAGCTGAAAGGATGTTACCCTTTGCAAGAGGGTCTAGCACATGGGAACACAGTTTGAAAATAAGGTGTTTCCAATTTCTGAAGAAGAAGAGGGTAATGTTTTTGCTTTCAGATAGTGTTGCATCTGTCAAATTCCCTTTCCAGCAGAGAGGTTGAGGCATGGTAATTGAATATTGATAGATTTAGATAGATTCTTGACTAACAAGGTAGACAAAGGATACGAGATTGGCCAGAAAAATGTGTTGAAGCCACAATCAAATCACCCATGATCATGTTGAATATTGAGCCAACTAAATGGGCCAAATAGTCTCTTTCTGGTCCTAGTTCATAAGTTTGCGGAAGGGAGGGACTACCCAGTAAGGTGGAGGAGCCTAGAGAGAAAATTCTACTTTACCTAATATAACTGCTGATGTCTCAATCACTGATGACGGAACACTGAGAAAAATATGTAATCTCACAAAGCTATATGTGAGATTTGTAACTAGGACAGGAATTTTGAACGCAACAGGCTGAGGGAAGAGAGCCAGTGAAAGTTGCCGGTCACTCTGATCAATCCCCCCTCTTTACAGTGGCTCTGCAATCCTACCTCTAAGAAAAAATCATGGCTTCAAGTGCCAATTCAGGGATTCGGGTACAAATTCTCCCCTGACACTCTATTGCAACACGAATGAAATGTCCTGCACACTCAAAGGTGGCATTATTAAAATGAGATGGTAAATTTTCTATCCTTTTCAGGGATGGATGGAAAATACCCTGTGACATTAATTCGAAGAAAAACGATGGGAGTGTCCTGATTAATCTTTATACTGTGGCTACTGTCTAAAACAAATTATCTGACTCTTTGACCACATTTTTTGATCGTCTGCCCTAATATTGCCTTATCTGGTCAGTGTCATATCTTGTTTTATAATGCTCGCGTGAGCACCTTGAGAAGTTTAGTTATGCGAATCGGCACTCTACAAATTCAAATTGGTGTTGGCGGTTTGTTGCATTGTTGTTTGTGTGATCTTGCCATATGCAATTTATTTATTTACAACAGTTCAAGAGCACTTCATTGTCAGTAAAGTACTCTGGGATGGCCTGAATTTCTGCAACGGATATATAAACGTATGAAAAGCAAAGAGTTTGATGTGCTTGAACTTAGAGTCATACAGCATGGGAACAGACCCTTTGGTCCAACTCATTCATACCAACCAAGTTTCCCAAACTAAACCATTTGCCTGAGTTTGACCCATATTCCTCTAAATCTTTCCTATTCATGTACCTTTCCAAATGTCTTTTAAGTGTTATTACTGTATGTGCCACTTCCTCTGCCAGTACATTCTACACATGAACCACCCTCTACGTGAAAAGGTTGCCCTCGGGTCCCTTTTAAATCTTTCTCTTCTCATCTTAAACCTATGCCTTCACTTGAAAGACAGGAAGTCATATATGCACCGCACCTCCCAAAAACACCCATGTGATAATGGCCAGATAATCTAAATTTGAGTTGTTGATTGAGAGAGAAATATCGGCTAAGGCATCAGAGATAACCTCCCTGTTTTTTCTCATGCACATTCAGAGAGTTAGTATAGACATCACTGGCTGAATCATGCCTTCTTCTGCACTGTATTAGCATCAAAATGATACCACTTCCAGTAGTGCAGCCCTCTTTCAGTACTCCACTACATTGATGGCCTGGAGCTTTTGGAGTGAGACTTGAACCCACAGTCTTCTGGCTCAATTGAGAGTATGACCAACCGTGTCATTAAGCCTGTGAAAAGAGGTTTAAATCATCAAAAAACTTCCATTGGCCAGCTACAGCCAACTCACTAAACACTCAGAATGTGAGACCACTTTGTGCTGCATCCAGTGCCAAATGTAAAACCTAGAAATGGTACATCACAGTGAATGAAAACTGTACCAACAAAAGGGTAGGGTGATGCTGAGAATGGAGAAAAATGTGTGGAATTATTAAAATGTGTTATACATTTGAATATTCAAAGTTTCTGATATCTGCTTCAGTTTATGCATTGGTAGGTTAGAATGCCTCTCCCTTCCTTGAAATCTCACTTGATACTTTGAGATTGAGAGTGTTTGTTTTCTGTCTAGATGCAGATATTCCTGACACAAAAGTAAATGTGCCTTGCATTGACCAGGCCTGGTATAATCAACAGAAATTTATTCTTATACCTGTTTATCTCTATAGATTATTTAATATCTGATATAGAATTTAGTTTTCTGGCCTTTCCATTGTCTTCTGTGTTGATCTTGCATGATTGTCTGAAAATGTGCAATATTTTTAATCATTTCTTCTGCAAGTTATGTTCTCAGTGTCCAGTAGTCACTGAGTAGGATCATATGGTTAAAAAGCTGAAAATCTTGAATAAAGACAAAATGTTCTGGCTGCATGTTACTCAGAGTCTGAAGCGGGGAAGGATAAGAAACTGCTTCAGGTGAGAGCCTACATTAGAACTGCAATTATAAGTCTGGAAAGATCCTGACATTGCCACAAAAAGACAAATCAGGACATGCTCAGGTGAGTACAGCTCTCGCATTCCTGGGCATGTTCTGGCTTTTCTTACATCAGGGACTTCTGTTGGACTGTGCTACTTGTGGTGAAGTGAAGGTTGCTGAAGTGTTACTGCTTTAATCACTGATCTGATGCTGATTTACCTGCTCTTTATTTCCAAGAATTGTCTGTACTTGGCACCAATGATCACTTTCCTACTACCTTCAAATGTTGCAGAAAAATTAACACGGTAAGCCCTTTATAACTTTTTCAGTTCCGAGGTAACTGATAGATAGCACTGCTGTCATCTCTGAGTCAGAAGCTTGTGGTTTCAATTCCCATTCCAGGACTCAATCACCTAATCTAGGCTGACACTTAAAAGCAGAATTAAGAGAATGCTGTGCTATTAGGGTTAGATTTTGGATGAGATTGTAAACCAAGGCCCCACTGCCTGTTCACATTGATGTAAAAGGTTTAATTGTGACGGAAGATGGACCAAGATCTTCTGATAATATGGGCAATGGTCATCCTTCAATCAACATTATGTGATATACACAAGGCCTGGGTTTAGGGGTGATCCCTAGTTCAAAGTTTTCAATTATCAGAGATATCTATTTAAGCACAGATTTGTTTGGGTGACATAACTGAAGTATTAAAAATAATTAAGTCTTCAGATTATACATGGAAAGACATTTTGAGCAAGATAGTTTGGATCGTAATTCTATTTGGTAGTGCACAAGACAAGCATGTCTCATTTGTCAGTTTTATTTGTGGAATATTGGGGAAGTTTTCTTTTTACAGGGGATTATTGGTACTTAAGCTGGCAGAAAGTGAGGACTGCAGATGCTGGAGATCAGAGCTGAAAAATGTGTTGCCGGAAAAGTGCAGCAGGTCAGGCAGCATCCGAGAAGTAGGAAAATCGACGTTTCGGGCAGAAGCCCTTCATCAGGAATTAGGCTGAGAGCCTCGGGAGTGGAGAGATTGAGAGTATGAATTCTTCTGAGGATATAATACAGTAGTGGTTTGCAGTTTTGAGAGAGTGTGGCCCTCAGTTGAGGCATAGCTGACTGTAAAGAAGTTAAGTGGTGGTGCAAGTGTGGAGCAGAGGATTCGGAAGGAGGTTTAGAGTATGAATTCTCTCTTCCCAGAGGCTCCCAACCTCATTCCTGATGAAGGGCTTTTTCCTGAAATGTCGATTTTCCTGCTCCTTGGATGCTACCTGATCTACTCTAATTTTGACTGCAACCTCATAGCTCCCTAGTCCTGAACAGCTCACTTCTACCTTCTTCCCAAAATGCACTAACCAGAACCGTTATTTCAGTCATCCATCGATAATCATCTCTTTCATATATATCCACCATTCTTCTGACCACCCTGCCACTTTAGCAGGTTCCATTTTCATGGTCCAACCTACCATTCCTTCATCATGATGACCAGTCTTCCGACATTTCCATCCACCATGGGTGATTTGAAGGCTCTCTGCTCCTTTCTTGAACTGAAGTGCAAAAGGGTGCAGAAAAGATTTATAAAGATGTTGCCAGGATCGAAGGGTTTGATTTATAGGGAGAGGCTGAATAAGTTGGGGCTATTTTCCCTGGAGCATGAGAAACCGAGGGGTGACCTTGTAGGGGTATAAAATCATGAGGGGCATGGATTTGGTGAATAGCCAAGGTCTTTTTCCCAGGGAAGGGCAGTTGGAAACTAGAGGGCATAGATTAAAGGTGAGGAGGAAAGATGTAAAGGGAGTAAGCGGCAACTTTTTCATGCAGAGAATGGTACATGTATAGAATGAGTTGTCAGAGGAAGTTCTAGAGGCTGTTGACAACTTTTAAAAGACATCTGGATGGGTACATGAATAGGAAAGGTTTAGAGGGATATGGGCCAAGTGTTGGCAAATAGGACTGGAATAATCTAGGATATCTGGTTGGCATGGAAGAGTTTGACCAAAGGGTCTGTTTCAGTGCTGGAAAACTCTATGACCATGGCTCTAGTCTTTATCCACCATTCACTGTCCTGTATCTGGATGAACTTCTTTTCTCATTTTCCAACTTTCTTGTGAACAATGCTCATTTCATCCAAATAAAAAGATATTGGATCTGAGCTGTGCTTCCCTTTTTTTGAGGTGCATGATACATTCTTCCTTCTACCCTTCCATTCCCAATCCATTGAGGACTGTTTAGGTGCCACTTCTTGCTCGTGCCCTGAGCTAGAAAACTCAATATTGCTTTCAATTTCCAAGTTTTTCTTGTTTTCACATGTCTGACTCTTCGAAATACCTTAACATCTCTGTCCCCATTTATAGGATTGACCGTCAAAAAATGATAGCCTACTGATTTCCATAACTAATCATACTGCACACTAGCACACCTTTAAGTGCTGAAAGAATTTCATTCCATACTTTGTTGTATTGAATGCACTCATACAGTCTTTCTTATCGGTGTTTCTGACATGTCATTCTTTTCCCTAAACTGAGGACACTCTGCCACCATAGTTGACAGCATCCTCAAGTATGCCCATGAATTTTCCTGCAATTCTCCTCTCATCCTTTCTATATTATCTCAGTCCCATGAATACCCCTTTCACCCACCAACCTCTATTATTTTCCACCAGCTCCATTGTGATGCCATCACTGAACACATTTCCCTTTCCCTTCCCCTTTCACCATTCTGATGTGATGCCAGCTTTCCTTTTTAAATCTAGACTTTGGTTCTCATTGATCAAGGTGGTTTGAACCATTATGGCTGGCACAGTGGCTCAGTGGTTAGCACCGCTGCCCCACAGCACCAGGAACCCAGGTCCACCCTCAGGTGACTGTCTATGTGTAGTTTGCACATTCTCCCCATGTTTGTGTGGGTTTCCTTTGGGTGCTGTAGTTTCCTCCCACAGTCCACAGATGGACAGGTTAGGTGGATCAGCCATGCTCAATTTTCCACAGTGTTGAGGGATGTGTAGGTTAGTGGATTAGCCATGGGAACAAGGTTAGGTGGTAAATCTGGATGGGATGCTCGTCAGAGGGTCGGTGTGGATTTGATAGGCCGAATGGCCTCCTTACACACTGTGGGGATCTATGATTCAATGATCAACAAAGGCAACAGCAAACCTGTTCAAAAGTATATGGTACCTGGCCCTGTTAAAACACAAACTATCTGACTTGTACAGATCCCACCTTTTCTAGACTGGTTTCCATTGCCCCAAGAATCTGAAGTCTTCCCTTTTGTACTGTATCTCCAGGCCAGCATTTAATTGCACTATTCTCTTATTTCTGTGCTTACTAGTGCATGGCATCAGATACAATCTAGAGATTGTTACTTTAATTTTCTTCCTAGCTTTCTAAAATCTGCCTGTTCAATCTTATGTTTGGCCAATCTTATCCACCATGACGGGGTCTCCAAGCCCTCCATTTCTTCCTTTCCCGATGTCCCCAACAGTACCCTTCCACTGACACTCTCATTCATTTGGCTAAACTGGTCCTCACCCTTTAAAATTTCTCCTACTTCCTCCAGACCAAAGGGGTAGCCATGGACACCCGTATGGGCCCCAGCTATGCCTGTCTCTTTGTTGGCTACGTAGAACAGTCCATCTTCCGTAATTACACCGGCACCACTCCCCACCTCTTCCTCCGCTATATTGATGACTGCACCAGTGCCACCTCGTGCTCCCGCAAGGAGGTTGAGCAGTTCATCAACTTCACCAACACATTCCACCCCGACCTTAAATTCACCTGGACCATCTCTGACACCTCCTTCCCTTTCCTGAACCTCTCCATCTCCATTAATGACGACCGACTTGACACATGTTTTACAAACCCACCGACTCCCACAGCTACCTGGATTACACCTCTTCTCACCCTACCTCCTGCAAAAATGCCATCCCGTATCCCCAATTCCTCTGCCTCTGCAGTATCTGCTCCCAGGAGGACCAGTTCCACCACAGAACACACAAGATGGCCTCCTTCTTTAGAGATCGCAATTTCCTTTCCCACGTGGTTGAAGATGCACTCCAATGCATCTCATCCACATCCCACATCTCCGCCCTCAAATCCCACTCGCCCACTGGTCCTCCCCTTCCGCCCTACCAACCTTCGCATTAACCTTATCATCTGTCGACATTTCCGCCACCTCCAAACAGACCCCACCACCAGGGATATATTTCCCTCCCCACGCATTTCCACTTTCCACAAAGACCGTTCCCTCTATGACTACCTGGTCAGGCCCACACCTGCCAACAAACCACCGTACCCCCCAGCACCCTCCCCTACCACCGCAGGAACTGCAAAACCTGCGCCCACACCTCCCCCCTTCCCTCCATCCAAAGCCCCAAAGGAGCCTTCCACATCCACCAAAGTTTTACCTGCACATCCACCAATGTCATTTATTGTATCCGTTGCTCCCGATGTGGTCTCCTCTACATTGGGGAGACTGGACGCCTCCTTGTGGAGCGTTTCAGGGAACATCTCCGGGATACCCGCACCAATCAACCCACCCTGTGCCCCAACATTTCAACTCCCCCTTCCACTCTGCCGAGGACATGCAGTTCCTGGGCCTCCACCACCACTGCTCCCTCACCACCTGGAGGAAGAGCGCCTCACCTTCCACCTCAGAACACTTCAACCCCAGGGCATCAGTGTGGACTTCACCAGTTTCCTTATTTCCCCTTCCCACACTTTACCTCAGTTCCAACCTTCCAGCTCAGCACTGTCCTCATGACCTGTCCTACCTGCCAATCTCCCTTCCCACCTATTCACTCCACCCTCTCCTTCCCTCTGACCTATCACATCCATCCCTACCCCCATTCACCTATTGTACTCTTTGCTACCTTCTCCACAGCCCTACCCCCTCTCCCCTCCCCTCCCCTCCCCCCCATTTATCTCTTTACCCTGGAGGCTTCCTGCCTCTATTCCTGATGAAGGGGTTTTGCCCAAAACTTTGATTTTCCTGCTGTCTAACCTGCTGTGCTTTTCCAGCACCACTCTGATCTAAACTCCGGTTTCCAGCATCTGCAGTCCTCACTTTGGCCTGTTCAATCTTAAGCCTCTTTCTACCAGTCTGATATGAATATGGACCACAACATCTGGCTTTTATTTTGCCATGCAGATGCTGTGCAGCCATGCAATTACATCTTTGATCCTTGCACCAGGAAGACAACATTCCATCCTCGCTTCACATCTGTGGCTGTAGAAATAGCTGTTGGTTCTCTAGACTATTTAATATCCCATTACTATTGCTTTTCTGACCACTCTTGCTGTTAGAAAGAGCATTCTGAGACTTGGACCTGGAGATGGTGAAGAAACCGTGATATAGATCCAAGTCAGAATGGTGGGTAAAACAGAATTAGTGTTTTGAGTCTAATGTGGCTGTTCTTCCAAAGAAGTCGAAACATGAACTCTGTTCCTCTCTCCACTGAAGCTGCAAACTTCTCCAGCGCTTTCTGTTTTTATATTAGTTTTTATATTACCTGTTGGTTAATGCTTGTGGTAAAACAGTAAAACACTGAAAGACCCCTTTCCCTGCACCTACACCCTCCACCTTGGGTATTCTTACTCTGCTGAATTATTTACTGACAATCTTCCCTATCTTCTATTTGATGAAGCGCAGCTTTAGTGCCTATTTATATAGATGGCATGCTATCTGTAAGTAAGCATGCTTCGACCTGTTCACAACCATAGAAAGTATCCCACCATCTCAGCAATTTAAGAACAGTCACTTAACATTACCCATACTTTCTGAGCATATCCCTTTCTGAAAGAAACACCCAGAGTAGAAGTGCATTACTCAGCTTGTCTTTGTGTGTTTTATTCAGAAACGCACATGTTGAGAACTGTGCATTCACCAGAAAGTGTCTGGTAGCTGTGTTTCTTATCAGTACTTTCCCTTTCACCAGTGAACTATGAACATTTTCTAGATTTGTGGATTTCATGCACATAACAATCGTGTGTGTGTGTGTGTGTGTGTGTGTGTGTGTGTGTGTGTGTGTGTGTGTGTGTGTGTGTGTGTGTGTAGTTTTAGTGTAATAAAATATCCTAAAACACTGTCCAGGAGACAAGAACATTATAACATGTGACATGACTGAGACCCACAACACATGGCTATTTTAGAGCAGATGGCCAAAAAGCTGGTTAAAGAGACCAGTTTTACAGTACATCTTAAAGGAGGAGAAAGAAGTAGATGATATGAAAGGAAATTCCAGACCTTAAGGTGTGGCCACCAATGGTGCGGAGATTAAAATTGAACTGAATTGGATTGAATTGTATTTATTGTCACGTGTGCTGAGGCACAGTGAAAAGCTTTGTCTAGTGAGCAATACAGGCAGATCAGAGTTAAGTAGCATAGCTAAGTAAATAATAGATAAACAGTGGCAAAAACAAAAACACAGGTACAGGCAAATGCTAAGAGTTTGTGAGTCCATTCAGTATTCTAACAACAGTAGGGTAGAAACTGTTTTGAAACTGGCTGGTGCATGTGTTCAGGTGTGTGTACCTTCTCCCCGATGGTAGAGGTTGCGGGAAAACATTACCAGGGTGGGATGGATCTTTGAGAATGCTGGCGGCCTTTCCCTGACAATGAGCCTGGTAGATGGATTCTATAGATGGGAGGTTGGTCTATGTGATTGTCCAGGCTGAGTTCACCACTCTCTTTAACCATCTCCGATCTTGAATGGTACAGTTGCCATACCAGGTAGTGATACATCCAGACAAAATGCTCTCGACAGTGCACCTATAAAAGTCGGAAAGGTATTTGCCGTCATGCCAAATTTCCTCAGCTGACTGAGGAAAAAGAGATGTCGTTGGGCCTTTGTAACCCGTGTGTTCACATGAAGAATTCAAGAAAGCTTGTTGTTGATGACCACTCCCAGGAGCTTGATGCTGTCCACTCGTTGCACCTTTGTGCTGTTAATGTGTAAGGGGGCATGAGTAACATCCTGCCGAAATGTGCAAGAGACCTGATTTAAAGGGCTGCAGATACCTTGGAGGATTTTGCAGGTGGACAAGATTTCATACATCTTCTTTCTCAAGAAACCTTTCATTGCTCCTTATGGAATGTGAGTAATAAATGATGCAAATACTCATTTCCACACTTGTGAACACTGCCCGGTTCGTCTCAATAAGTTAAAGACTTCATCAGAATGGAAAGCAATGGAGAGCCATTATTGTCCGAAGTAATTTTTCCTTATTTGCAGATCATGCTCAGGCAACCCGAAGATACAGATTTTCTTCTGCTCGATCAAACATTATTATGGAAGTCTTCATATGTATCTCTGAGATTCTGAACTCTACTTATAATTTCTAATTCTCTGCCTCACTACAACTCTGACCTCTTTCTCTTTGGTCTCCTGCAGTAGTCTAAAAAATCTCTCAACAGAGTATTGATGATGATTTTTGATCATTAAGCATTTTCCATCTTTCTGGACTTGCCGTCAGCTGCTGCTCAAGATAAGAGTTGCTGGCACCATCCTCTTTAAGTACAGAGAACTCCAGGGTTTGGTAGAGTGGGATAGAGGAAATTGTCTGACTAGAAGTGTCAGTTGTAGCTATCAGTATTTAGTTTATAACATAGTAACAATTAGTTCTAGATTACATTGAACTGATAGACAGACCTGGAGGATCATCAGTTAGGTCTCAATCCTTCGAGCTCCTGAGTTGCTCTACACATAAGTCCTTATGACATCATCATAGTAAGTGGTGCTTATGATACTCCTCAAAGAACAAAGAACTATACAGCATGGAAACGGGCCCATCTGCCCTCCAAGCCTGTGCCGACACATTCACCCTTCCATTTAAAACTGTCTTCAATCACAGGATGCGTATCCCTCTATTCCTTTCCTAGTCACGCATTCGTTCAGGTGCTTTTCGCAAGCTGCTATTGTGTCTACTTCCACCACCTCCCCTGGCAATGTGTTCCAGGCACTACCACCCTTTGTGGGAAGAACTTGACTCACGCATCTCTTTTAATCTTCCCCCTCATATCTTGAACCTGTGTCCCCTAGTAATTGACTTCTCCACCCCTGGAAAACGCCTCATATGTTCCGTGCCACTCACACTCTTATAAAGTTCTATCAAGTCACTCCTCAACCTCCTGCATTCCAGTGAAAGCAAATCCAATTTAGCCAGCCTTTTCTCACAGCTAAAATCCCCTATACCAGATAACATCCTAGTAAACCTTTTCTATACCCTTTCCAAAACATCCACAGCCTTCTGGTAGTGTGGTGACCAGAATTGTACTAACCCTCTCAGAACAAAATATACAGCATTACTCTGCAAACTCTTTTTCTAATTATTGATATCATACCTAAAAACATAATCACATCTGCAACTACCCCATCTTCCATCTTCCACAAGGCTCTGCCTTTTCAAAATCAGATGATCTGGAGGCGTCACCATTATCGAAGAGCATACTTTACTCAGACTTGGGAAATTGATAGTTTGCTGAGTGGAAGACTATTGATATTGGTTATTTTGCTGACAGCCTGAGGTCAGTCAGTCCTTTTAAACTGGAGGATCCTTAATCTTGTGGATTTTGATTAGGGAAGCCAGCTCTCCAGCTGAAACAGGCATTTTCCTCTTTACAGTATCTTGATTAATTGGACATCGGTCATCCCTTTTCAGCGGTTGCTTCCAAGTAGTTGTATGCACCAGATCATCAATCTGTGTTAGCAGATTTGTATTCTCACTCCACCTTTTGATCTGTGCTGTAAACCTCTTATTTCAACCTGGTTATTGGCTTGGACCCTCTGCTTCACCCTCAACACTTGCATTATTGGTGAAACCACCGTATTTACTTCCTTTCTGTTTGAAGATAGCTTCTGTCATTATTACTGAGGACTTTTTCGAGGGAAATAAAGAAATGAATTGTTATGCTTGAAATTACCTCTTCCGAGTCACCTCAGCATCTAACATCAAATGTGAATCTGTCTCATCTATTTGTTTACCAGGCTGTGTTGCACTTTGAGTTGCATCAGTTATAAATTCACCAATTAGTTAGTTGAAGTATACTTTCATGGGCTATCTCATTGCTCGTTTTCCCTCATAAATATTGCTAGCTGTACAGTCTGAGTGCTCTTCCATGTTAATGATAGTGGAAAACATTTATGCCAATCCTGTATAGCCACAGGTTCCCACCTCATTAACAGTATGAAACAACTATCTTATCCCAGTGTGACTGACCTGTGTGGATTCTGATCTTGTCTTAGGTTCTACCATGAGTTCAGGGTGTGCTATGTAATCTTCTACTAGCTGACCTTTGATTGGTTGTTCCTTGATTTGCTGTTCATTTACTTGTTATTCCTTAACCAGTTGCTTCTTAATGTTATATTTTGTAACTCCAACCCTTCTGTCATTTGAATAAACTTGAGGTCAAGAGTAAAATTTATGATTGTGATGTGTGTATATATAGGTCTATTATTTGGTGGCCTCTGTATGAGAAAGTTGCTTGTAACGAGCTTTTAATCTTAAGAGCTATATACTTCCTGGACGAGGAGTGGCAGATGGAGTTTATTTTAGATAAATGTGAGGTGCTGCATTTCGGAAAAGCAAATCAGAACAGGACTTATACACTTAATGGTAAGGTCCTGGGGAGTGTTGCAGAACAAAGAGACCTTGGAGTGCAGGTTCATACTTCCTTGAAAGTAGAGTCACAGGTAATACATAGACAGTCTTTTCCCTGGGGTGGGGGAGTCTGGAACTAGAGGGCATAAATTTAGAGTGGGAGGGCAAAGATAGTAAAGAGACCTAAGGGGCAACTTTTTCACATAGAGAATGGTGCGTGTATGGAATGAGCTACCAGAGGAAGTGGTGGAGGATGTTAAAATTACAGCATTTAAAAGGCATGTCTTGGGTATATAAATAAGAAGGGTTTAGAGGGATCTGGATCAAGAATGTGGTGCTGAAAAAGCACAGCAGGTCAGGCAGCATCCAAGGAGCAGGAGAGTCAACGCTTTGGGCATGAGCCTTTCATCAGGAATCAGGTTAGGATATCTGGTCAGTATGGATGAGTTGGACCGAAGGGTCTGTTTCTGTGCAGTACATTTCTATGAGTTGAACTATTGCTGCTTGTAGATAGTGTTTTCTTAACCATGGCTCACCATCTGATAGTAAAGTGAAGTCACCCCAGTGTCTAACTTTAATTTCTTTCACTGGAGTGTAGGAGATTGAGGGATTATAAAATCATGAGGAACATGGATAGGGTGAATAGTCAAAAGTCTTTTTCCAAGGTGGGGGAGGGGTCAGAAACTAGAGGGTATAGAGTTAAGGTGAGAGGGGAATGATTTAAAATGAGGGGGATCTTTTTCACACAGAGTATAGTGTGTGTATGGAATGAGTTGCCAGAGGAAATAGCAGAGGTGGGTACAATTCTAACATTTAAAAAAACATTTGTACGGGTGCATGAGTAGGAAAGGTTTAGAGGGATATGGGCCAAACACATGCAAAGGAGACTAGTTCAGTTTAAGATACTGGTCAGCGTGGACGAATTGGACCAAAGGGTCTATTTCCATGCTGGCTGACTCTGTGATGTCAGAGAGCCCTCTGAAGTGTTTGATGTCTGCTATCTCAGGACTTTACTGCCCTCAGTAGTCAGAATTAACCTGCACTTCTCAGTTCAAAACCACTTTTCATTGTTGCACAAGTGACTGTACAAGCTCAGCCTAAATGTATAGCACATGATTAAGATTGTTTTCTTTTAAATGTAATTATTCTTATAATGCCACTGAATGCACTAAACAGACTGGTATCCATCCTGTACTTCTGTGTTTAGTGATTCATGTGCATTAAATCCTGTCATTCACACATTGTCAACGTAGCCTTGGAGCCCTCTAAATACAGCATGCAAGCATTTCATGAATTTTTTTTAATATTGTTGAACACAACTTTAAACTTCTGTATTGAGACCACATTTTGGAAAATTGATCATTTGTTTTTATTAGATTTAAATTTCCATGATCATGTCACACTAACTTTCCTTACAAACCTTTTCACGACAAGACCCAAAAAGGGGTTTGATCTGTTGCTGAAGATTCCAACTTTTACTGTGGGAATTAATAAAGACAAAAGAAAGAAAAGGATTGTATCGTCCATTTCACAACTTTTTGAGTCAATGAAATACTTTTGAAACATAGCCACAGTTGTAATGCACGAAATATTAAAAATATGAACTGAAATTTCCATACCTTCACTGCAAATACAGCTTACGAGACTCCAGTTCGTGAATGTAATATTGTGATGAGGGATAAAGATCTCCAAATCTCAGTTGAAATAGCAATTTCTTGCATCAATATTTATCCGATGCCATGAATGCAAATGTTCACCTGAAGTAGCTTCAAGTTGAATGCGAATAAGAAACCAAATTTATTTTTGTCAGTGGTGCAATCAGTCATATTGATGAAAACTGTAATGATAAATCTGAATAACCCATTACAGCCAAGTCACTCCATAATGCTCCCAATGTAATGAAGAGTCAAGGACAAGAAAAGACAAATCTGTCTGACCTGTGGCTAAGTGTATTTTGAAAGCCCCATGTGATTCACTGCACTACCTTGTTTGGAAAATTAATCCAAATTCTTTCATTATTTCCATCAAAAATTCTTCATTTAAATGAACTTAAAATTTACATTTTGTGCTTACATTTATACCATCTAGTTTTGATGTACTTCTAAGTAAATTTCTGGTTGAAAAAGAACGATGTAATATACCATGATTTAAAAAGATAGCAGAAAGAATACCCTGTATTTTAAAAGTGTGTTATGGTGTCATCAGACTGTTTCAAGGTGCTGCAAGCAACAAATGACAAGGTCCCAGACTCAGTACAATGGTGGCTGTCTCATTTCTGAATCAGTAAATTGAGGGTTCAAAACTTATTCCAGACCTCTGGGGATAGAGGAGTCTATTCAGCCCATTGAGGCTGTTCAGTTAGATGATTGGCTAATCTGTACCTCAACCTGCCTTAAGCAGGGTGTAGGACCATTCCGCACAGCCACTTTGGTGCAAGCGACTTGGTGCAGCCGGTTTGGCCCAACCCATTTTGGCGCATACCCATTTCGGCACAAGCGATTCGGCGTAGCTCTTATTTATTCCTTTTCAGGCTTACTTACAAGCATTAATGAAAGCAATAAAAAGAAAAATAATGTTTATCCTCTTCATTAAAAATGTTAAAAAGAAAATAAAAATGAAAGAAATAAGGCAAATACAAAATTGTTGATGGCATTTTAAAGGGTTTTATTTTATTTTAATAATTTGTACATCAATATGTTTTATTTTAATATATTTTAATAATTTTAGTAATAGTAGTTTAATAACCACTACTGAATAACTATAAAACAGTTCTGCGCCGAAATGGGTCGTGCCGAATCGCTCGCGCCAAAGTGGCTACGCCGAATGGTCCCACTCTGGCCATAAGCACCATCTTTTAAAACCAAATTGACAGATAATGCAGCTGCTGTTTTCTGGCAACCATCTCTTTGCCACGGTTTTGAAAGGTTGTTTAGATGAGTATCCCTGGGACGTTGGGGGGGGGGGGGAGGGGAAAATAGTTTCAGATTTCTGCTGTACCTTGTGTGAAGAAATAATTCCCAGTTTCACTCCTGACAGGCTGAATTCTAATTTTATGATAATGCTGTCTCATTCCCAATCCCTCACCATGGAAATAATTTGTCTTTGTCCACTTACCTCAATCTTTTATCTTTTTAAACTTCTTGATTTGATCTCTCCTCAATACAAAAGGGAACACAAGCCAAGTTTATGTGACCTGTTCTAATAATTTAACCTTTTTAACATTCTGGTGAAAATGCCTATCCCTCTAAGCTCAATGCCTGAGTTAAGGTACTTAGAATTGAATATTATACTCCAAATTGGTCTGAACAAGGCTCTGTTTCACTGAATCGTACACTCTCTTGAGCTGCTCGAATTTAAAATGATGCCTTATGTCACACTTTAAGAGAGCCAGCTTTAAGATGGAAACAATGTCTTATTTGCCTCCTGGGGTGAATGTAAAAGAATCCTAAGACATTGTTTGAAGAAGATCATTGAAGCTCTTTCATAATGTCTTGGCCAACATTTATTCCTTAACCAACACTACAAAGCAGTTTAATTCGTAATCACAAGATAAATGTTTTTCCACATAACAGCAGTTCATCATTGGACACTTTGAGATGTTCAACCGTGCTGTGCAAATGTGATTCAAGAGAAACCTTTTTCACACAGTGAGTGCTTCAGATCAGGAAGGCACTGATTGGAGGTGTGGTGGAGGCAGGTTCATCTGAGGCATTTATGAAGGCAGAGGATGATAATTTGAATGGAAACAAGGTGCAAGGTTGTAGGGAAAGCAGCACCAGATTGGCACTGAGTCAGATTGATGATTTAGAGAGCCAATGCAGACAAATTAGCCAAGTGGCCTTTTTCTACGTCATAATACTTCTGTTAAGGTTCGATCTGCAGGTGAGTCCTTTCTTTCCAAATGCCACAGTCATTCTGTGCATAAGTATTATCCTACACACCACATCAAGAGAGCAAACAGCTAAATTTGTTCTAGTGGTGTTAGTTGAGAGAGGAGTGTTCAGGTTATTGTTAAAACTGTGTGTGAAGAATCAGGTTATGGTTCAGCCAGTGTGATTAGTTAACTCATGTGTAGCAATGCCAAAATGAGAACTCAGTCCAGGAACTCCATTACCTAGAGCCATAGAGTCATAGAGATGTACAGCATGGAGACAGACCCTTCAGTCCAACCCGTCCATGCTGACCAGCTATCCCAACCCGATCTACTCCCACCTGCCAGCACCTGGACCGTATCCCTCCAAACCCTTCCTATTCATATACCCATCCAAATGCCTCTTAAATGTTGCAATTGTACCAGCCTCCATCACTTCCTCTGGCAGCTCATTCCATACACGTACAACCCTCTGCGGAAAAAAAGTTGCCCCGTAGGTCTCTTTATTTATATCTTTCCCCTCTCACCCTAAACCTACGCCCTCTAGTTCTGGACTCCCCCATCCCAGGGAAAAGACTTTGCCTATTTACTCTATCTATGTACCTCATAATTTTGTAAACCTCTATAAGGTCACCCCTCAGTCTCCAACCCTCCAGAGAAAACAGCCCCAGCCTGTTCAGCCTCTCCCTATAGCTCAAATCCTCCAGCACCAATCCTTGTGGCACTCCACTGGTCACAGGCCTCCAGTTTGAAAAACAACCCTCCACCACCACCCTCTGTCTTCTACCTTTGAGCTAGTTCTGTATCCAAATGGCTAGTTCTCCCTGTATTCCGTGAGGTCTAACCTTGCTAATCACTCTCCCACAGGACCCTTGTCGAATGCCTTACTGAAGTCCATTTGGATTACATCTACTGCTCTGCCCTCATCAATCCTCTTTGTTACTTCCTAAAAAACTCAGTCACGTTTGTGAGACATGATTTCCCATGCACAATGCCATGTTTACTATCCCTAATCAGTCCTTGCCTTTCCAAATGCATGTACATCCTGTCCCTCAGGATTCCCTCCAACAACTTGCCCACCACCGAGGTCAGGCTCACCAGTTATAGTTCCCTGGCTTGTCTTTACCGCCCTTCTTAAACAGTGACACCACGTTAGCCAACCTCCAGTCTTCCTGCACTTCACCTGTGACTATCGATGATACAAATATCTCAGCAAGATGCCCAGCAATCCTTCTCTAGCTTCCCACAGAGTTCTAGGGGACACTTGATCTGGTCCTGGGAATTTATCCACCTTTACCCATTTCAAGACACCCAGCACTTCCTCTTCTGTAATATGGACATTTTGAAGATGTCACCATCTATTTCCCTACAGTCTATATCTTCCATATCCTTCTCCACAGTAAATACTGATGCAAAAAACTCATTTAGTATCTCCCCCATTTTCTGCGGCTCCACACAAAGGCAGCCTTGCTGACCTTTGAGGGGCCCTATTCTCTCCCTAGTTACCCTTTTGTCCTTAATGCATTTGTAAAAACTCTTTGGATTCTCCTTAACTCTATTTGCCAAAGCTATCTCATGTCCCCTTTTTGCCCTCCTGATTTCCCTCTTAAGTATACTCCTACTTCTTTTATACTCTTCTAAGAATTCACTCGATCTATCCTGTCTATACCTGACATATGCTTCCTTATTTTTCTTAACCAAACCCTCAATTTCTTTAGTCATCCAGCATTCCCTATACCTACCAGCCTTTCCTTTCACCCTGACAGGAATATACTTTCTCTGGATTCTCGTTATCTCATTTCTGAAGGCGTCCCATTTTCCAGCCGTCCCTTTACCTGCGAACATCTGCCCCCAGTCAGTTTTCGAATGTTTTTGCCTAATACCGTCAAAATTGGCCTTTCTCCAATTTAGAATTTCAACTTTTAGATCTGGTCTATCCTTTTCCATCATTATTTTTAAATCTAATAGAATTATGGTCGCTGGCCCCAAAGTGCACCCCCACTGACACATCGGTCACCTGTCCTGCCTTATTTCCCAAGAGTAGGTCTAGTTTTGCACCTTCTATTGTAGGTACATCACGTACTGAATCAGAAAATTGTCTTGTCCACACTTAACAAATTCCTCTCCACCTAAACCCTTAACACTATGGCAGTCCCAGTCTATGTTTGGAAAGTTAAAATCCCCGACCATAACCACTCTATTCTTCTTAACAGATAGCTGAGATGTCCTTACAAGTTTGTTTCAATTTCCCTCTGACTATTACAGGACTATAATACAATCCCAATATGGTTATCATCCCTTTCTTATTTCTCAGTTCCACCCAAATAACTTCCCTGGATGTATTTCTAGGAAAATCCCCCCTCAGCACAACTGTAATGCTCTCCCGTTATCAAAAAATGCCACTCCCCCTCCTCTCTTGCCTCCCTTTCTATCCTTCCTGTAGCATTTGTATCCTGGAACATTAAGCTGCCAGTCCTGCCCATCCCTAAGCCATGTTTCTGTACCTGCTATGATATCCCAGTTCCATGTTCCTAACCATGCCCTGAGTTCATCTGCCTTCCCTGTTAGGCCCCTTGCATTGAAATAAATGCAATTTAATTTATTAGTCCTACCTTGTCCCTGCCTGCCCTGACTGTTTGACCCGCTTCTGTTCTCAGTTGTACCCGTCTCAGATCGATCTCTTTCCTCACTATCTCCCTGGGTCCCACCCCCCCCCCACCTTACTAGTTTAAATCCTCCCAAGCAGTTCTAGCAAATTTCCCTGCCAGTATATTAGTCCCCTTCCAATTTAGGTGCAATCTGTTCTTCTTGTACAGGTCACTTCTACCCCAAAAGAGATTCCAATGATCCAAAAATGTGAATCCTTCTCCCATACACCAGCTCCTCAGCCACGCATTCATCTGCTCTATCCACCTTTTCCTGCCCTCACTAGCTTGTGACACCGGGAGTAATCCAGGTATTACTACTCTCGAGGACCTCCTTTTTAAATTTCTGCACCTTTACAAAATACTTGCATTCATACAGTACATCTTCTGGTATCAAGACTTCCCAAGCACTTTACAGGCAATACACTACTTTTGAAATATAGACACTTCATAATTTTGGTAATACAGGATCCAATTTGTGTAAAGCAAGCTTCCACAGCAAATAATATAATTATGAACTGATAATCTGCTTTAGTGATATTTATTGAGGAATAATAACTGTCAAGCATAACACTAGATGTAACTCCTTTGCTTTTCTTTGAAATATTATGATGGAATTTATTAGAGCCACACGAGCAAACAAAAAAAGACATTGAAGTAAAAATACCTTTTTTATATCTACCCAGATAGGACTTCTGATTAGCTATCACTTGAAGGATGTCACCTTTGATAGTCTTTAGTTTGTGGAATTCTCTTCCCAACAAAGTAGCGGAGGCTGGACTTTTGAATTTATTCAAGACAGAGTTTGCTGGATTTTTGATAAAACGAGGGACTAAAAGGTTATGTGGGGCCTACAGCAAAGTGGAGCTAAGCCACAGCCAGATCAGCCATTATCTTATACAATGAAGCGGCTCAGTGGCTCAGTGGTTAGCACTGCTGCCTCACAGCACGAAGGACCCAGGTTTGATTCCAACCACCGTTCACTGTCTGTGTGGAGTTTGCACATTCTCCCCCGTACCTGCGTGGGTTTCCTCCGGGTGCTCCGGTTTCCTCCACAGTCTAAAGATGTGCAGGTTAGGTGCATTACTCTGGAGTAAATGTACATTAATAGAGTAGGAAAATTGGTTTGTGTGGGATACTCTTCGGAGGGTCAGTGTGGATTTGTTGGGCTGAAGGGTCTGTTTCCACACTGTAGGGATTCTATGATGGTGTTGATTCAAAGGGCTGAATGACCTACTGTGGTCCTTGTTCCTATCTTGTGACAATGCACCACTCCTCCACTATTATATTGTAGTATGATGACTGGCTGTAAAATGTTAAAGTTGAGAGTGTGGTGCTGGAAAAGCACAGCAGGTCAGGCAGCATCCGAGGGGCAAGAGAATCGACATTTAGGGTAAAAGCCTTCATCAGGAATTCCTGATGAAGAGCGTATGCCCTAAACATGGATTCTCTGCTCCCCGGATGCTGCCTGACTTACTGTGCTTTTCCAGTACCACACTCTCGGCTCTGATCTCCAGCATCTGCAGTCCTCACTTTCTCCTGTAAAATGCTAAACAATGGATTAAGCTCATGATTGTGTAATGGCTGCTCTCTTGCCAACATTTTTTAAAAAATCTTGACATTCCTGAACAAATTCATTGTGCATTGTTTTTTAGGACCCAGTAGGTAAACATATAATGCATTCAAGGAACAGATCTAGACTTATTATTCAGACCTGGGGTAAGACTTAAACTTGTAGCCTTTTAACTCAGCATTGAAATTGAAACCAACTGAACTAAGCCATCCAGCCCAAGCAAGAGTTATGCTCAGTTTCTGTATATTCATTAATTAGCATTGGACTACACTCCTGGAATTTCCTGTCTAAAAATATGGGGTGATTAACTTCACTGCTTAGCCAATCAGTTGCTAAGTGCTGACTGGCAGAGCAGGTTTTCTTTGAGATGGTATTTCTGTCTCCCCCTCCCGATCATCTCCAGTCCTGTATATTGTAAACAAGGAATGAGTGGTCAGAGTTGGGACAGGGCAGAGGTAGGTCTCAGTAGGTTTGGTGAAACAGTAGAAGGCTCACCACAAGAAAAAAATATTGCTTTTGGATTTCCTTTCAGGAATCTGGAAGAAAACAAATTTCTGAATTTAAGGAAAAGCTCAGCAGATCAGGCAGCATCTGTGGAGGGAAAGCAGAGTTAACGTGTTGGGGCCAGTGACCCTTCTTCTTGTGAACTCATGTTCTGAAAATTTCTGATTTTGTTTGCATCATCTGCAGTTCTGTTTTGTGTTTTTTTTAAGACAAAATTCCATTTCTAAAATGAACAGAACATTTTCACTCGAAAAAAACAAAAGCAAAAGCCGAACATTTTTATGAAATCAGTGAAATATATACCTTTCAGGGTAAAGCCCTCTCACCCCTCATTATTTGTTCAGAGGATCCCTGTCAACTGAGGTTTGTACTTTGTAAAATATATAAACTTGATGAGTAGCTGAATGATTAGCCATTGATGTTGCGTGATGGAAGTTTAGTACAATGACTCAAAGTCTTTCTTGTGCCTCAATAAATGAACAAGGTGAAGTCTTTGAGACATTGTCCTTCTAACAGTCAATTCTGCATGTATCCTAATCCCATTTCCACAGATCAACAAAAAAACATTTGCCAGCTCTTCATATTGAATAATGAAATAGAAGAGGAGAAGCTAAATACAGTTGAGCACCTTTCGGAGTCATACTCACTGATCGAGTTGAGATTAACTAGAAAAGGGAAAAGCGAGTCCAGGAATTAAAATCAGAGTTTGGATTATAGCACCTTTGGAAAAATGGAGAGTGAATTAGCTAAAGTGTGATGGATGGACAAATTAGTGTACAGAAAATTGGAGCGATCTATATGTACAGTAAGAGCGATGAAGCTGAAAGCCCATATGAAAAAAAAGGTCAAAAGTGGATGAGTTAGGGATAAACTAAGAAGGTAGTGAGATAATTTCAAAAAACATAGAAAGAAACAGTCACTTCTTTTCTTAGGACTGTCAGTAAAATAGGAGCTGCTAAAGTTGAATTGAGATTCCCAGGGGAGAGACGATTCTCACTTTGTAGGTGATACGTAATCTGGCAGGAAGGTAAACTGTATTTCTTATTGGTCTATACTGATCTAAGGAGAAGGATGTCAAGTTAAATCCTGAAGTGATTGCTTAATTTAGGTAATACTACTCAGATGAAAGCTTTAGATAAACCAAAGGAAAACTAGCCTGCAAACCCAATGTAATCCATTCTAAACTTCTGAAGGATAAACGATGGAATTAGCGAGGCCCTAAATGTTTTAAATAGAGAACTCTATATGAGGCTGGGCTTGTGTCAGAGGACTGTAAATATCCAATACACTATCATTTTAAATAATAGAGATGGAGCAATATGGTAATTATAAGCCATTTAGCTTAAACACAGTAATAGAGAAAATGTAAGAGAGCCTAATGATATGAAATAAACACAAATTTAGATCAACTGATAATTAAAACAAATCAGTATGGATTTTAAAATAGACTTGTGTAACACAAGTCTCATAAAATTTGTACATGATGTAACTGATATGGTAAATGAAGGAAATGTCAGAGGATATCATGTACATGGACATTAGCAATGGGCAACATAGAAGATTACTAAAGAATATGACATTAGTGGTCGGACAAAAAAGTGGATTGAAACTTGGTTACAAAGAAGAAAACATAATGAGGTAGAGATATGGGGCTTTCTCCCATAAGAGTAAAACACAATACAGATTTCTAAAATTGTAGTGTTTAAAAGTATGGAAGGATGGAACACAGCAGATGTAAGTGAACAGTTTCTATTAGTTGAGAGACCAAAAGCAAGGAGGTGGACATATAAAATTGAATGTAAGTTATTTAGAATGGAGAGTAGTTTATACGGAGAGGTGACTTTTTTCCAGACCCAGAATATCTTGTGGTCAGCCTACTGAATTAGAGGGGCTGGATAAGGCATCAGGCAGTCTGTCCACCCTTAGGCCTATTAGGATCTTAATTTGCTAATTATCTGCCACTTAAGAGCTTCAGTCTGGCAGTGGAATTTTTCAGATTGTGGGAGAAGGTGGGGAATGACAAGCAACTCACAGCCAGAGGGCCCATCATGTTTTTTGCCAAGTATACCAGCTCCTGAAGTTGCACAATCTTAAAACCAAAGGTTCTACTTCATTTGCAAGAGTTCATAACCCTAGTCATTTTCTCGGATCCCAGTTAGTTACGTATTCCTTTGTTGATGAGAATAAAATAATTCTTTGTTCTTTGTAGCCTCCCTCACCTACTCCCTGCACAGCCTTCGTGCAATCTCCTCTCCCTTCCCATACTCCTCTTGCAGGTCTCTTCTCTCCCATCTCTTGTAATCTCCTTTCCCTCTCCATACCCTCCTGCAGCCTCCTTTTCCCTCTGCGAACCCTCCTATATCTGCCTCCTTCCTCACCCCTCCCCTACCTGATGCATCCACCGGGCCCAACAGATGGATATGGAGAAAGTCTGGGCTGGGGAAAAAGTCACCACCCCCACCCCACCTGACTTCCAGCGTCCTGGCCAAAGTCATCAGCACTTTATCCCTTAAGGAGAAAGTGAGGACTGCAGTTTCTGGAGATCAGAGTTGAGAGTGTGGTGCTGGAAAAGCACAGCAGGTCAGGCAGCATCCGAGGAGCTGGCAAATCGACATTTCGGGCATAAGCTGAAGGGTTTATGCCCGAAATGTCGATTCTTCTGCTTCTCAGATGCTGCCTGACCTGCTGTGCTTTTCCAGCACCACACTCTTGGCTCTATCCCTTGACCCCTGCCAGCTCTTGGCTTTCAGTGAGACCCTGGACCTTAGTTCCCAGTGTCCTGGACACTCTGTTAATGCCAGCATGGACTTTCCGACTGCTCCAATGACAGAAGCCTAACCCCTTCTCTGAGGCTCCGTCGCCCTCATCATTGTTAGATTCCTTTTTTTTTAAGATTATTTTAAGTGTGGAAACAGGACCTTCAGCCCAACAAGTCCACACCAACCCTCCGAAGAGCAATCCACCCAGTCCAGTTCCCCTATATTTACCCCTTCACCTAACACTACAGGCAATTTAGCATGGTCAATTCACCTAACCTGCACATCTTTGGACTGTGGGAGGAAACCAGAGCACCCAGAGGAACCCACGCAGACACGGGGAGAATGTGCAAACTCCACACAGACAGTTGCCTGAGGCAGGAATTGAACCCGTGTCCCTGGCACTGTGAGGCAGCAGTGCTAACCACTGTACCACCGTGCCGCTGTCAGTGACCTCCTAAAGATCTGAGTATGGAGTCCATCCAGCTCTTGGCTTCTATTTGAGCAAAATCAAAACACTTGTGTCCCTTTGAACCATTTGCTGTTGGCCTCCCCTGTTGAAGCCTGCCCTGCATTAGGACCCTTATGCTGCTGGTCCCTGAATCACAACTCAGACTCTTTTTGCAAAGTAGGTTGTGAGCCCTTTCCTCTGGTTGGAGGTAAAGTTCCTTAGTCTGTTGTATTTATTCATGGTCCTGCACTGAGACATTAGTGTTCGACCACCATAAAACCATAAGAAACAGAAAGCATTTGGCCCCACAAGCCTGCTCTACCATTCTATAGGATCATGGCTGATCCAACATTCCTCACATCCACTTTTCTGTCCTTTCCCCATAACCTTTGATTCCCCGATCTACCAATCTCTGCCTTAAACACAAGGACTCTGCTCCACGGTTCTCTATAGCGAAGAGTTTCAAAGACTGACGACCCTCTGAGAGAAGATAATCCTTCACAGCTCAGCCTTAAATTGGCATACCTTAACTCTGAGACTATGTCCTCTGATCCTAGATTCTTCCATGATGGGACACATCCTTTCTAGATTAGATTCCCTACAGTGTAGAAACAGACCCTTCGGCCCAACAAGTCTACACTGGCCCTCCAAAGAGTAACCCACTTCTGTCTGATTAATGCACCCAACACTATGGGTAATTTAGCATGGATAATCCACCTGACCTACACATCTTTGGATTGTGGGAGGAAACCGGAGCACCCAGAGGAAACCCAAACACTGGGACAATGTGCAAACACCACACAGACAGTCACCCAAGGCTGGAATCGAACCCGGGTCCCTGGCGCTGTGAGGCTGCAGTGCTAACCACTGAGCCACCGTGCCGCCCTCAGCATTTACCCCTTAAGAATCCTATATGTTTCAATGAAATCACCACTCACTCTTCTAAATTCCAGTGAGTTCCAATCTGTTTAATCTTTGCTCATATAAGACAATCCTTCCATGCCAGGGATCATCCGAGAGAACTTTCTCTGAACTGCTTGCAATTAAGTAATATCTTCCCTTAAATAATAGGACCAAAACTGCTCATAATATTTCATTTTTTGTCTCACCAGCACCTTGTACTTCCTGACTTTCATACTCCAACTCCCTTGAAATAAGGGCCAATATTCCATTAGCCTTCCTGATCACCTGCTGTACCTGGGTGCTAGTTTTCTGTGTTTCCTGCACAGACCCCTCAAATCCCTTTATGCTGCAGACTTCTGCAGCTTTTCTTCCTTTAAATAATACTCTGTTCTTTTCTTCTCCATTCCACAATGAATAAATTCACATTTTTCCACATTATATTCCATCTGCGAATGTTTTCCACTTGCTTATCGATTGAAAGCTTTTTGACTCTATGATCCTCACAAAGTTGATGAACCTTACAGGTCCTAAGCACAAATTCAGCTATTCACATAATCATGAGAATACCCAAACTTAGCAAGTGGAAGGTATGATCTTCTGTATGCACCATGGAAATGCCAACTTTTAACTTACTTAACCTATCCATAGGAGAAAGTGAGGACTGTTGATGCTGGAGAGTCAGAGTCTGAAAGTGTGGAGCTGGAAAAGCACAGCAGGTCATGCAGCATCTGAGGAGCAGGTGAATCAATGTTTTGGGCATAAGCCCTTCATCAGGAATGACTTATGCCCGAAATGGCGACTCTATGCTGGAGATGTACTGCTGTACTTTTCCAGCACCACACTTTTTTCAACTTTAACCTATCAATATCCCTCTGTAAACTATCTGTATCCTTCTCACAACTTGCCTTTCCAAATATTTTTGTGTCATCTGTAAATTTGGCTACAGTTCATTCTTCCACGTCATTAATGTATATTGTAAACAGTTGCAGTCCCACCACTAACCATTGTGAAATCCCACTGGTTTCACATTGTCGGCCTGAAAATTAACCCCTTATCCCAACTTGGTGTTTCCTGCTCTTTAACTAATTCTCTATCCATGCCAATATATTACCTCCAACAATGTGGGCTCTTATCTTATGACTTAACCTTTATGAGGTACTTGTCAAATGCCCACTGTAGGTGCCTGAAGAAGGTAGAGCAGTAATTGAGTAAGGCTAAATGAAAATTGTCGTTCTTTCTCAGAAGGTATTTTTAATGGTAGCTAATTCTCTCTTTGGCTTCACTATTGGCCTGAGGAAATATCAATAAACTTACAATTTGGCTGCACAGATTTGAAAGCTCATTGACAAATTATAGTCCGTTATCAAATACAACTATGTTCAGGACTTCATGCATGGAAAACATGACCTTAAACACAGTTACTGAGCAAGATAAGAAAAACTGTCTCCTTAAATTGGAAGAGAACAATGTCAAGGCATTCCCATGGTCTTCCTTTGCAAGAGAATTTGAGTAGAGGAGGAAAGATGTCTTAATGCAGTTGTACTGTGTCTTGGTGAGACCATATATGGAGTGCAAAGGTCCAAGAAAGCAAATCACCACCACTTTCTCAAGGGCAGCTAGAGATGAGCAACAAATGCTGTCCAGCCAACGGGATCCATATCCCCTGAAATAATGTTTAAAAAACATTTGATCTCCTTACCAGAAGAAATATATTTGCCATTGAATGAGTGTGGCAGCTTTGTTGTATGAAGAGTGACTGGTGAGAGAGAATCTCATTGAAACATACAATGTTCTAACAGGATTACACAGACTGGATAATGGGATGATGTTTCCCCTGACCAGGCCAGGTCCGGGACAAGAAATCACGTTCTCAGGATACATGATAAGCCATTTCAAACTGAAATGAGAAGGTTTTTCACTCAGAAGGTGATGATTCTTTGGAATTCTTGAACACAGGTCTCTGAAGACCAAATGACTGAATATATTTAAGGAAGAAGAAGATAGATTTCTAGAAATCTGAGGTATCAAAGGGATAGTGGAAGTGAGATGGCATTGAGATGGACTAAAGGATCATTCATGGTCAGGTCGAATAATGGAGCAGGCTCAATGGGCTGGATGGTCTATGTCTGCTCCTATTTTCTATGTTTTGATGTCTAGCTGGAAAGGAGAAGGTGAAAGATGTCCTTTCTTCTTCTATCCATGAATAGTGCAGTTAGTGTCCATATCCTTGAGAAATGCCAGGCTACCATACCAGATAGTGGTGTTCTGGCTAGCACCTGGAAATCAACTGATGTCACTTGTTAATCTGGAGGACATCCAGTCAGAGAGTTTGTGGGATCACCGACTGCACTTTATAGACTACACAATCATCAATAATATGAATGTGATAGTGCTATTTAAAATAGTGCCACAGGGCAGAGGTATTGGGAGACATCCTCTGCTCAACCCTCCCGACAAGACATGCAACTCAGCACACATTCATCATCATGTAACTAAGCCTCACAAAACTTTTGCAACTTTATCACTGGCTAACAAGTATGTTGTGGTTGAAATGGTAGTGGTTAAGGTCACAAAGTCCTTGACTTCTTGAAGAAATCAGTTTGTCCTTACTTGCATTGTTGATGGGCTGCTTCATAGAACAGAAAAATGTGTTGCTGAAAAAGCACAGCAGGTCAGGCAGCATCAAAGGAGCAGGAGAATCGACATTTCGGGCATAAGCCCTTCTTCAGGAATGAGGAGGGTGTGCCAAGCCAGGCTAAGATAAAAGGTAGGGAGGAGGGACTTGGGGGAGGGGTGTTGGGAATGCGATAGGTGGAAGGAGGTTAAGGTGAGGGTGATAGGCCGGAGAGGGGTATCAGAACAGGACTTATACACTTAATGGTAAGGTCCTGGGGAGTGTTGCAGAACAAAGAGACCTTGGAGTACAGGTTCATACTTCCTTGAAAGTAGAGTCACAGGTAATAAATAGACAGTCTTTTCTTTGGGGAAAAGACTACATTTGAGATTGACTCTTAGAGCCATAGAGATATCCAGCATGGAAACAGACCTTCAGTCCAACTTGTCCATGCCGAGTGCATTTTTGAAGGTCAAATGCAGGGGGAAATTATACAGTGAATGACAGACACTTAGGAGTGATGGTATGCAGATCACTGAAGTTGACAGCACAGGTAGGTAAGGTAGTAAAAAAGGCCAATTGCATACGTGCCTTTATTGGAAGCGGCATGGAGTATAAGGATAGACAAGTTATGCTGCAGCTTTATAGAACTTTAGTTAGGCCACACTTGGAAAACTGCGTATAGTTCTGGTCACCACACTACCAGTAGGATGTGGATGCTTTGGAGACGGTATAGAAAAGACTTACCAGGATGTTGCCTGGTATGGGAGATTTTAGCTATGAGGAAAAGATAGATAGACTGGGTATGTTTTCATTGGAATGCAAGAAGCAACCTAATAGCAAGATGCAGGGCGACCGAATAGAAGTTTATAAGATCGTGAATGGCATGGATAGAGTAGAAAGTTTGAGGCTTTTTCCCAGGGTGGAGGAGTCAATTACTAGGGGACACAGGTTCAAGGTACAAGGGGGAAGTTTAAAAGAGACGTGCAAGGGTGGTGAATGCCTGGAATGCGCTGACAGAGGAGATGGTGGAAGCAGACATAATAGCAGCATTCAAGAAGCACCTAGATGAATACATGAAAAGGAGGGGAATAGAGGAATACGGATCCTTTAAGTGAAGACAGTTTTAGTGGCAAAATGTGGTGGCGCACGCTGGAGGGCCGAAGAGCCTGTTCTTGTGCTGTATTGTTCTTTGTTCTTCCTTGTTCTTTGTTACCTGAAGCTGAACTTTGATCATAAAGTTGATTCCTCCTGAGCCTTGCAGTTGGCTAATTAAGATTGCAGGGTGACCTTCTTCAGCCATTTAAGGCTGCCCAACAAAACAGTGTCTGTCATCCCTGTCTACCATTTTAAGTCTGGGCAGTGGACATTTACAGCAATATCTGTGGTCTGGTATTGAATATTCTGATCCATGACTCCCAGAGAAAAAAATGTACCGTGTAATTTCTCTCGAAAAACGGTTGCCTTGTTTCTTCTTAATGTACGTCCTTGTGGTGAGCTTGATATGTTTTGACTGCAACCATGGCTTTCTGTAATATGGGCAGGGTTTCTTCCCAAATGTGGAGTTTTGTTGCACCATCTGTAAAATAGCTGTTGGCACCTTTACTG
Source organism: Chiloscyllium punctatum (assembly GCF_047496795.1). Classification (NCBI taxonomy): domain Eukaryota; kingdom Metazoa; phylum Chordata; class Chondrichthyes; order Orectolobiformes; family Hemiscylliidae; genus Chiloscyllium; species Chiloscyllium punctatum. Next base: position 82,887,504 of record NC_092753.1, on the reverse strand, counting down.
CTTGATTTGTTGCTGCTATAGTGCAATTCTTGTTCTTTTTTATCCTCTATGGTAGTTTCAGTCCTGTTCGGTCTATATTGGGTCCTGAAGCATTGACCCAAGATTGTAAGCAGCTTAGGGTAGAATTCATTGCTCTCATGAGTCCCTGTCAGTGTCCTGAGGTGCTCTCTGTGTTGGGTGGCAGACTGTGTGGCTCTGGCACCACTGCCACCATGTTGCAAAATGAGGTCAGTACTCTTAAAAGTACATGTTAACAGGCATTATTAAACATAACTACTCGTAAGGCATGTTAAAAGAGGACATTGTGCTAGAAACTTACAGACTCAGGCTTCCGTTAGTGTAATCTGGAATGATTGTAATTTAACCCCTTTTGCAAATGCTTAGTAGCTATTGTTAAAGTAAAGGGACAATTAACCTTTTACTGCACAGCAGGTAGTGTGTATTTAAGATTAGTTTGAATAGGTGGATAAAACAGCAAACTTTAAGGAATATGGGAATGATGTAGGCAAATCTAATAGAATTGTGTAGAGGATAATACTGATATAGACTGTAAGAAGAAAAGTGGGTTAAATAGCATTTTCCATATATTTTTCTGTATGAATTACTATTCTGCATATTGACCGTTTGGTTGAGCATTACATTTCTCATGTAACAGACCATTTGTTGTCCTCCTCTCTGTTAGATCATTATCTTTGAAGATGGAGAACACTGAGAACATTAGCATGATCTCCCAAATTGCAAAACGGCGTGTTGTGTCAAAAGATGGCCATAACAATGTGAAAATTGACCAAGTGGATGGTTGGGCCTTCCTTTACCTGCAGGATCTTTGGACCACCGTCATTGACATGAAGTGGCGTTACAAGCTAACTCTCTTCACAGCAACATTTGTGATTACATGGTTCCTTTTTGGCATTCTCTGGTATGCTATAGCATTTGTACATGGGGATTTAGAGTTATTACACCCCCCAGCTAACCACACACCCTGTGTAGTGAACATTGAGACCTTAACAGGAGCATTTCTGTTTTCCCTGGAGTCCCAGACGACCATTGGTTATGGATTCCGCTGTATCACAGAGGAGTGCCCATTTGCCATTATCCTGTTAATCATTCAGTTGGTCATTACCACCTTGGCAGAGATCTTTGTCACTGGTACTTTTCTGGCAAAGATTGCAAGACCCAAAAAACGCTCTGAGACCATCAGGTTTAGCTACCATGCTGCCATTGCCATACACAAGAATAAACTTTGCCTCATGATCCGGGTGGCCAACATGAGGAAGAGTCTGTTGCTACAGTGTCAACTTTCTGGGAAATTCCTGCATAATCATGTCACTGAGGAAGGTGAGACCATCAAACTCAGGCAGGCAAATGTGAATTTCCAGGTGGATACTGGTTCTGAGAGTCCATTCCTCACCTTCCCATTGACATTTTATCACGTTATTGATGAGAAAAGTCCATTAAACAGATACGCATCGGCAAATCTAAGGGATAAAGATTTTGAGCTGGTTGTCATTTTAAATGCCACAGTGGAGTCCACGGGAGCCGCTTGCCAGATCAGAACCTCGTATGTGCCAGAGGAGATTCTATGGGGCTACGAATTTGTCCCTCTTATGTCACTGTCCCCTGGTGGGAAATATCTGGTTGACTTCAGTTTCTTTGACAAACTTAGGAAGAGTTCCAACCCTTATTTTTCCTCTGGAGCGCTGAGGTATGGGGATATTGATAAGCTAAGACTTGAAGAAAAATACCGAGAGGATGAACGGAACACATTGTTCAGTAAGATTCCAACAGTCCATAGCAATGTCTAGTTAAACATTTGCACAAAACAGACCAGCGTAAGGAAGTTTTTAAATCGATAAACACCTGTCTGGTACATAACGAGCCTTAAGCCTTATAAAACAAAAGAATGCATTTAGTCAAAATTAATATCAGAAGGTTCCCGATGATCTTATGTAGCGAGAACAATGTTGATAATTGTGTTAATGAAAAATGTATTATTTTTATTTGATTACTCACTTTGTCAAAACTGTATCATACAATCCATCCAACAGTGTCTGCAGATGGAGGACTCTGGTTCCTGAGCCTAAGAACTTTCTCCATTTTTCCTAAATTTCAATTGTGCCATTCTGCTTGTTTCCTAACAGTTAAAATCTAGATTCTTCACATTGTCTCTTACTTTAGTGTATTTGTTTGTCGAGCCTCCAAACTGGGTAACCAGTTCCTTCCCTCTGTATTGACTCCATTTTATAAACTATCATCATCCATGGTAGGTGTCAACTGACCCAAAGCTGGCTATGCAGTCTGTTACACAGCTTTTATGTTCCTAATCTGAACTGTAATTTTCCTTAACAAACAAAAACAGAAATTGCTGGAAATGCTCAGCAGGTCTGGCAGCATCTATGGAGAGAAATCAAGAGCTAATGTTTCGGGTCGAGTGAGCCTTCCCTAGAACCCATACCCAGAACCCATGTAATTTTCCATACCTGGATTTATAATTAGCAATATGCTTTTAATTGGTAATAGATTGGATTGTGATGATCTAACAACAATGTCTTGATTTACCTAATTGCTGGATCCACACTATTTAATCTTACAGGTTGTCCTATACTATGAATTTTGTGGCTGCCATGCCAGGTATGTTTTTGCTGGTAGTGGGTCATGTAAAATATGATGGGTGGCTAACCCACCACATCTACACCTGATGAATTCCCACAGTAAGGTGTATGGGTGGGTATTGCACCCTAAGCCCACCTGCCTGTAGCTAGAACATTGAAGCCCATTAAGGAGCAGTTATGGTCATAATTCTGCCTCTGCTTCCATAAAATGGTTGGCCATGGAATTTGGACTAACTGGGGCAGGCTGCATTTTCACCAACTCTTGTAAATAAATGGGAATGAAGAGGCATCCCTTTCTATGGGAAATTCCCCCCACACACACATCTTCTCCCCCCCCTCCCCCTCCCCCTCCCCCTCCCCCACATGTCCAAGACCCAACTTCGTTCCCAACCCTACCTGGGATGCTGATCACTCTTCCCAAAATCTTGGACCTAGCTCCACCCAGTGACCATGCTGGTTTCTTTTGCAACTGCAAGAGCTTCTGGCCAATCGGATTGACTGACTGGAAGCTTTTGAGATTTGAGCTTCTTTTCACTAAATGGGGGAAACTTCACACTGAGATCGTTAAGGCCCCCCCCCCCCTCAGTATAATATCGCTGTGGGCCAGCCATTTTTAAATTCAGTCAGTTCACTCCCACCCCTCCATAAAATTCACTGTACAAAGTGTGGCCCATCTTGAATATTTCTTAATTGATAAAAAATAAATGTGAATTATGTAATTGAATAGGTGATTTTTAAAAAAAGTTAATCCCGTAAAAATAATGTTGGTTCTTTTGGTGACATGTTAGTGGGACACATATTTGTAAAAGTTTATATTGATCTTGATGCAACTAATTAGAATATCCTATTAGTGACATACTGTTAATAACTGGAAAACATTTTACAGTTCCTTTAATATGTATGGTTACTGTTTATTTTTACATTTCTGTGAAACGGAGAGATTTATTTAAATTACTTCATGCTTCCACCTATTTATGTCAATAATTAATAAACTAATAATTAATTGAAAAGGTATGGAGCTATACTCATTGTGGACTTTGAGAAATGGAAGCCGAGTTATATGTTAGGTTCTTAGTTAAATGTGACCTTATCTTGCCTTCCAAAGAAATACAAGTAAATGCAATCACTGTGTTGTTATCCTGAGAAGCAAGACCTCATATTTTATTGTGCCTGTGTTTGTTATTGTTTGTATCTTATTGCTTGGCTGCTTTGTTTTTGTAAACAAGGCAAGTCTGGTATACGAGTAGTGTATATTACTCGATGTAGGTGGAGTTGTTGGATGGTGGGACTCCTGATTTCGTGTGAAGTAGGTGTTATCGGCTAGGTCATGCTTTAAGCAATGTTCCTGGTCCCCATTTCTGTTGACCTAATGTTGGAAGAGGTGTGTTAAAACGCCAGGCTGAGTCAAGATCATTTGTTTTAGAGTCAAAAGCTAAAAGTCAAAATGACCTAGTTTAACTCTCTACAGCTTGTTTTGATGTAGATCACAATACACAGTTTCTAATGATGCAATATAGAACATGTATTTACTACATTCTGCTATTTTTGGTATGAGGGCTGGTTGTAGAATGTATAAGCCCCTCTTACAATCCATTATGCTGTTTAACATAGAAGGAGGAAATATTAAGACTGAGCTACTGGACTGGAGTAGTACTAAGTGTAAGAAATGATTTACCAAGATATTGTCAGGTTTGGAGAGTTTGACCTATTGGGAGAGGCTGAATAGGCTGGGGCTATTTTCCCTGCAGTGGAGTCTTAGGACAGACCTTATAGAGGTTTATAAAATCATAAGAGGCATGGATAGGGTGAATAGCCAAGGTCTTTTTTTTCCCAGCATAGGAGAGTCCAAAACTAGAGGGCATAGATTTAAGGTGCGAGGAGAAAGATTTAAAAAGGACCTATGGGGCAACATTTTCATGTAGAGGGTGGTGTGTATGGAATGAGCTGCCAGAGGAAGTGGTGGAGGCTGGTATAATTACATTTAAATGGCATCTGAATTGGTACATGAATATGAAGGGTTTAGAGGTATATGGGCCAAATGCTGGGAAATGGGACTAGATTAATTGAGGATTTCTGGTCAACATGATTGAGCTGGACTGAAGTGGTCTGGTGAAATTGTCACAAGGGAGAGGTGCGTTGCCAATTGATCATTGTTATTGCTTGTTAATAATCTAACTCAGCATAGATTGCAACCGGACGAAACTTGCCATGCGAGCTAGCCATCAGGAAAACTTAATTCTATGGTGGATGCATGTTAATGAACTGCATCCAAACTGTTCATTTTGTTGTAGTTGGAGAGGTGTCCTGATTGAGTGAGTAGGCAGCACAGAGGTTAAGCAGGGTCAGTGATAACAGGGGTTGAGGTAGCTGCAGGTGAATGGGAAGATGTAATCAGTAGTGAGAGTAGTAGAGCATGAGCCTACTGTAATAGATTAGTGGACTCTGTTTAAACTGGAATTAAGTTGGTTGGGATATGGTTAGTTTTAACATGGTTGTGAAGGAAAAATTAGGAGATGATTTAACAATATTTTCTGCAGATCATTACATGTGCATGGGAATTGTGACATCATTAACCCCATCTTCTCCCTCCACCACTGACATTCAGTTGCATCAGTGTGTACTACCTACAAGATGCACTGCAGAAATTCACCAAAGACACTCAGACAGCACCTTCCAGACCCATGACCACTTCCATCTAGAAGGACAAGGGCAGCAGATATATGGGAACACCACCACCTTCAAGTTCCCTTCAAGACATACTCCATCCTGGTTTGGAAATATATCACCGTTCCTTGACTGTTACTGGGTCAAAATCCCGGAATTCCCTCCCGAATGGCATAGTGAGGCAGCCCACAGCAGGTGGGCTGCAGTGGTTCAAGAAGGCAGCCCACCACCACCTTCTCAAGGAAAACTCGGGTTGGGCAATAAATACTGGCCCAGCTAGTGACGCACAAAATGAATAATTAAAAAAAAACATTTGAGTTTGGCGAAATGATTGTAGATTTTCTCCTGCATTGTTCTTGACATTTGCCCTGACATGATAGATGGTGGGACATTGGCACCCAGCTTGTGGGTATGATGCTGGAACTCTTGTCATGCAGACAGGACCTCCTCTTCCCCAGCAATGGCATTGGAGGCCACAATACCAGACCATACCAGCCTGGTCCACCCCACTGAAACAGTTCCAGCCTTCAGAATGGATGCCAATACTGTAGGAAGAAGGTCAATGTTTTTCTCAACTCCACCACTGCCAATGCTGCCATTTCTCTCCAATATCTTGCACTCACTCTATCTCTGTTACTGTACCCACTTCCCACCAAGAATCCCTACAGTGTAGAAACAGGCCATTTGGCCCATTGAGTCCATGCTGACCCTCTGAAGAGCATCCCACCCAGACCCACTATCACTGTAATCTTGCATTTTTCATGGTTAACCCACCTAGCCTCCGCATATGCTGACACAATGGGCAATTTTTTAGCATGACAAATCCACCTAATCTTTAAGACTTTGGACTGTGGAAGGAAACCCAAGCAGATGTGGAGAGAATGAGCAAACTTCACACAGACAGTTACCCAAGGCCTGTGATCGAATCCAGGTCCCTGACGCCATGAGTGCTGACCACTAAGCCACTATGCTGATGAACTCATGTCCTGAGGCATGATAGATTAGTGGACTCTGTTTAAACTGGAATTATGTTGGTTGGGATATGGTTAGTTTTAACATGGTCGTGAAGGATAAACTAGGAGATGATTTAACAATATTACATGTGCATGGGAATTGTGACATCATTAACCCCATCCAAAAGGACTTAAGTTGCTTCATTAGATCACCCTCAACTCTTTATTGGCTAAAATCACCTTAGGGATAAAGAAAAATTTTAATTGAACCATCTGCCTCCTTGATCAAAGAGCCTGATAACAAAGTTTTGGCTTTAAGCGACAAAATTGCCCTTGGCTAAGTTAGTGAAGAACTGTCAGTACTGGTTAACCAAAATAAAGACTGTATTTGGGGTAGACAACTGAGGGAGAAAATGCACTTAAAATGATGGAAAATGATCACCAGAAATAGCCGACAGAAATGTGTTACATGTACAAAACTTGGATGAGCATTGTCAATCTCTAGAAAGAGCCATTTATATGTAATTTTGATATTCTTTTAAGAATACATGTAACTACAAGTAGTTTTGTTATAATGTGGTGGATATCAGGGTAATATGTCTGTCTGCCATGGTGCTCATTTGAAGCTAATGCTGGTATCTCTGTGAGATGATCTTATTGAAATATATAGTATTCTGAGGGAACTTGACAAGGTGGGAGCTGGAAGGATGTTTCCATTTGTGTAGGAATCTAAAATTATGCATGTAAGATTAAGTGGTCACCCATTCAAGAGGGAGATGAGGAAGAATTCACTCTCTTTGATGAACATTGGACTTTGGAATCCTCTTCCTGGAAGATCAATGGTGTCTGGATCATTGCATATATTGACAGCTGTGTTAGATTTTTGATCGAGATGGGAAACGGGGGTAATGGGGGTGTGCAGGAAGGCAAGTGTGTTAAGCAACCACAAGCTTTTCAATTGGTCATTCAGGTTTGAGGGACTGAGTGACCAACTCCTGGTTCTATATGTTATGATATTATCATCTATGATGGATTGTGGTGAGGTAGTCAGAGGTGCAGGGTGGTGGGGGTTAGTGCTAAGAGTTACATGTCATCTGTCATATCAGAAATCGCAAAAGGCTAATAAGGTAAGGATATTTTTGCTTTGAAACTCAATATTCTTAGCCACCATTTTAAACATTTAGCAGAAGTAAACATTATTGTGAAAAAAAATTCATTTAGCAATAGGCCATTTCAAAATGGCATATTGGAGGAAGAGATTCTGGTGAACTCACATTGGAGTGGGTGTTCCTGTTCTGTTTCACAGTACAATCTGTATGATGGAACATAACATCACAAACTTAGATGGCAGTGAGGGTCCTTTCTGTCTGCCTGCCACATTGGACACAAGATGCAAAAAGCTCAGAAACATGTTGTGAATTAGATTTATTCAGGAAATACTCTGAAGAAATTCAATCTCTTTATCTCAAATTGTAGAATTTAGTTGGAAGAAAAAATCATCTCAAATTCACATTGACATGCATGTCACATGCATTAGTGGATGTATTATTATATAATAAACCTCATCTCCACACAAAGGCCTTTATGTCTTTTATATTCTACACACCCATCACATTAACAATTGTTCTGTGAACAAAGACAATAGACAATAGACAATAGATGCAGGAGTAGGCCATTCTGCCCTTCGAGCCTGCACCACCATTCAATATGATCATGGCTGATCATTCCTAATCAGTATCCTGTTCCAGCCTTATCTCCATACCCCTTGACTCCACTATCTTTAAGAGCTCTATCCAATTCTTTCTTAAAAGAATCCAGAGACTGGGCCTCCACTGCCCTCTGGGGCAGAGCATTCCACACAGCCACCACTCTCTGGGTGAAGTAGTTTCTCCTCATCTCTGTCCTAAATGGTCTACCCCGTATTTTTAAGTTGTGTCCTCTGGTTCGGCACTCCCCCATCAACAGAAATATGTTCCCTCCTGCCAGAGTGTCCAGTCCTTTCATAATCCTATACGTTTCAATCAGATCCCCTCTCAGTCTTCTAAACTCAAGGGTATACAAGCCCAGTCGCTTCAGTCTTTCCGTGTAAGGCAATCCTGCCATTCCAGGAATTGACCTTGTGAACCTACGCTGCACTCCCTCAATAGCCAGAATGTCTTTCCTCAAATTTGGAGACCAGAACTGTACACAGTACTCCAGGTGTGGTCTCACCAGGGCCCTGTACAGCTGCAGAAGCACCTCTTTGCTTCTATACTCAATCCCTCTTGTTATGAAGGCCAGCATGCTATTAGCCTTCTTCACGACCTGCTGTACCTGCATGCTTGCCTTCATTGACTGGTGGACAAGAACACCCAGATCTCTCTGAACAGCCCCTTTACCTAATTTGATACCATTGAGGTAGTAATCTGCCTTCCTGTTCTTGCCACCAAAGTGGATAACCAGACATTTATCCACATTAAACTGCATCTGCCATGCATCTGCCCACTCACCTAACTTGTCCAGGTCACCCTGTAATCCCCTAACATCCTCATCACATTTCACCCTACCACCTAGCTTTGTGTCATCAGCAAATTTGCTAATGTTATTGCTGATACCATCTTCTAGGTCATTTACATATATTGTAAAAAGCTGCGGTCCCAGCACGGATCCCTGCGGTACCCCACTGGTCACTGCCTGCCATTTCGAAATGGAGCCGTTAATCACTACCCTTTGTTTCCTATTAGCCAACCAATTCTCTATCCAATCTAGTACTTTGCCCCCAATCCCGTGCGCCCTAATTTTACTCACTAACCTCTTGTGTGGGACTTTATCAAAAGCTTTCTGAAAGTCCAGGTACAGTACATCCACTGGATCCCCCTCGTCCATCTTCCGAGTTACATCCTCAAAAGATTCAAGAAGATTAGTCAAGCATGATTTCCCCTTCATAAATCCATGCTGACTCTGTCCTATCCTGTTACTATTATCCAGATGTGCCGTAATTTTATCCTTTATAATAGACTCCAGCATCTTTCCCACCACTGAGGTCAGACTAACTGGTCTATAATTTCCTGCTTTCTCCCGCCCACCCTTCTTAAAAAGTGGCACAACATTAGCCGCCCTCCAATCCTCAGGAACCGACCCCGATTCTATTGAACTCTGGAAAATAATCACCAGCGCATCCACGATTTCCCGAGCCACCTCCTTCAGTACCCTGGGATGCAGGCCATCAGGTCCCGGAGACTTATCAACCTTCAGACCTAACGGTCTCTCCAACACCAAATCCTGGCAAATAGAAATTCCCTTAAGTTCAGGTCCTTCAGCCACTGTTACCTCAGGGAGATTGCTTGTGTCTTCCCCAGTGAACACAGATCTGAAGTACCCATTTAATTCCTCTGCCATTTCTTCGTTCCCAGTAATATATTCCCCTGCTTCTGTCTTCAAGGTAGTCAAAGGTAGTCAAAGTGATGCACAACTCTAGAAAGGTCATCAATATTTTCATGGAACATTGCTTGAGGTTATTTTCTCCTACTAATAATATGCGCCCTCCTTGATGCAGTCCCTGTCTCATGTTAGAGACCATTTGAAAGATAGTCCCTATTCCTACTGCCCATTGTTCAAACATGAGCTGAAGCAGTACATACCAGGGCTGTCTGTCAATGGATCCATCACCATCCAGTCCTGAACCTGACTCTTCTTTTTTATCAAAAATCACTGAGTAATCTTCTCCCTTCTGAGGGTAATTATAAATTATCCCTCCCTCCTTGGTTCAGATGATCTACAGCACGAATTACCTGCCCACCTCGAGTGCATGCCAATTTCACCCATGGATACCCTGAGAATTTCACCTGGAAACACTCTGGGGAGAGTTCCAGATGAAAATTTCTCCTACTATTCCCAAAGGCCCTGATGTACCTCCAAAGGCCCTGAAAAATTCCTCCGACTTTATCCAGAACCAGGGATCATGGTTAAAGATATGGGGTAGGCCATTTAGTACTGAGATGAGGGGAAATTTCTTTACCCAGAGAGCAGTAAGCCTATGGAATTCTCTACCACAGAATATGGTCGAGGCCATGACATTGAATGTTTTCAAAGGAGTTAACATAGTTCTTAGGGCTAAGGGAATAGAGATAAATTGAGATCAGGCTGCTGAGTTGGACAATCAGTCATGATCATGTTGGATGGCGGAGCATTCTCAAAGGACTTAATGACCTACTCCTCCTCATATTTCTTATGCTTCTATTATCAAGATTTTAAAAAGTTCATTCACAGGATGTTGAGTGTCACTAGAACATAGAAAAGTACAGCACAGAACAGACCCTTCGGCCCATGATTTTGTGCTGAGGATTAATCTTAATGTAAAATAAAACAACCTAACTTACAAACCCCTCAATTCACTGCTGTCCATGTGCATGTCCAGCAGTTGCTTAAACATCCCTAATGACTCTGCTTCCACTACCATCGCTGGCAATGCATTCCATGCATTCACAACTCTGTGTAAAGAACTTACCTCTGACATCCCCTCTATACCTTTCTCCTAATATCTTAAAACTATGACCTCTCATGCCAGTCAATTCTGCCCTGGGGAAAGGTCTCTGGCTATTGACTCTATCTATGCATCTCATTACCCTGTATACCTCGATCAGGTCACCTCTCTACCTCCTTCTCTCCAAAGAGAAAAGTCTGAGCTCAATCAATCTCTCTTCACAAGACAAGCCCTCCAGTCCAGGCAGCACCCTGGTAAACCTTCTTTGCACTCTCTGCAAATCCTCTGTATCTTTCCTATAGTAGGGCGACCAGATTGGGACGCAATATTCCAGGTGTTGCCTCAGTAGGGACTTGTAGAGCTGTAGCAAAACCTCATGGCTCTTAAACTCGATCCCCCTGTTAATGAAAGCCAAAACACCATACTGCTTTCTTAAGCATCCTATCCACTTGGGTGGCAACTTTGAGAGATCTATGTACTTGAACACTAAGATTCCTCTGTTCCTCCACACTGCCAAGAATCCTGTGTTTAATCCTTTCTAGCAAGCCTGTAATCCTCTAAAGCTGTGCTAGATCCTTGCTTCCTCCACCTTATGTAAGCTGCCTTCTTCCTTTTGACGAGAAGCTCCTCTGTTCTCATCATCCAAGGGTCCTTAATCTTGCCCCTTCTTACCTGTCTCAGAGGAACAAATGTGTGCATCACTCGCAACTACTGCTCTTTAAACAGTTTCCACATGTCTGGTGTGCCCTTTCTGTGGAACAATTGCTCCTAGTCTGTACTTCCCAACTCCTGTCTCATAGTGTCATAATTTCCTTTTCCCCAATTAAATATCTTCCTTTAGTAACTGCTCCTTTCCCTCTTCAGGGCTCTGGTAAATGTGAGTCTAGATTAGAGTGGTGCTGGAAAAGCACAGCAGATCATGCAGCATCCGAGGAGCAGGAAAATTGACATTTCGAGCAAAAGCCCTTCATCAGGAATAGAGGTCTCTATTCCTGATGAAGGGTTTTTTCCCGAAACGTTGTTTTTCCTGCTCCTCGGATGCTGCCTGACCTGCTGTGCTTTTCCAGCACCACTCTAATCTAGACTCTGGTTTCCAGCATCTGCAGTCCTTGTTTTTACCCTCTGGTAAATGTGAAGCAGTTGTGATCACTGTCACCAAATTGTTCTCCCACCGTGAGATCTGACACCTAACCTGGCTCATTGCTGGGCACCAAATCCAAAATAGCCTCTCCCCTCATCGGTCTGTCTACAGACTGAGTAAGGAAACCCTCCTGAACACACTTGACAAAAATGGCTCCATCCAAACCATCTGCACTAAGGAGGTTCCAGTCGATATTGGGAAAGTTGAAATCACCATAACAATAACCCTGCTACTTCTACATTTTTCCAAAATCTACCAGCCTATTAGTTCTTCTTCAAACTCCCTACTGCTATTAGGTGGTCTGTAGAAAACCCCCAATGAGGGGCTGCTCCCTTGCTGTTCCTAATTTCCACCCATACTGACTCAGTAGACAAACCTTCCTTCGTTACAATAGACAATAGGTGCAGGAGTAGGTCATTCGCCCCTTCGAGCCAGCACCACCATTCATTATGATCATGGCTGATCATCCACAATCCGTATCCTGTTCCTGCTTTATCCCCATAACCCTTGATTCCACTATCTTTAAGAGCTCTATCCATCTCTTTCTTGAAAGTATCCAGAGACTTAGCCTCCACAGCTTTCTGGGGCAGAGCATTCCATACTCCCACCAGTCTCTGGGTTAAGAAGTTTCTCCTCAACTCTGTTCTAAATGGCCTATCCCTTATCTTTAAACTGTGTCCTCTGGTTCTGGACTCACCCATCAGCGGAAACATGCTTCCTGCCTCCAGAGTGTCCAATCCTTTAATAATCTTATGCGTCTCAATTAGATCCCCTCTCATCCTTCTAAACTCGTGTCAACAAGCCCAATTGCTCCAAGCTTTCAACATATGATAGTCCCGTTATTCCAGGATCTGACCTCGTGAACCTACGCTGCACTCCCTCAATAGCCAGAATATCCTTCCTCAAATTTGGAGACCAAAACTGCAGAGAATACTCCAGGTACGGTCTCACCAGGGCCCTGTACAGCTGCAGAAGGACCTCGTTGCTCCTATACTCGATTTCTCTTGTTATGAAGGCCAGCATGCTATTAGCTTTCTTCACTGCCTGCTGTACCTGCATGCTTGCCTTCATTGACTGATGTACAAGAACACCTAGATCTCGTTGTACTGCCCCTTTACCTAACTTGACTCCATTTAGATTGTAACCTGCCTTCCTGTTCTTGCCATTAAAGTGGATAACCAGACATTTATCCACATTAAACGGCATTTGCCATGCATTCGTCCACTCACCTAGCCTGTCCAAGTCATCCTTTATTCTCATAACATCCTCCTCACATTTCACCCTGCCACCCAGCTTTGTGTCATCAGCAAATTTGCTAATATTACTTTTAATGGCTTTATCTATATCATTACTGTATATTGTAAACAGCTGTGATCCCAGCACCAAACCTTGGAGTACCCCACTGGTCACCGCCTGCCATTCTGAAAGTGACCCATTTATCACTACTCTTTGCTTCCTGTCAGCCAGCCAATTTTCAATCCAAGTCAGTAGTTTGTCCCCAATACCATGTGCCCTAATTTTGCTCACTAATGTCCTCTGTGGGACTTTGTCAAAGGCTATCTGAAAGTCCAGATGCACCATCCACTGGCTTTTCCTTGTCTATCTTCATAGTTACATACTCAAAAAATTTCAGAAGATTAGTCAAGCATGATTTCCCCTTCATAAATCTATGCTGACTCTGACCTATCCTGTTACTGCTATCCAAATGATTCGTAATTTCATCTTTTATAATTGACTCCAGTATCTTTCCCACCACTGACATCCAGCTAACCGGTCTATAATTCCTTGTTTTCTCTCTCCCTCCCTTCTTTAAAATTGGGGCAACATTAGTCACCTGAATCTATAGAACATTGGAAAATGATCACCAATGCGTCCATGATTTCTAGAGCCACCTCCTTCAGTACCCTGGAATGCAGACCATCAAGTCCCGGGGACTTATCAGCCTTCAGACCTAACAGTCTCTCCAACACCATTTCCTGCCTCATATAAATTCCCTTCAGTTCATCCATTACCCTTGGTCCTTCAGCCACTATTATATTGGGAGATTGCTTGTGCCTTCCCTAGTGAAGACAGATCCAAAGTACTTAGTCAACTCTTCTGCCATTTCCTTGTTCCCCATAATAAATTCACCCGTTTCTGTCTTCAAGGGCCCAATTTCAGTCTTAACCATTTTTTTTCATTTCACAAGACTAAAAAAGCTTTTACTCTCCTCCCTTATATTTTTGCCTTCGTACCTCATTTTTTCTCGCCATGTTGCCTTTTTAGTTATTCTCTGTTACTCTTTAAAAGTTTTCCAGTCCTGCGGCTTCCCGCTCATCTTTGCTATGTTATGCTTCTCTTTTATCTTTATACAGTCCTTAACTTCCCTCGTCAGCCACGGCTGCCCCTGCCTCCCCTGAGGATCTTTCTTCTTCTTTGGAATGAGCTTATCCTGCACCTTCTGCATTATATCCAGAAATACCTGCCATTGTTGTTCCACTGCCATCCCTGCTAGGGTATTGAACCATTGAACTTTGGCCAGCTCCTCCCGCAAAGCTCTATAGTTCCTTTGTTCAACTGCAAAACTGACACTTCCAATTCTCCCTTCTCCCTCTCAAATTGCAGGTATCATGATTGATACTCAATCTCAAGCTTATAATCGTACCTTCTCCACATCACCTTTGTCACCTTTAGTGTTGAGTTATCTATTTCTTTCTTAAATGTTTTCAGTGATTTGGCCACCACAGATTCACCACCCTCTGAGTGAAGACATTCCTCCCTGTGTAAATTCTATACCATATCCTGAGACCGTGTTCTAGATTCCCAGCCAAGGGAGCATAGAACATAGAACATTACAGTGCAGTACAGGCCCTTCGCCCCTCAATGTTGAGACACCCTGTGAAACCAATTTGAAGCCCATCTAACCTACACTATTCCATTCTCATCCATATGCTGATCTAATGACCATTTAAATACCCTTAAAGTTGGTGAGTCTACACCTGTTGCAGGCAGTGCATTCCACACCCCTACTACTCTGAGTAAAGAAACTACCTCTGACATCTGACCTATATCTATCACCCCTCAATTTAAAGCTACGTCCCCTCGTGCTAGTCATCGCCATCTGAGGAGAAAGGCTCTCACTGTCCACCCTATCTGACCCTATATTTATCTTATATGTCTCAATTAAGTCACCTTTCAACCTCCTTCTCTCTAATGAAAACAGCCTCAAGTCCCTCAACCTTTCCTCATAAGGCTTTCCCTCCATACAAGGCAACATCCTAGTAACTCTCCTCTGAACCCTTTCCAAAGCTTCCACATCCTTCTGATAATGCGGTGACCAGAACTGCACGCAATACTCAAAGCGCAGCCACACCAGAGTTTTGGTACAGCTGCAGCATGACCTCATGGTTCCGAAATGTGATCCCTCTCATAAGAAGCTAACACACTGTATCCTTTCTCAACAGCTCTATCAATCTGGATGACAACTTTGAGGGATCTGTGTACATGGACACTGAGATCTCTCTGCTCATCTACACTACCAAGAATCTTACCATTAGCCCACTACTCTGTATTCCTATTATTCCTTCCAAAGTGGATCATCTTACACTTTTCTGCATTAAACTCCATTTGCCACCTCTCAGCCCAGCTCTGCAGCTTACCTATGTCCCTCTGTAAACTGCAACATCTTTTGGCACTATCCAACTGTACCAACCCGAGTGTCGTCTACAAATTTACTAACCCATCCTTCTATGCCCTCATCCAGGTCGTTTATAAAAATGACAAACAGCAGTGAACCCAAAACAGATCCTTGCAGTACACCACTGGTAACTGAACTCCAGGATGAACATTTCCCATCAACAACCACCCTCTGGCTTCTTTCAACTAGCCAGTTTCTGATCCAAACTGCTAAATCATCCTCAATTCCATGGCTCTGTATTTTGTGCAGTGGCCTACTGTGGGGAACCTTATCAAATGCCTTACTGAAATCCATATACACCACATCAACTGCTTTACCCTCATCCACCCGTTTGGTCATGTCCTCAAAGAACTCAATAAAGTTTGTGAGGTATAACCTACCTTTCACAAAACCATGCTGACTATCGCTAATCAACTTATTCCTATCGAGATGATTATAAATCCTATTTCTTATAACCCATTCAGCATCTTACCCACAACTGAAGTAATGCTCACTGGTCTATAATTACCAGGGTTGTCTCTACTCCCCTTCTTGAACTAGGGAACAACATTTGCCATCCTCCAGTCTTCTGGCACTATTCCTGGAGACTATGATGACATAAAGATCAAAGCCAAAGGCTTGGCAATCTCTTCTTTGGCTTCAAGGAGAATCCTAGTATAAATCCCATCCAGCCCAGGGGAATTATCTATTTTCACACTTTCCAGAATTTCTAACACCTCCTCCTTGTGAACCTCAATCCCATCTAGTCATAGCCTGTTTCTCAATATTCTCCTCGACAACATAGTCTTTTTATGATTTGGAGGTGCCGGTGTTCGACTGGGGTGTACAAAGTTAAAATTCACACAACACCAGGTTGTAGTCCAACAGGTTTAATTGGAAGCACACTAGCTTTCGGAGCGACGTTCCTTCATCAGGTGGTACTGATGAAAAATATTCCTTTAGCGATTCCCCTATCTCCTCTGACTCCAAGCACAACATCCCACTACTGTCCTTGGCTGACCGTAATCTTATTCTCCTCATTCTTTTATCCCTTAGATATCTATAGAAAGCTTTAGGATTTTCCCTGTTCCTATCTGCCAATAACTTCTCATGTCCCCTCTTTACTCGTTTTAACTGTATCTCGTGTCAAAGCTGCATAGTTTAATTTTAAGCCACGGTCTTCTATCCCAATGAAGCACTCCAGCATGTAATGGGCACTCGTTCTAAAGGACCTCACACAAGATTATTAATTAACCTATTCTCATTGCACAATACCAGGTCTAAGATAACCTCTCCCTTGATTTGTTCCTAACCATAATGGTAAAAAATAAACAACTTGCAAACACCTCAGGAATTCATCTTCCACTATATGCAGATTAAAAGCAACCATGGTTACAATAGTATCCTTGTTAAATGCATTTCTAATTTCAAGTTTAATGTCATCTGCTACCTTATCACTATTGTTTGGAATCCTATTGACAACTCACACTAATAGTTTCCACCACTTGATGTTTCTTAGCTCCATCCACACTGATTTGACATTTAGATTTTCTAAACCAATATCCTTTCTTGCTATCGCACTGATTTCATTGTTTACTAACAACATTACACCACCTTCCTTTCCTTTTTGTTTGTCCCTCATATAGATTGGATGTCCTTGCAAATTCAGTTTCCAGCCCTGTTTAATCTACAACTCCATAATCGCAAATATATCATACCCATTTGCAACTATTTGCGCTGTTAATTCATCCACTTTATTGCCAATGTTGCATACGTTCAGACTCAGTACCTTTAGATTTGTCTTTTTAACATTTTTAGGAGATTCTTAGAAAGGAGATTTTTCCCTTTGGCGGAGGAATCAATGACCAAGGGACATAGATTTCAGGCAAGGAAGCAGAAGGTTTAGAGGAGTTATGAGGGGGTAAAAAACCTTCATCCAGAGGTTGGTGGGAATCTGGAACCACCTGTAATTATGGTAGAGGCAGAAACCCTCATAACATTGAAGAAGGGTTTAGATGTGCACTTGCGATGACAAGACTATGGCCAAGTGCTGAGAAAATGGGTTGAGAATAGTTAGGTGTTTGTTTCAGACTGGTACAGATGCAATGGGCCAAAGGGATTTTTCTTTCTGTGTTATAGATCTCTGTGGCTCTATTACTCTGAATAAATTAGAGGCTCTTCAAGGAAAACAAATCAAATTATTCATATAAGACATTTATTTGAAATTATTCTGGCATTTTACTGTGATTATTTATGAAGACACATAAGAAACACAAAAATGAAGTTCATGTGAAAGCATTGATTTTCTACAAATACCAATTGGAACAATTCTAACCCTTTGATTTCACATAAAAACTAACACCCTTCAAAGCTACAGGAGGCCCCGACATTCATTTTTACCAAAGAATTATTTTGATAACGTAGTTACTGTGATCATTGCAGACAAGCAGGGAGCTAAATTGGGCAGCCCAAGGGCCTGCAAACTGGGAATGGTCAATGACTAATTAATATCTTTTGACATTTAAGTTGCAGGAGAATGCTCCGTTTAGCTTCAAATAGTGCTTCAGGGCCTTTAAATTCTATTTCCATGGCTGCACTGGAATGGAAAGAACATGATAAGGAACATAAAATGAACCTGTGCAAAATTAACAAAACAAGTTCTAAATGCTTTGGCCCATTTTATCCTTGATTGTCTGGAGGGAATCCAATGCAGGTTTTACACCTCAATTCTACATTGAAGTCAAAGGAGAGATTGATGTGTCAACATCTAAACCCAGCACTCCAACTGAAGTAATCCATTTCCCACCTAATGAAGTTGATTTAAAATTGCCCCCTTAACTCTTTCCGTAAAGTAATGGACACAGGAAGTTGATATTAACTTTTTGACGATTCTTTGGACATTGTTGATTATTGTTGATTTCTAAGATATAGACTAAAGATACAGTGTATAGATGAGATAGCAAGCAAATGAAGTCAGTAGGAAAGCCTGTGGGGATGGTTGGACAAGTGAGCAGCGCTCAAATTGAGGGATGACATGTGGGCACTTCAGGATGGAATCCAAAAAGCATATGGAAAATTAAAGGCCATGAATTGGCCATCAGTCTGGAGGAGCGATGCTCCATACAGAATGTATTTTTAAAAATTCAGTCATGCCATGTGACAATGCCAAGCTTTATTGCCTCTCCCTAATTGTCCTTGAACTGAATAGCTTGCACGAATGTCTCAGAGGGCACTGAAGAGTAAACTAATTGCTGTGGATCTGGAGTCATATGTCGGCCAGACTAGGTAAGGATGACAGATTTCCTTCCCCAAAGGGCATCAGTGAATCAGATTGTTATTTACGTCAATGGTTTATTCCAAATCTTTTCATTGAGCTTAAATTTTGCCATCTACCATCATGGGATTTGACTCCACCTCTCCAGTAGCTTGGATTTGGAGATAATTAGCCCAGTGACATTACCATTCTGCCACCACTTCCCGCTGTGCTGAATACCATATTCTGAATCTTTCACACAGGCGTGTGGACCAGACCATGCTGGTGTTCCAACCTCTACCTGTGAAGTCATCTTTGAAGCATTGCCATGCTCTAGGAACCAAATATGAGGACTTTCTTTGAGAGGGTAGGGAATAGGGAACCAGTCTCTCAAATTTGCTGGTAGTGGAGACCCTAAGCATCTTAACTGAACACCCACCACCAGTGCATAGATACCGATTCCAGCCACAGACACCCTGAGAAATTCATTTAGAAATGCAATGAGTGGTCCAGATGAGGTTTGCTCCAATTTTTCCGGCTCTCCTTTACCTCCAAAGGAAAATTCCTCCCTTTTTGTTCGGTGAGAATGTGCAACCCACTACCTTATGGAGCATTGATGCAAAGGGCTTCGGTACACTTAGGAGAAGCTTGATGAGTCCATGAGGGAGAAAAGGAATTAGAATTAGAATTAGAATCCTTACTGTGTGGAAACAAACCCACCAACCCTTTGAAGAGTATCCCACCTAGGCCCATTCCCCTACATTTACCCCTGACTCAAACACCTAACCTACATATCCCTGAACACTATGGGCAATTTAGCATCACCAATTTACTCAATCTACACATCTTTGGATTGTGGGAGTAATCCCACACAAACACAGGAAAAATGTGCATACTCTGTGCAGACAGTCACCCAAGGCTGGAATCGAACCCAGATCCCTGGTGCTGTGATGCAGCAGTGCTAACCACTGAGACACCATGCTGCCCCACAAATGGAAGGATAGATTAGATAAAACAAAGTGGGAGATGGCCCATGTGAGCGTGAACACCAGCAGAGACCATTTGGGCCAAATGGGACAGGTAATAAATTCTAGTAAAGGCCACATTCCATGAATAAACCTTTTCTTAAAAAAA